>NC_091136.1:5472165-6724198 GCF_041381155.1 Argopecten irradians | reverse complement strand
TAAACACACGAATAGTAGACATGTATAAATTTGCGGAGAATGAGAAATAGCTGATCGTAAACAACAATTGCTTTGGAGATACGTATGACGATATTATGTATGCAAATCACAGATAGTTGACTAAAATGTTATATTACTTGTAACGTCATTTACGTATAATATAAAATCCGGGTGTATACGTAACGTTGACCTCATTTGAGTGAATGATCTTGTCTGGTTGGCGTATTTAGAACTTATCCTTTTAAGTATTGGTTTGGTGAAAAACGCTTACGCATTTAAATGTTAAATAAGTAATTCAAGTGTTATGAAGTTTGTCATTCATTGTTTAATACCCAATCGTAAATATGATTTTCATATATAATTAAACACAAATATTACATTCATTATTAATTGTTTTATTGTACGAATTAACAACGCAAACATCAAAATCTTATCATCGACAACCGTTTTGTACATTAACTTTGTTTAATTACCTAGGTATCTGATAACGTTTATTTTCTAATATCTCTGGAGACTATCTATCATTAACGTCATTATATTCACTTAATTAATCACTTGATTATGTACACCATCAAAAAGCTTTATTTGTCGGCGATGTTTTAATAAGAGGTATGTCAAGCATAACATAATTAAGGAACGTCAAATGAATCTTTATTTATTTCTAACAAGATTACAAACAGCCTGAAGAATATAAATTGTTTTCCTCGCCGTTTTCTATGTTTTTTTTTACAATGATATTCTATGCACAATGCAACATTCATGAAAAGATTAGCTTGGTTTTTTAAATGTTTGATCTAATTTGGCCAAAATGTTATAACCTAATAATGTTTGTCACTTTGGAAAATAATCCTTGTAAGCCATGCTTAACTTTAGTTAGAGATAAAACCCAAAAGAATCATCCAATTACCACGAATTGTCTGACAAGTCCCTGCCAAAGATCCCTGGACGGACTCCCTTTACTTCCACCGCGATGTTTTCTGTTCAAGCCAGTCACGCGAATAACCGCCGGCTTTTTAAATCTGATTGATTTATGACATGTTTTAGCTCATCGATTTACCAATGTTTTGTTGAAATCACGGAATCAGATTGAAATGTGTTGTAACACGTAGGGATAACATTGTTTTAACGGCAGCTTCAGGCACTAGATATCGGTAGTATAACACGGTTGCTTTGTGTGTGTACAGTAGATCTCTGCTATAAGGACTAGTTTAAGCTGTTTTTCTGGTATTAGATACTTGCAACTCAGTTATTTCAGAAAATAACACCATATCCATGCTCTTGCGATTTTATTTGCATATATCATGTTAGTCCTATACTTATATACAGTTGGTACGGGTGCGTATAGAGCTTTATGATATCTTGAATTATATCAGAATGCATTGTACGTTTAAATCCTAGACAATAATATATTTTGTTAGTATGAAGTTCAGAAGATATACAGTTAGAAAAAAATATTGTTTTAATTATATTTTTGCTACTGTATATTATTACAATGGTTCAAAATTATTATTGATATTTAAAAAGTTATGAAACATAAAGAAAAAAAAGGTTGATGTTTCTAAAGACTGGATAGAAATCTGGGGGTACGTGTGTTTGAATGTCGGTTTCCACTACAATATTTGTTATTTTTATGTATTTTGTTTCAAATTCAAAATACATTAACTACACTTCAATATAATAAGTTATGATGTCACAATTAATATGGACAAAGTGTAGAAATTTTTTTTCAAAATAGCTTCTCTTGACAATAATATTTTTCTTAGAATTAGTTTATACATAATTCTACAAGAAATAAAAAAGTTTTATTTCTAATACATTTTTCTATATGGTACCTGACTACAAAGAGGCATTTTTCAAGGTTGAAACTAGATTAGATATTTCATCAAGAAATACAAAAATAATTAATGGGTTAGGATCCTATATAGCTGTGAGATCGACTATTTTAAGGATATACCGACATATGTTGTTCTACCTACGACATTCGCATAATATATCGGCACTATGTTTGGCAATGGAAGTGTTACAAAATACCTTTTCAGGGTAAATCCTTTCCAAAAAGATACATTGATAGGATGTTCTTTTAAATTGCAATTTATAGGGAACAATCTCAATGTTAAGACTAGGGAATGTGGTTTACTTTAGGAAAACTAACCATGTGCAGGTCGTGCTGACTTCCGGTATGTACAGATGTGGAAGGGTTAAGAACATCAGCGCACATCTAGAAATAACACTTCAACAGCCTGCATCCATTAGACATCGAGTAACAGCGTTCTACTCAAACAAGGGAAAATCTTGTTGTCTTTGATTTATTTACATTGTGTTCAATGCATTACGTGTAAATGCCACCCATATGATGTTCGGCTAACGCGGCGCCCTGCACCCGGTGGCACATGAAATGTCCCCGGTGAGATGTATGGTGTACCAAGTGGCACGCGATCTGTACCTGAAAGCACGCGCCATACTCCTCGTGTCAATTACCATGATGAGGGACCAAAATTTCAACACTCAACTTTAATAAACACAAAACGTCCATGTATTTGTGTAATGTAGCCTTTGGAAGCATATCATGAAACAATCACACATTTATTGAAATAAGGTATAGCATAATAAGCTGGAATGAAGCAGAATCCATTTAATGAGCAACTTCTGAGGAATCAATAGATCTGGAAGTATAAGTATATGGTCTATAAACTGATCACTTAGTAATCTGTCATTATGTACCCGATTGATAACGCTTGGTTAATGATTAAGAATAGTGTAATAATCGAGATGTTTGACTATAAAGGTGGGAGTGGTGCTGGTATCGATTTTGGAAACCTTTCTACTTACCGTCTGTTAGGAGGTCCATAGTCACAAATTATATATACATGTACTATTTTATGCTCGTAAGTACAACGTTATAATTCACTTAAATTGTAAACTGGTATAAATACGCTTCACCGGTAGGGGTAGTGACATTGCATTCGAATCTCGGGGGCTAGATGATCCGTAAATGACATTTTCTCTAACCTTAGATTGACTTTATTGGGCAGTAATTACACAATTTAGGTGCACAAATGGTGAAGGTGAGAAACTGTTATAAAGCAATTTGATGAAAGTGTTTCCCAGGAAGTAAAACTTACGAATGAAAAAATACTGTTTTTGCAACGAAGTATTATGAAAGGTTATTTTATCAAATTATGTAAACTTTTTTTTCATTGCATTCAATAATATGGACTATTCCACAAAGAAATAAATTAGGAAATAAATTTCATGGTGTAACTCTCTGTATACAATGTATAAAGATATGTTTAAGTGTTTTGAATAAAACATATTGCAGTTGAAAAAGTCAGAAATACATATGTAATCAAACACATAGCCATACTTGCCACGGCAGCTCTCGTCCAACGCACCTGATACGATGGAAATGTAATAGGATATAGGGATGGGAATGATGTATATTGAACAGCTGAAAGTGAGACAATGTTCCATTGGCAAAACATTGGCAATAGCAAAATAATTGGCATAGTAACAGATTATGACATGGACATGCTGGCGCGAGAAAACCCAGTATCATAGTTGGACATGAACAGCACAGACAGTCACTCGTTATCTAACATGCACCATTGAGCAATGATATATCAAGTAAAGAAATTCTACAGTTCATTTTTCAGACGAACGACTCGTTATTTGTTTTTCATAAGCTATAATAGTAGTGTGTGAATATCATTTCATATAAGATGCTTTGGTTTGCATTTCAAATCTTATCGATGTAAACCGTTCTGATACGAAACACGTTCTTCATCGGTATTATCATGTCGAAACAGTGAAAGGTTTACATTGATTTAACCCTATGTTTTTTATAATAACACAGAAACACTTTTTTAAGTTGTTTCAGGATGTTCTCTTCCTTGGTATTTGTCAGTAAGGTTGTGAGAAAAAGTGCCATAGAGTTAGTGTCAGGCATCACTTGTGTGTGTTGGATTGTCTGAAGACAATGTTTCAGTTCTAATCTTAACTGACGAATGTGATCGTCCTTTATTCTCAACACAGGTTTGGGAGCGAGTACAGAAAGGTTACAAGTAAGCATCGCAAAAACAGTCACATCCCTGTTCGGTTTGGTACCGAGAACAATTAAAAGGCTATACAAATGTAAATATCGGAGCCTCGTTGTGTACACAAATTTAATTATAGCAACGGAATTTAATTAGCCAGTAACATATATATCAGAACAAATTATAAAATGAAGTAAGTAAAAATATATTAATACAAGCCATTACTTAGCACATACAAACATATCCACTATATTCATAAAATATAAACCTGACATGTTCGTTTGGTTTTGGATACATATAAGGTTGAACCCCCTATTAATCATTTAATGATTAATTATTTTAGAACGTTTTTCCCATATGTACATTACAATGTGTTGGTGCACCCTGACAAATTATATTGAGGAGACCATTGAATGCCGTGTGTATACCTTCGAAAATGAATCGTGTTCCACGTTACGAGTCCCCATGGAAACACACTCAGCGGTAACAGTTGCTTTCCTCGGCATTACTTAGTTCTTCTACAAGGCAACAAGTCCTTGAAGTTTGGAAAATGGTTTGTGAAGACGTTTACAGCTTTAAGTAGCCAGTTAGGTGAACAAGTTTTTACGTTTTATGTATCACAATCTTCCTACAATATTTTCGTTTTAACACTTATCTCAATGCTAAACCTGAATGACGTGAAGCTCTACTATCTCAATTCGATTATATTCGTCAAGAATTGACGTATTTGAGACTATACATCGGATATATATCCGACTGGCTATTGTTGTTTATACCTTTCTATTTCTATGTAACGTATTTTTATTGCTCTTTATCTTGTGATTTCTTCAGTTCTTTCACTTGTTGTCACTATATATAATCGACTTGGGTTTGTGTCTGCTTTACTAGAAGTCTTTGTGAATAACCTTTAGTGGCATTGCGTTCATTTCGTGTTATCTTACGGAGACAAATATATGTAGCTCATACCGAACAAACATCTTACAGAACATACTGTCAATAACTATTGAAATTGTATTAAACAATATAACAAATAAGGCCCGAAGGACTCCATTCAAGTAACTGAAAATTGATTATATTTAGTATTACAAAAGGAGTGTCAATGTTTCCTAGTCCGGTTTTTCCGTCCACACCCCCATCTTAACCCTGATAAACTTAGCATACGTGTTAGAAGATTACGATAGATGTTCGATCGGCCGGCCGTTTCAATACCTCCTAGTTATTGCTGCAGACGACTGTACATTTGTAACTCTACAAAACGATCAATCTCCATGTAAGTCAATTACGACAAGGCAAGATCTTTCAGGCGTGATCCGAATGGTTGTTCTGGTGGGCAGGGAAACACGCCAATCACGCCTTCTGTTTCATTACATAGTTATATCGTCGTTATGGACCAACCACGCCTCCCATTTCATACAACCAACCAAATGATATGTTCTTATGGAAGTAGAATTTAATGTTTTTGTATCGGCCAATCACGCCTCTTGTTTCATAAAACTGAGTACATGATATAGCCCATTCATATTCTTATGTCAGTAGAATTAAAATTTGTTGGTTTAAGCCTACCACGTCTCCCATTTCCTAAAACTCTTGAAAATAAATCAAATTATTCAATCTGATGGAAGTTAAATAAAACGTTTTCTGTATGGACCAATCACGCCTTCCGTTTCATAAAACTAACAACACTTAATATAGACCAATTAAGTAGTAATCTTATGGAAGAAGAATTAAAAAAAAAATTGTGTGGTCCAATCCTGTTTTCACAAAACTCTTGAGAACCTGATATAGCCCAATCAAATGATATATTCTTATGGAAGTAAGATAACATAACACTTGGACGCTAGCGCAATAAAATAATGTATATTTATTGAAGTAGGATTAAACGTTTTCTTTATGTGTCAATCACGCCTCCCGTACTTTAGATATAATAATTGTCCTACAGGTCGGGCATTGTACATCCGACTTAGAGGTCGACTTAGAGGTCTTCTGTTTTCACTTTTTCTGACTTTTCTCTTCCTCTAGTGTCCCGCGACACTACCCCAATTTAAGTATTTGATGATCTATGGAAGGTTTTTGGTTCTGAAACCTGGCCTACACACCCCATAGTATGTAGTAGCCGGCCTAACGGCTAGCATGGAACGATTGGTTCGTCTGTTATCAATATACCGCGAACGGATTATATTGTATGTTTACTGTCTGTGCTTCAATGAGAGATCAGTATGACATATGCAAGTGTTGCAACTATCGTATGGAGACTCAACACGAACTTTCTGTACTCTTCTTTATAAACACAAATTTCGCACAAATAACGTGTGTATATTGTATTTTGTTCCTAAAGTATCTTGATCTTTTAGTGACAAAGGATAACTTAAAAAAGGTGTTTTTTTATAATATATGCCTTTATTTAGGTTATTTCAAATAACTGCGGGGATTTGATCCAGCGACCCCAGCACGGGGTGGCATTTACATGTACACTGATGTAAAGGGTAAATCGAGATATGGATTGTCCATGAATAACGTTTGATCAAACATTGCCTGTAATAATAGTTGAATAGGTTGTGAACAAACCGTTATATTCATATGAGTATCGTTCATTTTATTAAGAACACATATTTAAATGTCATTCATTGGACCATCGCCTAGGTAGAAAGACCACAAAACGAAAGTGTAATTTGGATTTTTCTCAGTTAACAAATATTAAATAAGGTATAGTACAGACATCAAGTGGAACTTAACTGTTTCGTGACTCCTACAGTTGCGAACAAAAGTTATTAACGGACTATGCGGTTGTTACCATGTTTATCTTTTATTACTACGAATGTATTGATATACCATCGGCTGAGCGGAGTAGACTTCAGTAACCCTAGGATGAGACTTATTTTACATAGCGTTATCAAACATCTGGGCGACATTGACCCACCGTCCTGATCAGCAGAACGTTTCAGCGGCATATGGTTAGCATCTTGGTGTAGTCCTGTACCAGATTATAGTGGACCTTGGGAATATCCGATGAAAAAGATAGTACTGAATGCCTAATATGAGGGTATAGATCGTTCGTAAGAATCTGCATACACCAGTACTGTAATGTCAAAGGCTCCTATAGGCGAACTGGCCTGCATAAGTGAAGGGGATTTACACGTCACAGGGCGTGCTGATCACTCGATAACGCGCAGAGATATTTATGAATACAACTTTCTGTAAATAAGACTGCGGTCGAAAATCTTATACAATACTGTTGATGATTACTAAGAAAACATTCGATAGCAAGAGCTTAAAGTTTGTAACTGCTTGCCAAACAAGTTAATCTTTCCAATTTTGATAATGTATTCGTATAAAACAACTTTGTCTCAGATGTTAAACATAAACAAATATCAACAATACCTGCAGTTATTTTGAAACTATTAAGTGTTTAGGTCAATTAATAGTAGAGGTAATTAAGTATTGAACAAAGATAGTCTTATTTAGAACGACTAACAGTTTGTTCAAATGGATGACCTTGACTTTATTTATAACCTTGGTAATTAGACCATCGTGACGATTAAAAAGTCATCCATTCATACATGACATTGAATAAGAACGTTTGATAAACTGTGATGTATAATTCGTCAATTCATCAATTGCTTGGATTTGTTAAATTAACGTCCTATGGAGTAAGGGACTTCCGTATAAGCTGTAAGCATGCGAACGAAGACACCAAATAAGCACACCTCACCCGGTCACATTATAATCACAACGTGCAAACCAGTCGTCCCGCCCTCTCTTTGCTGAAGTTGAAGCAGATACAACCACTTTTAAAGACTATGGTATGTGCCCCATAGGGGACACAACCAAGAGTATTTCTCACAGGGGCGAGCGCTCAACCGAAGGCCAAAAGTGAGATGGAGTCAAGGGAGATGTCATGGAAATAAAGTAAAGATTAACTCCTAAATTTAGTCGTCTTTTACGATCATGCAACAGGGGTAGGAGGCACAATTGTTACGCTCTACCTGCAGTTTGAACAAACCATTTTGGTCCAAAAGTTGAACATTGGCTAAAACTTCACTATACAAACCAAAGGCTAAACGTAGGGTGGTCTCAGGACAGACGTTTGGAAACACAAAAAACGAAAAACTCGCTGGTTTACGAAATTTATTAAAGGGGAAGGGCTAATGTTATATTGTTTGATGCAGTTTAAGAACGCCTTCAAAACCCTTTTGGTACTTCGCTTTTTCTCAAATCTTAATCAAACGTCGTATACCGAAATCTACAACAACAACAAAAAATGGTCGAACATTTGCATGTGGATATAGATTGTAAATAGCATGTAGGGTGAAATGTGATAGCGCCACGGTATCCAAATATATAATGTGTAATCTGTTTCTGTGGAGCGGGGTATGGATGAGAACTTTGCTCCAGACACTTTACTACAGTATACTGCTATAAAGTGTCCTTTTGGATTAATCAACAATCGTAATGGTCTGATCAGGATTTACAGGGGTCGAATCTGCGCGGAATGAGGAGATACACCAAGTTTCTGTGGGAGATAGAGCTCTACGCACAATAAGGCGGAGTAGTATAAGGTATCACCTCGTCTGTCGTGGTCGAACAGTTTACGATAGTTTTAACACCAAACAGAGTATATATCAACCAGTAGACGACAACCAAGATTCAACTGGACACGACAATGTTAGGTCTCTGGCGTACTGCTTTGTATAAAGTTGTCTAGAGGAATGTCGGTAAGGATAGGGTCGTATGCCCTATACATCAATACAGCGATAAAGTGAGGATCTTCAATTACTGATGGAACAGGAAAATATTTGGATCTTAATTAAGTTCTTAAATGATATGTATATTATGTATATAATTGCTATTCAATCAATCATTCTGTCCATCGGTATTCCCATAGTTGATTGGTGTCAGCTGTAATGTCCTAATCAAAGTCGCTACACATAATCAAGTAATTCCATAAAGGAGTAAAATGAGTGGGACGACTGGTTCGCATTTTTTCAGTATGATGTGAAATGGTTTGGGTGTACTGTTTGGTGTTAGAGATCCATTATACAAGAAGACACAACACGAATTTACCGCAGTCTTTCAAAACACAAACACCGCATACATGGGAGGCCGTCCTTACATGACCATGGCTGTTTAAAGGACGTAGATTTAATCAAACAAACAAACAAAGAAACAATGTAACAAACCCAGGAGTGTAATTAGGGATATGTTCCTGCAATATGATTTCTATGCCTTTTTAAGCAGATTCTTGTTTTTATTTTGTGATACTGTTATTTCATTATCGATATTTACGATAGTATCTCATTTCTTATTCATCCAGAAAATGTATGGTGTTTGATCATGAAACCTCCGAAATGCTGACTTTACCAATTTAGACGTTTAACTATTTGGCAGCTTTATCTCTATTTCATGAAGACTGATTTTTTTTTCTAAACGAATAGTGGAATAACAGCATATTTCTTCTTGAACTATATACATTTAATGCGCTCCATAACTAGACGATTGCATATTTGTTTGTTTGTTTGATTTATTAACGTCCTATTAACAGTTATGGTCATGTTAGGACGGCCTCCCATGTATACGGTGTTATGCGTGTATGTTATGCGAAGTGTGTGTTTTGGGAGACTGCGGTATATTCATGTTGTGTCTTCTTGTATAGTGGAACTGTTGCCCTTTTTATAGTACTATAACACTGAAGCATGTCCCCGGGGACACCAAGCAACACACCCCACCCGGTCACATTATACTGACAACGGGCGAACCAGTCGTCCCACCAATTTTATAAACTTTGGTGTGATTCGGCCAGGAGACAGAACCCAGAGCCTTCCTCAAAGGGGCGAACGCTCAACTCCAGGCCAAAAGTGAGGTGGTGCCAAGGGGGACACTTTTACGATCATGCAATAGGAGCAGTAGGTGCAATTCAAGCGCCCTACCTGCAGGGAAACGATAGTATATTAATCACTTAAACATAGATGTTATATACATGTAGGTCAATGGTCTTAATTATTGTCTTGTCAGTGATGAATGCACATGTATCAGACCTAAAACAGAATTGACGCCACTCATCAGACCATGACTTTAAAATATCATCGATTTTATATAGCTTGGGTAGAATTGAACGGCGTGATATACATTAAAATGCCTTTCAGTAGGCTGTTAGGGAAGCTTTTTCAAAATATACTAATCTAACGTACAACAATTCATTGTTTAAGCTTTTTATGACTTATCATGCCCTCCTAAATAATATGGATGTATATTACTCTGTTGCGGATCTCTAATTTTGAATGGACCTTTTAAAAAAATCCAAGGTTTGTTTTGAAAACGAAGAAGGAATGTAGAAAAAATGTATGTTGGATTGATCATCCTTGACCGAACGACCAGGTAGCTCAATCGGTAGTTTATCGGAGGTACCGGGTTCGAAATCTGGTTTGGAGGCTACACTCATTATGACCTTGATATGCATATATATCTGGATAAAAAGTAATGCATTTGATCTGTCACTCTGATATAGCGTTCCATAGATATCTTTGTGAATGGATCTCTTCTGTTATTTAGTTGTTACATATCGCAGATGACGTCGTGATAATCTCTCCTTTATTGATACAACACTGCTGACGTTTGTTTATATATCTTTCTATTAGTACTCGTACTCCATTAATAAAGACATACCGAATGCATACCCGTCTGCATTTGGTAACTAACCGGATTTCATTATCAGTGATTGAATTGTCTTCTTGGTAACACTATTGATGATGTCATAGCTAAATATTTAAGATATAAGATAATCCTCAAATATACTTTTGTGGTTTTATTATTTAAATGACGCTATTCATGTCCCATCAACTTTTTATTCAATGATGTCGTCACGGCGTGCGTCTCGTGAAATCATTCCAGAGATGACGTAATATTCAGTATTTTCCTTTCAGTTTCATTGTATTTAAAACTCCATTCATATCAACAGTAACAATAATGCCGTAACGCCCACTACGATATATTGATATTTGTTTTGTTGTAATTCAAATCAGAAATCGACCCGGACAAAACACACAATAACACAGTTGTCGATATCGTCTAAATAGAAATAATAATATTCCTAGCATCAAAGTGTCACAAATTTATCAATAATGCACGACCAAAATACACAGCAATGTTTGAATAATACAGCTAATATACACATGCCGCTATCAGTTACCTGTGTCAGGTGTTGCAACGAAATAGACATGCTTTTTAATTTCATGTTTATTATATAGCAGTGAACAGCCAGTGGGATACCCTGATGCTTTTCGACAGTTTCCGCTTTAGACTAAAGTCTGCGTTTTCTTGATGAAGGATTTCTGGACAGAGCCTCGTTAATTATTACAATAGACAGGATGATAACTTTAAAGTTTCGTTTCGTTTTATTGCCATGTAGCTAATACTTTACTTGATACATTTCTAAATATATTTAATGAACTTATTAAATACATTCATGATGACAACGTATTTTGCTTGTTATTGATGGTCCATGTTCATGTAGTTTATTTGCAAACATAGTTTAAATGACCATTGAAAATGACAAGTCAATACGCTATACTTAATACGTATTTTTTCAAATGACGATTTCAGTAGCTTTATACAGTTAATGTGAATCAATCGAAAATAATGCATGTACGTTTACAAGCAATGAAAAATGATACATTCAAATTGCAATTTCTAGAGACAGTATCAAAAATATTGCTTACGCGAGTTTGCAGTTGATTTTTTAATTCGCTTTGTTAATGTGCATTGTAATACTGGTTATTGGTTAACATATTAATCACATGCTTTGATAGCCATATACATATTTTTGATTTGTTACATATCAGTCTTGACAATTTGTATATATGATCATAAAATGTGCCTTTTCAATATCCAATAGGAGAGATTCGAAACCAAGACGAAATAAAATCATAGAAATGCTTAGTGGAAGTCAATGTAGCCATTTGCAACCATTCCTTAATTGACAGCAGCAGAACATTTGTATACAGTTGGGATGTACGAAGAGACTACTCGGTACCAGTATGTTAGAATGCCACACCATGACTACGGTGTAAATGTTACCGTAATTAAAGAGCGAGATTAATTACATTTCACTTAAACAGCGGGTTTCTAGGACAGGAATCAATTGAAGTTAAGTATATACACTTGCTTTAGTTCGTCACAGTCAACTTCGCGTGGCACGCTTTGTAATACTGAGATAAAAATGTTTGGTTCTATTGAAATGTGTATATCTATACATTTTTGTTTTGAATTAACCGTGTCTTTGCCTGAAATATGCATTGATTATTACTCAAATTGATCCAATGAGAACAGTATTTGTTTAAGAATGTACACACTGAAAATAAGAGATAATGAAATGAATAACATACCCCAAAGCCAGATTCAAGACAGAACTGCTTATACTGTGGAAAACGTCGTTACATAATTAAAATGACGATAATCTAATACGCCAAACTAAACTGCTAAAGAAGATAAACAATTATTTTTTATTAACGATTGTCTAAGGAATGGGTATCTACAGCTATGTATTTATGATAGAGATTTATATTATAACATCAAAACTAATCTATATCTATACCAACGGAACTTAATCCCGTATGAAGTGTGACATGGTCGGAATTGTGTTTTTTTTAGATACAGTATGACATTAAAAACAGTTTATATCTTAAAATATAATGTTTAATTTGATGTTAAGTGAAACAATCAATTTTCATATCACGTGTTGACTTCCACGCGTAAAGTGAAGAATATCTCTTATGGTACCTTATTGGCCTATTTTAGTTGACAGTCATTAGCAAAGTGTAAACTTTTCCTTCCTGGGCCCAAAGATCAAATGAGTTTGTTCTGAGAGCAAACATTAATTAGTTGGTAAGCTGGTTAAACAATGTGAACCTCAAACAAGTAGATTGTTCAGGCTCAGTGTACTGTTTGTTTATTTCATAAAGATATTTTAGTTATTGAGTTTATTGTTGCAAAGTAAATGTTTAATTTGTTGATAACTGGTTTATAATAGCAACATAGTCGATGATAAGTGTTAAGTGTGTAAATATCATGTATGAATATACATATACCAAATATTGTATCAAGATCTGTTAGCATTTCCAGACTACACTTTGATACTCTTGATGATAAACAGAAATATCCTGGAGCAATAAAATCGAATAAGAAATATTTCTTCTGAAATCTATTTTTCATCAGTAATGGTTTCCAAAAATAGAACTGATCATGGCCAGTTGTATTGGGAACTATAAAGGTTCCAATTGCTTCCAACGCTCCCCTCAAAATTATGTCCTTTATCATTTTCGTTTATTTTTTGTTCTTGTTTGACTGGTTTTGGCAGCAATCAATTCACAAAAATCGTTTAAAAGGATTCGAGAATTGGATAGCGATTGAAATGATGACGTTTCAAATATTTTGCATGCTGGTTTTAAAATGGTTTTCAATACTAAAGCTGCAAATTATTTTTTGCTGTACGGTGGCTCGATTTCAGAAACATGCCTTTTTGACATGCAAACTATAGATTTTCTTTCTAAATGTCAGATTGCCATGGCAGAGTTCTTCAGCTGTGGGATTATTGGAATTTACTGAAACATTTTTTTCTCATAATTCACTGTAACCTATCAATATTGTCAAATTCTTTAAATTATTGTTGCCATGGAAAAAGACTTGGTCTTTAAATCACTGTTTTATTCAAGAAAATTCATTTCGTACATGCCAAACACATACTAGACAAAAAGAATCGTTTACGATTCCTTTAACTGCTTAAATAGTTAAAAATCATCTTCCCATGAGTATTACAATTTTCAAATCGTTTTCGACCAGTTATAGCCTCATATATGTCACTGATAAATGCAAATATATATCATTGTTGTCTGTTTGTTTGATTAAATCAACGTCTTATTATCAGCCAGGGTCACGTAAGGACGGTCTCCCATGTATGCGGTGTATGAAGTATGTGGTACATGTTTTGGGAGACTGGTATATTCGTGTTGCGTCTGCTTGCATAGTGGAACTCTTGCATTTTTATAGTGCTATATCACTGAAACATGACTCCGAAGACACCGTTCAACACATCCTGAAACGTGCTTTTGTTTTGCATAGAAAAACGGAGATTACAATTATGTGTTGACTCAGATAATGTTAATAGAGCCAGTGTAATTTCTCCTTTATCTTATTCAAATAAATCAATATCATTTGAAATGTTACCTTCATTTTTGTGGAATCTCTCTCCATAAAAGAAAGATAGAATAAACAATGTAATGCCTTCGTTAATATTTGTAATCACATAATTATTGTTATTGATTTGAATCATTTTTCGATTTCAAAACTGCGTACATGAAACCTGGCATGGATTATGAAACGTTTTAGCGAACATGTCAACTCTAATTGTTTTTTTTCATCTGTTTTAATTTGAAAGTTTTATCCTATGTCGAGAAAAGCTATTTCGTACATCCTGTCTTGTCATTTTGAAAAGACTTTCGATACAGACCACGCTGCTTGTCTTTGGATGACGTCTACAGAACTGAAGACCCACCGCTTCTCATTGGATAATCAATGCCACTATCGACGAAATGAGGATTTATATGTCCAGGCTTCAGGCGCAGTAACGAGCCACGGCCTTATCCCGAGATTTCACGGTAACGAGGATGTACGACTCCCCTATTCACATGTAGTTACGATAATGTTATTAGGCGATGTACGTGAATAGAGGGCGAGACCAATACGGTAAAATCCATAAAAATAGTCAAAGGTATAAATATTAGCAAAGTACCATTATAGTTCGAAGTATATATTCGAATCTAAAAATGAAGATAAGTGTTGTCACTGTCCAATAGTATAATTGTAGACCGTTAGCCATGTGTAAATATGTTGCTCCTTAAGTACAAAATCAGTATAAAAATATCAACAAGGAATCGCAAAGCCTGGCATTATCCCCCGGGCCCCGCAGATGGAATTACACCCAAATACATCAAGGTCGAATGCGAGATGTATGCGAGTGTTGTAAATCTGAAAAGTAACAGTAGGTTACAAAAAGAAACTTTTATTTGGTATTTTTGACTGAGTTTCCATGACGACAGAAAAAAACCCTCAAACATTGATGGTCTGTAACAGTAAAAGGGACAGCTAGCGCACTTGTCTGATATATACAGAATAAAGTTTCATGGAGCTGCGTTGAACGGTTTGGAGTTACAGCCCGGATACAAAAAGTGCATTGATTTGGTATTTTTGACTAAGTTTCCATGATAACAGAAAAATACCTTTTATGGAAGGTCTGCAATAGTAGAAGGAACAACTAGAGCACTTGTGCGATATATTCAGAACATTTCCTGGAACTGCGTTGAACGGTTTTGGAGTTATAGCCCGGAAACAAAAGGAAACAGTAATTTGGCATGTTTGACCAATTTTCCATGGTAACGGAAAATATTTAAAAAAAATGGAAGGTCCGCAGTAGTAAAGAGAACAGCTAGGGCACTTGTATGATGTATACAAAAAGTTTCAAGGAGTTCCGTTGAACGGTTTTGAGTTATAGCCCGGAAAAGGATCTCGGACGGACGGAACCAAAACAATATCCACCGCAAACGCGTTTCGCGGGGGATAAAAATAATTATATATTCCTTCAACTTAAAAATAACTCAATGCAGAATAGACGTGGAAATGGCGACCAAAGATGACATCTATTTATTATCATGAAAAATAGTTTTATATCACTGACAAGAAGAGCACTGGTTGAAAACCCATTTCCGAAATACCTGAATATATCCCTTGTATAAAAAATAATTAATTAATTATTTCCTATTGGTCTTATAGATAATTCATAATTTTCACAATGTTTTATTTATTGGATAAGATAACAATTTACGAAAATGTTTGAAGACGATAAATATGTGGAATATAGGCACCTCGTAGTTTAACATCAAAACTTAATTTTGGAAATGGTATGTTCTTATGTATATATTATGTTTATCTTAACATTTACGGATATATTAACCTCCTTTCCTCAACCGACTGTTGGAAGTTATTTCGTAATTAAAATAACGTGCTAGGGATAAGTGATGTATGGCAATTGCCTCAGACAAAATGAGTTTTCCTAGTAATCCCTATTTAACGAACTATAACCCTTAAAGACGCCTGATAGTACATGTATAACGTACCTTGGAAGATAAACGGGACTTACAAATTGTCCGTTAGATGTAACAGGTCAACAAGGGGATGTCTTGCAGTGTGAATCTTAAAAAACACTGACGGCGTAATCGCACGATGTCATTTAACATATCAAGTTAACACATACTTCATTTATCGATTATTTTCTGCTGCTTTTAATAAGAACAAAAAATTGCGTATCCATTTATATACTGGATCAAATAACTTAGTAATATTCGTTTAAAGAGGTCAACAATGTTCACAATTTCGGTATGGTAGAGTCAGCTTGAATTGAGTTTTTTCTCCACAAAAATGTATGAGAGCGCTTTTGATTCAACAAAGTCAAATGTAATGCAAATTCGTGTATGAGTCAGCTCAACTCAGTTATTATACATGTGTATGCTTTAGTTGGTAGAACGATTCGTATATACAATTATAGATTTAGGTAATACTTCTGCAGTTTATGATGCACATGTACACATTTACTAATTAATAATTATTGTAAATCAATAGATAATTATATCACTGAATCATTATTAGTTGTCAAGTTTTCTGGTTTCCTTCCAAAGGGTCTGAAATAAAACGAACTGATGTGGAATATACTCGATTGAAAACGAGTTTTAAAGACCGAAATAAACTGATGTCCTCGAAAACACGTCTTCCTATTGAACGGTGATGACGTAATTAATGACGTTATTAAAGAGGGGGGATTTTAATTTAAAATTTCAGGTTTTAATTAACGTCAAAGAGTCGTATTTCTAAAGTAATACCGGCGAATCAATTCATTATAGAAATTGTCAACTCAATATCAATCAGTCGCCTCTTGATTATTTCCCATGAGCAAACACTGTGAAAAATAATCATTCACTCCGTTGAACTTATCGGACCTCTATTATAAGGAGCTTTATCTTTAGAAACTTGAACGAATTTCACCATGCAATTTTCATTTGATTATCATTATCTAAATAACCTCAACACGACAACACGAACGGTGTACGTACACACAGACTAGGCTATGATATGAACCGTCTGTATCAGGCTTTAGGATCTGGTTATGACATTAACCGCATGTGTCAGGCGTAATAATCTGGTTATGACATTAACCGTCTGTGTCAGGCGTTAGGATCTGGTTATGACATTAACCGTCTGTGTCAGGCGTTAGGTTCTGGTTATGACATTAACCGTCTGTGTCAGGCGTTAGGTTCTGGTTATGACATTAACCGTCTGTGTCAGGCGTTAGGATCTGGTTACGACATTAACCGTCTGTGTCAGGCGTTAGGATCTGGTTATGACATTAACCGTCTGTATCAGGCGTTAGGATCTGGTTATGACATTAACCGTGTGTCACGGGTTAGGTTCTGGTTATAACATTAAACGTATGTGCCATGCGTTAGAAACTGGTAGTGACATTAACTGTCTCTGTCAGGCGTTTGGATCTGGTCATGATATTAACCGCCTTATCCAGGCATTATGAACTAGTCATACTGAAAGTAGGATCTCGTTTTGATATTAACCGTCATTGTCGAACGTTACTTTTCGGATGAAATTTTGAAATAAATCAGATTTGTCCGTTATCACACCACGTCCTATGAGTTTAGACACGTGCAATGCATATTCACGCGATGTTCCCGTGATGTCGTAACTACATGTATCTCTGATTTTTAATGAATCCATCTTGGATGATATATCATGAGCGATAGATTACTTATCAGAACACATTTTCAGTTAGATATCTTCTTCTAACGGAATCATTTATTTTTCTTGGTTTGAAATGGAAAAGTCCTCTTTTTCTCTTGAACTGGTAGTAGTAAATCAGTTTGTGGCGTATTTATCTATGAGGCATATGCAGATATGAAGATATGGGACACATGTAAATTTCGCCTGGCTGACAGGATATGTTACCATGGTGACACTATCTATCCGATCACCAGACATATCCACATATGATAGACTGTTACAACCACGTTCTGTCGGAGATACACTGTTCTTTGATAGCTTTACTTTAACCAAGTGACGGTTTGGTTCCATGGAGGACGTCATCTTCACGTACAGTTCATTCGCCGTCATCATGTGACGTCACTGTAAAGTAAATGGACACACAACTTCAATTTCCTAAATAGTTTGTGTCATGACACGTTCATTTGCATCGATTGAAGCTGATGTCAAGTCCATTTCACTGATGTCGTTATTCGCTTGTGACGGTGTATTTCTTAGTAGGCCCTACTATCAAATGTAGGAAACTATTAATTATGTTACTCCCATTTTCGAGATTCACTTGGTTTGTACTCCCTCCTTCCCATAATATACCGCAGTCTGCCAAAACATACCGATACCAATGCACATGAGTGTCCGTCATAAAACGACCCTGACTAATAATATAATTTCGTTTGAATGTACAAATAAGTCTTTCTCAATAAAGTATTGTTCATTATAATTGTATAAATGATAAAGTACAAAATGCATAAAGTTGTTATTGCTTTAATGAAATAGAATATAATTGTCATTATATTTCATCTGAATACCCCGTGTTTGTACTAGCATAGTGCTCATAAACCTTGTAATTGTTCTTTGAGAAAAGGGAAAACATTCACGGTACTTGTCCTAATACTCCAGTTCTTTCTAATTTCCGGAGTAATCATGGATCCGGACTTTTCACTGCTGAGTACCGATAAATTTACTTCATTTCTCTTGTTGCAATATTGAAAGCCACCTACCGATGGAAGCGATTCTCTGGTGAGTCAAGCTAATTTCTTGTAAAAAGAGAAATCAATTATTTACCAATGCGTAGATTGTCGGTATAGACACTCCGATACTAGCACAATGTAGATCAGTAATATTATGGACAAGCCTGCTGTCAATATATAGCTAGATTTAGCATGTAAATCCACTCAACTTCATGGAGTGTGGATCGGCAGGAAAAGCACAATGCCAATGCACTTTTTAGTTGATATTTTAAAATCTCTATTTCGTTGCAGCTTTTATCAAACAACCGAACCATATTGGTTGTTTATCTTTTAAAAAACTGCTCTCAACACGCTTCCATTCTTGTGTCATTTGAAGCTACTGTCTATACTAGTATGTAGTATCATTCAGAACTCTACGCTTCATGTAGATGAAACAGGTAATCAAGAAAACAAGCAAATTAGTGGAATTTCCATCCCCCGCTTTCAGGACATATTGTAGGTAAACATAATTTAGGTTAGGTTTAACCTTGGTTGAAACATGAAAAGTAAGAAGTAAGAAAAGGAAGTAAGATGTGTAAAATAATGTCCGCTGAAAGTGGCTATAAAATTTGGCTGAACTCTTAAGGCATTTAACTTTGATACTAACTCTTAAGAAATTCGGTTAACATTGGTTACAATTATTGCACAGGGAATGGCAGAAAATGACGTTTAAGTACATCAAAGGACCATAACTCTATTAATAAGGTCCGTCGCAGGTGGCGATCGAAGTTGGCCGAGCCCTTAAGCCATTTAACTTTGTTACCAAGTTTGAAGAAAATCGGTTAATATTTATTACAGTTATTGTACGGAAGAGGCGGAAAATGATTTTGTTTATTAAATCATAGATTCTGCTAATTAAGATCTGCCAAAAGTGGCGATCTAACTTGGCTAAGCCCTTTAGCATTTAGCTTTGTTACCAAGTTTTAACAATGTTAGTTTTAACATTTGTTAGTTATTACACAGAAACTGCAGAAAAATGACATTTGTAGTAAATTAAAGTGTCATAGCTCTGATAAATAGGATCCGCTGAAAGAGTTGATCAAACCTGGCCAGGCACTTAAGGCATTCAACCTTGTTACCAAGTTTAAAGAAAATCGGTCAATACTTTTTACAGTTATCGTACGAAAGTGGCAAAAAACTGACTTTTTTATTTAAGCAAAGGGCCATAACTCCGCTAAATAAGGTCGGTTGAAAGCCGCGATCGAACTTGGCCGAGCCCTTAAAGCATTTAACCCTGTCACCAAGTTTTAAGAAAATCGGTTTACATTTGTTACAGTTATTGCACGAAAAGGAAGTGTTACAGACAGACAGACGGACAAACTCAAATTGATATCCCCCGTTTCGGAGAAAGCGGAGGATAAAATAGAGTGTAAAATAATCCTTTGGAAAATCAACGGAATCGTACGTTCAAACATATTTGGTGTTATCAAGTAGTCTGAAAAATAATTATAAGCATTGATGTAACTATTTTTTAACTTCATCGGGTTATGAAATAAGTTTTGTTTACAAACTTTTGTGATAATTCGCTACGATCCAGAAAGAGATGATTTGTTTATTGATAGACGAACGTCCTATCAACATAAACAGTTATGCTCATCTAAGGGGCGGAATCCAGTGTATGAAATGCGTTACAGGCGTGAAAGGGAATGGAATATAAATACCATCTCATGCATTTCTAAAACCTTGAGAACGTTTTTTTTTAACCCCCCCCCCTAATCCTTATATAAGTCTTTATACCTTCTGACAAGTTACGTGGGCTGGCGATAAAACAGGACGACTCCGTATTTTTGGATGTTTCTATTGAAGTCTGAATGTAAAACCAGACATTTAACACGCACCTGATAGATAACAGTCATCCATTAAAGTAGCATCTGTCGAGTTAAATGTCACCAAGTAAAAATGGAACGAGTCAAGGTAGAATAAATTAAGACGTATTTCGTGAATTATCGTCTGAATATGTTGGCAACTTGACAGTTTTGTCCGCCAATTAGACCAAAGTATCCCTGATAGAGGAACTACACTACATTACCAGATACACAATGTAATCTGTTTAGTTCTAATGCGGGTTTGATGTAATAATTATAGCTTCCGTTATTACGGTATGACATAAAAATGGTTCGTTTGATGAATGACCGCACATAGTCTACGCCAATCCATCATATTTTTTATTCTGATTAATTTGATCAAAACAGCCAGTCCAATTAGTACATCTTATGAAACCTTATTATGTTGGTTTTTTTTCAAACTAAAAGTAACAGAATTTTAATTATGACATTGATAAAATTGCTCTGTTTATAAAAGACATCGTTTAATTTCTGTCCATGCTTGCCTATCAAGAAGGATGTCAGCAATAGAATGAGTGATAATCGTAATTATAATCATCATTATATTCACGTTTCTAACAGTGTTTGTGATTATTGAAATACAGCAAAGCCAGGAAAATAAATATCGTATTTCCCTGGAGCTCCTGCCTCCACGAGGACCGCCCAACTTTCACGAAACGTAGAACGGCAACTTTTACTCAGCACAAATTGAAGTAATATTTTCCAAGCAAATTCAGAATTGCTAATTATTTTCGGCATAATAAAGGATGTATTTACCTGGTTGCAGTTTGATATGAAGCCTTCGGGTAACATTACATCTTCGTGTCAATAAACCTCCATATGAAGCTGCAATCGTAGCCATAAATACAAGATAAGAACTATAAGTAGTGACCTCTAACTTGCTGGTCTTTGAAATAGCGCATCTTTAGGACATGAACAGTGTTATGCATTTACCCTGGTCAAGACTGTAGCAATGTGTGTTTCTGCTTATGTCTAGCACTCACCACTATGTAAATATGGTTTACTCTTTGAGAGTCAAATGTGGCAAGAACATTAAGTTATTTAGTGTCTTTTTGGTATGCTTTAATAAATTGTTTTTTAAAGATAGATATCATAACGAAGAGTCTCCTAGAGGACACTTTCAGCTATCAGTAGCAAACCGATAATATACCAGTAGTCCACACTTAATTTCTGTTGATTTGAGAATCAGACATTAAAACAAATATCATCTTAGCTTTTTAAATCACAAAGTGCAATACATGAATCAAACGAAAGAATGGAGAGTGGGCGTTTCAACATTCGTTAATTTTCCCTCAAGGCACAATGTGATTTTTCATAACTGTTATTTTATCTGTTATTAAATTGGTGTCTAAATGGAAAATTCCGCTGTGTGCCGTTTGTACAATCGTTAACGTTTTCTAGGATAATATGACAGATATTTGGGCATAATGCCATTATGTCAAAAAGTTAATATGAGGCCCCGTTATGAAATTCTGGTTTGTATGTATGGTTACTTTTTTGAAGAAAACTGAACGGCAATAAAATGCGGTAACGAAGATAAGTATCTCCGGACCCTGACACAAGTATAGATTACTGAGGTTTTTTTTCAGTTAAATTTTCTTTGTTCTTAGGCTAAAATTTGAAAGACTAATCAGCATAGCTATTGAGGTATATTGCTTTTAAAACATATACACCTATATCAATATTAATCTTGGTATATAGTGGCAAATGATGATCGTCCCACCACGTTGTAGTTACATTGTACGACGTTAGAATTATATTTGTTGCCCCTTTTGCATGTAAAAGGCGACTAAATTTAGATATCATCTTTTCACGTCTTCCTGAGACACACCCTAGTCTATAAACGTGGCAGTATAGTTTTTGACCCTCAGCACTCATTATTTAGGGAAATGGACGACTGGTGTGTCCGGTGGAAGTATATATTAAATGAGTGGGGCGTATTTCTTGGTGTCTTAGGCGGCACGCTTCAGTGATATCGAACTATAAAATGGACAAGTGTTTCATTATGCAAGAAGACACAACACGAACATACCGCAGTCTTCCAAAAGACGCACCTCGTGCTTCACACATACATGACATCTTATATCGAGGAAGCCCTCCTTAAATTAATGTTAATAGAACGTTAATAAAATAAACCCATCCAAACCAATGATCGTTTTACGCACAAAAGATAACTTACAACCAACCAGAATAAACAATAATTGTTCCATATTACATATATTGCTTTAAAGGAAACTTGAGAACAAATACATGTTCAGGACAACGACCCATGATTACCAAATAAGCAATCAAGGATTAATAATGAATTAAGACAATATTCGTCATAGGAAGATGAAATTAGACGTGATGTAATGAAGGTGTAGTTCGCACTCATTACCATCTCTTTTTCGAATATTTTATTCACCAGTCAAAATATTGTTTTGTAGTATCTGAAATAAACAATGTATCGTTGCGAAATGTTAACATGGCACGTCCAGTCTAATTATACGTTAATGTTGTAATTGGAGATGTCCTGTGATGTTATTGCATATTGTTGTGTTGATAATCATAACAAGTATTAAAAGACCAAAGGCCCGTCCCGGTGGCAGCCCCTTAATAACATTGGTTCCCAAAGGATCAATAAAACGGCGGCGTCTTATGGGCAAAAATTATCGACAGCGTTAATGTAATCAAATGCATATATCAAACTGTACGACTAGTGCCATCAAGTCATCCTTGTTGTCAAGACGCTTCTACGAAAGTGACAGTCGACTGTGGTCATGAAACGCTTTAACAAACTGGCCAACAGTACTCCCAACGGAACCATGTGCCGAACATTAATTTCCAAAAGAGTGACGAGACCAAATCTCCGGACGATGATAGAAATTCAATAAGGTCTATAAATTGGGTTTATGCGTCAGTTTTAGATGTCAGAAATGGCGGGAAGAGTTATCGAGGAGGTTATAATACAGACAATTGGATTTCTCCAGTTATGACAATGTCAGTCGGTCAGGATGGCGAGAAACGACTGACAGGGGGTCTTAAATAGACCTGTTCATGGCTTCTATATATACCTAACTGACAGCCTGAAAATTTGCGTTAAACGATAACGAATATACGTAAGAACCGGAAGGGGGGGGGGGTTCAAACTACCAAACGCGAACTTTAAATTGGTGCATGTCATAAACATACAAGGTTACGATAATGTTACAGTATGTTGAATGTTGGAGTACCTTTCTAGCAATGGATTCCACACTAGAATGCATACATGTACTTGTGGTTCAATAGAATACCTACTTTGGCCAAAATAGAAAAAAATAAAATAGAACGAAGTCATTGGCACCGTGTCATATTTTAAAACACGAGACATGCTGTGATTTTCTAGTATTCTCCATGGTTAATTTTGATCTTGTGAATTACATTGCCTTAATGTTGATTTATTCAGAGTGGCGTCCTTATCGTGTGTCATAATTCTTTTGACATTTGTTATTTTCTCATTCTTTTGGCATTTGTCAAAGGAATTACATATCTTAAATATTATATTAGGAACTTTGATTCAGTCCCAATGATGTTAAACCGTCCTGGTAAAATCTTAAATAATACCATTGGGCTACGTTGTGTACAAGCTATGCGATCACTCTCCGCTCATTAAACCACCTTTGTCCCTAACAAGATAAGAACTTAAATATAATTTTGTCTCGTTTTTCCTAAGGTTTACTCTTTTGCTTTGAATGTTTATATATATGTGATGGTTATGCTTTGCCAACATCACGTTATAGAAAGACATATTATGTAATACCCTGCATTACCTACATATACATCGCATACACCTGCGTATTTGCATACTACAGAAGTTCAGGATTATTTTTATTGGAATTTAGGAATATTTTATAGATTGATCCCGCCATACGTCTACTGCGACGTGCATATATAACAATGATTATGAGAAATTTGGCTTATCAATATCGCTTTCTGTATCCTGTCTCTATTGAGGTAGGTTTTGGATATAGATCATGGCACCTAGTCAAAATACTGTAGAATCCATAGGGTAATAACGTTATATAGAAGGTACTGAACCAGCAGTCTGTAACGTCGGCTTCTCTTTATGGCCAGTATATGACGTATATGTATATATAGGTGACGCAAAACAATACAGTCATGTGTGTTACCATGATAACGCTTACTCTTTCCACATGTTTGGAATATAGGTCTCAAAAGTTCAGGATTCTCTGAAATACATTTATTTCATTATATATTATCAAGACTTGTGTGCCAACCTCTTCGCGTGTGAATATATAGTTACGGTATGTATTATTTGCTCGTGTATATATTCATGCACAACCCTTCAGACTTTTTCACATACCGTAAATGTACAAGGTCATGCATGCTATAATGTACTTTCTTCATAAAAGATGCATTTTATAGGTTTTCTGTCATAATACTTGATGTCAATCCATAGGTGCACATATATAGCGATAGCCCCGGGAAAGTCGTGTGGTCTACCCTGCGTTGGCTAATTCGTATATATAAGATCACACAAGCCTCGATATCACACTTAAACATCCCCCGAGCAGCAGACCACGTGACGTAACGTCGTTACTGCAACATTAACTGGCAGTTATCGCACGCGCCATGTCCGTGGCAGCATCTTAATACGGTCATATACAGTTCCGACCATATTGATACGTAAATCATACCCAAGCTGTGTAGTGATATATTTTCTCGTCTGACTTATCAAATGTCATTTTATGTCTGGAAGGCTGGAGTTTCACCACTGCACCGTATACAATAAAGTTCATTAAACGGTAAAATGATTAGGAAGAATGGTATTTGAGTATAGCACCATTAATCCGATAATCTACTGTTTGTTCAAGATCGGCGTGAGATTTATGACAGATGATACTGCTTACATATGAATCATTCATTTAACATAATGTTTAAGGCTGATACTAATGTATCACCTGGAAATACGTCAACTTTGTGAAATACTCTTACGTTACGGTGTGTAACCAATATTTTGACAATTAACGTAGATAGGATATGACCTTATATTTAACCACAACTCTATATGAATGGCAGGTGTAATTGTTGAAGGATGAATAGCATTATGAGTTTGGATCTTATAGCCATCATCCTGTTTGTGAAGAAATTCAGGGAATGTGAGTCAAGTGTCCGCCCTACAAATCATGAAATTGTCCTACATGAAGGGTGTTAGAATTGTACCTGCTGTACTCAATGCATGATCGCAAAAGCACCGCTTTATTTATGGGCGGAATGGTATTACATACTGGACCTAGTGACAATGGCGCTGGGTTCTGTCCCCTGACCGAGAAACATTGCAGTCCATAAAACCGATAGTTTCTTCTTTCAGCTTAACGCTCAAGACACAAAGATAGGATAACTAGTTTCCCAGTTTAATGTGATCGGATGGGGTGCTATTCAATGCCATTGGCTGCATCCTTCGGTGAAATAATGAAGAAGGACAGTGTTCCAATATTATAAGACACATCACGTGTATACCGCAGCCACCCAAAACACAGACATTCACACGGATAGCAATGCATACAAATGTACATGCCATCCTAAAATGACAAGCCAACCTAAGCAATCTTATTTAAATTTCGCTCCACTAAGTAACGATCAAATACAAGATCTAACTTCGTTTGGGATCACCTTAGTATGATTCCTGGCGTAGATTCGGAACATCATGTTTAAGGGTTTAACGTACCATCATTGGACGTACTAGTAACCGTTTATTTTTCCGAGAGATTTAATCACACATAAACCGACAGCCGACACTCTGATTGGCACATTATATGGACATTAGGGGTCATTCTAACGTGACCCCGAACGAGGTGTATTGGAGCGTATCATATGACATAGTCGTGAAGCGAAATAAAAGTTTTAACTTTAATTAGATTGCCAACCATCCAAATGTTGCCCATTAGTATTTCTCTCTGAAACAGATCATAACACTTCACTTTTTCAGGCTTTCAAAAAACGTAAGTTTATATCCGCTTTGACCTTTCAGTCTGACCAGACGGGCAATGAAAGCCCTGAAAACGTTATACAAGATACTAAATCGGTGTGTTGAAAGTGTTGTCGACACATATTATTGTCATGGGGGTGCTTACTATACGGTAATCATTGATTTGGCTGTAATAAGTTGTATCTGTTGCGTTTGTGTGGCGATTCCGAAATTGACATTTCGTTTGGTTTGTTTGTAATATTATGGATTACATTAATTGTGCTGAGACTGTTGAACATTACATTCATTCAGCAAGAGTGGTAATTAGTAAGTGTATTTGAGTTATTTTCCCTTTTGAAAGTCTATCACACGTACACAAGTAAAGGTTTAATTAAATCTGATACCATTCCATGTGGATAATTCTAATCCAACTCGATAATGTTCACAATTGGTGTTATCCATCCAACCTATTGTTCGTGGGCAGTTATTTTTATAACCCCATTCACCACTGCGAAATATAGACCGCATTAAGCATTATTCTATTTTTTCTATATTTATATGATATGTCGGAAAACTGATAGACATTCCTCTCGAGAAGAATAACAGTTTTGTTAATATCGTCTTCACTGTAATCCTGATGAATAGGTCTGCATTCACATCCAACAGCACCAGGAAGAAACGTGGGGACAATGGAATGTACTTTATTGGGGGTCCTACAGACAGATTTGTAGTCTTGGCATAAACCGTTATCAGCCTTATTGTTATAAATCTTATCTCAGACACAATCGAACATAGACAGGTGATTCGGAATCCCAGAAATCCATTCCTGAAAAGAAAGTACATGATTACGACAAATGAGAATTTTTCTTCTTCTTTTATTACATAAAACCAGCCCCCTAAACACACGCAACGCTTTTTCATCATCTACACACCGAGAATTCAAACATTATAACGGAATGATAATGATTAAGAATGTTCTCCTTGCTGACAGTTAGAGAATGATAATCCTAACCATAAACTGTATGTCCAGACGAAACTTTCTGATTAAATCATACTATCTACAGCATAATTGATAATTATATCCCCCGCAACGAAGTTAAGGAGAAGGTATACTGGAACAGGGCTGTCTGTCTGTCTGTAGACACAACGTTGTCCGGCGAACACCTCATAAACTACTTAACAGATTTTTGATAAAATTTGGTACACAGACCGTGACATCTAGGATAGTTGAGTAAACTAGGGTTCTGAAATATTCCCTTTTAATGGAGTAATTACTAACTTTGTGCAGCGGGGGTATTAGTAGTCCACTCTAGCGACAGTTCTTCTAGTTATGAGTTTAATATTCAAAGCCCTATATTTAATAGTGTAAGGATTATGAGGTTTGAGCACTTTTTTCTTTCTCTTTGTTTTTCTTAACGTGCACTATATACACGCTACACACCTTCTTGACCCAGACTGTTAATAAGTGAGTGGTGATATAGTAGGACATATTATTAGTGTCATTAATTCTTGAAACTATAGTGTTACCTCATTGAAGCGTTTCTTCGAATACACCGTGCAAGAACATCTCACCTGGTCACGTCACATTGTACTGACAATAGGCAAAACAATCGTTCCACTCCTTTTTGCTGAGCGTTATTAAGACACTGCAATTTCAATATTTTGTACAATTTTTCTGGGACACAACTTAGCAGAGGTGAGCAGTCAACTCAGGGCCAAATGTGAGGCGGTGTCAAGGGAGACATGAGGAAGAAAAACGTCTGTTTCCAAGAAGAGAACAGATGATATATTGCATTAAGCCGATTTTTATGACCATGTAAAAAGGTACAATTCTCTCTATGTGCAGGGTCCTGTTGGTGAGGAGATGACATCTGCGTCTTCATGTAGATAACACTAAAGGTTTGGTAGGATAGGTTCCTTACATCTGACTTCTGTTTGCTGTGAAAATTTGATGTCAAGTTACATTGATCAAATTCTGCTTCAAAATCGATTTACTAGTTGCGTTAATTAACCATATGCAAGATAATTTGCGCTCTCTAATGTTGTATAATATCATTTCTTCATGATAATTGTTCCAATGTTCATCTTGATTGAGTTCTTTGCTGAAATTTCAACTTTAAACGTTATTGAAAGAGGTAATAGTTCTGGATACGTTCTCTACAAATTCCATTCGAAGGAGTTATATACACACATTCATGTAACACATTCCGTCTTTCGTAGACTTGGTATATACTGCGCTGTAATAAATGTCCCCAGAAAGATCAAATTATCTTTAATAACTTAGCGGTTAATACGAAATTATGGGAACTAGTCATTGCCGTAACGAGGCTGGTAGTCATAGCTTGCCGGTCGAATTGAATTATGCCGTCGTTTCCCTCAGTTTAGTAATTATATAGATATATTTCCTGTCATCCCCTATCAACAATGAGGATAAGTGGAGCTGCATCTACACAGGGGTATCAAAGGTTACACCATACACTTCTTCAACCAATACTTCAAGGGCTTCATGTTTTTTGAAAATTTTCAGAGAGAGAGAATGGTATAGATAGCAAAATGAGTTGGTTTAAACGATTACAGGTGATACGCAAGATACTGATAAAAATACCAAACAAACACACCTTATGTCATGGAGGTTTCAGAATGTCCTGTGACCTCTGTGTCATCATTGCAAACGATTGATATGATTAAACATGTCAAATATGTCTCCTTGACCATTTCGAAGCCAGTAACACCTTACTATATTACACAGGGAATAGGTTATTTCTCGATTGTTTTGAAAAGAGCCATTTGTTGTGCCACGCAGCACCCTTTTTATATCACTGTTGATAAGGTGGCGTCAACATTTCATATAATTTAGGAGTAGTGTAACCGTGTTCATACGCTGATAACGCCAACAACACGACAAGAGTGTTTTAACAATCAAGTGATTTTTCATGATGATATATGAGACAATGTAACATGCAGGTGTTTGTTCCGTGAAAATTAATGGACGTTACTGGACAACATATTTTTTTAGTCATTGAGAATTTTACATAACATTATGTCAACCAGATTATTTTACTCGGGTGCTAATTTTCGCGTCATTTGCTAGATAGTTTGGACTAGATACGGTTTCACGAATAATTGCTTAAATGTTTATGTGAATGCTCGATTTCAGTACGAGCCTTTGATCGGACATTTATACATTCCATAAAATGTCATATATTATACAAATATTTCATGGGTTACTGTGCTCTAGTTCATAATATTTAATCCGAGGTGATGGTAATCAACAAATGTTATATTGCACGAGGCCAAAGGCCGAGTGCAATATAATTTTTGTTGATTACCATCACCGAGGGGTAAATATTATGAACTAGATCACAGTAACCATGGAATATTTGTTTTATTACATAATCACCAGTTTTTCAGTTGAATATTTTTTTTTATAAAACGAATACGACAATCACTTAACAAAATCATCAACACCGTACCGTACGAGAAAAACCTTAATATCCTATTGAAGATTGACGTATAGCCCACGTACGTCACGTTGTAACTCCGGTTTGGATGTCTTATTGTCTGTTTTCACATTATTAGACCTGTTTGCAGCCTTTTGATCTAATACATTCATTGTTGTTCGTCCTTTACTCGGTACAGTAAACGTCTACATGACGTGCTTGATTCGAGATCTATAAATCCAGCGCGAAATTGAGCGTGAACCTTTGTGACGTCATAATAACGTAACTCACTGTTACTCGCAGTTCCTCGGAAGTTTTCTACAAAACTGAACAACAACAGCGAGGTGTTCCTAAAGCCGTGCAATATAACATTTCGAACCGTGCAATATAACGTTTCCATGGAAGCGTGCAATATAACTTCGAACCGGGCAATATAACAAGGTTTTATTGAACGGTCGGTGTAATAGTTGAAAATATTATATTTCTTCATATATAGATTGGTGTAAACAAATTATGTAATAAGAAAAAATAGTGGTTGAGTGTTATATAAGAGAATACAATTTTACGTTAAAAATTAACAAATCTGTATTGCACAAGGTTCCATCAACAGGGACAATGCGATGTGAATTGCAAAATTCCTTATTTATGTATCGTTATGGCAATGACCATTGATCACATTCAAGTGTTTTTACATATCATGATTCTAAATTCATCGATTATTCGTATCCATCTACCATATGTAAGATAGGACATTATGATTAAAATGATAGTGTATGTTAAAAAGTTTTGAAGTCATGTCTCGGAGGTAACTTCAGCATGTGTACTCAATGTGTACAAGCAATATCACTCTGATTATAATATGTATTCGTATTATCTGTTGGTACCATATAAGTATTCTGATGGTTGTTATTGCTAACCCTGGCTGCATTTATGGAATTCGAATGTCTCAGGTTGGTTCTAGGAATATTCGGTGAACTGTATTAATATTAGTAGTCATGTTAGCTTTTGTTTGATTAGTTTAACGTCCTATTAACAGTCAGGGTCATTTAAGGACGTGCCAGGTTTGTTGGTGGAGGAAAGCCGGAGAAAAACCACCGACCAGCGGCCAGTACCTGGCAACTGCCCCACATGGGATTCGAACTCGCGACCCAGAGGTGGAGGGCATGTGGTAATATGTCGGTACATCTTAACCACTCGGCCACCGCGGCCCCTTCTCATGTTTCTACATATCATGATATTATGATGTCATGTAAGCTATGCCATCTTTACTCAGCATATGTACATAGTACCCAGTTGGTTTTATTGTGACGTTATTGAACTGTTTACACTTGTCACCAGATTATGTAAGTATCATCGTCAATGGTTTACTCCGCACATATATGATACTATAATGATACCGAATATTGTCATTGCGTCAGTGCTTCACTATACTGAAACTGTTGACGGGATCATCATCCCCAGCGGCTGTAACCCTGACCGATAATTTTCCTCCGGGAATAGCTAATCCCCTCTACCAACATTTATACATAAGTTTTGATTGGTATGATTATCAGTAATCACCCTCGTACATGTTCCCCTGGTCAGTATCCCGGCGGTTCTGTGGCCTCTCTGGTAGGATCACTGTCGATAGGGTTGTGTCTGATTCGTGATCTGAGCAATCAACGTTAGCAACAAGAGATACGGACATGGCACAGTTGGTCCGTATATAAGTTGTATGGTTTTGCTATTCAACTGTTGACATGAATACAAACAAACATTTTCGTTTCGAAGGAAGTCGGATAAGTTAATGAGAAAGTACTTTTAAGACCTTGACGAGTACACAAGACAAAAACCATTTATAATTAAAATTAAAATTAATTTTTAACACATTTATAATTTAAAAGTTTTATGAATATGTCCATTACTTATTTCAACTGTATCGTTAAACATTAGAGAAAACACACTGATTTTTATTTTTCATTTTGTGTTTGACATCTTTTTCAGAAAACAATGAGGACAATTTCATATAAAATGTAACTATCGTTTAGCATTATTTTCGGGAAATATTCTTTCTTTATATAACATAGTAAGTTTCCATAAAAGTAATGAATCTGAAATTGAAAAGTAATATAATAACGCATTTATTCTTTTTAACACTAGAACCATCGTTTTTTCTTAATTAGCCTAGAACGATTTTGATATTTTGTTTGAAATATAAGCTCAGTTGACTTTATCACGGAAGTTTGCGATACCTATGTAATATTTGTTATCCAAATGGAATGTCATGAGTAGATCGAAATCATTATTTCACTGGGTTTTTTAAATTTTATATCCCGGGCTTTTTCTTATTCGAAATATTTCGAAGCAAAATATATGTAGAATGTACAAATCAAAGGCCATAGTTACAATGTTCCTTTATTTGTCGTTCGCATAAAAATAAGATTGGCATATTCATATTTTTTTATGAATAATATATCATAAACAAAGTTATTTCATGCATTTTTCTGATAAGTTCGTCTTTACTATGAAAATACATTCTTAATGTCGCTGTTATAAGGATCATGTTATAAGGATTAGCACTAACAAGATATATGAGCTAGGACGAAACTTCATCCAGAATATTGATGACAAAGATATGCCGAATATCCTTTAAGTGATTTGCTGGAATGATATTTGACCTTACAACTCTCTGTTGAATGAGAACCATTGAATGTTTTGAATATTGTTTCCTTAGATTAAATACATGATTACAATTTAGTTTTATGAAAAGGACGGAATCATTTTAGTGATGTGACATCAATATCACAGGATCAGCATCAATTAGGAGATAATTACAAATGTTTTGAATCGGGAATAATCGGCTTGTTCCTGCCACTGGTTATAGTTGGGATGGAGTCGGAAGTGGTTCTATGATTCTAAGCGGTCAGATCGACGTCCAGTCAAGGAACAAAGTAAATATTTCCTTTACTGTTAGATATTTCTATATATCACCTTACGGCAGACTGGAGTGTTTAAGAGGGTTACAAGGGGCACCTGAAGGGTTACAGTTTTCTCATGTGTAAATCATTTTGATAGTTTCCCAGTTGCCATTACCAATTGACCCTTGTAATTACTACAGAACCAACATAACCACAATTCACTTTATTTGACACAATACGAAACAAAGTGAAAAGAATAAAATATCAATTTTTGTCTAAACATTCATGCCACTATTTTTTTAATTTTGTAGGGGATGAAGTAACGAAATTAGTTTACAAACAATTGTTTTTATTCTGCCGATATAGCAATATAAAAAAGGGCAAAAGTTCCACGATGCAAGAAGACAACATGAATATACCTTAGTCTCCTAGAACACGCACCTCACACTTCACACACGCAAGACATCTCATGAACGTGAGGCCCTCCTTGAATTACGAAGACTGTTAATTGGATGAATGTATAATAATCCAACCCAATTAATCACTATAATTATTTATTATGATTTATATATTACATTCAATTTTCAAAGGGATTCTTTTTTCCAAATCAATACACAACGTAAAGTTCTAGTTGTATGTCACGACACGGTAAATGTTTTGCGCTATTATCGGATTTTTTTCATTAAAGATATATGTGCCGTATTTTTCATACTCACGAATTGAGATAAGCTTTTAATATGTTATTCATCACCAAAAGTTACTAACATTTTTAAAATTACAGTACTTTTAATGCATTGGTTTTAATTTTACAAATACAAATAAGAGCAGAAAATGATTTTAGCAGTACTGCTAAAAATCGTTATATGTACATCTATGGTGAAGCAAAATGAGTACCTACGGTCAGACCATGAAACCAAATTTTGGTCTACAATTTCATTTTACATTTTTACAGTGTAATTAGTAATTGTAAAGTGATTTCTTCAGGAAAGTTTCCATCTAAACATACAAAAGGCATAAAAACAACAATTTTAGAGTACATAATTTCTGTGTTGTAACTAACGTTTGTACGGCATCTGAAGCCATTTGAATGATTTTTACCTCTTAATTCATTAAACCTTATTGTTTCCAATAGATTAATGAAGAAAAAATAGCATGCCAAAATTTTCGCCCAGTTACGACACATATATAACTTTTAGGAAAATAATAAGCTAATGAGTAAGTTAGGAATAATATCAAACCAAATTTGTATAACTTGTTATAATTCTCCTATATCTTATACAATAATATGTATTATCATCTGTCTACATTTCAACATTACTACATTTGATAATATTTTCGAAGTTTTGTAGTTTCACTGTGGCTACTGTCAAAGATTTTAAAACATATTTGCCCGAGCTTCGTCTTTCTCCACCTCCAACGCCTAGTACATCCTCTAATGATAGCGGTTGGTAAAATGAGGTGGTTACGTTCTTACATTTAACGATACTACATAAAACCGCGTTCATGTTATATGTGTTATTTGGATATTACGACATTACCATTATTATAAAGGATGATCCTGTCTTATTCGAAGTGTCTCAACGTGACTGTTTGGATGCTTCCAATTAATTAATCCTGTAGATATATAGTGGTAGTAATGGATTATTACCTCGGAGTTCGCGATCTATCAAATCGTATATAAGTAAAGTCAACTGAGTACACACCTTTGTTTTAATTAAGTTAAAAGTTTTTAATCAACATAATGAACGTCCATGACATTCTTTTAGAAGGTAATTAAGTAATTTTTTACGACATGATATCCATACATTGACTGAGGTCCTTCATACTCGTGACAACACCGTTTAGTCTGAAGTTATATTTCATAGCTAGTGATATCATAGATATATTCTTTAACGTTCTGTTTATCACTTAAGGCTATTTTAAGAAATATGAATGTCCTTTTCTGGTGGTGTTTCTGAGCCGGGTCAGGAGTGAAAAAAATATATTCGAGGTTTGCACCTGACATATGTTCATGTACTTTACGAAATTCTGACCAAATATGAAGAATATGCGATTAATTACTGGAAACTTACCAACTGGGCTTGTTGGGTGACCTTTTTGTAAGATAGTTGTTCTTACAGTGTTTTTATGTGTGACTTTACGTATAACGCAGTATTAGCTTTTGTTTTCTTGGTAACGCTTGGAACATCTAACACTTTACCGATTCACTTTGTCATCTGATTGTAAAATGCTATAAGACTATATGACACAGTTCATTGCACAACTCAGCTACGGTATAGTGCTATATGCAAGTATTCTACATTTACCACAAGTTTAGATCTCGTTAGTATGTATGTAGGACAGAGCGCTATTAGCTTTTTATAAGGTCAAACATTGAATTCAAAGTAATAGGGAAACCTCGTAAAAGTGTAAGGTAAGGACGAGGCAAGTAAGCGAATCATTGACATGTCGTCAAAATGTTATAACAAGTACCTGAATTTCAAGATACATATTTCAAGCCCTGTAGTTGTTGTTTGTGGTGAGCGTGTTGTGGCATTTAAAGTCGTGTTACTCTAAGAATGGCCTGGAACGACATTAGTCTACATCATACTGTTTATCGACTTTCTCAGGAGTATTTTTCACTTTTAAGCATCAACATGTTCAAAGCAAACTTTTTCTGATAACAAACCTCTTGTCTTACACTGAAACCATTGCACATAATAACCAATACCACATCCTTGTCTTTGTTATTTCTGAAAAACAAATCACTTCATTTCCCTATTTGAACCCCATCCATTCGATACCCAAGTCAGTGGTCAGTCATTATCAGTATCGCGGTCAATTGATCAGGTATAAGCAGGCGTAGCCGGAAGTACATTCCGCGTACTAATTTGTTTATTCGGAAATGACGGGATTAAACGTTTTGTACACCCAGATGTTATAGAGCCAAATACAGTCCATTTGAATGACATTGATTGCAATGTATCTAGACCTAGATGAGCCACCAGGAAGTCACGAGACCTGACGATATGTGCGGACCGAAGTTTGGATTAGAGAGAGCATGTGGTCCGACCGTTGACTTTATACGACAGACACGAGATTGACATTCGTATATCTATTTAAATTTTAATGGGTTGGGCAGACGACATGTAATTTAGCCTTACAGCCTGAGGAATCGATTTTCATTTTATCTTGGAGGTGGTCACTTTAAAATACCAAGAACATATAATGTGTACGATGTAATATCGATATCCAAGGCCGATAGAAGGTGGTATTGGGAAACATATTTACGTGTTTGTTGTCCACATATAAACTTAAATTTACGAGCTACAAAAGAATGTACCAGTCAACAGTAATACATGAGTTTACCCATGATGCATGTTCGAATACATAATTATAAGAAGTGATATTAAGTCATAAAAATAATAACACTAGTTTAAGAAGCGTTTATACCTGAATACTTTATATCATATACTATGTATTACGACAGATTATTCTCATATTACGACAGATTATTCTCATAATGTTAGTTCTGATTATCAAACCAGTTGGTCCGGGAGATTTTTGAACAAAGGGCCATTACACAATGTAACAGAACGGAACAAGTGTATAGGCATGTCTTCGTGATTAAAGTTGTGGTAATTTCACTGTAGAGGATACGATGAAATATTGCAACCTCATTTGATTTTGACATGCTTATTTGAAGAATAATTCAAATGTTTGCTAAAAATTCTTCAATTGATACATGGTGACGAAACAATCTTTCATTTTTATGTGAGGTACACGTGGTTTGCAATTCGAACGCATTTTGTCGTTAAATCAGAACGAATGATCAGCTCGAGTTGTACAGGTAATTCACTTTCTATTAAGCGGGAAGGCTATTGTTTTATCTATCAATAAGATATATTAATGAATAATGAAATCTTTATAATCAGTTTCAAATTATAAGTTTTATTCATCAGCGTTTACAGCATGCTTATATTATGATATGTGTGCATTGACTTTGTGTGCAATGTGTTGTGGGGATTGATCGGCTGTATGGTTTGGGAGGCTGATATTTATATCAACTATTTTTTCATCTATTATTATGTTTCTCCGGTTCATCAGTATAAAATTATGTTCCGTATCTGGGATTTATCTCCCTTACTTAGTAGTCACGTGACGTTGATTTATCACGTGACTCTCGATGAAAAAATTTTCACACACTTTGCAACGACCTGGGAAAGAAATTGAAAATACCCACCACCTCCCCTTTCTGTAATTTCCTCCAGACAAGTGTGATAGAAGATTTTATATAATTTGTTTGCATCAAAATTAAAATTTGATACTATTCTTTCTGTTGATATAATGATGGGATGGCGTTTTTTATTTGTAAGCTACCCCCATCTTTTTTGGCATGTAAAACAAGTTTATCACTGGCATTTAATAAATGCTCAATCTCACTGGCTGGGGGGCACTTGATATTAAATACTCGTTATTTAATTTCAAGTTTATGGCGTTTTTTATTTGTAGGCTACCCCCATCTTTTTTGGCATGTAAAACAAGTTTATCACTGGCATTTAATAAATGCTCAATTTCGACATATACACAGTCTTTGTTGTTTTGTGACCAAAAAACATAGCAGTGAATTTTGTGGGTTAAGTTATTCAGCTGGTTAAACAAAATACGATGAAATAATTGGATTTATGCACAGCATAAAGTAATTTATGTTTTTTTGTGTCTCATTGTTATAGCGGAACTTTTACCTGTTAAATTGCTTTATCACTGCAATTTGTTTAAAAATCAGATTGATCTCTCTGAAGCATGTCTCCGAAGACTCCGCACACCTCTTCCGGTCACATTATACTGACAATAGGCAAACCAGTCGTCATCTGCTGCTTTTAAAGACTAGTGTTTGTCTCGGTAAGGGGGCAGAACCCAGAAGCGTTCTTATGGCGAACACTTTACTGAAGGCCAACAGTGAGGTAGTGCTAAGGAAGATGTTAGGAAGAAGAAGAAAGTCAAAGCGTAAACGAAAATTGTGGTTACTCAGCATTAAATGACAATTTTATTCACATTGTTACAAAGCACATTACGGGGTGTTGTTTGAAAACTGCGTAATTAAAGAGATTCCAGCGTGCAACATGTGATCATCAATGATATTGGCGTCAATGACACTAAAACAATAATTCAATAATCCTGTTATTCAATTATTGCTAATTTCTTCGTGTACTTGAAGCTGAGTTAGCTGATCAGAATGGAGGAATCTGATTCTAACGGCGCTAACGAGAGTGTACTGAATCCATTAAGGTAACTGACAACTCTTCAATCTGCTGCAAAGATATGGCTTACATGCCAATCGTGTTCAATGAGGAATTTTAATCAAGGAAACTTGTTGATTGATAGGAAAATAATGTCATCTCGTGAAATTACTAATATGTTAAAATGCATTTAATTATTCAAGGAATGATTTTTATTTTTTGTTGTTTACTGGTGTGTAAACTGCATTTTGTACAGATATTTTAAATGACGCGAATAATGTTGAAATATCTGTACAAAAAATGCAGTAAAAAAAACCAGTAAACAACAAAAAATAAAAAATCATTTCATATTTTTATTTCGACCGACTATTTCATTTAAATTCAGTGTTTAAATAAAATAAAACTGTTTTTTCAATGTTGCGATTGTTGGAACAGCCGGTCATTTGATGGAATCCCGGAATAGCAGGCCTTAATTTGGCGGGAAATATTGTCAAATTCAGAAACTACCCAAGATATAGTTCCACAAAACTTTATTTATCTTTATTTATGCCATTAATACAATATTTGTTAAAACATTATTTTCCGATTTATAATTATATATCATTGCCTTCTTTTGAGGGCACTATGGTCTCATAGTGTTGTCGAGGGATGGCATAGTACCCGAGCCGGAGGCTATTTTTAGTACATAACGAGTTGAAAAAAATGACAGGACAAACAATTATGTACGATCACCAATAACAATTTATTTAAACGAGTCCTGCCACGTCTGACATTTAAAAGTGTCATGATCGGAGGCGTCTTAATACATGTTTCCAGGCAGAAATCTTTGAAAATACTCACTGCATATTTCGTTGCCTGCTGAGTTCAATTTGCAATTTTGTTCTTATGTACATTCGTCAGCATTCAAGTTTCCAAACCGAGACATTTATGTTTTGCAAAACGTCGTCCGCACACAGCTCTTTTGCCAGTGGACAGCGCAGATAGCGACAGCGACGTCATTTTTGTCAATATGACGTTCGTAACAAAAAGGGCGCCAAACCATAGTCCCGCGGGAAACCATAGTCCCGGGACTATGGCTCATTAGTGCCCGGGGGCTGAGCCAATGAAAACGCGAGAAAAAGTCACGTTATGTACTAATTTAATATTTACATTATATTAATATACATATATATGCATTATATTAAGGATTTGTCAATATAGATACAATATGCCTAATCGGATGCGCATTCACACTATTTGCGGTTGTCAGTTCCGGTGTGTGTATTCTTGCGCGGCAACCACAACGTTAAGTCAAGTGTAAACGATTTCGCAGTCGGTAAGGTTTTGTAGCAAAGAGTAATGGAAAATGTAAATATATCCTAATGTTCCAGTGAACATTTCCTTGACATTATCGGGACCTCGTAACCAATATAAAAATGATTATTTCAGAACAGTTATGACCAGATATGTTTGGATCAAACATCTATATTGGGTTTTCACGCAGCTTTTAGGTAAACGTAACTTGCAGGTCATTTGCATTTTGACAAATCACAGCAGCTGGTTCTGCTTTGGCGTTAAAACAAAGGTTAACGCTGATCACACAAAATCTTCAACCGTGTAAATCGCTATATAACAGACCAAAAAAAGGTGTAACGTACTGCATTACTTTATTATAAACATGTATGCGTTGTTACCTACGTACCAGAAATAATAAATAGGGTACGGTAACATGATCTTTAGTTAAATTCAAATTAAAATGAAATTTAACTGCTGTATTTTCACACAGGTGTTTTATTCGTTGATTCGGCACTAATCCATAGTTCCAAAAAGTTACAACACGAACATTCTACAGTCGTCCAAAACCCGTAACACATCGCATATACCAAAGGTCTTACTTAAATTACCCTTGGCTGTTAAAAGGACGTATTAAACACACCAACATCGATGTTATATTTGCTGTTTCTTTTCTTACTTTATTAATTTAAAAACAAAATTCCATGACGTCCAGAGAATAATGTATGGATAATTACATTTGTCATTCATAAATCCGTGGATGGTCTGCGTTTTAAAGTTACTTATCTGGTATTCGTCCTGGTGGTGGACACAATATCTAGCGATCGATCGTCGTTGGCCAGCAATATATCCAATGTCAGTGCTAGTGTGCATTTATAAAAACAATATCAAGGAGTAAATTATAACAGATTAAAGGCTTTCCCACTATGTCAACATGGCCGGGTGCTTTTATTGTGGCATTTCACGATAAAGACTTCCAGTCAAGGGAAATAATTATAGTATTTTGCCGTCGGGAGTGAATCTCTTAAAAGCTTGGCTAGAAATAGCCCGAGACAACTATAGCCTTTCAGTGGGATGAAATAAGGAGAAACCAGTAGTATCTGTCATGGTAGACCAGTAAGTCTATCGCCTGCCCTGATGACCGTTGTCGATAAGAATTAGACACTTATATTTGACGGTTTTGACGACAGGAATTCTACACGAAGTTGAATGATGCTTATCGTCAATTGGTTATATCATTATTTATACTTATCAAATACTATCAATATCTATAAATGGAATCACAAGGAAGCTAGATTGATGTAGTTAGTGAAATCATGTGATAATAACTATGCAAAATTGGAAACAAAGTTTAACTCTTTCGACCCTATGTAACTTTTGTAGACTATACCACCCATTGATCTGGATGGGTCCATTATGGCCTACAGTGGTGAAAGGGTTAAGGACACAAGATGAACTAAAATGTAGTTGATTCCTCAAGGACATCAGGCAGCGTGTTTCTTCATAAGAGTAGAGTTTCTAAGTGTTGTCACTTACACATTTATCTGTTTTCGATTGGTAGTTATCAGTAGATGAATGTCAACTAAACACATAAATATTTACATGTATCATAAATACTGTTTAGACCAAAATATTAATTCAAGCATATTTTGAGCATCGCTCGTCTTTTCTGAATTGTGTATGCAATTGATCATTATATGACGTTACTTAATTTGTTTGCACGTTGCGGGTTTGGTTCTATTCGAATCGTATTGCTTGTTGGAGATTTGAACCCTTCTCCCTAGTAGTATCCTACACTGTTGATATTCCTTAAGATAAGTAATGAATGAAAAGTAGTAAGAGAAACATAAAGGACGCTGGGTTAATATCGCCTAATGTCTTACTTACAGCTATACGGGTATTTTAAGACGGCCTTCCTTGTATGCAATGCATTTCATGTTTTCAGTGCTTTGTTTTGTTTGTGTTGGTTGTTCTTGACAATTTCATTATGAACCAACCAATGAAGCATTCAGCAAAAGTTACTGAACAGTTTACCCTTCCCGTCGCTCATATGGTGAAACTGGGTAAGATAAGTTGTCCCAACCTTGCCCTACCCTTGTGCTCAAACAATTGTATACTGCTATCGACCCAAGGCGGACATATGTCGCCCAAAAATATATATACGGGATATTAGCTGTACCATTTACAGGAAAATATCTTAGTTATAATAGGTTTTTTCCCCTTTTTATCAATATGATACAATATTAGCTTATTCAACACCGATGATAAAAGAGATAAGATTAAAACACGGATTACACATACTTAACACTATAGCACACACCGGATCGACATTCGGCATTTATTATTATAATATTACGTAAACAGACTTCGGCCATTATTCTAAATATTGGTCTATTACCGCTTAAAGATGCTCCACCGCCGACAGAGCATAAATGACATTCATCATTTGAACAATAATTGGTGTTTTATCGTATATATATGTCTAATTAACACAAAAACTATAATAAAAAAATCTATTTTGCCTTTGGTGCATGCGCAATCAGTATTTCATTCCATATAGGCTATTGTGACACGGAATTTTTTCGGGATGCAATTAATTATTTCTTTATATTTTTAACTTAAAGTAAAAATAGAAGCTCAAACTTTTCAATGGTGGTAATGGTGTAAAGTAAGCACCTTTTTTAACTGAATAATTTTCTTAGTCGTTTGCCCATGTTTTTGATAGTGAAAAAAAAAAACATTTCTCAGCGGTGGAGCACCTTTAAGACAATGAGATACATAGTACGATCTTGTAAATATGACCCACAACTGCAATAACAATATGTGTGTTTTCTTAACTAAACACGAATTAACATAAACTTTCTACTGACAGTATATTGAATTGAATTCGTTAACATATCAACATTATTAATGATTTTAATATTAATAACAAAACAAAACCAATGCCCTGATATGAATGGATCCTTATAGTCTGTAGATTCATAAAGATGTTAGATAGTCTTGCCTTTCTATCGCCTTTTAATGCCTTTAAGATATATCACTTTTATAAATACCACAGCCTCTGAAATCTGTATAGCTATGGAATTTAATTAATTAATTATTTGTTTGATTAATTAAGAGTCATACTAACAGTCAGGATCATTTAAGAACGACCAATGTATGTGATTCTTGCATGTGTGACGTGTATGAGACTGCGGTATATCCGTGTTGTGTTATTTTGTAAAAGAGGAACTCTCAACCATTTGTATAGTGCTATTCAACCGAAGGCCAAACGCGGGTCGGTGGCAAGGGAGACGTGTTAGAAAGAAGAGAAAATATAAGATACAAAATTCGCCTTCTATGGTCTTACAATAGGGTCAGTAGGTACTATTCTAACGCTCTTTAAACTAGTGTATAACAAATGATAATTAGCTGAAGGAGCCTTCAGAGTGATATGTTTGTGTAACTAAAGTTTTGTTTTGTGTTTATGGGGTGACTTTGATTGAGTTACCACAAATTACATGGTACTGGAAATGTAAGACCTGAAAAATATATTGTCTACGGCAATTTACGACACACATAATTAACTTAGACTAATTGTGGTTCATTTTTGTTTTCACAAAGACATGACAGTAGTTAATTGGTCCTTAGTATATTTGTGTATTTTGTAACAATAACGATCTATGTTACCCTGTATTCTCCTTCAGTAATCGATTGCCGGATCGCGATTACTATGGAAACTGTCGTACTCGTACTTAACATGGCGCACGTTATTCATTTCCGGGCGTTAAGTAGCCTGGATTTACGTGTCCCTGCTGATGAAACGTTGTTGTGATTTGGTATCAAAGACATGTACAATTGTTCACATACGGTACAAATATAGCTGATCATTGCCTTTCCTGTCTGCAAAGTCTCCCCACTACTCCTTCTGATTAACGCATAACGGGTTAGGTGTTAAGACTAATTTTCAAATTAGAAATACAAATATAGCAATTGCTATATAAAGGTAGAGATATCTATATTTGTATAAAGTGATTCTATGTTGGTATTTATGAATCTCTTAATTTAGAAATACGCATTATCGTAAAACAATTTCAAAGATCTACGTTGCCTGATTTCTAATTGCTGAACAAGCGAAGTTCATTAGTATGGTACATTTATAGAATAATCAAATGTTAAAAATTTATGTATAACTGTTTTCAGTACAGTACATTTAAGAGATAATTTTACATATTAGAAATAAGATCACAGAAATAGAAAAAAAAATATTAAATTGGAAAATTGCAAAATATGTTGAGTTGTATTGGGATAAAAATGACTTGATTGAAAACGCAGATGTCAAATGTTTATCAAACAGCTTTGACTATCCCCCTCTCGTGAGTGGCACAACACACAATGCGTCGTAATCGTCCAATACAGCCACTATGTGGTTATTTTCATCATGTAGTCATATAATGAAATCCTCGCGAAGTCCTTGGTCAAATAACATGTATTCTCTATAATTTTCACTTGTCAAAATATGGTCTGTTCATGTAAAAGTTGATGTGATTGAGAGGGAAACAATTTTGTCAACCTTCATTCATTGAGTGCAATAACAGTTACCAATCGTTCGACCTTGAGATGTTAGATAGATAACGATAATTAGAGACCCAAATGTGACAGCGTCTCGGTATGTCGTTATCGGACAATACAAGTAATTTTGGCAGTAGCCTATTAGGCTAGGACTAGTAAATGACCATCGATCGATATTGTGGACGCTATTCATTTTTCGTAACATATGTCGCTAAATTAGGCTAGACAAGTGACAATTAAAATAGGAATAAAAACTCTTGTAAACACAATCACAAAAAAAAATTTGAATGTCTTGCATCGATTGTAATGAATCTTTGCGCATAGAGAAATATAGAAGTGAACTTTTATATCAGTGTTTAGCGTGGGATAGTAGTTTATTACGGGGGAGGAGACACCTAAGTCTCCGAAAACATACAGACGATTACACATCGCAACACATTTCATGCATGCACGACCGTCCTAAAATGATTTTGACTGTCTATAGAACGTTAGATATAATAAACCGTACTAGGAATTTTCCAACTGCCTTGTATTTTGTTACCGGATTAGACTGTGTGTTACCCTTTGATGTAGCTATATGACGAGCAGGATAATGACTGGCGGGCTCTCCCGTCCAATAACAGACATTCCATCATGCTTTTGGAGTGGACAACAAATATAAGGGAAATCGCAATTTGGTTTGAGTCAGAAAATGTTAGGCAGGACATCCATTTAGTCACATCTTGCTTTCCAACACAATGACGGTATGTATCTCCACAAGCTTGATGATTAAGTAGTTTCTAATAAAATTAATGTTTGCGTTAGTCATAAGTCTTGTACATGTCGCTTAGTTTGTCATCAGTTTTCATTGTGTCTAAGTTGCAAATGGATCTATCCCGTAGCATTTGCTATATGAGTGTGTTCCTTAGCACTCATTTGTAGATTTTTCTGTTGTAACAGTTCGAGTTGATAATTAGAGGTTATTATATGACAATTTTGATATCGCATCCTTTATCAGCCCGAGACCGCCATATCAGCCCAAGGGCCGCAGGCAAAATTGACATATCATAACCTTTTTATCACACATTTTGACAAAAAAGGAGAAAGAATGTTTAACAATTTAAAACCATGTATTAAAAGGTATTGATCAATGACCGATACTCCACTGGTCATATTGTTGGCCAATTTAATGTTGAAACAGTGGAAAAACTTCATAACATGTAAACTGTATATGTATAGGATTTTTACAAATACTGTACATAATCCCTGGTTCAATGAACGAGTTGAAACATAAATTTTAAGCAAAATTAACAAGATCCTAGTGAATATTAACTATCACTTAAAATGATGATGCTTTCAACAAATTCCGGCAAAGCGGGTTCTTTTCAGAATGATCAGTTTTACAACGGACAGGAATTATGAATTCGACGGGGAAATTAAACTACACGTATTAAACTGTCTAATTTATTCCTGTGTCTCTTCTTGTTGACAAACGCATGTCGTTGATTTTATTTATACCGAATACATTCTTTTTGTGTTATAATTATGTGAATTGCGATGCTGTGTTTTCGGCACTGTGGACAAAACTCATTTCAACCTGATCTTAGTTAAGACCTTTATCTCCAGTAAAATCATCATGATACAGACTATTTCTGATTTCTGATATCTTTCTCAATACGTTTATCTGAGAACTATTTTGAAATTGAAAATTGTATCCGTTATTCAACTTATCGTCTTGAATCGAAACGGCAATTCTAAAATCCGGATTGAAAACCCCGGATGACGTGATATCAGCCCGGGCCGATAACTGATATCAGCCCGGGCTCATAACTGATATCAGCCCGGGCTGATATCAAATTATGACATCATAATGTGATATCAGCCCGGGAACTGATATGACGGCACAGACAGCACTAGTATCGCATGGGCAAAACGTTTATTATCAAAGACAAAAGTGTGATAAAGTACGATTATTAGACATTGCATTGATCCTAATCTAATTGGAGCCTTCTCTAGTATTCAGTACCAACGTATCTGATGCTCAATAAACCAATACAGGAGGCAAAGACGATTATGGCTTAATATGTATCGATATGTTTCTAATTTGTTCTCACTTCAGTATTGTTGAAATTAGCATTCTAACATTGCCATTTGCCTTTTTTTAATCTTTGACAAATATTCCCTTGTACGATGACTTTGGCAGCCATTTGTGTATTTGTACCAAAGGATACTTTGTCTGGTAAAGCTAACATATTGACCGTTCGGTAGTAGCTACTTATTGGACGCAATAACTGCAGCGAGATTGTAAAGTAATGCCAGGAGCAATTCCGCGACAAATGGACAGAGATTTGAGGTTACTATTATGTCCGGGGTCATATAGAGAAAGATCCGTTGTGTATTGGTAGTTAGGCCGAGGTCAAGGTCATAATAGATCATCCCAATCCATTGTCTAATCTTTCTTGTAGTCAGGTTCTTATTAGATATTGATTAAGGGTTCCCTTACACAATGGGGACGGCAACAATGACTCTATTTGTATAACCACTTTTATAATAACAAAGGAGAATATGACCGAACCGACATGGCATTAGATCTGCTTATAATCGGATTATTGCGACGATCCTATCTTTGCATACAAGATATCTGTTTGAAAATACCCTGTGATTACAAGAACGTCTGAGAACAGATAGTTGTAACAAGCTTACTGTTCTATCGGAATGTTTGATTGGAACATTTGATTGAAACATTTACATTCGGTAAAAATTAAAAATCTCCGACAATATTTCGAGACGGCTAATAATTTTAGCATTATAAAAATGGACAGCTTATGGCAGCAAAATAACCTAATTACCATAATTGATTGTAACCAGCGGTAAAATGATAACACCATTACGATGCCTATTTTCGTGAATATATTGCAATTTCCCCAATATATCCGTATTCACACAAATTGCACATATTAGGGGCCTTGCATTTAATAAACACTCTTAAAATATCATGTTATTATGACTGTAATTTTGGAATGATTGACCATTGGTCATTTGATTATGAAGAAACTGATACATCGCGTAATGCATTAGGCATTACCCTTATTAACCCCATTGTTATAACCAATTATTATTTCTCACAATTTTAAGAAACCATTTTTGAGATACAACAATGATCGGTGACTTTTATTGACCAACAATGATATTGCCGATATAGTTATCCCTTGGAAGCCATCATAAACGACTGGAAATGTGTTTTGCGAGAGGACGCCTTTTTGACAGTGTAAAAAGACATCTGTATTGTGGATAGAAGCGCCGTGGTTCAATCGGCCAGACTATCAGCGAGAGTGGCGTGTGTTTGCTGTCTCCTCAGCTATTACAACGAGACACGTAAAGCAGGCAAGACTTTGATTGGATAATCTAAACATTTACGTGTTTTGGCAGTAAATGGTGCCATTCTCCAATTAGTGTTGATATTGGCCGCAGACCGTCCCCAGAGCTTATTGCCACAAACAAGGCATCTCTCATCCCAGTCAGCTTGAACCTATCCCTTATAATCTCCAGGCAGCGGTCCACGTTTAATTAGATATAGTTACATAAAACAGTCGATACTGCTTTGATACATTTAACTGTTCTCTGTAGCATTGATCATCTTGTTATTAGCAGCAGTGATTGCTTCCTTGTTTACTCTACCTAGCGATGTAAACTGCTTGTCCTTGTAACAAAGTGGCCTGATGCTGTTTATAAAAATCCTTTTTCGTTCATTAGGGATTTGCATTAATGACATTGGCCGTGCTTAAAGTGTCATTTAAAAGAAATAGCATTAGCGTTGTTTATTTCATGGGATTTAAAAATCGAGTTGTAATGGACCTTGTTGCATATTTCATCGTGTAAAATTACAGCGCTGTGGGGATGATACCCAAGTAATCGAGGTAAAAACATCAAAAACAAAACTAATCGTATAATTATGATGTCATACATCATTATAGAAAAATTTAAAACGGGCAAAGACCTGTTTTTGAACGAAATGGAAACACATTAATTAGTACATCAAATAACATCATATTCATTTCCCATTTGCGGCGCCATCGGCAAAAGTATTTAGCAGAAATGGGATTGGCGGTTTAACAGTTCCGGTAGCAATATGCTGTCTTTCTATTTCAAACAAATATCGACATCTTAAATTAGTTTCTTCATGCTTTATTGTCCTAGTGTCCAGTTCTACATAACCATGGTGAAATTTGAATATCATGTTTACTATGTGTTGTGGACAAAAAACGTTTCGGAAGACTACTTGTATTGCGCATGTTTCCAATGTCAATCCCGCAGTTAATATACTGGTAACACACGAATGTTTGGTTTAGTTTAGTTCGGTTTATTACACGTACGGCATATTATCGGCCATAGTCATTGAAGAACGGCCTGTCGTGTATGAAGTGCAAGGTGCGTGTTTCGGGAGACTGTAGTATATTTCTGTTGTTTTACTTGTATAATGAAACACTTGTGGTTTTTTTATAGTTACCTACCAGAAACATATTTAAGTTGGAAATTTATAATCAACCAGCCAACCAGTGACATGGACAAAATTCATTCCCGGTCCCAATATCTATACACAGCGGACATTTCTAAAGTTTTTCTTTTTTTTTCTTTTAGATGGTTGTTACCTATAGTATCATTCGCACTGCCTCTATTCTTTACCACGTTGGGGGTATTCTGTCCATGATATAATGTTAAGTCTATAGAAAATCATTAAGTTTGTGACCAGTTTTATATATGTAGAGAGAGTGTCCATATTTAGCCGGGTTTTTTTTAAATTTATTTTTTAAATTTATTTTTCGTGGAATATATTTTATTGATTGTATTAGATATATAATTAAAATTTATATGAAAGTTTTCTCGTATTCTTACGAAATCTGTTTGCATTTTGGTAGAGTATGACGGTTACAATGTAAATATTTATGTAGTATTAAGTACGTGCACTATTATTTGTTAAATAAAAAAAAAGTCACGGACTCAACATTATTTGGAATCAGACAAGATAAACAATTTATTTTAATCAAGTTAAAGTCCAAACAGGAAGTTGTCGGTCGTACTGGAATAAAATATCAATTTATGACTATTGTTATGAAGGTTACCTTCATTTCGTAGTGATGCTATACTGTTCACCTAACGACAGTTACCAAAATATCTCTTGATATCTAAAATTGGCGAAATTTGGACAGTCGTATTTATTCACTTTTGTGCGATTACAAAGCGTCGATTCTTCTAATATAGAGCCGAATTATGTCTCAGAAAATATAGCTAGTTTGGTTAACAGTCGATCATTGTTTAATCAGCTTCTTAAACAAACAAATCTTAGATATTGTGTTTTAGTTACGTAATCATTTGACTGTAAATCAAGTAACGGCATCGTTTCACAGAGTATATGATTAGTGTACCAAAGCTCCATAAGTTCTCTCTCATCAAGCACAAGTGATGCATTTGAAATTCCGGACAATGTACTGCATGCAACTTCATTTGAGATTCATGACACAGAAAGGATGCAAAATTGAACGTCCATCGATCTTCATCGGATATCCGACAGTTTTGCAAATGTTTGTAAATGGGCTTTGTGGTTTTACTTGAAGCATGATTCACGTTACCGCGAATGGGGCAACTCGGATGTCCTCCGTAATCACAACCAAACTCTCACAAGTGTTTCCGGTCTACACCATTCTGGTAAATGTTGCGTCAATCTCTGTCCGCCTAATTAATCACAACCAATTAATGATTTACAGGCATGACGAAACAGGAACAGGTTTGTTTGTATTTGAAGTAACTCATGTTATGTTATAATTGCTCAGACTAGGTAGATTAGATTTACCCATGTGTGTTATCCTGTAGTACTTCTATTATTGTTTGATTTGATATACTTAAAAACGTAAATTTAATAATATTCTTCTATTTGTTATCCTTATGACCAATGTACATAAAAGTAATGAAATTCTGAACATAAGAGCAAATATAATCAAAAAACGAACGCGACCATGACATGAAATTATTGTCTTATTTGTTATACTTATGACAACTAGACAGAAAAGTTATCTAATTGCAAAAAATAAGAGAAAACACATTAAAAAATTAACGCGATCTTGACATTAGATTCATTCTCGTTTTGCAAATCATAATCATAAGCACCTGTTATACCCACCGAAATAAAACGATAAGATTGCTCATTGTCAGTTTATTTGTGACCTGGTGGATACCGCAAAAATATTTCCTGTGTACAGCCACCTTTTCAAACGAATATAAAATCACCAAATACATATAGTACAGCTTAGGCCATACAAGAATGTCACGAATAAGAATTCCAGGTAATGAATATTAAAGATATATTTATATTATAACGCGTTGTAATGTACCTAATGCATGACGTAGGACGTAACGTGCAATTGTCTCTCGAATAACACAAACAAGACACATATATGGGAAGTCGCCAGTATTTTACCGTAGTTGTACATGTTAATAGGACGTTCATTAATATTGACTTACCAACGGAAATCACCCGTAATGTATATTTTTATTTTAGTTGTAATCTCAAACATACATTGAACGCGTCACAGCTTACCTTTCGCCATTGGTATTTTTCTTCTTTTTCTTAGTTCACACTAACCTGATTACTTTCCTTCCTGTAAAATGTTTGAGGTATTCTGGGTTTTAACGTATTTACTAAATGTCACACATACAATTTCCACTGTTTTTGTAACAATATAACTACATAAACCATACCAAACCTTTCCAACACGACAAACATGTGAAGCCAACTTGTTTTTTGCCAAATATCTACAAAAACCCATTCTCATTTACAAAAATGGATAGGAGTACTGGGATGTGTGTTCTTTATTTGCACAAGGGCAAGTGGATATCGAAGCAACAGACACGATTGCTTAAACACAGTTTCGTTTCCCCTATATAACAGAACGCGATAAAAAGATATTCTTGAAACCTGTGACACACATTTCATGCTCCTTTTATAGCTATCGATCCTCCTGATCCTGTATGACAACTTGTATGTGGGTACGAGGAGAGAAATATAATCTACTTCTCCGCTTTCCTTCTTCTGACTTGCCACTGAATTCAATTAGAACAAATATAATCACATGGATCTCACGTTGAAATATTTTCTGACAATCATGACTGATCAGCTCCGGAATACCGTATTGTATTGGAAGTGTTGTGTTCTTTCTTTTGTTGTTATGATATTAAATATGAAACACGCATTCAATTAGTTTGCTATAACCAAGCTCGGGTAATTAAATTACTACCCATATTGGTAGGGATGGAATAACATGAGCTTGTTTGTTTCTTTAAATAGTTGGAAGAAGAGAAATGTATTCATTGTCACTTTCTTTAAATATAACCAAAATTGCTTCATGTGTGCTCTACATAATGATAACGTGAGAGACACCATAACCTGGCACTCGATAGTTTCCCCATTTATTATAAGACTCGTCCATTATATTTAAGTATTGGTTTGTCACATGAACGTGTAAAAAGATTCCGGGATAAGGACTGTACATTACCACATTTTCTTTAAAATGCAGTGATGATCAACATTGTCAAGACTATAATCTCAGTGCTTTAACGAGGAGAGTTTATTAAAATAAACGATAACATACTGGCATTTTTCTCCTGAGCTGTAACCATCAATTTCCGAAACATAGAACCTGCCTATTTTATATACTTCGAAGCGGTCTTGACTTCTACCCTACCGTTTGATAGTGAGACAAAACGACAAATATTAAACAATGTACATTCAAACTATCACTAACATCATCAACATTCATATAAGTGCCTGACCTCGTCACTTTTATAAAGAATTGAAATACAAAGTTGCCTATTATTTTTATGAATACTAGTTATATGATAAATATATTCTTACACTTTTAGCTATGTATTTTTTTTAAACATGAGTCTTTATCATAATAATACTCAATAAAAACGCTTCAAAGTATTCAATTTAAAACACTTTCTCATAGCCATTCATTCAAGTGGAATTCTTTATTTATGAAACAAGCGGGGTTTTTTTTGCGAGTTGTTAACAATTTGTAGGATCCGCATTAATTAAAACTTTGTAAGGACCACAAAAACATATTTAATGAACATACATTAAAGATACATAGAGGTTACACAATGAGTGGTTATTGAATATTGAATTTATTCCACACGAGTGAGTAATTTTTTAAAAGTTAAAAAAGACACGAGTTGTAGCGAGTGTCTTTTGTAGCTTTTAAAAAAACTTACGAGTGTAATCATCAAGATCAACTTCGTTTCATACACGTTAAATCTACGAAACTCATCAGTAATTTTTTTGTAAGTCAAGATGTATTATTGGTACTTTTGTTTGTTTATTTGTTCAATTAATTAATTAATCCTACTTACAGTTTTGGTCTTGTAGGGACGGCCTCCCATGCATCGGTGTATTGCGTGTATGTTGTCCGAGGTGCGTGTTTGGGGAGACTGCGGTACATTCTTGTTGTGTCTTCTTGTATAGTGGAACTGTTGCCCTTTTTAAAATGCTATATCACTGAAGCATGCCGCCGAAGACACCAAACATCACACCCCACCCGGTCACATTACACTGACAACTGGCGAACCAATCGTCCCACTCCCTGTTTGCTGAGCGCTAAGCAGGAGCAGAAACTACCACTTTTATAGACTTTGGTGTGTCTCAGCCAGGGGACAGAACCCAGAGTCCTCCTCACAGGGGCGAACGCTCATCTCAAGGCCAAAAGTGAGGCGGTGCCAAGGGAGGCATTAGGAAAAATAAAGTCAGTTAGGAAAAAGATAAAAGATAAGATCCTAAATTTAGTCGCCTTTGACGATCATGCAATAGGGGCAACAGGTACAATTCTAACGCCCTACCTGCAAGTCACTAAAGGTCAATTTAACATGTATGAAAACATCACGTATATTGACACAACAATCATGGCGAATACGCTTTCCAACAGCGGTTTTGGACGTAAAGCGGCGATCACAACATAGAATGACGTCACTTGATTGTTGATGACGTTGACAATGATGACGTGACACTGAGAAATAAGATGTTCGGTCAAAGTTCACCATGTCCACCAATCAGAATGCGTACAGAGTTTTTATCACGTGTAGTTTAAACAAAGTGGAAATCAACAGCTGTAGTGTTTACTCAATGTCTTGAAAGTTGAATAACCCTGCCTGTTGTTGTAGAAATGTAATTATATCGTATTATTACATTAATCTTTATTTGTTTGTTTGTTTGATGTTTTAATGTCCTATTAACAGATATGGTCATATAAGGATGAATTACCTTGAAGCATGACGTCATGCAATTGTTTGCTGACGTCAAAATGAATTTCTAGCCAATAAAAAACGATTAACGTTAATATACAATAGTAACATACAAAAATATACTAAATGGGCGATATTATTGGGTATCAGTCGGATTATAGGATAAAATGCTATACATTTACACTGTATCTTAACACCAGCTATTAACTATAAACTACGGATATTAACCATCAATAGCATACACTAAACAAGCCTCTCAAATAAGTGTATCGATCGGATGTTCGCTACACTTCGAAATTTCTTAAATTACACAACAGAAACCCAACAGATAATCATTCAGCAAGTCATCAAGCACCATGTGATGAGTTGGGTCACGTGACGATTAGCACATGTGATTAACCGGTAGCTTCATGTAGCAACATAATAGACTGTTTATGACACTGCACCCATTTACTCCGACTAAACACGAACGTCACTGTATTATATACATTATCCTCTCTTTGATTTATAATTAGGTTTTCACTTTAAATATTTCCTCATTAAGGAGATTTGGAATTAAAAGAGAACGTGCATAATACATGTCAGAATGTATTTCGTCTTAATTAAATCTTACGTAGACATTTTTAAGATTTATGTGTATATGTATTAATATATAGGAGAATGGTAAATTGTGTGAAAGCCTGAAGTAAACAACATTTTGTATTTGATGTATTGATCTTGTGAGTAACATGACTGATACGAGTATAAATCTTAATGGAGTTGAAGACTGATCAGACAGTAACCAATATGCACTGGGTGTGGGATAATTAAAAATATATATGTTTAAGAATGGCGCGATAATTCCATAAGGAATAGTTGGCTTTTTGAGGTAGTTTTAAAATTGTATCACAACTCATTTTCTCCGAGATGATCACCTTTATACCGTTAGAATGGATATGCATTTAGGTCATTCTGCTAGTTTACATCAGTTATTAATCTATCATCGACTCGGACTGTCACCTATTTATTTCCAATGCAAAGGATTAAATATAATTATTATCTAAAATATTTGTCTTTTCAACAAATTATTATAGTAAAAGCCATATCCAGGTGAGGTCTCAGAATATTACATAATGTATATGGATATGAGTAGAGATTTATATATGATTTAGTTTGAAACAAATTATTGCTGAATACGAATGTAAATCGGGTATAATACGTAACAATTAGAGTACGCATAATGCGTTAAAATAAAAAATGATTAAATGTTTCCCATAAAGCAATAATGAAAGTAAACCAGTAGTTTTTGAGTATTAATTATTTGACAAACGAACTTTTCAGCGGCCTTTGGGTACCCCTTACGATCATATCAACAAATGTGAGTTTCAAAAAAAGGGGCAAGAGTTCCACTATACAAGAAAATACAACTCGAATATACCGCACACAACAAACAAACAAACAAACACAAACAAACAAACTGTTCTCGACAAAACACGGTCTATTTGTCGAACCTGGCTGTGAATAGGGCATTCTTTTAATGAAACAGAATTGAAATTAACGTTTTATTAACACCCAGTGGCATTTAAGGACGGTCTCCCATGTATGCGGTGTGTTGCGTGTGTGAAGGGCGTATTTTGGGAGGATGTGGTATATTTGTGGTGTGGTTACTTTTAATAGGGTAATGTTGCCCTTTTAAAGTGATATCCCACTGACACTGAACCCATCGAAGACACCAAAGCACACAACCTTACATCATACTGACAACGAGCGAACCAGTCGTCCCACTCACTTTAGGCTGAGCGTTAAGCGGGAGCAGAAACTACCACTTATATAGACTAGGGTGTTTCTCAGCCACGACAAAGAGCCCAGAACCTTCCCATTAGAAGTGAAGGCTACACGTTTGACGGTGTCGTCTTTACGTTAACGCAATAATGGCAGCAGGTACAATTATTACGCCCCAAATGCAAGGCAAAACCACAGAGCAAGTTGAGACGAAGGAAGTGTTTTTTTATAAAATGCACAACTGACCAATTCCTTTTTTCGTCTTAAAATAACATAGTTTGCTCTATAATTTCCGTGATGTAGACATTTAAGTTCAATGACCTCAAGTTATTTTATAAAATAATAGTGTCGTCCAAATCGATAGCCTGAATCACGCTGATAGTTCCGGTAGCTGCTAACTGATCCAGATATATGTATATCAATGACTTCCGATATAGTCCTCGGTAATCGCAGTCATAAAAGTTGAACACTAGTCGACCAGTGCGACAAAAACTTGGACAGGAACGATATATTGGGGTTATTACTTATAAAATGAAAGAGTAAGGGATGGCATTGTAAATATATCGTCATGGTGATCTAGGTACGTTAACAGCAATATTGATGTATTAATGAGTTTAGGTAATAAGTGAGAAATATTTGTTTTCTATTGGCTTAACCAACTGTTTTTAGTGTACATTATACAATGTTTTCAAAAGTTTAATGTTGTTCATGACGTTTAATATTACATAGATGATTTCAGGACGGCTGCCGTTAGTTTAGAACGTGAATCTATATGTATTGGGAGGCTACCATATAATGGTATGCTTGTGCTCCAATGGTTTACATTTTTTCTGAAATATTATTTTTATCTTGATCATTTTGATCGTGTATTTTTGAAATAAATCAGTTCGGCTCAAAAGTAACGCCAGCTGTCTATAGAACTTAACACGAAAACAAGCTAACAAACAAGACAGTTTAGTACAATACTACATTATTTTAGTTGCATCTGTTCAATTCTAAAAAAAATAAAGATTGAGCTCAATGGCGCTCTTGACAGTATAATGTGATCGGATGGGGTGTTTTGTTCAGTGTCGTCGGCGGCATGCTTCACTGATATAGTACTATATCCCTAGGTATCTGCTTAAAATACAGATACATAAAACCACTACGTTCAACGTAGTGATAATAAGTATTTGTATTTTAATCAGATTGAGTGTTATATGAGAACCTATATTTTTGTTACAGAACTTATACCCGATACTTGTACATGCAGATTTAATGAAAAATATCACGACTTCGGTGTGGTCTATGGAACATCATTCAGTTGATCTCTCTATTAACATAAGAGAGCCAGGGCCGTTGAGATCTGCATGCAGCCGTTATACGAATAATGGAAATGTACTAAATATACTATAGTTATACCAATTACTTAACTTGTTCATATTTGCACAGATAGGTCCGGTGTACCACAAATATATCGAAACCATCAAGCTAGTTGAACTATGAATACAAGCTTTATGATATATATCAATATTTAGCAATGTGGTTACCAAATAGTGATGTGCGATTGCTTGAACGCTCATCTCTAATGTGATGGACAGGAAACTGAAAACTACACTAGATATGTGAATTTCGTTACAGAATTAACGCTGATTTGTAGACATGTCGGAGAATACGAATGTCTCAATATTTGTTTACAAAATAAATCAAACTGTTCTCTGACTGAACGACAGCGCTGTCGTTTGAAGGTTAGGATGTTCTCGAAAATTCCATGTCAATGTAGAGTAATTCGACTATACACACGTCGCGTGCAGCTGGAAGACTCGCGTGAGTATCCATTATAACGATCTATATCGACAGAGAAAATACCAAATGGCCATCATATCGTATCAATCAGACAGAGTATGACAAAGAGTCATTGCTAACACCAACATGTAAATCAGGGCGGTGCTTACCCGGGAGAGAACAATGCGCGGCCCATACAACACGCACGGCCGCACACCAACTATATCATCTCAAGGTTTCACCGTGGATATACGAACATGTTGTTGTATTGACGTATATGTGATTGATACATGCTTTGTCTGATGGTAAACAAAATAGTTATTTTTTAAGATTCCCCACCACCGACAGAGCATTAACGATACTCGTCATTTAAACAATTATTGGTGTTTAAACGTGTATATATATATGTCTAATTAACACCAAAAATAATGTAAACAAGTTTTTTTAGTGCATGCGTAATCAGTACTTCATTCCATAAAGGACATAGTGCTGCGGAATGTTTTTCGGGATGCAACAAAATATTTTTATATTTTTATTTTGAGGTAAAATTGAAAGTTTCAATTTTTTCAATGCTGGTAATGGTGTAAAGAAAGTAATTTTTAACTGGAGAAAAATACTATATCGTCTGCTCCTGTTTTTGTAGAAAAAATACCATTTGTCATCGGTTGAGCATCTTTAAAGCATTTATGAATTAAGATATACATTTGATAAAGAGGTGTTTCTTTTTCTTTCGCGTGCGTTTTAATTTCGCGAATTTCGATATCCAAGTCAATTCGCGAAAATTTATCTCTGCGAATTAATGTGGATGGACAGACAGCCAATATTTCGCTATTTTGAAATGCAGTTGGGACTACAACACCCGCGGAATGGTTTTATTATGTCGTATAGTTTACACAATACTCATTTCAAAACAAATATTCGTTTTTCGTGCCATTGGAAACACCATGACGTGTACAGGACAACTGTGATATATTAAAATCGAACCAATGTCAAAGCTTTCAAAAATAAGTGGTTGGGAAATACCGTACAGGTACTACATTTGTACCAGCGTTTGTTTGACTGGATTTGACTGTACGAAAATACTTTTGAGTCATGTTTTGATCTAAGAATGAGTATCACGCAATCATGACTACTCAGGCCGTCTTATCGATGTCAATCACTCTACTCTGCCCTGCAGTTTGTTAGAATTGTACCTGCTGCCCCTATTGCCTGATCGTAAAAGGCGACTTAATTTAGGATCTTATCTTTTCTATTCTTCCAAACTGAATTTATCTTCCCTAATGCCTCTCTTGAGTTGAACGTTCGCCCCTGTGAGGAAGGCTCTGGGTTCTGTCCCCTGGCCGAGTCTATAAAAGTGGTAGTTTCTGTTCCTGCTTAGCGCTCAGCGAACAGAGAGCCGGACGACTGGTTCGCCTGTTATCAGTATAATGTGACCGGGTGGGGTGTGTTGCTTGGTGTTGTTAGGCGGCATGCTTCAGTGATATATCACTATATTATTTAACATTATATTTGTAAAACAAGATGTCTTCATAAAGCTCTTAATAAAAAGGTACAAGTAAATACTATAGAATACCATTACAGTACCCAGAAACATGAAGTATTTTACATAGGCAATAATATTCAAAGGAAATATGAATCTAAATGGAAAAAAAATGGATGCCTTTGTTAGAAATATAACATTAAAGTTTGTATTTTTATGCAAGGTTTTTAAATTCCCATACCCTGATTTAACACCACTAACTTTGGGAGGTCTTAGATCCCTTACAGGATTTAATCATTTTTATTTTTTATCATCCTTTTGTTTGTGAAATTTTTTTTATCATAAAATACAGTTTTACTACAGTTAATATGGATTAAATATATCCAGATTCTAGTAGTCTCCTTTTAGTAATCTATTGCTATATTAAACAGTTTTGTCTTGTCTGTCTGTCCATGTTTTATGTTTTTCGTATGTCAAAAAATGTTGTATAATAGTTTTTTTATGTTAAAACATGATGTATAGTAATTTTTTTATATCAATACATGTTGTATAATAGTTTTTGTATGTCAATACATGTTGTATTATAGTTTTTGTATGTCAATACATGTTGTATTATAGTTTTTGTATGTCAATACATGTTGTATTATAGTTTTTGTATGTCAATACATGTTGTATTATAGTTTTTGTATATCAATACATGTTGTATTATAGTTTTTGTATGTCAATACATGTTGTATAATAGTTTTTGTATGTCTATGAATCAATACATGTTGTATAATTATAGTTTTTATATGTAAATACATATTGTATTATAGTTTTTGTATGTCAATACATGTTGTATAATTATAGTTTTTGTATGTCAATACATGGTGTATAATTATAGTTTTTGTATGTCAATACATGGTGTATAATTATAGTTTTTGTATATCAATACATGTTGTATTATAGTTTGTGAATGTCGATACACACGTATGGGAGAGAGAGAGTGTGCGTGTCTTTCTTTTGCATGTATACTCTGTGTGTGTGTGCCATATTAATATGTTTAAAAAAAAAGCTTTTGAAAAATAAAACAAATTAAAAAAACACGATAAAAATTACAATTGAAAATGTTGAAGTTATTACCTTCAAATACTGTCTTTTTAAGTGACAAAATGATTGAATTGCATTTGTTCAAGAGGTCGACTGGAGCGAATTAAATTGAACGTGACAAAAACACACTGAATTAACTTGCTACCAATTGTCAACTCTTTCTCGTAGCCATAATTGCTCGCTCGGGGAATCCCCTTCTCGAAGAACTACTAATTGGTTTCAATTTAAATTTAGAAATGTTACTCAAGCCCACAGGGACGTGGCCCGAGAGCGAAGAGTTAACAGCGGGAAACATTGCAACGTTTGCAAATTAAATGGTTGTTAATTAAAACAATCAATGTCTCAAAGGCGCTTTAGAGTCCAAACAATAAAAGCATTTGGTTTGTTTATTTTTACGTCCTATTAACAGCCAGGGTCATGTAAGGACGTGCCAGGTTTGTTGGTGGAGGAAAGCCGGAGTACCCGGAGAAAAACCACCGACCAGCGGTCAGTATCTGGCAACTGCCCCACATGGGATTCGAACCCGCATCCCAGAGGTGGAGGGCTTGTGGTAATATGTCGGGACATCTTAACCACTAGGCCACCGCGGCCCCCAATAAAAGCAGCAAGCTTTTTTTATCTTGGAATAGCGAAACGGATGAGATCACCACAACAATATCATCGTTACGCTGTATATACATTTTAAAGTATCCACACATAAAATGCATATTCAAATGGCAGATGTTGTTATAATTATACTTTAAATACTGTGTGGGGTTTATTAATCATTTGTGAACATTATTTACGTTATAAAGTATATTTAAAATGAGAGGCATATTACAGTGATGTTTGCATTAACATTACATATTGTATTGTGTTGTGTGTAGAGCGCCGTCGGTATTATCACAGTTCAGCGGTTCAACTTAACACGCTACAATTCTGGTTATGAATGATATACTGCCGAACTCTCATCCTCACTCATCTAACTTCATATCAGCAAACATTCGCTGTGTCAAACATAACTCATTTTAACACATTTCGTATTGAACGCATCACCACAATGCTGTGCAAACGTTTTAATGACTTAGATCAAGCACCTCGGTGACGTAAAAGCTTTGCCGTGTTGAGTGAGTGGCGCTATCGGATTTTATATTGATTAATCTCAAACCAAAGCGAGTGATTAATCTCGAACCAAAGTGAGTGATTATCGGTTATTAACGACGAGGCTACAAACGAGATCTCGCGGTATTGCTTTATGGGGACAGACTAAAATAACAAGCGGTCTTTACACAGTGTGTGCTAAAGTGTTGCGCGCACTGCAGGCGACGACGGGGCGACACATAGATCGAATGTTCTGAAGTTCTAAACTAAGAATTCTTAAGTAGAGGTAAACCGTCTCCTGATTGTTGCTCATTGCCATATTCACGTATCTTTACTTTATGTTTGCTCTTATTTACATATGCACAACTTATATTTGATTAATTGAGAATATAATAACCGAACTCGACAATGTAATAAAACTTGCAACCTTGCATTGCGTATACGCGTTAAGGACCTATTGATGCTACAATTGCAGGCATCGCATCTATCTAATACATGTATTACGACCATGCTTTATTTGTGAAAATGAGCAGGGAATGTAATCTATTGCTCTGTAAAGGTCGTGAATTCCAGTACTATCTGAGATTTTGTTTGTGTACCAGATGATGGCGATATCACAATGGAACACAACAGGTACTCATTGACAGTCATCCCGAACAATTGAGATGGTCGGATATTCGTACGCTCAGCTCGCTCCTTTGTATACAAATTGTATCAATACATTATAATAGATTTAAGATATTACACATAATATTGTTGCATCTAGGTTACATGTTTATAGTCTCAGTACATTGTAATCTATGATTTGTTTTAGCAATCGAGGTTTGCGAACCAAACATGGTCCAATAAACTAGAGTCACGGACCAATAAATGTCAATATTCATTGAGTGGTTAGCGTCTACATTTTGGTTGGCTGTTTAAACTTAGTATTAAGGTAACTTCCAAATTCTGCTCAATACTTGATAATAATTATACAAACATGGTAGTAACCTTGCCCGCCCTGTAGTTAGGACGTAAGTGTTGTACCTGCTGGCCCTGCTTGTTGTCTTCGGCAGCATGCTTCAGTGATACAGCACTATATAAAGGGCAAGAGTTCCACTATACGAGAAGACAACACGAACATACCGCAGTCTCCCGAAACACGCATCTCTCACTTCACACATGCTACACGCCGCATACATACGAGGCCGTCCATGACCATTGCTGTTATGTTAATAATACGTTAATTAATCAAACAAACAAACATAATAACAATACAGGTGTTATCCCCTCCTCCTTTCTCAGAACGGACTTTGGACCATATAGCCACACGAATAAGGCAATAACCTACCATAAAAGGTAGTTAGTGATAACAGGACTTACTATATAGCTATGGCATATACGTAATCTTTAATATAGCTAGGTGTCGATGGCCAGGAAGATCCCTATACATATTACAAAATCATCCCAGTTGTTTGATCACGATAGTATTGTTATGTTTTATGTCACAAAATTGTAGCCATATCTGTATATATTGGCATCTATAGTCGAGACACCACCAAGGTTCCTTCACTGTAAGTGATTGGCCCCTTTTAAAACAAGTCGTGTTTCTTGATTCTTAATAGTGTGTTTTAATGGTACGGTCACATTCTGGTAGGGTATAATATTTATGTAAATATGTCAACTGAACACATAATCATGTCATATTTTTACAATATATTCAATGAAATTTAGGTTAATGATTAGTTACATTAATTTATATCCTATTAACAGCCAGGGTCATGTTAGAACGGTCTGTAGTGTGTATGAAGTGCAACACACCCCACCCAGTCATATTGTACTGACAACGGGCGAATCAGTCGTTCCACTCCTTATGCTGAGCGCTAAGTAGGAGCAGACACTAGACAGACTTTTGGTGTCTCGGCCAGAGGATTGAACCCGGAGACTAGCCCACAGGGGCGGGTGTTCAACAGAATCCTAAAAATGAAGGGAGATGTTTGGAAAAAGAAAGTTGATTTATAAGAAGAGAAAAGACAAGATCACTAGTTCAGTCGCCTTCTACGATCAGTCATTTGATTTAGTAATTATTAGGAAAAAAGTATCAATATAAACAATATGTGTAATATAAATACAAATGCAATCTGCAGTGGTATGCGTAGCTGGTATCTCATTAGGTAGCACTAAAATGAAAATAATTCTCAATCAAAAATTAATAGAAGGCAAATAGTCTGGTAATGTGTAGCGCTAATTTAAAGTTTTCGTGACGAGAGTAATATTGGCGTGTATCGTGTCAAACAAACAAACTTCTTGCTAAAATCTCGCGGGATCAGTTCGGTACCACCTCTGACCTCAGAGATAGTAATTGGGTCCAATCATCGAGAACTTGTTCATCAATGTTCTCAATCAGAAGTGTTAAAGGATTGGCGATGCGCACGATTTCCCTAATTAACGGATTTACGTCCAATAAATTTACAAATTAATAGGGTGACAGAAGGTCGATCGTGCCTTCTTCGGGGAAGGGTCACAGGTTGTGTAAATATTATAGCTTTTTTTTGTCATGACGACATGTTACCACGTGATTCGCTGACGCGAGTGGAGCAATCTGGTTGTAAAACGTCAGAATCTGCTGAGCGGCAATCACTCCCGCACGCCAGTAATCAAAGGACACTTTCTAGGGTATTTAAGAGATAATTCCTTACATAATAGATATTAAAGTGAAAACAAATAACATCAGAAAATAGGTAACTATTTTTTTTCACATACAAAAGCGTATAAAGTGCGAGGTGCGTATTTTGGGATACTGTTGGATATTCTAGAATAGTAAGCAAAAATGTTATGACACTTCTCAGACCTTGTACTATCATTACTACTATTACAATGTTGTTGGTTTTTGCTCTCGCTGGATGCCATTACAGATTTCACTTCGACATTCTGGCAGACATCTTCTAGACGTCATAAGGTGCTAGTACATGTTTAGCCTCGGGTCTAGACCATGTTTAGCCTCGGGTCTAGCCCATGTTTAGCCTCGGATCTAGACCAGACCATGTTTAGCCTCTGGTCTAGACCATGTTTAGCCTGTTACCTTATTACACTTCACCTTCTTTGTGCATGTATGTTGGGATGTCATTGGGTTTTAAAGTGGTCCGTTTTCTACGACCATTTGACAACCGCTCTCTGTATGACTATATATATTCAAAACTGCTTTCTTAGATTTGTCCACCAATTTCTTTGATGGTGACTATGAACAATTGAAACGTTCTGTTTGGTTTGTTTGTTTGTTGTTTGATTAATTAACGTCCTATTAACAGCTATGGTCATGTAAGGACGGCCTGTGTTGCGTGTATGTTGTGCGAGGTGCTAGACTGCGGTATATTCATGTTGTGTCTTGATAACTGTTGCCCTTTTTATAGTGCTATATCACTGAAGCATGCCGCCGAAGACACCAAGCAACACACTCCACCCAGTCACATTATACTGACAACGGGCGAACCAGTCGTCCCACCGCCTTTTACGATCATGCAATAGGGACAGCAGGTACAATTCTAACGCCCTATCTGTTTGGAATACCCCAGATAAAACCAGATAGGTTGATTGGAGCAACCCCTGTTGATGACTGTCTATTGTGTTTTCGCCTTTGGTGCAGTATTGATCTTATTAATCTGCTTGTAACTGCGCAGTTTATAGGACAACTCCACCTGCAATAGTGCAGTTTCCTGTAGATAAGACAACTCGTGATAGCAAATTACCAGATTAACTTTCAAGTGTCAGGTTTTTGTAGTTCTGTGGTGATAGTGGATAAGTGAAATAGCCTTGGGCGACGTATAGAAAGTGCAAAGTATGGAAGATCGTTGTGAAATAGATAAAAGTATGGTAGTTCAACATAACATACGGAGAGACGAAAGGGACCATAACTCTGCGAATAAAGAAAAAGAATCGCGAACGGGATATAACTCTTGCTGTTACTCTTAAAGGAGAGCGATTGCATTAACTTAGGAAGTAATATAGCGCGATTTAAAGACATTTTACGGGTTTTTTATGTATTTGACCCTTGTACGTATAATAATATATTGAGGAACACAGAAACTGGAAAATGTAGAAGCCGCATGTAATGATTTAGTGAGAAAACTGAAATGATGATCGCTGATTAGTGCATTGTTTATTGTTGACGATTTTGTCCTGTTGGGTAGTTGCAAGGTAAGCCTGTGGTTTTCCTACGGGTACTCCGGTTTCCCCCCAAAAAAAACATTGTTTATGTATGACCCTGGCTCCAATAAAACCCTATCAAACACGTATGCAATGGGTTGTATCTGAAGAAAAATGTGTGTCATGTAATAGTACATGTCATCCCGTAGTCTATTTTTCTCAGAAAGCATTACCTTGGTGAGGAGGAATCAAGTACGTGAAATTAATTTCTTATTTCTTATCCTACTTTCTTTGCCCTAAGTCAATCGAATTCGGTTTGTGTTGTACAAACATCACTTTTGATGAATTTAATTTCTTATTCCGTTGATACTAACCCCAGGTTCACAATAAACACAATCTTGCAATGATCTCAACCATTTTGTCTGATTTGCGTGTCCTAGATTTAAACAAAGAAACACCGAAACGAAATCATGTTTCGCTAAAGATCATTTAATTCGGTACAGCGTCACATGCCACTAGATGGCATGCAGGCTCTGAATTGGTTTATGGAGTGGACAGAATCTCATTTAGCCGACCTATTGAAACAAACATTACATTCGAGCACATACTCCAACATTTCTTCATAGTATAGAAAATGTAATTCCGTGAAGTCTTTTTTATCTAACAGTGTTGAATTGATCATGTTTGTTTGTTCCCTAGTCATCGGTTACCACAAGTATATATTTACACAGACTACCATGCTTAATGTTTTATTGCGTGTAATCATACAGCGCCTGTTACGACATGGACACAGTTCTGGTGTCTCAACTTCGTCGCGACAAAAGACAGTGACAAAATGGATACTTTACTTTAAAGACTATTGTTCAAGTAAACTCTGTCATTATTTGAGAACACTTTGTGACTTAGTCATAAGAAAGATATTTTACATAAATTATCAGTAATCAGGGAATATATAATAAAAGGCAGCTTCAAACAACAATTTAACTCTCTGATCAATGTTTTTGTCGATGTGTGATATTCTACAGCACTGATCATCCCAAATGTCGGAGTTATGTGCCGTCTTCGACCTAGTTGTCACTAGTTACTGTAGTACGTCCGTGTTTTTCGTCGCTATTCTCTATTTATATCCAAAATTAAAACATGATTTTTTAATTACACAATAAATCAAACAAATAATATTAACAACTATCTGAATTTCAAATATTATTTTAATTAGATGTCTTCTGTTTTCCGTTGCAACAAATATTTCTGCTCAAAACTGTTACATGATATACACCGTAGACGAAGCAGAAAATGTAGACAAAGTAACTGAAAAAACTGTTCAAAATTCTTTTTGAAAAAAAAAATTAAAAAAAAATAAAAAAATATTATTGGTCAAATGTCGAAAAAAAACCATTTATACGTTAGATATATTTAACCATTAAAGGATTGTTAGATTGCATTTATTGGAGATATAAATGCAATCTGGGTGACAGATACATAGAATAGCGCCTGTTAGGGCGCTATGAATATCTATCTGCCACCCAGATTGCATCTATATCTCCAATAAATGCTATCTAACAATCCTTTAATTGTTATATTTACATTTTACTTTCTAGTTCAAAGTAAAACATAATTTAGACAAGAGTTAGCATTTGAATTTCCCGCTTCAGCTATTTAACCTCAACAGCCAAGTGCAATGCGATGAAAATATAGTCTCTATACATAATTGAAAAGATAACAAAAGTTCGTTGTTTTTCAATAGCTTTTCAGTTAACTTTCAAATATCCAGACATTCAAAAGATTTGTTTATAAGTTTCATAACCAAACTGGTTCGTTCAACTACAATGTCAATTTTCCCGCGCGGAATAACATGGTATGTATCAGTAAACAAGACTCACATCCATTTATGTAGATATAACTACACCAAGTCTAGGCTGAATTTATTGGCTCATAATGCAGATTACGATTATCACTAGAGTAATGAGAGTCGCAGTGGCAAAACGTAAATATAAAAAGATAAAATATGAAATCTATCACTTAGAAAAACAAGCATTCCCTAAGTATTGGGCACACTTTATAAAAGAACTGCTTGTTACACTGCGAAACATATTACACGTAAACTTTTTTTCTGACTAAAACAAAGACAATTAAGGTAAAACAATAGCTAGTGAGTTATGCGACATGTGTTTCCGGCGAAACCGATATCTGTAGCAATGCAATATATCAAGATTGTCTTAGAATAGAGGAACTCAATATTCCCATGCGTCGTATTTCTTTAATTCCATTTCATGTAAGCCCCGATTTAGCTAGCTAGTTTTGAGTAGCCTCTAAGGACCATACTCCGTTATATAAACATTGCACCCGTAGCCTCAATTGATGTTTTAAAGACGTCAGTACAACATTGCTATTTTTAGATCTGCGTTTATCTCATTAAAATGTGGTCTTCGGAATCCGGTGCTTTTACGAGCCACACAAACCAGACAGCCGATCGGGATTGGAGAACGTTTGATTGCAATTTACGTCGTTATTAGAAATAGCTTTTCTAAGAAGTGATCTGTTCTGTGCACTTTGCCAAAAAGAACGATCACAATTGGTAAAATCAATGCAGCTGTTGCTTCCTTTCTGACAAATTACACTTTGATTATGTATGAAGACTTGCAGCCATGTTTTTGTACTTCTGGCAGCTTTTCATGCGACATGTTTTGATTTTTAGTGTTTATCGAATCAAAATGGACTCTTGAAATTCAATAAACAAAGAATTATAATTCAGTTCACACACAATCAGCCGCCTACACTGGTGGTTTGAAGCCTTTGTGGACATTATTCATTCTTTTATCTCGACCTGGGACATGTTTAACACAAGAGACGGTATCTGTCATAAAAACATCAATTCTCATGATCAAATATTAAATGTGATATTCATTCAATTTGAATTAATGAAATCGAAAAGTCGTGCTTTAGTTGATAATATGATTAATGATGAAGGTCACTTTGCTCTCCCGATTATCTTCTTTTTACTCTCTCTCTCTCTCTCTCAAGAAACTAGACCTGGGTATTAATGGACAAATGTCTCAGTTTACATTGATCATAAACAAGTTCTTAGTATTAATGGAGAATAGCGTTTAGTGCTTCACCTTTGATCTCAAATTATATTCTCAAACAACATTGATTCCGAAAGCCATTACAAATATAGTATTGATGACAAATTACGAGCATAAACATCGGATCAGTATGACATTGACCTTTCGCCATGTAATGACACTAATATCTTGGAGTAATAAGGTGTACATTGTGCATTTTCAACTTCGCTTTGTTTCTGTACAGATACAATCAATGTAATATATATTATATCTACCTTGTCAAAGCGAAGTTGCGCAATGTGACGCGATATCTATTGACTGCTGACCAATGGGCTTTCACTTTTATGATCCTTGTTAGGAAATATGTTTCCTTTTTTAAACAAACCCAAATGTCCTGCTGGATTTTTTTTATAAATTCCCAGACTGTGGCGATTAATGTTTAGTAAAAATATGATATCTTCATAGAATAACTTTTGACTTTATTATTAGTATTGATCAAATCTCACACTTACATATCATAAAGTTAGGAAACATTAAATCAATCTAAGTTAAAGTCGGCATATAGAGAAATAAAATGTTAAAGGTTTGTATCTATGACCTTTAATCAAATACCTGTACCCAAATATGTATGATTTCATAAGATAACAAACTTCCATTCAAAATTTTAAATACCTATCTCACATTATCGTCTGAAAATGAACACATAGATGGACATAAGAATTCAGATGACTTTTGTTATGATCCTATTATTCCGACAGGAGTCTTTAAATTGGTCAGAAGTGTGTTTGTTGGTGTAAAATCTAAGTATAAATTGTTGTATTGTGGATGAAGGGAGGCTACTCTGCCAGATATGGATTTCTTAGTCACCAGCAGCTGTATACAATACCGCTATACATAGATTCGTGTATTATCATTAGTCTACGTAAAACCTACATGTTTATTGTCCCGAGGGTTAGCATGATATGTCTGGTATACCCCTGTGACACCAAACCTGCCATTTACATACTACTATGAAGGTTTTATTTCCCAAAGATGTTCAATAAAATGATTCAATAAAAGCTGGGATTGAATAAAAAATACATTCCCACAGGGGCGATAGTTTCTTACTCGATATAGGTGTTTTAGATACAAACCAATATTCTGTTGGATTTAACACTTGTATAATTAGATTAATAGTCTGATTAAATTTACGGCATACATTGATTTTTATTGTAAAAGGTCACATGCCTGAAATTCTTATGCTAAAGTCACTTGTAGTGTTAACGATATACACGTTTAGATTAAAAAAAACCTCATATTATTTTAATCGCCAATGTATACTTCTAGATTCAGATGTATTATCTTGATTTGTATCGTAATTGTATTTGTAAATAATTTGTATTATACATTTTTATATAATAATAGTGCCAATTTTACACGTTTAGGATTTATGCCGGTCATACTTTTAGGGTAACTTCACAGTGTGTAACATGGAACTGAGAGAATTATGTACAGTCAATGCTAAAACCTTAAAGAGAAATGTCGTGGATTGTCGTACAAGATAAAGCCCCTCCCCTAAAACATCTGATGAATTGATCACTAAGTAGTCCTGGTGTTCTGCAAAGTCGAGGTTATGTCCCTTTGATGGCATTTAAGCTAAATTATCATGTGGTTATACTCCTACAGAATCCTTATAATTCAATATATTCCTATCAATTTATTTAAATAGAAGATCATAATAGAACTTTATGCAAGTTTTACTGTTTGAAACAATCTGATAATGTATTTTCTAAATATATTATATTGCACGAGTCAATAAATTATTATGCTTTATTAAAGTGTGTTTCTTTGATATTTATTATATCTACATGAAACCATGTACAACGCAACTGCGTTGGCAATTGATAATTAAAATAATTAAAAATACAAACGCATGGAAAATATTTTAAAAATTTGAAGAAACTGCACTAAAATTTCCAAATGCAACGCTTAGCTGCATTAAAATAAGTGTAGCTTTGTTAGATTTCATTTTGGAGAGTGTCGTGTACTTTTAAAACAAGATCAACTAAATTAAACACTTACGGCAATTACACAGAACTCAGTCTGCCAGTACTGTCACGAAAATGGTGTCATACATATTACGATACAATTACTAGTTATATGTAAAAACAAAGTACAGGAGATACCCACAAGGAAGATAAGAAGATTTTAATTTGGGATTAACTTTTTAACGATGGACGTGTCGTCAGGAAACTGTATTAGGGTTTGGTTACAGCCATCCTCCTGATTAAGCAGTGCCCGTGGCACAGAATATAGGCGCTAAGGTGATTGATATATATGTGTTTCTGGTCTGTACTTTACCCGCGACATACTAATGATACATGTTTTTTTTCACGGTTTTGATAGATCACGCTCCAGTATCAGTTTTGTATGTTTGTTCCGACAAAGTGGCAAAACTGATAGAAAAGGTTTCTACTAAAGCAAATGCGGCGAGTTCGATAAAAGCTGCAGATTCACCAAAACATCTACGTTGCATTGTCTCGTATCGACCTTTCTGTAGTGTCTGCTCCGGTTTAGCATGCAGCAGAAACGGAGTGGACGAGGAGTTCTTACGCTGTCAGGAAAATGTGTTCGGTAGGGTGTGTTGGTTGATGTCTTAGTCATCGGCGGCATGCTTCAATGGGAAAACTGCCTGACTTCCTATATTACACAGACACAACACAAACATACTGCAGCCTCCCTAAACATATATTCACATGGATAGACACGAGACCATCCGTAAATGACTTTGAGTATGTAAAACAAAATAATACACTACTTTTGATAAAATGCACTGTAGTGTTATTTACAAGTTTAGAGTAAATCTTAAAGAAAGTGTAGCAGATGCCAGTGCTTATTCTGTGGAGTAACAACAATATTTCATAAAATGAGTCCATTATACAAAAAGTCAATACACTTAAAGTTATGTCTACATTACGTCATTTGGACACGTATAAGAAGAATAAAATACGAACATAATTGTAAATATCATAACACCCTATATGTTGATAAGGCGAGTTTCTACATGTAGAATGTAATTCGTTAACATTAAGATTCATTTTATCATACATTACCATTTTTTTCTAATTCTCCAACATCAAGCGAGAATCTGTAAAAAGGTGCATGACATTTAAAATCGAAGATAACCATGACGTTGGCTCTAACTGGAGCTTAAAAAGAGAGACATATATGGTTTTCCTCCGCATTTCCCTCCCACATTGCTGACAATCATGTACAGTTTGTACGATTTCGCCAAACTCTAATCAGATCAGGCGACAAATTTACCTAGCGTTTGCAGACTCCAGTCGGCAGTCATTTTAATTTCGACCATTTAACCAAACTTAATACCGAGTACCGTCATAAGTGTTTTAAAAACAATTATAATTTCAGTCCCTGTTTCGAAGTATTTTTTTTTTTTGTGCGAAAAACACTTTGAAACACCAAAACAGAAAATCTTTACAAAATTAAATCAAACGTTCGTGTGATGTAGATTGCGCCACAGAGAACCGGTGTGGTTTAAAAATGATCCAGAATGGTAGGCATGATTACATAACCCTAAAAAGTACACGTAACATTTGCTTTAGATATTTTTATTTGCAGTTAATGAAACAAGTTGTAGTAGAAGCATTTTGTTTAAGATACACCAATGTGACATCATTGTGCTACATTATTTTATCTTATTTATATTCCGTACAGTGATTAAAGTTGATCATTTCAGTCATAATACTGCGTATACTCCTCATATTATTTCATGTAGCTGAATGCAGGATGACGCCCTGGCCGCTATTGGTTTCATTTTGAAGGCCCCACGTCCTGCATGTATCATTTCAGCCTTCCATGTGTGCAAGGTATTGCGGTCTATGAATGTCTGTATTTTTGGAAAAAATATGGTAACTATATCCGTGTTGTGTCTTATTGTGATGTTAAACTCTTGCCCTTTATAGTGCTATCACACCTAAGTATGCTGCCGAAGACACCGAACAAGCACACCCCACCCGTTATACTGACAACGGGCAAACCAGTCGTCCCAGTCCCAATAGGCTGAGCTGAACAGATTTCAGAGCCTCCTTCGCTGCGGCGACCGCTCAACTACAGGCCAAAAGTGAGGAAGTGTCAAAGGAGACAAAGGTGTGCATGTAGGGCAACTTAACGGGCAATGAATCAAGAAATATATCTAGTTTTTTGTAGTAGAAATCAAATCCCTTGAGGTGTGTTTCGCGAAGGCCTTAAGAACATTACCATGGAACTTACGAGCTTTCACTCCATAAACATTTGCTAGAAAATGATGTACATTTGTGTTGGGGTGTCATATTATAATAAATGATTTCATACTGATTTTACGACGAAAAAAAAACAAAACATTTTGCGCATCGGGTCACCGCTCCGAAGAAATAGTCAGAGAGCAACGCTTTTTGTAAAAAGATGTCGTTAGGATTTCTTCAATTACCTGAATGAAAAACGATTTCTGAAATAGCTTCATTGAAAAATAATGGGTAAAATATTCGCATACCGGGAATTACAGCTTATTTTTTGTAATACAGAGATTTAGGTCAAGGGAATGAGCCAAGTAACATCAATAACAAGATATGTCTACAGTACGCTGTCAGTGGTTGACCTGTCATCAAGACGTAGTTTATAATCTCAGTCTTATGGAGTAATAAAACTGGAGCGTACCCTTATCACTATCGCCCACTGTAACACTGTATGTCTATAGAAACTGCTTATATCCCTGATAGAGGAATATCTCACGATTTATTGATGCTATTTCCCTTGATAGTGTCAAATACAACACCTATATCATGCTATAACTCAACACTTAAAAGACATGTTCGCAATTTCATTATCTCCCTTTTCCATCCCTTTAATAACATCCAGTATTATTTCATGATCACGAGACCTGATATGTACATTCCAATTACCCAAGACGGAATTTGATAGACTTATCAGCAGGCACATTCTTATTACCTGATTTATTTCATAGAATTGTTTCAAATACCTAGTGTCTACAACCTTTAAATACTTAATTGATGATGAAAGGTTCATTCATTTATCATCGTCGTTGTTTTATTTTAAATACTATTTTAAAAATCATCATTGAAATTGAATAACCATATTAATTATATCGTATCGTTTAAGTAGTTACTAGTTGTTTGATCGGGAAGTATACAGTTCTTCGGGTGATCGGGTGGTGTTGTGGTTAAGCCGCTTGCCTTTTATCTAGCCGGGCACTCCGGTTTCCTCTCACACTAAGACCCCTCGCGCGCTTACATCCTGGCCATCAAAAGTGATTTGCACAAGTTGTATAATTTGTTTCGCAATCAATGTAAAAAAAAATGAAGTAAATAATTTGCAGTTTCTTTGTTTGAAACAAGATGAACTATATCCATTTCCAATCGTTTTAAAAAATACAAAAAAAAACCACATAATCAATTCTGGGATTTTTGGTTCGGTTTCAACCCCATCCCCTTACCCACCACCGAAAAGAACACACTTAAAACTGTATTCATTTAGAGAAGGTATTTGATTCGTGTTGGAAAGATACACTAGTATATCAATAAGTTTCATTTGACACCTGTACATCCAGAATTTTATCGGAACTAATTCCCAGACACAAACATATGATTACGTTTATACAATGGTCGACAACAGGAAGTCGTATTACAACTGTCGACAAAAGTAGGAAAAACATTAATTAGGATGTCGTGTCATGACGATTAGAGAACGTGTGATTCTTCTTTCTAAAGGAGATAAAATTGATGTAACAGAGTTAGGAATTAATGTTTGTCTGAAATTTGTTCTTTTATTTTTGGCTGGAAAAGGAAAGGTTTTACTCCAAGATGACTTACATATTTTGGTATAAGGAGAGCGCAAATCAAGATATCAAAACGTATTTGTCTATTTTACCTTTAAATAATACGACCAGCCTATGGGGATGAACACTTTTTATATCCAAATTTGCCAAACGCAATGACATGCTATTGTAGATATTACTCATTGTCTTCTTCACAATTCTGTTTTATTTTTCACATACATTGTACATGATTTATGTATACCAGTTTGGGGTACAAATAATTTCTGATACTATTGTATCACATGTCTCATTACACTTGAAATATTTATTAAATATAGCGGCACTTTCAGTATTACTTTCGCAAAGCTTTGTAAAGCAGCTAGCATCATTGGTTTTCAATATTGATCCATTGATGCTACACCATAATTTGTCCTTCCATTTAACAGATGTGTAGATGGCCTATCTCTCTTGTTTTTTTTATTCTGCAGATTATGTACGCTTTACATCACAAAATATAAAATGTACCAGGGTAATTCATCTGCATTGCACTTTGAAATCCTTTTACGCTTGTGGACGTATAAAAGTAGTATGCCCATATTTCAATCCCAGTGGATTTGAAAGATCCAATAAGCTTACATTATTCAATAAAGATTACAATTTGAGATTTTATCCCGAATTACAACACATGGTTTGAACTATTCACTACATTTAAAGCAGACGCGTGCCTATCGCACAATAAGGTACCAGCAGGACGGTGACACAGAGCGTGATTTGTTAAGTATCTGTACAGTGCATGGAATGGGAAATCCAGTTAAAACCATGTAAAAAATGGATATCTAATTACGTTAAGCTCCAGACTATGTTATATCACAAATGTTAATTTATATAGAGTCATTTGGCCATGCCTACGATTACACTAAATAGTCCTTTGTGTTTATGTTATAGTTTATTTAATTATGTTCATAAATTGCTATATAAAATCTTCGAAAACACACACCACGCAATTCATACATACTATACGCCGCGTATATGGGAGGCCGTCCTTATATGACCCTGGCTGTTATTAGAATGTTAATTAATCAAACAAATAAACAAACAAAAATATCATAGATATACCGACTACATATATAATCCGCATTTGTAAACTTCATCTATAAGGGATAAGAATCTTTCATCTCCATGACTTTACAAAGAACAAGATGGTAAAATAAAAACAAAGTACATGTATATTCAAAGTAAAGAAGCTGTACGGTTGGGTTGGTATAGACCAATTTCAATTTTAAGACATGAAAAATAAAATGGTATGATTTTCAGGCTTGAAAAACACAAGGGCGAAAGTACACAGTTATTTGCGGAAATAGGTATAATGCATAGCATCACAGCTTCAATTGCATTTGACCATACCTTGGTTTGTGGTCAGGTCTATATTTGGTACATTTTTTTAAACAGTACGTAGTTGTATACACGCTGACGCTTGTCAGATATAGCAATAAACTATAAAACATTGACGGTTTAATTCATTATCCTTTGTTATGTTAGCCTTTGTTATAGCCCATCAAAACTGCAAAGCGCACATAATTAAAAGCTGCAAGAATTCCTTTCGACTTGAGATGACTGAAAATTGCAAACGCAAACTTCAAATACCTTCTTAGAGTGCATTAAAGATCAAAGCTAATCTTTAAGTAGTTTGTGTTGGTTTTGGAAAGAATTTTGAAAAAATGAAAGCAATTATGTTACACATTTTCCAACGTTGATTATAAATCTTTTAAATCTCAGAAAACAATGTCATCATCACTAATTTTCGGATTTTAAGGTATTTCAGTTAGCAAGAAAATCAATTTAATTCTATTTTATTTCTCTCATAAATCGCGTTCGTACGTTAGAAAACACAGCACATTATTAGTAGCATCATCTAAGCCATATGTATGATGTCTGGGACGCTCCATTTCTCTTTTCTTTGATGTTGATTATTGGTCGTCTCTAGACTCCATAGGATCTCCGTTTATTTCTAATACAAACACGTACCTTAAAATGAAAAATGCATTGTAGAGTTTAGTAATTTAGCTTAATGTTGGTTACCAATATTCGAAGCAATGTACAGCATTTATTTCAAGTTAGGTATTTAAAGTTGAAGACAGTTAACTTTTTTTTTCTCACGAAATATGTTCAAAACCCATTTTATAATTTTACTATTGCTAGAACATGACTGTGATGAGTTAAACAGCATTTTTCTTACTGCTATTCCATGCATATTACTTAAGCTATATGACGGTCAGCTTTGTTGAGAACACTTTAGTAACCCATTTAATATTCTTGTTCATACCGAGGGAAATATTTGGTACTTTTATTTTTCTTCTAACTGTTACTTGTCTTTTCTATGACGAATGTACTACTGTGGTTTTTGCATTATACAAAAGACTAACACGGTACGCATTTATGACCATTTTTCGGGGATACACCCAATAGAAAATCAAGGTTATATTATGAATATATACATAAATGCATAAACGATACTATCAATATTACATGTTAATAACAAAACAACAAAAAAAATCATTTGAAAGGCTAATTCTTGAAGAAAGATAAAAAGGTTTACTGTACGACCTAAAACCCGATGCTTGACCAGTATGTAGACCATTGGTCATCGCATTGATTCGTCCAATTGTATATCAGTAGGCCGGTCATTATAAAGGTCCAGTAGGTACGTTATGGCCTAGACGAGATAATGGAGCCGTTATAATGACCAGTGGTCAGTCAACGCTCAAGAGAGTTTTACAACATGTCAAGCCAAGTGTATTATTAACTCTTAATATCTATCGTTCAAGGAACGCCCTCCATGAGAGTGCTGGGCTGGATCGAAGACAAAGTCTATACGGAATCTTTGCATTACAAAATTTGTTTATTCGCTTTTGAATGAGTTTGGTTGATGTGAAAATATGTAAATACATTCTCAATTTAACAATGGGAACATACCATACAACCTGTGATATTTCAAACCTTTTCAAAGATCATTACTTTTATAAATCTTATTTTAGCTTATTTGTTTTCAACCTATGACTTCAATATCTATTTTTAATTCACACTATGGTAGTGTATATCCTGTAAATTTTTACACTTTGCTATATTAGAATTTATGTACATTACACTTCAGTGTCTTAACCTTTTTTGTGTAACATTTGTGTGATATACAAGTGTAATTATTAAGTTATTACCTTTAAATTAAATTTTCTTATTTCTGCTGAACTGTGATAGCTGTTTCCAACTAAATATCATGTATTCATAGCATGCTTATTATAGTTAAATTGTTGCCTGTCTATATATATTTTTACCTGTTTGTACTGTGATATTTTTACATATGTTTGTCGCAAGAATAGCACTACAGTGCTAATGTTATTATGTTCCCCATGTATGCGACTCTAAATAAAACTTCTTGACTCTTGACTCTCTTGACCTATCTAAAGTATTATTTCTGGAATATCTGGTCATCCTGCTATGTTGTAGGTAAGCTTAACGTAAAGAGTCTGTGATGATCACGGTAGTAACAACCCCCTCCCACTGATTAAAGAGAAAGCTAACCAATTAAAAAATATGTAATGAAGTTGTATTAGATTGATAAGATTACGAGTAAGGAACAAGGGAATTAGATAAATTAGACGATTATATCAGGACAAATGACGATTCATAATCGATGAAAAAAAATTGATTCCAGGTTTCCGCTTCCATACATGTTTTCCCCCCGATCATATAAGCATGTTAATTATGTTTTCTCGTGTTCTAAATGATTGTCATGTATCTAATACATATAACACGGACTTCTGTTTCAATTGGCAATTATTTGCCTAAAGACATTGGATGAGGAATATACTACTTAATTAGTTCTATGTTGAAATGAAAACACAACACTTTGCTCAGTGAACAATGATTACTGGTTAACGGAAGAAGGCCAGCGACAGTAAAGTAATCAAAATATACGACTTTTTCTTCAAATTTTACAAAAGCAGTACTGTAATGATTAGCCTAGTTTTTCCTCTTTTAAAATTTTCTCGAATAATTGTTGAACATGTTATTCTTTTTTCTGTTCTACCCCTTTGGCCGTTTGCATGTATTAGAATGTCTAAGCAATAGCGCCTCGAGCAGTTTGACAATAGTTCAGGGACAGAACTATGACGATTGTTCACATATTCCCAAACGTTGTGGTTTATAAAAGCGGCTCTTCATATTTAGAAACAAGAATTGTACGAAAGTTTTCAGATCAGAGTAAAATCACGAATGCGCAAGTAAATGTATACAACATATATATTGAAAGGAAATTCCATTCAATTGTTAAAAAACAGTAAATGTTAATAACATTTGATTGTCTTTCTTACGCATTGTACTTTTGTTTTAATGTATTATCTGTATTCGACTGCAGAAGAAGTACCATTAAGAAACAATACTATTTCTCATCACATATATTACAAATGTAATTGTGGGATGGGATACGCGTATTCGTATTTACTATATAATATTATATTTTGTCATAGAGTGTTGAAGAAGTCATAACTTTTGTGCTTATATTCTGGGATGAAAGAGCAAGTCTGGAATTGCCTTATGTTCGATACGTGAAAGTGTTACTTGTTTACTTGATTAATTAATGTCCTATTATCAGCTATGGTCATGCATCGATGGTCTCCCATTTATGCGGTGTGTGTCGTGTATGTTGTGCAAGGTGCATGTTTTAGGAGACTCTGGTATATTCATGTTTTGCCTTCTTGTATAGTGGAACTATTGTCCTTTTTATAGTGATACATCACTGAAACATGACGCCAAAGACACCAGGCAACCCGCCCTACCCGGTCACATTATACTGACTACGGGCGAACCAGTCGTCCCACTTCCGTTATGCTGAGCGCTAAGCAGGAAGAGAAACTACCACTTTTATAGACTTTGGTGTGTCTCAACCAGGGGACAGAACGCAGAGTCTTCTTCACGAACAAGCGCCCAACCAAAGGCCAAGGGAAATGTGGTGTCAAGGGAGACATTAGGAAGAATAAAGTAGTTAAGGAAGATAAAAAAGATAAGATCCTAAATTTTGTCGCCTATTACGATCATGCAATAAGGGCGGGCAGCAGGTACAATTATTACGTCCTTCTTACAGAGCCAAAAATACAGTTATCACGTTTTAATTCCTACATCACTGTTCGTCTCTGATTGACTTTATCGTTCATATAGCTATCAATAGGCTGCAGGCAATCCGTCTTCAGAAAACAATTCAAGAAAAGGGATAGAAAAAAGAAAGAAAACATTTCAGTTTACCTTCACAGTAATCGGTTTAATTGATAAATGTCTGTTAATACCTTTTAAGTAAATGTATCAGCAGATTTTCAAAAGACAGATCACAAATCAAAGAACTAAATGGTACGATCTCGGTATTCCTTCGACTAAAGTATAGCTCAATGACAAAAACGCTTAAAACACACAGATTACTGGTTTAAAACTAATAGGTCCGCGTAATGCTTCAACCTTGCTACCCAGATATACAGTACAAATGGAACTTACAAAGATGGTTAACTAGAATATAAAAATTATCTAATTGGTTTGCACTTAAGCATCGGGAACAGTAATATGTTCAAGGTCAGAAGGTGAGATAACGGAACCATTACACTACCTGTATACCTGTGTCTTTAGCCGTAAATGATAAGAAATGCATAACATGGTATATAATAACTGATAAAACACGTATATTAATATGTTCTATATCTATACTTCGACTACCTCTGTGATTGATATTGGAACCACATAAAATATGAGAAAAGTATAGGGCTCTGATTGTTTTAATAAAACAAGACGGTTTTTTCTAATCCATTACCTTACCCATTACGCTAAATACGATCATAATTATAGCAGTTAAAAACTCATTAAGTGGGAATTAACTGATAAGTGGCGTGCGAGGTCTGACTAGAAATGGGGAAACTTGGTATGGTAACTAGACAGACTGGCAATAGGGCGTGATAAGACTAAATAGTATGACCTTGACGTTTGTGGGGGGAGGGCAGGAGGGGGAGGGGGTACATGGTGACTTACAACAACGTACAGTATAGTAATCGGGCAAGAATGAAATGACATAAGAAACACCAGATGCGTCAATAAAAAGGTTCAAATCAAGCTGAAAATAACAAAAGAAACAGTCATGTGGCCGTTTTGTATTTTTGTTATAAACGTATGTTAAGCTTAAGCAATCGTAAATTTCACTTTTTTGAAATTATGAGAATGAATCTGATCTGTGGAATTTCTAAATATTTCAATATACAATATTTTGGTAAATAAAAAAAACCTTATCAAATAAGCTAAGTAACGTTTGATAACCTTGTTGTTCTCCCATTTTTGAAAATGTTTGACCTTGATATGAACAAGTTAAGTCGTTTGCACTGAAACAAAAGAAGAAAAGATAGTTAAGTAGTTATAAGTGGTGCTATTAAAAAAAGACATAAACTATTGATCGATCCTAGAGTGTAAGCGAATTAAACAAGTGTAGTCGTCAGCCCTATAATGGATAACACCATTAACTCACTTGTCATATTACAACACGTTAAATTCTCTAATGAACGAACCTCGTCACCATTTATCTACATGGGTGGTAAGTGCTTTATTTCTTTATCACTCTTATACACTTTTACAATGAATCGCTGACTGCTGGATTTTATGTTCTTTATTTATCTATTCCAAGTTCAGATTTCCTCATATTGTCTTAATCACATCGAAATTAGTTTCCCCGGAATGTACCAGAAAACGCATTAAACGTTTGCTAGAGAAATGATATGTTCTGAAGTTATCAATTACTTTTCTGCAAACTAACGGAGATCATAGCCTTTAAGAAGTAACTTTTTTGTATCTTATAAATGAATTATGGATTTCAATAGAGGGAAATGACTAATATTTAACGGTAAAGGGAAGTATAGGACTAGACATCAGTTTGTGGATACTAAATACTAGCATTAAGGCCAAGTAAGGATTTCTTTCCTCTGTCATATGTTGCCTTTATCGAGTGTGCAAATTGTTTTCGAAGACTTGTGTGCTCATTTTTATAGTGATGCTTCCAAATGAAACTTACCTCCACAACGTACAGTATATTTGATGGTTAGCTTATTATAAGCTGTTAAGAAGAGTTTTATGAACTTTATGCGATATGATTAAACTTAATCACTCAATAGTTGACATTCATGCTTATTTATGTCATACATCCAAGACACCATTTCAAAGGGAGGTCGTTCTTAAATGAACCTGCCTGTTAATTGGACGTTAATATGATAAATTAAACCAAACCAGATTTATAGTGCTCTTTGCACTTGGGTAGATACAAAAACACCGAACAACACCTCACCCATATTCCAACCAGTCACATATTAATTCTGACAGAAGACCTATCCTCTCACTTACACCTACTGGACGCTTAACAGACTTCCATACGCTTACTTTCTCAAATATATAATGTGTTCTTGCCATAAACAGAAAATACTATCATCTTGGACAATAAATCTAGACAGAAATTACACATAAAACATTAAAGAAGTTGGATATCGTGTTGCGTAAGCTATAAAGGGAAATAGCATATGTAGTATTCCAGTAGTATGGGAATAAAATCCTTGCTCATGTCTTCCTCATTTGCAACATATTTTCCATCTTTCGACTTCTGGAGGATAATGAAACTTACCTTAACATCAACAGGTATTTCATAATTTGGTAGTTCTAGAGAATATTAAAAAACCACTCACGAATTGCTACAATGTATGAATTATCAGATATCGGTCCAGGAACTTAAATCACAACAAATAAATGGAGCTATTAGTATTATACCAGACATACTTACCACTTGGATAAACGAACAGAATAGCCAAATATCTTGATAGTAAATAACAGATTTTAGAATAACATGTTTAGGTGCTTCTAACTCATTTATCAGAAATCACGAACATCCATGGACAGAAAACATTTTAGAATCTAAATGGTATAGGCATATCAAGTTCAACTTAATCAAAATTCCAAGTTATCAGCCGACCTTGAGATTAACTTTGATAGCTGCACATCAACTGTATCGCGTGCGATAGGCGCGTGCAGCGTTATGTTACACGGACGATCTCTCCTTGATAAGTTAATGATTATGTTGTTAAGAGTTCTAAAAGGTAACAACATGGCTTTTTAGGGAGCCACTGGAATGTTTATAATTACAAAAAGGAAATAGCGGTCACAAATTTATCAAGTACTTTTCGTAGTGAAATTGAATACTGTATAAAGTTTTTTATTTGTCGAGTCATTATTTTGTGGTTGCGGATCCCAATATGGAGCATATTAAATTTCCTGGTTCACTAATTCATTCATATACAGTTTAGTATAGTTTTGTATGTGTTGTTCTCCAGTCAATAATGAAGTTCTGAATATTTCGCCGTTATGAAATTTATGTAATTTGCGGATTTCAGTGAAACCGTCAATATAGCAAAAACAAAACAACCACAATATTTAACCATATTTAATAGATTTGAATCGAAACAAGAGACAATATATATATATATATATATACCACACTGGCTCTGTCTTGACGCAGAATCCCCTATACCTATTTGCCTTTTCAATTAAATTTGGCAACCCAGTATCTTTCTATATATTTACCAAACACTTCGATTTAATTTGCGAATTCAGAAATTGTGTTAACATAATGTAAATGTTGTTGTAACGAATTAAACGACGCTATCAATTTGTCAGGTGTCACAGATATACATTGCAATGTAATTTTCTGATTTAATGAAATATAATTCTCATGTCCGATTTCATTACGAATAATTATGTTTCTAACATATGAGCGACGCTAAAAACTTCAACATTGATTAGGTTGGATGTATACTGCAGATGCACAGACAAAACTGTTACGGAGAGGACGGGGGTCAAGATGACTTGTACACTTGAGCGACAAAATGTAATTTCGTGACAATGTAAACTAATGTCAAGCCTTAAAAATACATGGACGTGTAGATTTCGTCAGGGAAAACACGGCTTTTCAATCTTTCTTTTTTTATATTCGAGCCATACACACGGAACTCAACATTGACGCGGAAAGACACAGCTATGTAATTTTACTTACAGCTACTAGTATCCATACGCTCACCTTGACCCAGTCCTTGTGTCACAATGCAGCGCAGCATGGATTTAATTTGACCAAGATTGCTAAAAACCATTTTTAAATAACATTAGTAATAGCTAATTAATGTGACATATCGTTGTAGCATTTAAAACCATTTATTAAAAGGTTTGTGATAATTTCATGATACAGATATTAAATTTCTTAATATTTTTTTTTTTTTCAACCTTAACCTGAGAAAATATGTGTAAGTCAATTAAGTAAAAATAGAATTAAATAATTTCTTAATAGCAAGATCAAAAGCTATTATTCAGTAAATAATTGGCTTTTCGGAATTTTAAAATACAACTACTGATTCTGTGTACAAGTAGTTTTCCAGCTTCTGATGTTGATGTCATAGGTCACCTCTGGGTCACGAATTTGAAACCGGTTTGCCAGGTACTTTCTGCAGGCCGGTGCTTTCTCACTGGATACTACTGGTTTCATTTACTAGCTTTTTAGGTCACCTGAGACGAAGTCTAAAATGACCTTTTCTAATCGCCTTTTGTCCGTCGCCGTGCGTCGTCGTGCGATGTGTCGTCGAGTGTTCGTAAACAATTTACATTTTCGACTCAAAAAACGCTGAAGCAATTTCAATGAAATTTTGCACAAATCAAAATTGTGAATTATATGACATTTTTTATGACCGTTTAACAAATTTCCAATGACTGACTCCCAAGGGCCTGAGGGACGGGGCCAAAAGTGGTCAAATAGGCTAAAACTTCAAAAATATTCTTCTGAAATTCTGGAACTGGTAGATTCAAATACTCTTCATTGATTGGAAGGCCTTAAGGCCCTTTTCACAAAATGTGAATTTCATGGCCCTGGGATCTCAGATGTTCCCCTGGAGAGGGTCAAATTCACCATTGTTTATATAGGAAAAATACATTTTCGAACATTATTTGCTTCGTTTTCATATGAAATTAGCTAATCTGGGTTAGAATTATTAGCCTGAGATAGCATTTTAACGTCATATCCATATTTGTCCTGGCTGACCCCCAGGGGCCAGCCGGGCCAGGGCCAAAAGGGGTCAAATTGACTAGATTTTTAAAAAACTTTCTCCTGATTTCACAGATTCGATGAAACCAAATACTCTTCATAGATTGAAAGGGGTCTTAAGGTCCTTTACAAAAGAAGTGAATTTCATGGCCCTGGGATCTCAGATTTTCTACTGGGGAGGGAGTCAAATTTAATTTAGTTTATATGGGAAAAAACATTTATGAAGATTATTTGCTTAGTTTTAATTGGAAATGAGTCAAACTGGGTTAGAATTATTAGCCTGAAATATCATTTTAACACCATATCCATATTGATCCTGGCTGACCCCCAGGGACCAGAGGGGCGGAGCCAAAATGGGTAAAAATGGCTAAAATTTCAAAAATCTTCTTCTGAATTCACAGGTTTGATGAAACCAAATAATCTTCATTGATTAAAAAGTAAAATTTATAAAATCACTGACACTGACTGACTTCTAGATTGGTTTTGTTGTTTAACGTTGACAAAGCACATTGGATTTTTTTTTTGGTAACATAATACACTAATTATCAAAATGAAAGAAAAATCTAATACGAAGGTTCAACTTTAAAGTTTATTCTAATTCGTAAACACTTTTTACAGATTTGAACCAAGTTTGCAATGCTCTTTCTTTATCAGCACTCAGGTGACAGTTAAGGCCTCTTGGGCCTCTTGTTTCGCATGTACTTCAAATTACCCCGCATGTTAATGGGAGACTGCGGTATGTTCGTGTTGTGTCTTCTTGTATAGTGGAACTGTTGCCCTTTTTATAGCGCTATATAACTGAAGCATGCCATCGAGGACAACAAGCAACACATCCCACCCGGTCACATTATACTGACAACGGGCGACGCACCTCATACTTAATACACGCTACACACTGCATACATGGGAGGCCGTCCTTACATGACCCTGGTTGTTAATAGGACGTTAAAATAATCAAACAAACAAACAACAATTGTAAATGGGATGCGAAACTAAACAAATAGCACTTGGAATGCATCGTACGATGTTAACCTATACCCTGTTCATCCTGACCATTAGATAGTTCCAGGTTTTTTAATGTATATGCTGGAAAGCTAAATATCCAGAGACAAAAAAAAACCATCAACCAGTGGCCAATATCTTGTGTTTTATTTTCTAGACTAATTACCCAACAATAGCGGCTGAGGCAGGGGACATTTGCGATTTCGTATGAATGATCTGATTTGAACGTAGGCTATGCCAATACCATAAAGATTACAACTAGGGGTACCGTGTCGTAATTAGTGTTTAAATGGTTTTACAAGATAGAATACTATTTGGACCATTTTAACTTATTACCCTACTTCATTTGCGAATTGAGCATTATAGATAAGGCTGCGCTTATTTTACAAGTGTGGTGATTTATTAGATAACTGCAGATACTCAAGGTAATGGGTATTGGTTAAGAGTAGTGCGAACCACAAAAGTTAATGATTTATTTTTACAGTGTGGCAAGGGACATATAACCATAAAGAAAATCAGATCAAACGATATACATAGCCATTAAAGGTCATGTATAAAAACGGGATGCTACTATCTTTTACATAAGTTAATAGCATATATGGCCATAGTGTACTAAAATGTTAATGAAAATGCTGATACTGAGCAGCGCAGTTACACAATAACATGTAATAAGGTTATGGGATATGCAACGGGCGCACTCTTTAAGTTACTATATGAATGCAATCGCAATCTATCTACGGATGATATCAATATAAACTGTCTTTTCACTTTGTAACTTACATAGGGACATTGGAGCCTTTTACTTGGTGTCTATGAAAGCATGCTTCAGCTATAAAGCACTATACAGGACAAGAGATCCACTATTCAAGCGGGAAGCCTGCACATAGGATGCAATATCTTTCTTTTCCGTTCCCCTCTTCCATGATATTCTTTCTATTATTTGAGACACTATTTGTAACCTAAAAATAAAACTCACAATGACTACAACAGCATGTTGTAGGATGATGTGCGACGTCATCCATGCGGTGATCGCATTGATATTGACATGTTGTATAGTGCTGAACAACTCTTTGGCAACATATAAAGATTCGTTAATGTATGTTCCTAGTGGGACGGGGCATATGAGTGACAAATATAATATTACACATTAATACGTTATGGACGTCAAAAGGATATCAAACATTTCCTATTTAATATCAAGGAACGGAATAGTCAATTTAATACCACGGTAGTATTATTATATTCAATCGAACACCAGAGAAACATATTTGTGATAGGTAATACAAGTCTGGAAAACAGGTCGCAGCTGTCTTCAATAATAATAAAAAGTTTATTATGTCATTAATTCCATGGGGGTTCATATGTTTAAAATTACTTTAAAAAATATGCATAAATCAAGTGTTGATTTTATTTGGTTTTGTTGAGGTTGGCCTAGTTTCGTAAAAAAAAATGTAATATACTCGGGAGAAATGGTTTAAATAGTATGGCCTTGTATTTTTTCACCTAGAAATAATGTGAAGGAAAAGAAATATGGCTTATTTAATGGCCAAAATGCTACATGCGTAACTCCCAATTAGATCATTATAACAGAACGTTTTTTATCGACCATTATTTTCAGATTATCTTAAAATAAATTTTCATCTTAAATAAATCCAGATTAAAAATGAATTATGTAGGTGGAAAATAACACTCCAGCATTGTTCGCAAGATGAAATGCTCAAAATCCATAAATCAAAAGTGGGTAAGTGATGGGGATGGGACAAAACATTGCCCTGCAGGTATGGCGTTAGAATTGTACCTGCTGCTTCTGTTGCATGATCGTAAAATGCCACTAAAATTTAGGATATTATATTTTGTTCTTTCTAACTTTCTTTTTCCTAATCCCTCCCTTGGCACCGTCTCACTTTTGGCCTTCTGTTCAGCGCTTGTCCCTGTGAATAGGGCTCTGGGTTCTCCACCCTGGCCGAGACACAACAAAGTCGATGAAAGTGGAAGTTCCTGCTCCTGCTTAGTACACAGCATTAAGGGAGTGGGACGACTGGTTTGCAAATATAATGAAACCCGGTGGGATTTGTTGCTTGGTGTCTTCGCTGGCATGCTTCAGCGATAGAGCACTATAAAAAAGGCAAGAGTTGAACTAAACAAGGAGACATAACATAAGAATATACCGCAGTCTACTAAAACACCCACCACACACTTCAAACACATTGCATACATGGGGGCCGTCCTTACATGACCCTAGCTCTGAATAGGATGCTAATCAATCAGACAAACAAACACGACATGTTGGAGTACATAGCTTCGATCAGGGATAACGCTGTATATCTCCTCCATTTCGTGGCAGATGTGTACCAACGGAGGAGAAGATGTTTCTTACAAGATGGACATTTGCAAAGTTATAAAATAGGGAAGCAGACCGATTGTCACTTACAGTCAATGGAAGATTTTTAGGATATAATTTTCTTTAAGTGTGACCGCATTTCCCTGTTGTCTTCATTCGTTTTCGTGCTTAAATGATAATGTAAATAATCATATTTCTATCATTCCATTGGAAATACGTAGTCTTTCTTTGAGTAGTTAATTAAAATATTAGTATCACAAAATGACTCATGAGCTATAAAAATGTCCCTTGATAAGCATACTTAGTCCATGGGGGTCTCTTTGTTCACGTATCGATTCAAAGAAATCACGTGTGTATAGCTAATTAATTCGCCGTGTTTAATTGTTTACTGACATCAAAGTCATTAAGGAATTAAACATGATAAGTTGACGGAATCTCTCCCGTACTGTTAGTTCTACGTAACAATTATTTCATAAAGTTAAACGGATATCGGTAAATTACCGCCACCCGTGTATTCATCATGACAATAACATGCCGGTTATCGGAATTCGGACATTAAGAGGTTTTACTGTCAATATTTCGGGCTCGCGGAGTTATGTTCATCGATATCGTATTGTTTTGCCTCACCAGCCGTTCTTAGACGTGAAGTGCTCTATATACACGCGCAGTGTGAAGATGATGATGAGAAGATTAAATATTTACACCAACACTCTCTGCGAGACAGACCTTACTGTTGACAAACCATCTGGTGGAGTTTGTTAAGTGGCTACGGATAGTGATATCCACATCACAGCTATAACACACGATATTATAGGCTAATGGCAAACGATTGGCCTTTGTCATTCATTGCTAGGTTTTAAATCTGATTATTATACTATTGTAGCATTTTACCTAAGATTTTCTACGATTTCGTAATATACAGCATTTTTTCCTGACTTGTAAAAGAAGTGGCTCTCTTACACTTAAAATACTTCTTTATCACTGTATATGCCATGACTTTCTATGGAATTAAATTTTTAACCGTTCGCAACCACTCCAAGATAAGTGAAATATGTTGCATGAAAATACGTTATGGTATGTTTCCAATTTTTCTGTATTCAAGGTCATTTAAAAGGTCAAAGGATGAAACTAAAAAGATAACAGCTGTTAAATGCTAGCAAATAATAAATAATGAAGTGATAATGATATTTTATACTTTCTGTCAGTAAATCCATGGGTTTGTGATATTGGGAAAATAAATATGCAGAATATTTAAGCATATTTTCTATTTTTACATGAAACGTTAAAACTTTTGTCAAAAATTTAGAGTTTTCAACTATTTCATAGCTTGATATTGTCGTTTATCTCCTTGTATGACATATTATTTCCATGTTATATGCCAATCAAATGGTTATTGGTTAATCCTTGGGTAAGGACTACATATATAATGTAACACTGTACTGTATATCCTCTATGGATTTATTTCATTTTTGATTCGACCCGGTCAAAAGGTAGCACTTATTACACTACGTCCTCATTCACCCCAAAAGGCAAACAATAGAAAAATAACACTAATAACTGTCTGTATGCACGATGAATTGTCGAGGCCACACTTGGATAATATCAGAAATAGTTTGTTCGATTGACATTGTTTATTTGTCAGGTGGTTCGATATGAGGAGATAGTAAGAGTTAAAGTGATACCTGGTATGCAACACTCTTTATTGATTTCTTATTGTCAAAACGCGTTTAACTTGTGAGGTCGTCTATAGCCGTATCGTACGTCAACAGTAAGCATAATATATGGCGCCTATTTAACTACTGAGTTGTGAGTATCAATGTAAGTTATCATAATAGCAGAAACATATATCAAACGAAATTTTCTTTAAAACTTCTGTTCATATATACATCACACCATGGAAAAACGTCTCTCTTGAATTGGCTGTTAATGACTGTAGATTTTCTGTCTTTCCTCAACCTTACCCCTGATAATTATTGTGCTTAATATACCAATCAATGCAATGCATATTTTGTGCACAAAAAGGAATGCTTTGGAAAAGTGAAATGTTTAAGAACATACATTACACGGCTCTTATCTACGCACTATTTGAATGTTTTTTGGTAAGAAATTTAAAGCAACATAATTTCGTGATATAAGGTAACTCTTAACCTGGTGATGTTGAGTTAAAAGCAAATCCTTTTATTACTATTTATGATGCATTTCGAATGACCATGATCTGAGACCGTTTTTTGATGCATGGTGTTTTTATATAATCTTTGTAGCAGCGAAACCAATGCTGTACTGATTTAAGCTCAGGTATAACTGCACAATTCGTCTTTACCTTGTTGGCTATATTGTATTGTTTGTACATGTGATAAGGGTAATATTGGATGTACAGACAAATACATTATCTATACATTGATGTATAATATAACATATAATACTAGAATTAGTCCACAGCATATTTTCCCTCAAGTTGTAGTTTTAAGAAACATCTTTTTTACAAAGATTAGGGAGTGAGCTACGCTGATCACTAAAAAGTATGTTGACTTCATCTTCTGTAATAAATTACAGATGAATATACGACATTATCATTTTTGACACTCCATCCAACTAAACGCTGTTTATGTAATAGTCAATACGTTGGCTCCAACTTGTAAAATAAGCCGGAATATATACTAGGTCGTGAATCAAACGGTAGCGAAACAACAAAGCTCATTGATCACCACGTGACAAATCATTCACTGATATTCAGCGGTTTGAAGGTCATGAGTTGTTTGACTAGAAGTTCAAGCGGAACAAAACAAGAACCAGGTGGTTGGAAATCAATAAGAGAAACGCTCCGTATGTTATATATTTATATATAATGACAATAATAGCTATTCGCTTCACTTCTTGCGACATCGCTCCACTAGTTGCATTTATTTAGGGTTTTGTTAATGATTGAGAGAATTGGCCTTTGCTATCAATAGGGAATGCACATATGAATTCCCCAAAATAATCAACAAATATAGCCTTCAATTCCTCATATATAAAGATTTGTTAGTGTCAGTTTTCGCTTAGAAAGAGCAGTGGGGAAATCTGTTAGGGTATGTTTTCTTTGTATGTGATGTTAAACCTCATCTGACTACCATCGTAGGTGTCTGATTAGGGTGTTTGAACAACCTTGAAAATTGCTTGCTTGCAATCAATATATACGGAATCATTCCAGATTAAAACCAGTGTACCTAGTACGTTCGTACCAATTTTCCTTTATCTGTATGACATATTATCACGTCTTTCTCTTTAATGCTGTAAAGCCCTATGTATTGCTCATTTAGCATGGTATGTTTTTGAGCATTATACATGTTTTGATCAGGAATCTTGTATTATAAGACATTTCAATATTTTAAAGGAAGTTTTACTTTTTGAGAGTAATGGCATGTCAATGCGATTTACTCTTATTAACATCCAAATCAATACCCTTTCCCAAAGGGAGGCAATTCACAGAAGGTAAGGACAATTCACACAAACATTGTTGATTTTGCGACATTTAAAAATCGATTCAATGAATAATGAAACAGATTTAGTTTTATTTTCTAAACCGTCTTGGCCTTTACGTTAACTGTGAAAGCAATATTGCTTCCACTTGACTTAACACGATGGGTCTCTTTTATTAAAGGCCATCTATATGCAATCTATAATTTTAAATAATTGATGGAGGTCAATTTTATGTCAACATAATATATGAGATATATATACATGTAAAGACATGTATTTATTTATGGTTTCTGAATGTTAGCCCACGTGCAATGGTATCAATACGATTACTTGACAATGCATTACAGATGTTTGATAATCGTCATGTGATAAAACTTTAAGATAAATAGTTTTTCACTGGAAAGGAAATGCTATTCTATCAAAAAGTATTGAGAGATTTCACAAACGCTAAAATAAAAAAGTGCCGTGGTAGATGTTGGCGGATCAGTGGGAAGTATCACTGAAGTATTCTATTTATACAAAACAACCCGTTAAATATTATCCTATCTCATGGCACAAATATTGGATTTTGCGTTGAGTTCATATGACTCGAATCCACTTCTCAACGTTATTTGAAAGAAAAAAAAAATATTTTCAAATATAATATACTAAATATGAAAATGCATGGACAATCTCAACTCAATTGTCGGTTATACAAAGCGATTGTAATGAAATAATCGCTATAAGTACTAAAACACGTTTGTGTGGTACCATCTATCACTACGTTACAGGTTTGTCTTTGTATTGGGCTTGTTATACTTTACCACCCATTACAAATCGTCCTGTACCGCGACTTAACACTAGCGTGTGTGACAGTAGATATATAAGATAATTTTATTGATTTTACAGATACTGAAGACACACGCCTCGCTTCCGACTCATCCTACTGTCACGAGAGCGCGTGCTCACCTTCCTATTATACCTGTCTACGTAAAAGGTAAGTGGTCATATTTACATTAGTTTGTAATTGTTCCGTACTCTCCAACTTTTTATGTATTTAATGTTCATTTTCTTGAATTAAGCGAATGAAGTTCTGCTAATTCTACGCGTAAGTATTAGATAAGCTTGCATCACGTGGAGCTTTTTGTTCATTGTTCTATGTTTGTTTGATTATTTTAACGTCCCATAAACAGTCAGGGTCATGTAAGGACGGCCACCCATACATGCGGTGTGTAGCGTGTGTGAAGTGCAAGATTCGTGATTTGGGAGAGTGGTATGTTCGTGTTGTACTATGAACACGTGTACTATGTATTACTGAAGGTACATTTTTCTCGATACGCTTATCAATTAGAATTTCGATTTGAAGAAAATGCTTTAAATTATGATTGTTACATATGCAACATACAGTACTTTATATTGCACCTACATATTTTGACATATGTGAGTGATGTATATTGCATGCACATTTATTTGAACCGAATGACCTTAACACATTGAAAACTTGTATCTTTACAACCAATGAGTGAATAATTAATTATCGTGTAGGTATTCGAAAATCTAGTAAATGGAGTTATGCATCAAGGAATATATATGAATTTTTAATATATTTCCATTTTCGATAAATGATTACAATATTGATAATTCCACTCCTGTGACTAAATTGTGCCATGGCTGTTCCAAATGTACAGCATATGCGATATAGCTTAACTAGCATATTGCGATATCAACCATCCCAATGGAATACATCATATCTTAACCTCACTCTTCCTGTTGACATAATAAAACATGTATGATGTAGATACGTTTAGGAATGGCCGCTTGTCGAGCATGAGTGATTTCAGATAAGCTTGGTTTCACCTAGTCTAGAATGACGGGTGGTGACAGTAAAACATCGCTGCCGTGATAACATTGTTCTATTTCCATTGTGATTTGTAAGAGAAGTCCATATATTATGTCTAGTTGTTTTGATGTGATCGATTTGTTTTTTATCAAAAACTTAAATTACGTCAGTGTATGGCATGGCATTGAAAACAACTCGACCTCCACATTCTATTTGATGTATATCATAACAAAGTCGTAAAGATATCATATTTCTGGCTTACATCGATAGCATGGAATTGTTTTACTGTTTTCTAACATTCGTTTTAAGGAGGAATGGTTCATACAACGTTAGAATGATACTTTTTTAGCTACGTTAAATTCAGAAAGGTCTCCCATGTGTGCGATATCTTGCCTGTGGGTGTGCTTCTGAATCTTGTAAGATTGTGGTACATGTATATATTCTCGTTGTCTCTTACTACACAATGTTGACACAAGATAAACCAGTCCCATGTCTTTCATTTATATCAAATATTAATGTTAAGCGGAAACATAAATTGCTTGTTTTATGGACTTTAAACTAGTTTGACCAGAGGAAATGTCTGACTGACTTAACTTTTGGTTTGATTTATAACACTTACGTCCTAATAACAACAAGGGTCATTTAAGGAAAGCCTCGTGAGTGAAAATGTGATAAGCGTGATCTGGGAGACTGTGTTGTATTATATTGTATATATAGTATTTAGAACGCTTGTCCTTTTTATAGTCATATATCACAAAAGCAAATACTGCTGAATACACTAAGCAACAAACCCTATCCGGTCACATTATACTGCCAACGCGCGAACCAGTCGTCCCACTCCCTTTATGCTGAGCACTAAGCCTGTCTCGGCCAGGGCACAGAACCCTGATGTGGCGTCAAGGAAGGCTTTAGAAAGAAGTAAGGAAGACAGAATTATAAGATCTCAATGCAGTCGCTTTTTTACGATAATGCAATAGGACCAATACTACTATCCACCGTGGCGAACGCTCACAGCAGGATCAAAGGTGAGACAGTGTTAAGAGAAATACATGAAATATAAATTAGATATAAATTGACGTATATGGAGGTAAATGTCCAAAATGTCGTGTTTTGTTATCAATGAATGGACTGCATAGATCTGGTTTGTTTGTGTTGACTCCACGTACTATTTAATAGATACTGGTATTCAAGGACGATCCCCACTGTTTACATTGTGTTGCATGTGTTAATGGTATATTATTCTTAATATTCACCGGCAGTGAATCGGAGTGATGGCGCTTCATATTATTTTAATGTTTTATTTTAGTGTAACATTTCAGTTTTAATTGCTTTTCATCCATTATTTTCTGTATCATTCTACCGAAGTATCAAGCAAGTTTTCAAATATGTTCGTGTTTGTAGAAATTGCTAATAATAAAGCTTTCAAGAGTATCAATTATGTTTCCATGCCATAACCTGGCCGAAAACTAACGACGTTTTTCTCTTGTCCTTTGACACTAACGCGCAATACATATGTAGTCCATCCTGCTGATGTACTTGTAGAAGGAGTGAAGGAAGCACTTGGTTGATAAACGCCATTGTGGTAATGTTTTCACTATTTTTTTTTCAGTTTTGCTGTTGATGCATGTAATAGAGGATCTCCCATAGGCCTAGTAAATATTTCATATCAAAGAAACATTATTTGGACACCTAGCCTCGTACAACTATCGTAACTACTAAATATATCGCCGCATTTCTATTTACTAACATAAAATGTCAGCAACCATGTTCTTCTATAACGTATGTGTCTGAAACGAACGCATCTTGCGGCAGAATGATGCAAAAGTACATTCAGTGTCACATGCAGATCGCCGACATTTTGCGAGGTTTTGTTTTCGTATTTTTACTGAAATACGCGAATTCAAAACATTAACGAATTATTTAGAAATATGTGTGTTCAAACTAAATAAATATATTTACATTTTAATTGAATATTTTAGCTTTGATATCTAAATTGACGATTTGTCAGCGTACAATCACACCGCCCGGGTACCGCATATGAATACAGTACGCATGATGCATTGTTATACACCGTCTGTTGATAGTATGTGCTAGCAAGCGCATACAGAATTACATATAACTAACCTGAACACAGTCGCAAAGGCCTTAAATTTGGAACATTGAAATTAAGGGATAACGATGGCGTAAGGTCACCTGAGACGAATTCTCAAGTGACATATGTTATTCACTTTTTGTCCGTAGTCGTGCTTCGTCCGTTGTGTGTTCGTAACCAATCTACATTTTCGACCTTTTCTCTAAAACAGCTGAAGCAAATTCAATGAACTCTTGCGCAAACCTTCTAAGGCATAGGGCCATTCAAATTGTAAATTATAGGGTCCCCAATCCCCAGGGGCTGTTGGAGGGACCATAATGGCTAAAATTGATCAAAAATATTCTTCTCCACTCCCATATGTGGTAGAATCAAATGCTAAAAATAAGGCCTTTTACCAAAATAGTGAATTTCACGGCCCTGGAGTCTAAGATTTACCCCGGGGAAGGTGGTCAAATTGATAATAGTTTATATAGGAAAAACATTTTTATGAGTATTATTTGCTCAATTTCTATAGGAAATTAGTAAAACCTGGTTAGAATTATTAGCCTGAGAGGGCATCTTAACATCACATCCATATAGGTTTTGGCTGACCCGCAGGTGTCTGAAGGGCGCAAAAGGGGTAAAAATGGCTAAAATTTCAAAAATCTCGAGGCCCTCAACCGAATTTTATGGCTCTGGGGTCTTAGACTTTCCCTAGGAGGGGGCAAATTTACTATAGTTTATATAGGGAAAACACATTTATGAGCATCATTTCCTTAAATTTCATATTCAGGTAAACGTTAAAGCCCATGGGCCTCTTGTTAATCTTAGCAAAAGGCAATTACTAAAAACACAAATAAATAACTTGTGAGAACACAATGTTCACTCTGTACAAACGGATTAAACATAAGACTTTCATAGAAACGAGTTATCTTAATATGGATAATCTTGCAACGCAATGACAACTGATTATAGCGAGATATAAAAGCTACAGACAAACTCTTGAAAAAAATATATAAAAAAGATATTCAACTACAGTAAGTAGTTATCAACACAATTTGAACAAAGTATTCCAAACTTTCCTCGGCTTCATCATCATTAGTATATGTAGTATCAGTCAATCTATGTCAATATTACAAGACACCACCACCGCATACGGGCATCCTCAAAACACAATATGATGCACACAGAGTAAGTATATAAGTCGTCCTTTAATGCGGTTAGCGGTTAATAGGACGTTAATCCTAGCCAAGCAGCACAGTGGACCACGACGAAAGATCAGGTAACTAATAAGCATAATCTGCACATCAACTATTACCTTTAACATATGATATTTTCCTCCACAAGGGCTATCCATGAACTACGTGAATGCTAGAGATGCTATATAAGAGATACAGTAGCAATGGTCGATGTCGTTAGTTTATTCTGGAGATTCAATAATTGGAATCTATCATATCCGTAACGAAATACATGCAATAAAAATAACACTTTCGATATTAGTCCCATTTAATTACAGATTCAATATCAAAAGGCTGTAAAAAACACAATATAGATATTTACATTTAAAGATGCTCCACCGCCGACAGAGCATAAATGATATTCATTTGAACAATAACTGGTGTTTAATCATGTTTATATATGTCTAATAAACACAGAAAATAATATAAAATAATTTATTTTGCCTTTGGTGCATGGGCAATCAGTACTTCATTTAGCGCCACGGAATTTTTTCGGGATGCAATTAATTATTTTTTATATATTTAACTTAAAATAAAATTAGAAGCTCAAACATTTCAATGGTGGCAATGGTGTAAATTTAGTAACATTTTTAACTGATGAAAAATGCTAAATCGTCTGCTTCTGTTTTTTATAGCGAAGAAATACCATTTGTCAGCGGTGGAGCATCTTTGAATATCTATAATGTCGTCATATCTACAGTTCTCTATTTAAAATATGAAAAATATACACATTAGGATAATAAACCATTAGCATGAAACTAATTTATGACAAGATTGTGGAAACAAAACTTAACTGTCGCTGTTATCTAACAAAAAATAAGGTGTTGTCTTCTGTTCGGAACCTCTCGCTGTACTTTACAGTATAAATATGTGCACTTTATACAAGATGAACTTTGCCTTCGTAGTTTAATTTTGTTTTTGTTCCCCGGATCTAGTACAATAATTCCCTTGTTTTCGCGCCCATACACATTCCCTAATCACTGACATTTACTAGGCTTTGATAAAACCGTCCGCGTACCGAAAACCAAACTGTAAAGCTTCATACAGTAACAAGTCCCCGGAATACTCCGACAAAACTTTCCTCTCTGCCACTCGGAACTTTATTAATTACTTTTTATAGAGTTTCCATGACGACTGACTTCTGTAAGTCTTAATTTTAATCCGTTTGTGCCGAGAACAATGACGGATTAGAGCTGTTTGTACGACATTTCTGTAGGAAATTTATCTCGTCTCGTTCCTTATAGATTAGACCGCGTGTGATTTATTTAAGGAAGTAGCTCATGCTGGAATAACACCAAAGGGAGAAGTATGAAAAACACATTTCTTTCGAATCCCAGTGATTACATATTGTAGTCTCTCTGTTCGTAATTACTCGTCAGTTTTTGTTGCATCAGCTAACTTTGAAAAATGGCGATTGGTAAAGTAGACCCTTCTCATGTTTAAGGTATACCGTTCTGGCCCCTTATAGATTGATGGTGTAGCCGTTTCTGGACCAGATTTCGATCTGCGTTGTAGGACTAATGATGTATAAATTTAAATGCATCTAGGTCATTAGGTTCATTCCACGTACTATTTTCTCTACTGAGACACATGCTAAAGGATCAAATGAAAATATCTATATATTTTGAGTAACATTTTCGACATAAGAGTAAATCAATTTAAGTAACAGCTAGATAAATGCTTTATATAGAGTACACCAGAAAGAAATATATATCTACGAATACTTGTGTTTTTGCTATTGTATGATATAAAAAGGCGACTTAACACCATTCCCTTTAATAGATTATTGAATTTTATTTCAATTGAACCTGTATATGTCTATTGTTAAGCGTTTATTCGTTCCTTAAAGTTAGGCGGTAGAATTTTAGTTGCTGCACTCACTGAAAACGATAGCAAAATACTTAATTTTAGGATATCAACATTGTTCTCTAATTCTAATATGGATTTCTTCTTCCTATCGTCTCCTTTGACACCACCATTTGTGTCTTTGAACTCTCTCCCATGTTAGAAAGACGTTTGGTTGTATCATTAGGCTGAGATACACCATACCACAAAAGTGGTAGTTAACCTCGCGACATACCGTAGAGAACAGCACCTACATCCACATGCAAGCTGTGACGAATTGTCGCTTTCAATGATGCACGGATTATGGAGGTCATAAGGAAGTAGCATCCGTTTTATGTCGATTTGCTCAACATTTTTACAATCAAATAGGCGAATTAATATTTTCAATTACATTTATTTTGTCTTACAATCAATAGTCAGAAGAACTAAGAACAGTAACAGTTATCATGGAGAGCAGGGGCATACATGTACCTGCGTTTTATGGTTGGATTATGTAAAAAAAAAGTCGGTAAAATATTACTTGAATTTAATCAACATACTTTAAGTTGAATTGTCATGCTGCTTATGTCAGATACAAGGCGTCTTAAAAAAGTGGCTGAGTATACATTATATTTTGTTGACATGGAACACACCATATTGACTTCCATCGAAAGTACTAAAGTTTCTCCCCAGTGCTTTTTAGCATTCAAATATAAAATTTCATTGAAGTTAATCTCTATAATCCAATTTGATTCTCCCGATCCCAGTTGAGGGCCTTTTTTATTGGCGGACTATTTTCTCTTAAAAAAATTCTTACGCGGCGTCTGTCTGAGCCAATCCAGCGTGACGTAACAAAGTAACAACTCCTAATTATGTTTTAGTCATTCTATTCTCCGACAGGGACTTCCTTTCTTTAAAAAAAATGTTTCGCTATGGAAGGGTTTAAACTAGTTTATCCTTGCCTTTATAGTACGTTTATAGTACGTGTATTATAACTGTTGTCGGATTTAAGCATACTACAGCATACGACCAGACGATGGTTCCGTGCTTGTGATATTTCCATGTAGGGCAATTTTATGTTGGCACCAACCTATGTTCAAGCTGTGTGTTTTGTCCATTGTCTGTAAAATGTGAGCGGGTGGAAATTATGGTTGGGTATATTAGGTGACATTATTGAGATAGCGCTATAAACATGGCAGGAGTTCCACTGTTATACCTGACCACGCTGAATCTTTTTTCTTAACAAGCCAGCGATCGATATCATAAGGGGTTTTCTTTATGATTAATGTGAAAGTCATTACATGTTAATATAAATCTGTATCATATATCTATCTCTTAATTATTCAATAAATGTATACGTAAAACGTTACATATCTGCATGGTGTAATTCACAAGTCGAATAAAATTGCAATTTATCATGTAAACAAGGAGTTCTAATTTGGTTCAACATTATTTATTACAATGTTCAAGCAATTAATGATTTTAGTGTTGAATTTCGAAATCTCCCCGTGGCAATTAATAAGATATAAAACCTAGACAAGTGTTATAAAGAAAAGTCCGATAGTAATTATCACAAGATGACGAAACACAACACACGGATTTTGTGATATCAAACACACTATAAAAGCCTATAAGATGAAGCATGTCTTTGAGATTAACATTGTAATAGAGCAATCTTACAAACATCAAACGCCTGTGTTAAAACATACATATCAATCAATATTTAATAGAAAGTCGTGATGGGCCAGGCACGGTATCCCACAGGGACGTCACACGGGTGCGTTAAACCTAGCTTGGCTCAGACAGAGAGTTATAATCCCTACGTAGTACCGTTAGTTAGGGTAAAAGTACTGGTGATATCGTCTTGTTTATCCTGAAATATTTCCATCGGCTATATTATGTTTGTAAGTTTTGTTGAAAACAGATAATGATAAAAGTCACGTCATTCAGAAAGCAGGGTTCTTTTGTCGTCGTTGATATAACCTTCACCTTGCAGGCGATTTCTCTATCTGGTGGAATGATCGGATCTATCAGGTAGGGTGATCATTAATATCGACGATAGGGAATCTACCATGGGATGTTTTACTCACTGGTATACGAGGCAAATGATTTTTTTACTGTTGTCGAAGCATCATATATCGTTTAATTCTTGAGCATGTAATTCTTTGTACAAATAACAGCATTATACATACTGAAATGTGCGTCTCATGCTTTTGAAAAACAAAATAAGATCTATCAATTTTGTTAAGGGTTTTTGTTGGGTAGGGAAGGCATTATTGGGGCTGCGCTCACTGTTAGAGAACAAAACATGTAAATCAGAACAGTTAAATAATTATAATTGATGCGGGAGACATTTTAGTTCGCGCTAAGGTAGCAATATTAGTTTTTCTTTCTGCATTCAACTTATTAACTTCATACTGAAATAAAATGGGCCTTTCCTAGTATGATTTATCAGGAAGCCACATAATGCATCCCCATAAATAAAGATGGTTTGTGATACAACTATTAGAGTCCGAGATAAGTACCCTCAATCATATTATAGCTAATATCAGTAAGCGCAATTGACACCACACGTGTCCGTCATTGTGACGTCATTACTTCAGAATTCGTCGCGAGCGGTAGGTATATACTTTACTTACAATGTAATTTAGGGCTATCTCGCGTTCCAAAGATAAAATTATAATAAAACCTGTCTATAAAACCGTAATTTTAGTTCATTTGAATGTCTCGAGTTTCTAGTATTTTGTAATAAAATAGTAAATATATTGATGTCATAGGATACATTAACTAAGGTTTTAGAATAAAGCTTGACCCCTGTGGCGGTCCTGGTGTGAAAGGTCAAGGTTTAATGCCGATATTGTAGTAAAACATCTCATATCGTCGATATGAATATTTGTCAAAGTCAAAACAAATGTCTAGTGTAAAGGGAAAAAACAAGCACCGTTTGTCCTCTAGGTAATAATAAAATGAATTTATGATCGACAAGATAAAATAGCAAATGTCTTACGCAAATATTGCTGATATCCATTTACATAAGTATTTTTGACACAACTATGTAATTCAGACAATTTCTCTAAAACTTTAACGAATAATATCATCATGGACCCATTTTTATATAAGCCGATCATTTAGTGAGGAACTAGCTATAGTTAAAATAGCAATTTTTCGTTTGGCATATTATTATTTCCTGTTAAGAATTGCTCCTGCTCCCCCTTTCTGCATGATCTTAAGCGGCCTCTAGGATATTTTATTCCTTCGAACGTATATCTTGAAACAGTCTCACATTTGGTCTAGAGTTTAGCGCTCACCCCTGTGAGGTAGACTCTGGATTCTGTCCCCTAACCAGCCTCACTTTTGGCGTTGAGTTGAGCGTTCGCCCCTGTGAGGAAGGCTCTGGGTTCTGTCCCCTGGCCGAGACACACCAACGTCTATAAAAGTGGTAGTTTCTGCTCCTGCTTAGCGCTCAGCATACAGGGAGTGGGACGACTGGTTCGCCCGTTGTCAGTATAATTGCACTATATAAAGGGCAACAGTTCCACTATACAAGAAGACACAACATGAATATACCGTAGTCTCCCAAAACACTCACCTCGCACAACATACACGCAACACATCTCATACATGGGAGGCCGTCCTTACATGACCATAGCTGTTAATAGGACGTTAATAAATCAAACAAACAAACAGACAGACACAACATAGTCTTTAAAAGTGGTAATTAATTCTACTACTTCAGCATAAACGAGGTGGGACGATTGGTTCGCCCGTTGTCAGTATAAGGTGACCTGTTGGGCTGTGCTTGTTATGAGAGCTATAAAAAGGGCAACACTATTGCAAGGAGACAAAACACGAATAATCCTGGCTGTTGATAGCGTTGAACCTAAAAACTCAAACCAATCAATGTTTACATGGTATTTACAAATTTATTCACTTTTAGCTCTGACAATGTTATTTCACATAAACGCATTAGCTTGAATATTGTGAAACGATATGACATAACATACCTTTGTTAATTAAAAGTTAAAGAATGTATGTATACATATGTCATGCTTTGTTAAATTGTGTTTCTTTGATATTTAATATTTACTAAACACATTGTATCATATTCACTATGTGTTGTTGATCCAAAGATTTAATTTGACAATTTCCACAGTGATCATGTCAGCATATCGAACCGACGATCACTTCGTCATAGAAACATCCTTTTTCGGGGGATGTGGATGTGGCGCAGTGGTAGAAGGCGCAGGTATGTTTGGCTAGGCGATTGGGTGCCGTAGATCGTGAGTTCGAGGCCCGGATAGGGCACGAGTCAATAAATTGTCATGCTTTGTTAAATTGTGTTTCTTTGATATTATATATATATGTAGATATAATAGGTATGTTTGCGTTCTTCTGTTGTGATTTATAATGATTGTGTCGTTCTAGACCGATACCAATTAGATTGTTTTGACAGGAGCAGGTGTTTACTAGGACGTGAGCAATGTCCCTTCCTCATAACATTAAACACCGCGCAATCCATAGTTTATATAGGGACGCCATTTATCACGAATATTATCATTATTTACTATACGTCGCGGTTTGGATCTTAAAATGAAAACAACAAATATATCATTTCAAAATCAAATATCCGTCTATAGTGAGCCATATACAATCGCATAATCTCTTAATAGTGAAGTTTGAGGATCTTGTTATTCTCTTCTTTAGTCTCTTAAATAAGCCCCGTATATAAGCTGTCTAAGATATAAACGGGCATTAATTCTCACAATTAGGAGTTGGAGTTGTGATCTTTTGTCGGAATTTAAACTAATCCTCAAAAATCTAAAGAATTTCAAGAAAACTCGTTTAGCTTTTTGAAAAAATAAATGTAAGCGGTTATGCGATATCAAAGGGAAATAATCATCTCTTCTACTGATTAGGGCCACTTTATACGAGATATATGTGATTGCGCTATCAACAGGATCACAGCTTCAATAGTGCCTCCTCAATTGAACGGATCACATTTAAAGGGAGAGTACTCCGTCATTTTAACAGATCCGCATTGTGTGTGGGGGTATAATGTTTGTGTATCATATGCAGAGTCGAAGTTTAGGGATGCGGTGTGGTGTCTGCATTCTATCATAGCAATACTTTTATTAGAAAATTTATTAAACGTTTGCCGTTTTGGATACATATAACAAGGTACACATTATGAAATAAGAAAGTGTTTAAGTTATACACCAATGTTACATATTACACAGATATGATAGTCTTGATGTTTAACCGAATCTCGATTGCAAGTAGTGATTGGTCTGTAAGAGTATTAAGGAAAACAGCTGATTATTCATAATTAATGGATAAAAAAGGGAAAACAAGACATTATATATATACACATTTTATGTACTTATTTATACTACATATTAAAATTTCTTCCAAGAAACGAACACTTTCATTTAAAAGATATTTTGGAAATATGGTCCCGTGAGAATGTTGCTAATTCTTTAAATTTCCTGTAGAATTAGTCACATTTCAGAGAATGATGTAAAACATCTGTGTAAATGCCTACTATTAAATGCAAACGGATATTCCCCATTACAGATATTGTAACGATTGATTATTAATTAATCACAAGATGTCGTTAACATATGCAGAATGTATGTGTATTCATGGAGATGGGATTGGCGACGTCAGGACAAAAACAATCTAGGCGCTCCTCAAGACGTTAATGGCAAAAATATCAACCAACTAAAAACAACAGTAGTCTGTATTCAAAGATAATCACGAAATCATGTAAATCGTGATATGTTTCGAAAATTGTATATTTGCTTAAGACTGATAGATTGATAGGTCTGATTTTTAAACATGTTTTCTCCTTAGAATACTAACTGCAATGTTACAAACCATTCCGATTTCGTACAATCTGTTTCACGACCAGTTAACTCGCTCCATGATCGTTCTTGTAGCCACCACGTAATATAAAGGCACGGCCAATACGTTTGTTTTGGCTATAGATCGAGACGACGTGGCCAATTAGCATGTCCATGCATGTCAAACACGTCTAGATATATATCTGCCGTAAACACGGATTACCTCACCGGCACTTTTTATAGCTTAAGATTTGTAATGATGCATGTGTCTGATTTGTACCATTATAAAGGTGAAGGTCGCTCAGTCCCGGAACTAGGACAATGTAACCTTATTCTCAAGGTCATGTTCATGGTATAAACAATGCCAAGGTCGTTTGATATTCACTTTTAGAGAAAAATATTCAACCTGCCTTTCTTTAAATCATAACGCATTTTCTTTTCGAACTCTAAATCTCTTGACCCTCGAAATAGTTTGCAAGGGCTGTCTTGAATATTGGTATATGTCGTAAATTTGCCTAAAGGGTAGAAATTATAACATGCATGCTCAGGCGAAATATCATATTAGTATATGTACGTGGGTCGACGGCATTTTGGCGGCCATTTTGTAACACCTGGACATATTTCTTCGAGTTACCTGATCTACGTCTTTTCCATACCAGTGATCTCTAATAATCGTTAATATATGAATAGTTGAATAGGCGGATTCGTGTAGAGATAAATCAGTACTTAACGAAATAAAATGACTCCCTTTGGGATGTCAGATCATCTATTGAACGCAGTGGGAATAAACACATTAATTTTAATCAGATTGAGGTTATTCATCGAGGCCACATTTACTCGTATTTGAGAATAGTATCATCTTAAAAGTATATAAGAATTCATTCTTGTAAATGTACACTAAAATCAAATGACCAAAGTCCTGATAGTCATCATTTAATAAATGCTATCTCAATAAGATGTGCCTGTATCAGTATACCCTTATTCAAACATAATTTATATTGCACTCACACATTCAATCATCCGGGATATCTTCTGGCATTGTACAACTATGTTGTTGGCAAATTTTTTATTGAGGTATTATATTACATCGTCAGTGATAAAATAAGGTTCAAATGCGTCCATATTTTACCGTTACAACTCTCTATAAGTTAATCAGATATGGGTACTAAATACTTGTGAATACTCTGTCGGATGCGCCGAAAGCACCGACCCCGGTACTACTAATAGACATTTCTAACATCGACAGAGACACAGACTCGGAGTACGATTTCGACGGTTTGAGGGGTCATCTCACAATACATAACAATGTATTGTTAACATATATTTGTACCTTTCTCTTACACTATAGTTACATATTCGCTAATTGCGGCGCATTTATAGTATCTACATTTAAAACTTGTAGTTTTGCAGAGTCATAGAAACTACGATAAAACTCAAAGATCCCCCGGAGTACATAATCGTGTACACTTAATCCGGTTGAGATGCATATTCTTTAGCTGGATATACTATCATATGAAACATCATACCTATGCTGTTAGGGAGGAATGACTATACATATACAAAAAGATTATGTTAGCTCTGGACGATATTTCATTTTAGCTTTATGATTGGCCAATCCGAGAGGTCGCGGGAACTTGAGCTCTTATGGCAACTTAGTGCTACGTGAAACAAAATGTCTATTCCTTAATGTGCAATTCGCACTTCAATTCGATCCAGACATCGTGCGTATATCGTGCGAGAAGCTCAGATGTCGCCTACCCGATCAATTGGGTTTTCTCCGAGCACTCTGGTTTCTTTCCACTCTAAGACCCCTCACGCTCTTTCATCCGGGCCATCGAAAGTGATTTGCATAAGTTGTATAATTTTTTTCGCAATCGATGTAAAATAAAGTTCATATATCGTGCAGACATGGTTTCAAGATTGTACAACCCCAAAACATTGCATAAAAAGTTAGCATATGACGAAATAAGTAAAACAGAAAGAAACAGGGAAAACAAGAAATCAAATCAAAATAGCGCTTTTTAAAAAGAAAGAAACTTTGAAAACTCCTCCTCAATCAAAATATTAAATGTTAAATGTTCCAATGGCATTGACTCCATTAACCATTTTTTATACAAATGTAATAAACATATGAGTGCATAATGATAGTATAGCGAGAAAATTGGTACTATTGGTGGAATTAATGCAAACGTCACTCTCTGCAATCGGAACACTTCATGAAAAGAGAATGGAATCCGATTGAATAGGCTGTTATAGAAGTTGACAATGACTTGATGCAGGGATGACAAAGATTATGAGGAATATGAAAAGATTATTTGTTGGACAAATGGGTCATTTTTAATTACAGCTACAATATTATAACTATAAAGAGTACTTTTTTTTAATTTTGTAGAGATTATTGATAGTGAGACGGTGTTATTGTTATAAAATATGCTTAATAGCTGAAGCAAAATTAAAACTTTTTAAAATATGAAATACAATGCTTAATCAAGGTAATAATAATATTTTATTTGCCATTCAAGCAGTATGGTGACTGTTGCTGATGCGAATTATAAAAGAAATAAAAATAAAAAAATAATTAAGAGAAGTAATAAAAAATAGCACTAGTGAGGATCGAACCCGTTACATTTTCTGCCTTATGCAGTATCCGTTTGATCAGTAATCATTATGTTAATTTAACAACGACAAATTATACAGAGCTGGGATGTCCTCGGCGACGTCCGAGCAAAACTTTTACATTTAAATTTTGAGATGATCCCTGAAAACAGTCGAAGTTGGTCTCGGAGTCCGTGTCTGATCGACGTTAGAAATGTCTATTATATCTTAATCGGAAATGAAACGCACGTAGCCGAATCATTATGAATAGGTTAAAACGTTTTCAGCAATTTGTTGGGTTTTTTGTATTTCCTTTGTGTAATTAATGTTAAGCAGGAGCATGGTCATCAGGTCAAACTGAAAGCCATTGAAATTGAAACTTATAATCTAGAGCACCTAATACGTGGATATTACATCCCGAACAATGTTAAAAGGTCGTTTTAGTTTGATACGGTCTAGAATTAAGTCCACTTGGTCACATCAAACCACTAGAAAAGCACCGATTGTACGAACCAGCCGTTACGATCTTGTATGATATGATATAAATCAGTAGAGATTCGTGATATCAAATGTCAGTGCGCCTCACAGTAACATGTGGGTAAAGACTCATCACCACAACTTTTATATCTGTCAAATGTTTCACTTTCACACATGTAAAAATGTAAAGGATTGATTTTAAGATAGCTACTCTGAGATGTTCAGATTCTAGTGTCGACATGAAGTCCTGGCACCCGAGACAGAATGGCTTGATTTTCTTGAATGATGGCGCATAGACCGGTTTTCTTGTAGCTCAACCCACAAAATCATATCAGTACCGTTATAACTTTTAACCGAAGAAAAGTTTTAAGAAAAGGAAACATTTTATCCAGAATAGGAAACATTTTATCCAGAATAAAACCCATACATGTTTAAAAACTTAAAAGATGCTCTATCGCCGACAGATCATAAACGATACTCATTGTTTGAACCATAATTGGTGCTTAATCGTGTAAATATATGTCTAATTAACACAAAAACATAGCCTAAAATAATTTATTTTACGTTTTGTGCATGCGCACTCAATATTTCATTCCATATAGCATACAGTGTCACGGATTTTTTTCGGTATGCAATTAATTATTTTCAATATTTTTATCTTAAAGTAAAATTAGAAGATCCAATTTTCCAATGGTAGTAAGGATTGTGTAAAGTAATTACCATTTGTAACTTGTAAAAATATAAATAGTCTGTTCTTGTTTTTGATAGAGATAAAAAAAAAACATTTGTTAGCGATGGAGCACCTTTAATGTACAAAGAAAAATCTATACATGGGGAACTACACCTAGTACACGTAGTTAAATAAAAAAAGTATTTTAGTTTAGTTGAAAAGTAATAATAAACCATAACTAAATTGTGCTATTAATATTTTATTTTATTGATTTGATTAATAACCATGTTTATCATGCGCTCCACGAATTGGTAGTACATGTACTAGTCAAATAGTAGATGTTTCGATAAAGTTTAATATTACAGAAAACATGCAGAAAAAAATGCAGCGTAGTTTAATTAAAGCGCTGACTAGGCTAAAAGAATATTTCATGACAGACTGATCGCTCAATTGTCGTCATGTAGGGGATTAAAAGACTACTTTATGCTTTGATGTACTTAAAAGAATCCGGACATCCCGATACGTTTGAATTAAATGGCTTCGGACATGGATGTCGTTTCTTTGTAATCTTCAAATGAAACTAATCAACCAGCGATTAGCTAGACCTTTTATTCAAACCAACTTAATGGTGAGTTGAGTACCTTGAACTTTGTCGTGACTCGTTATTAGGTTGTTCAGACAGAAAATGAACATAGCCTCTCGAGCAGGCCAAGGAAACCCCACGTGTGCTTTTGCCGTTTCTTTAATCTGCGCGTGGGCGCATTTCTTAAACCTTTGTTTCTATTGGTTAATCAGTGTTATCGATAAATAATTAATTACTAACATTGTGTAAATGTACAGGTTTTCAATTGAACTATCGAATCAAAGTGGGTCTATCAAAATGCATTTCGATAGATTTACAACAAATGTTGAAAGATCAAACAGAGTTGTACATGATTGCCCTTGGTTGGCGCGAGACTTTCTGTCGGTCATGTTAGATCCACGGTGACTCCACTGCACTGATGGAAGTTTTCTGTTTTGCTAAAAATACAAATTAATGCCGATTTGACTTGCCAGAACAAAAACCAGTAAAAACTAACTTAAGTCAATTTGTTACACAAATTATACTACTACATTTGTTTCAAGATTTGTCTTGGGTAAGCGTTTTTTGTTTCACGAAATTGAAGTCATTACTCCTTCCCCTTCATGGAATAATTGCACTAAATTATGAAATAGAATTATAAGCATATATTAACGACAACAAAACATTTAGGTAAGTCTTAACATTCATAAACTTGTCATTGCGTTCGTGCCGACATTCACAAAAAAAATACGCTGTAAACAATGGAGACTGTCTTCAACTGACTATATATAGCAATCTTCTTAAAAAATACCAGAATAAAGTCTCCATCGAACGAGAACAAAACAATGAAACGAACAATACATTTGAGTGGTTAAGGGCATAAATATGATAAAGCCGTTTCCTTGTTACCAAGTCGAGCAAAAACCAAACTTATTAAGCATTGAAAATTAAGATTTTTATTACATATTGAATATTGATGTCTTTTAAATATAATCGTCGCCGAAAGTTAGCTAGCAAAATGGAACGTGGAACATGTCCTTCTGCGTCTGACTCAAATATATAGTGCCTGATTTATTTCCCGGTGTCCAGACACTTTCAATTAAGATTTCCGCAGCGAAATTTAAACACTTTTTATGTTACAACTTGCATTTTCGGTGAACATATCGGATTAGGCGGGAGACTAAGCCACGTTCTATTAACGTATATAAGTCACTTGGTGACATTGGTTGGGAATGTAAACGGCTTATACTCCTGCATCACCAGCGATCATTGAAGGCTTCGGTATAGCGTAAACGAAGTATTTCAGCATCACTGTCATACCTCTACGCAACTTTATAAGCTCAGTAAAACCTAGACATATGTTTGTCCAGTTAATTAAAAACCTATTTCAAAATAATTACAGAAATGTTGTATTTTGTATATGTTTACACCTATTGTATTATATTTACACGCATTGTTTATAAATATATTGTTAAATTAATAAAAGGTATTATTTTATATATAGCTGATGCTATTGAATAGCATCCACAGTCATGAAGGTATTAAAAAGTATCTTATTCCATTGAAAAGTATTCTTTATTTCTGTTTCATGAGATTCTATGGAGTATACATATTCTTATTCCTTGTCCGGACTCCGTCTCCTAGACTACACACTCCCTATATAATTAACTAAAAATTGAAACAGAAAGTAAATTCAAATTGTTGTGCTGCACCCGCGTCTTAAATCAGTCAGTAGTGATGGGAATTCGTCCCGGTTTTATTAGACCAAGAGGAAAACTAGCCGATTATCGCTGTTAACAACCACTAAATAAGAAATATATGATCATTATTCGTTCACTTTCAAAATTAAAACCTTATTGAAAATTGGGGTAATTTTGTAAGTAAACTGTTCTGTGATAGAAATTCGATGAAGGTAATAGGATAGTGTTTTGTCATTGGATGAGCCTTGAAGACTGCTTGGAGCCTAGTCTCATGTACTTTGTGTAGATCTTTAAAAAAACCAATTTCTCACCTCCTCTAACGACTGCAACGGAAGCGGATTTTGGATTACATTTTTATTTCCGAGCCCTAGTTTCGCACAATCTCACCTCGTCTGGTAGGGGCAGTGAAAACAAGCCTCATTTTCAGTTCGATAACCATGCTTTGCTGGACTCCTACGTAATTACATGTAACCTAAGATCCACAATAGGTAGTATAGATAATATATATATATTCGATTTAAAAAAATGTTTCCGTCAGGTAATCAAGCCCCGAGTACAATATCATAACTTTACTGCGAGCATTCAGGTGTAAGCTTGGTAACAACTAGGTATATACATGTACTACACAGATTTCAATTTTAACAAAATAACTTCACTCAGTACATCAGGCAGCTGCTATGGCTGTTTTTTTATCAACCAAAGCCTTTGCATTATATATGTAATAATTTACTGCTAAGCCATCGTAAGATTTCAACAGTTTGTCATCAAACGTTGGCATTAATAAGTGGTCTTATCAACTTGCTTTGTATTATAAACCAGTGATTTTATAACACTTGTGCATCGTCATATGATATGCACACAATTGCATTTTAAGACTACTTAATGCTGTTTAGCAAAAATTTACATGCAGTGCCTGTTCATTTCAATGTGATTTCTTTAACAAACAGTCTGGTGGTCAGACGCGGTCTTCATACAGATGGGATAATTATGGATCATTTTTACACAATTCTACCAACGCAGCATTATACATCATGTAAAGGAGTCGATTACGAAAATCGTTTAAATCGTAATCGCTGACCGTTATATCAGTTCACATTGAAACAAAACCATATAAGCCATCCACCCACGTTTCCTCGTCTTAAATCCCATGTCTAACAAGCCTGACTTAATGAATTTCACAATGTAAGATAAGTTTCATGTGGAATTGAAAAATGGTTTATCTACAGCTGGACAAATATCATTTATATGAGTAAACAATTATGTTAAAATAACTTAGTTTCGATGCTCATAGTTCTATGATTAGTTATGTTATCACCACAAATATGTTTGTACAATTTTTAAATTTTTATTAGCCGTCCCTTTTGAATCGTGTTTGGTTGTTTCCGTTTGGCATTCGACTGTACGGATACACTTATAAAATCAAGTAATTTAAAACAAAAAAAGATTTGAACCTACAAGCAGATTATTATTCGAAACGAGTTGCATTGATCGCAAAGTGATCTGGAATATATTTTACATTCCTACTTAAACTTTTCAATGTTAATATTCACACTGCTACACGTCCGGACTTAATAGTCTGATACAGTCTCATGGCCAGTTAAACGCAAGAATTGTATCTGCTGTCCCTATTGCATGGTCGTAAAAGGCGACTAAATTTAGAATCTTATTTTTTACATTCTTCCTAACTTACTTCATTCTTCCTAAAGTCCTTGACACTTTTTAACCTTCTGTTGAGCGCTCGCCCGAGTGAGATAGCCTCTGGGTTCTGTCCAATGAATGATTTTTGTTTGTTTGTTTGATTAATTAACGTCCTATTAACAGCTATGGTCATGTAAGGACGGCCTCCCATGTATGCGGTGTGTTGCGTGTATGTTGTGGGATGTGCGTGTTTTGGGAGACTGCGGTATATTCGTGTTGTGTCTTCTTGTATAGTGGAACTGTTGCCCTTTTTATAGTGCTATATCACTGAAGCATGCCGCCGAAGACACCAGGCAACACACCCCACCCGGTCACATTATACTGACAACGGGCAAACCAGTCGTCCCACTCCCGTTATGCTGAGCGCTAAGCAGGAGCAGAAACTACCACTTTTATAGACTTTGGTGTGTCTCGGCCAGGGGACAGAACCCAGAGCCTTCCTCACAGGGGCGAGCGCTCAACCAAAGGCCAAAAGTGAGGTGGTGTCAAGGGAGACTCTAGGAAGAACAAAGTAATTTAGGGAGAAAGAAAAGATAAGATCCTAAATTTAGTCGCCTCTTACGATCATGCAATAGGGGCAGCAGGTACAATTGAGACACATTAGAGTCTATAAAAGTGATACTTACTCCTCCTGCTTAGCGTTCAGCATACCGGGAGTAGGACGACTAATTCGTCCGTTTTCAGTATAATGTGACCGGGTGGGGTGTGTTGTTTGGTGTCTTCGGCGGCATGCTTCAGTGATATAGCACTATAAAAAGGGCAACAGTTCCATTTTACAAGAAGACGCTACACGAACATACCACAGTCACAAACACGTACCTATAACTACACATACAGTATAGACCGTCCTTTCATTATGTACATGACCTTGACTGTCAATAGGACGTTTAATAATAATAGAAAAGTTCGGAAAATAAAAATAGCTGAGGGTAGGATTACTATGCAAATAACCCAATCGGTTTACCAGAATAAAGGCAGTATTGTTTTAAGAATATGCGAGCTTCATGAGATTCCGATCTATTTGGTCACCATTAATATTATCTACATAGATTCTAATTTCTGCGTTTATCTTTAATTGGGGACGTTTCCTTTCGTGTCAATTTTTAATTTAATGCTTATTCTGATTGAGTCATATTGACCATTTTGTGTAAAAGTCTTGTGACAATCTCAACATATCGGGACGTGTTTCCGGGATAACATATGTAGTTCATGTATGGGGAGGGCATTTTTTAAATATTATCTATCATAAATAAATGAGCTCGTATATCATTCCCACAATTTTACGAATAAAATATCCGCGCTTTGCTTTTTTATTAAAATATAAATGAAAGATTTCGAGTAGTTGAACTGTAAAAATCCAATTCCTTCTGATTCAATTGCTAAAGTCAATTAAGAGGTTTTTAAGGTTTAGCCGTAAGTGCACTGTATTGCTATCCCGGGAAATTATATCCTACATACCAGCAGTGAAATCAGGACTTTGCCGGTCTGCTAATTACCACTTTAATTGGATTTGAGCCAGGTCGTAGTCAAACTAGAGCCCATCCTAGGTCACCTGTCCCCACCTATCCTACTAGTCTTGTGACTCTAATTACCGTTAGAATGATTACCAAAAACTTCCTTATTACACCCAGTACGCACCAGCATAAATATACCGCTGAATAATCAGCTATTTCTGCGTAGCTGCAATTGTCTGTTTTTAGGTAAATCTCTTAATTTTAAATTGCATTGATTATTGTTTTGCAGTCAATAATAGAGATATTTTCTGCATATTTGCATATTTTTTTCACTAATTGGATTCATACGATTTTGTTATACAAAATATTATCGCAAAAGTTATTAGCTAACTGTTAGTACTGCACTTATCATCGCCTTCTGAACAATTGAAATACAATAAATTAAATGTTAATTTTCATAACGTGGGTCGTCGTCCTAATTACCCCGCATTGGTTGACTATCCCTGTGTCTTCACTGTTAACATCGATTACGCAGAAAATTTAGTATTTGTTTGATGTTGTAACTTCATCTTAGGTCATCGAAATAAATCTTATTATGTTGTAATTGTCGTTAGGAAACTTTTAATTTTTGTTTCGGAAAGGTAGTGGGTCTTTAATAAAAGTAATGTTTTTATTAAATGCAATATTTTCTGTTCTTGCGGTTGAAATTATGCTGGAAATTGACGTTTTTATGTATATTTTCAGAAAGTTTTAAAAGACCCAAAAACGTCTTTGACATCACAATCATACAGGTAAGTGCGACTTTTTAACTGAATCTAACGTGATGTAAAGCACTAAGGTGTTTGTGGTAATGTATATTTTCAATTTACACTGATTGGGTGTCGTAACATGTTAGACGATCTGAAATCTGTATGCTGCACTGACTTGTACCTTTGCCGGATGAGCGCGGCTCTCTAAAAAGAATCTGGACAGTTGTTAACCATATGTTTGTAGAGATTATGGGCTTTATACAGAAAGCTTTCTGTTCCATGTTACAGCATAAACATTGCCAGATCCTGGATACACCAAGATCGCGCAGATTATTCCTGGACAAATGTAAACAGGGTGAAACAACTATTTATATGCTACAGTTACATCCGCACAGGAATATATGTGGAAGTGCACTTGAAGATTTAACAAATGATCTAGCACGATCGACATAGCGTATATTCGTTACGCTTATTCCAATAACACGATGTGTTTAGTTGTATTTCATTAAATTAGTTTTTCGGTAATTTCACAATTTGTTTCAAATAATTCCTGATAATTCATATATAACAAAAAGCTGACCCAGATAAGTACAAAAACTGCATTTCCAATATAGACGCCTGTGGGTTATTCCACTCATTAATAACACTTTATGTACAGCATAGAATAAAGTGTAGTATTCATTCTGTTATACACATAACGTAAGCTATACTGGTCGCTTGGATGCTGGAATGTAACCTTTAATAAACCTACTTGAGCTATAAGATCACTGTACTACACATATTCCCATAGGGACACCAATAAATGAATGAATTCGAAAGTTTGGACTGGTTAGCTGAGATAAACATGACCGTCAAATGTTGTGATATAAATCAGTCGAGAGCGGAACTCTCATCAATGTAGTAATACCAAATCTATGTGAGAACTCTAATTACGCACCTGATGCCTCGCCATAGCAATAACAACCCTCCGCAGACCTTCGCGCATCCGTGTTTTTACTCAAAATACCCACCCCTGTTATCAATGATCAATCTAGATTGATACAGCAATCCCTCTTAAGAAAGGTGGGGAGTCGCGGTACAGTGTTTAAGAAGAAAATGGAATTTGTCAGTTTATTAACCAATATATAATGCTTGCGCGTGTTAAACTATTTATAGATTGATAATGGTCCTTAATAGCATTTTTCTAGTTCCACTGATTGACACAGAATTTTGATTTCTTCAAGATCTCCAGAAAATGGATTTCAGGTAGTTATACTGGTAGACTTATGGGATACATGTAATATGCTATTGCGGACGTTTATTAAGATTAAAATGTAGTCCTTTTTTACACAGATTTTAGGCGTTCAGTCTACACATATTATATCTAATGTCTGTCGATTGTGTCAACATTTGGTCCTTTCTGCCATTTGTTTTATTTGTTGAAATAATACAAAACAAAACCGTATAAATTAAATTCCATTTCCACAACTGATATTCGTATTACATGAACCTCCATGCAAATTTGAATCAGCGTCTAATCTTTTGGTGTTTAAACATTACATGATCATTTTGTTACATTTTTCAGACGTTCTACAATGTAAGCAAGCTCATATTAATTATGTCTGTTGTCAGCAATGCTTTCAACAAGTTGTACCTTGGAAGTAAAATATCGTTGAAACAATCTACCTAAAGCTGATTTAAAATAATGTGATAAACTTCATATAATTAAAACCTACTACTTTAAAGGTGTTCCGCCGCCGCTGAATGACAATATTTATCTATTAAAACATGAGCAGACAGATTAGTATTTGCCATCGGTTTTTTGCTCTATTACCATAATTGAAAAGTTTTAGCTTCTTATTCTACTACAGAATAAAAGTGTCTAAAATAATTAATTGCATCTCGAAAAATATGCATGCCATATATATATATGTGCTCTGTATGGAATAAGGCACCGATATTTGCAGAAAAAAATGTTATACGTATTGTAATGGTGATTAGACATATATTTATATACACGATTAAAAATCATCTTTTGTCCATATAATAAGAATTGGTAATACTATGTTGGTGTTGGAGCATAATTAACATATTATTCAAATTAATGCCGTATATTGGGTATACATGTATTAAAAAATAAATGATGTCGATAGAGTTATCTCTAAATCTATTTAATGTATTTTTAAGCAGTTGAAATTTCACATTACTGTTAAAAATGCAAAGGTTAATGTCGGCGTATAATCGTTTTATGAAAATAAACGTTCACCAGTAAAACTGTGAGCCTGTTTATTCGGTAACAACAGTCTTAACTCGAAGCAGACTGTCCAGTATTGAGCTGATATTGTCTGGTAAAAGGTCAATGTCCTCGCCAAAAATACTATATCAGCTCCAAAGAGACAACTACTAATTAAGTCGGATCATTTTATGTGTGTCGGTCTGTTTCAGGTAAGTTTACGACCGTAAACTTTTGGGTAGTCGTTCAGACTAGAGATAGTAATTGAATAGGGCAGGTTCTGTCTAATTGAAGGTTTCTACAAGGCCGTTTCCCATATGCAGAATGACAGGTAGAGTTTTTAATACTATCTTACTGAACATAATGTCATTAAATCATATCCCTCAAAAAGTAAAGGTAAAAGTACTGTGTGTTAGCTTTAACGGTATTTTAAATACCCAACGCTGGCAACCGCAATAAAACTATTTAAATAAAAAAATAGTGACATATTCCTAAAGTACACTGTAGAAATCAGTTAAATGATAGATGAAGCTAATTACGAAAATATCCGTCCTTTGTTTTTCTATAGCCATCAAAATGAATGTCTGTCTGTCATAACAGAAGCTGATGAGGCATACAACGCTCAGTGTAATCTTATGCCTTGTTCTTTACGTTTTTGAGGGAGATATCCTCTCGTTCAAGGCGTAAGAATGTGATATATGCTGGTCTTCCTCACGCACGTGTACTTACTTCTTGCACGTGTAAATTAGGTTAATTGGGTTTCGTGCGCGCGAATGAGACCAGTAAGTGGCGCGAAAGGCCAAAATATCTAACATATTTAACCTTCGTCTTTTCTTTATGTGGTCGTGCAGAATGTCAAGGACGAATATTGATGCTGAAAAACTGTAAAGGTGTGTGCTTGTAGATGGACATTTCAAGAATAGCTGCCCTACATAATACTGGGTTCTTCACCCTGACATGAATGTCACCATTCCACTTCGTCTATCTCAAGTTTGACTTTGGTGCTTAGAATCACTTGAAAGTCGACCATTAATATAAGTAGTATGTTTTTGATCATGTTAGTGTTAACAGTATTCGTGATAATGACTTTGTAAGAAATGCTTAGCATAATAAACAATTGGTAATAATGCCAAGAAATTGAGCAAAATTTGCAATCAAATGTACCAGATAAAAGAATAGTTTGATACATAGAATGTGTTATGCTAAAACGTTAAGAAACATTCCATTAGAAAGTACACTATTTGTGCTAAATTATCTTCTCGGTTATGAAAAGGCGATGGTTGGATTTCATATATATATATATATTGTTTTATCCAATAATACTTTAAAGGTTTATAAATAATATCAATTTCACCAGAAATTCGGTATTTGATATACTTAATTAATTAGTAAAATAAAAATATCATATCCTGAACAATTCATTTGGATTTTTATATCCTAAAGTGCTAACACTTGACTAGAATGAAACGAATAACATTAAAACAATTCATAAAAAGAAACTGATAATGCAAGGGAAACTCGACATTGGTTCAATAATATATTATTTTAATACGCTTTTCATGCTACATTCGTCTGATGCACAGTTCTATAAAATTTTGTTTACTTACAGTGAAACCAAACAAAGGTTTAACTGATAGACAATAATATATAGGTAATTTACGGTTTCCAGCTACAGTAGAAGGAATCGAGCCTGAATGTACAGTTGAAACGACAAACGGTTATATCCTTGGCATAGAATAATTACATACATCTATAAGAAGATAAAAGTATTATCTCTTATCTCCGGTAATACTTGAACTGTGGTAAAATGTTGTTCCTGAATATATATATATATATATATAAGACATTGTAGTATCTAATGACATAGATATGCTTATAGTTGATTCATAACTGAATTTAATATAACTGAATCTGGTTAGTATTTATAATTGAAGTATATGTATCAACTATAACACTGACATTTATATTAATATTGATATGACGACAATATAAATATTCATATACTGCACAGTTGTTAAATTTCGCGAGTCACTGTTTGGAACTTATTCGCGGGGTTTTATTTTCGCAATATATTCATAATTATATAATTATAATTTCGGAATTACATATGTAGCCTTTTTAGGGTCAATCTTACGGCAAGTTATAATATGTATGTTTATTAATCAACGTCCTATTAACAGCTATGGTCATGTAAGGACGGCCTCCCATGTATGCGGTGTGTTGCGTGTATGTTGTGCGAGGTGCGTGTTTTGGGAGACTGAGGTATATTCGTGTTGTGTCTTCTTGTATTGTGGAACTGTTGCCCTTTTTATAGTGCTATATAACTGAAGCATGCCGCCGAAGACACCAGGCAAACCAGTCGTCCCACTCCCGTTATGCTGAGCGCTAAGCAGGAGCAGAAACTTCCATTTTTATAGACTTTGGTGTGTCTCGGCCAGTGGACAGAACCCAGAGCCTTCCTCACAGGGGCGAGCGCTCAACCAAAGGCCAAAAGTGAGGTGGTGTCAAGGGAGACTCTAGGAAGAACAAAGTAATTTAGGGAGAAAGAAAAGATAAGATCCTAAATTTAGTCGCCTTTTACGATCATGCAATAGGGGCAGCAGGTACAATTCTTACGCCCTACCTGCAGGGCCACCCAGGATTTATTACATTTCGCGAATTTGAATGGATCCGCGAATTAGGCGAAATAAAAACCGCCGCAAATATCAACAACCAAATAGTTTGATTAGCAGAAACGGCGTATATCATTAATTTGAGTATCGTACGGAAAGAAACATGCTATATGTGAAAATAAAACAAAAAAGCTCGTAATAGGTATTTACATTGATCCTATATATTCGACATATTATGATTAGGTAGACAAAGTCTGATACCGTACCAGTGCCTGGGTCGCCAGTACGCTAGACGAATTACTGCGGGAAAATCACCAGCATTATTTTCGTATCCATCACTACTAAGAGCTAGATCTGACAATTTGAACACCAATATCGTTATTTTAGATGCAATGTATCTGTAATATGCATCGAGATTACATTTTGTCAGCACATAACCCCATAACAGTGCCCTGTAAACTTTTGAAAATAAAATGAACTTTTATTTTGTGTTTTACTGTTCAGATTGTTGGACCAAATATTAAGCTTCTATTGTTTTTGAAGCATTTTAGTGACACTTATTCCATTTTAGTACATGTACAACCACAAAATAAAAAGTCGCCATCTTTAAGAATGCTGGCATACGATTGATATACTTAAAAGTAAAAATAACCAATACGGTTATCATGGCGCAAGGTGACCTATGGAATAGTACATTTGTATGTGCTAACAGTCGGCTACAAATCCCTATCGCCTTATTGCTGGTAGCCTTACACTTTCCTGTAAGAATGACAATACACTGACTGAAGTATATATGGTATGCAATGTATATTTAGGTATTCCAGATTTAAACTGCACGAAATCAAGTGACATTTACCGTACCACTTAAGCTATAACGAAAAAAAGCAATATTGCACTCTATGTATATTAATAAAAGTAGGTTCAGAAAAAGTACTGCTTTGAAATGTAAAGGCAAAACATATCGGTCGACGCTTGTAAAATACATGAATCAGACCGAAACGCGATCGCTGCATATTTTTAAGTCGCAATGAGAAAACATATTTGATTATACTTATAAAACCAATCATTACTGAGGCGCCTACCGAAACTCTTTCTTGGTAAAAAGAAGAGGTTGGCCATATTGATTGAATGATTTATATAATGTCCTTGCCATTTCTAATTTAGCTGTGTATTCTATTAACGTACATGAGTGTAACGATGTTGAGTAAATAATCTCCAAAAAGGTAATTTTATCGAGTTCTAATTAAATGATCAAACAGACATTAGACCTTGACATAAAAAGTAATCAACAAATAATTTACTTTCAATTTATGTTATCAATTTAATCTAATGCATGCTACACTAATCCTTGTATACATTGTAATCGTAAAGCCCTGGTATCCACTTCAACATAATAACTCGCTAGATGAGGATTCATCATTAACCTGATGTATCATCCCGTTTAGTTAACAAAATGGAAACGATTAGTTAATATGTTGTTAGTATATAACGTGTTTGGTTAAGGAAGCTGGCTAGGTGTATCTGAGTTGTTCAGAACTGTCCGATAGGAAAGTACCACTTTCGCAAAGAGACAATACGAACATATCGATCAAGATTCACGCAATCAATACAGAAAGTGTCATTTTTAGGGTAGAATGTTTAAGACATAACAAATTTGGTAAACTACTAACACCTGTGATGTTGTATTTGGCCTTTTGACTGAAAATGGGTTGCTTGTTTTCAGTTTAGTGTGAACGGATGGTTTGTATATTTTTGGTACAATGCTACAATGATATGGCGAACGACAAAAATCCTTTCAAAATTATAAGAAGACAAAACACTAGTAGACCACCGTACATATCTCAAATATATGTTTATTTCATATGAACGTTTGTGAAAATCGTCTCGAAGTTTTAATTCTTTGTCGTCCAGGTTTACTAAAATAAACACTCATTTCATGAAATGAAACTCAATTAAAATCTTATATACTTTAGCTTATAACTCATCTATATAATTTGCATTGACGTTGTTTTGGATTTACCAATATCCCCAGTAGTCTGATGAATATACAGCTTTGTGAGGACAGATGAAACTACTAGTGGTGTTTGTCCTCGATATTGGCTAACACTTTGTCTAAATTATAGTACTCAACTCCACTAAAGGGGTGATCAATAAAGGGGTAAATTATCGATAATAATCTTAGGGCCAGTCATCGGTGTCATCCACCTTACCTAGCAAAAAGCTAAGAGATTTTCGCTTTGTAGACCTCTCACTTACTAGTGGCGTTACACTAGCATTACCAGGAAATCAACTTCATTTCCAGAAGAATTTGCTATTATCTTCCGATTGTGTCCAAAATTCCACTAAGAGTTGGAATTTTTTCGTGTTGGTGATGAATACTTTGTTGCACATGGAAGCAATGATAATTCTATTGCTAAAATCATACTGATTAAATGGACATTTAAAACCAAATATACTAGAAGTTATAAAATAATGAAAAAGCCGGTTGATTTTTTAGAATTTAAAATCCTGAAAAAAGGATTATCAGTCAAACTTATTATTATTTGACCTTCTGTATGACAACCTATGTCTTAATGACGAAACGTAAAGCTAACTGCCCTATCCCTGCTTTAACATCATTGTCTTTTTAATATACTTCCTGATCGTACACGTTATAAGGATCGTACTCTTTTGACATACAATTACAATCACAATATTGCTTATTGAAAAGTCTATTAACTGAACTTGTCTCAAATTCCTTTGATAGAATACTTACAGTGCATTACAAAGCCGTGCAAAGCTCTCTTTGAAATGTCATTATTACCTGGTATGAATCCCGATACCGACAGACTTCGGGTACCAGTGATCAAGTAACCATCTTAATTACGATCAGTGCTGGACGTAACATTGTAGTGTCATGTCTTCAGATCATCGACAAGGTAATAATGATATATGGAAAAATCTATTTAATGTTCTCTAACCGGTAATTCAAGGACCATCGGAAATACGTAATACAATGCATATGATTTATATTATATGTAAAATGACAACCCAAATCAATCAGATATCTATCATTATCCTATTCCACCTGGAAATACTTAAACAAACCTAATATTACCAAAATCATGATGGCCTAATTCGGATATGTTCAAATATAAAATTCTTCGTATCCGGTATAAGGTATGGTGTTGTTCTGGTTTCCTCTTTTAGATGGGTTTGATTAAAGTTATATGTGCCGTAACTAGACGGATATTTTAAAATGTTACTTTTTTCACCAATCTATTAAAGACCATCAGTTTTTAATGAATTAAACCGTGAAAATCCTAGACCAATTGACAAGAAACATGTATAAATGTAAGTTACAACACAGAAATTATTTACTGTATTTGTTTGTTTTTGATGCCATGTCTATTTAGATGGAAATAAACCTGCAGATACCTGTACATGTTAATATAATGTTTTTGGCAGTACTGCCAAGAACCAAATTCATCTCTTATACTTACTTTTAAAATTAAAACCTTTGCATCGCAAACATTGCATTGTAATTCTCAAAATATTGGTAATTTTCTTATGGTGAATGACATATAAAAAGCTCTTCTTGATTCGTGGGCACATATGACTTTAAGCTTTCGGTTCGCAATGATACTCGCTTTTATATTTCCTTCTAAAATATATTCCTTCGAAGACACAATATATGATTTTTTCAGTGATAGCAATTATATTCCAAATTAAGTCATGCTCAAAAAATGAATTGTAAACCAAAAAGCGTAAAACATGTTTATTAAAGAATCTAAAGAACGAATCCTAACACATCGGTCCCGCCATCAGAGCCTTAGATCTCGAGGCACAGTACGTGTAATCTATGTTTACTACACTGTGTCAATATTTGTGTACGCATTATAACATTAAGCTGTCTAAGCTTGACCACCACAGCTTTTCATCGTTTTTCCTATAGGAGATAAACAGAGAAATGTACGTTAAGTTAACAAATCATGCCACTCCGTTCTCTTATATCTAAGTAATCATATTTAGGAAAAACATAAACAGCCACAGAGATTTGAATAGGAACCAAACGTTTGATTCTACAGTGAGGCGAAAGTTATTTTGCTTATATATATATACATTTGACCGTTACACTGGCTATGATATGGTCAGCTTTATATTTACATACACACATGTACTTACGTTACGTAAAATCCTTATTTTATTTGACTTTATTTACCGAATAACTTTCAGGTTTTAAATTTCAATGTATACATCATATAATAGTCAAATGAATTTCGTTGATGATGATCAGTGACTGAAATATGGATTTATAGTATTTTTCTTGTGAAAATTAAGCTGAGTGGTCCGTCTAATGACTTTGGCAGGTGTCGGAAAATTGGTATCAGTAGTTCTTAATCATCGGCCGTCAAACTACCATCAGTTATATTTATGCATATGTATTTGCTGTGGCATATTCTTCCTATGTTACTGTAGTTAAGTTCTTTAAGCTAAGTATTGATATATACTATGGGAGTAATTATTCATATTTGAGAAGGAATTCATATTGCATCAAACGTTCTTCTCGATAATACTGAAGGAATCGCACAAAAGTAGATGCATTTTCCTTGGGTAAGTAAATTCTGTAGATCAATTGGAAATATAATTTATATGAATCATCATTTATCTATGTAAGATGTCCATATAATTATTAAATGCTTACAACATAGTAATACATTTACAAATTACATAATAACAATGTATTATGTATCAAAGTGCAAAACAAACACAAACAAGTCGTAACATCTCTATTGTTTTTCAGACTTTGCATAATGGTATTCTTTCATATGTGGATATGAAAGATAGAGATACTCTACCCTCGGGATTTAAAAATGTTGTAACGCCATTAGCAAGCCTCTGGTTTTGATCCGTTGTGTGACCCTCTGTTTTTTTCACAACCCTTCATATCTGCATATAAAATAGTTCTTTATTCCATTGTAGCACATTGACCATGCGCACATTCCTATATGACACATAAGCGTATGTAAATATTGTTATTTTGCTGTAAATTTGATCGAATTGATATAGTACCTATCTCAAAGAAATGTATCAAGGATGTTATATGTATGTTTTATGCATTTTACCAAGTTTTTTTTTTATTTCGACCGTTGTCAGTATAATGTGATCGGGTAGGATGCGTTGCTTGGTGTCTTCGGCGGCATGATTCAGTGATATAGCACTATAAAAAGGGCAAAAGTTCCACTATACAAGACGAATTACAACAAATATTCTGTAGTCTTCCAAAACATGCACCACGTACTTCATAGATTAACTACACAACGCATACATGGGAGGCCGTCCCTACATGACCCTAGCTGTAAATAGGACGTTAATTAATTAAACAAAATCATATCAAATTGAGTATAACCACTACAATGTTAACTATAAAGCCGTACTGAATCATGGCTTTGCGAGCTGTTTATATCAGATAAATATCAATCTTGTTCAAAATGCTATTCGACATACCGGGACACATAATCGAAGAGAGAGGAGACGGGAAATGGCTTTTAAAAGTTATGATATTTTGTACCCAATAAAATACGTTTAAACTCAAACATAATCGACGTATTCTTGCGAGATTTAATATTTACATATTTAACTATTACAACATTTAATCGACAGTGATAACATCAAGACTATGATAAGTATCGGAAAAACATGTAACAGTGATTCAGACAAACAGTAGTGTGAATAATCCTAATATAACAGTATGCCCCTAACAATATTCATTATCCTATCCAAGTCAAACTAAATCGATATTCAGTGCGATTAAGTCATAACCTTATTACCCAAAGCACATGGGACCTGTTTATATTAGTATTATGATGTTAGGCATTAAATTATGGTTCCTAAAGACGAGACGTGATCTAGTTTAATTATATGTTTGTTGCTTTGTAGATGTTCGTCATTCCCCCATCGGTATTTACTTTCTGGTGAATGAATGCCTGGCTCACGTTGTCGTATTTAGGCGTGGCGTATTGGTGTTGGTGTTTATTCTCTAAAATTTGCAGCTTCTCTATTGCAAAAATCTGTTATAACTTTGATTACACATTACTTTAAATGTCGTGAAATAAATGATATTTGATTAATATTTTTACTATTTTCGTGATGTAGATACATGTAGCAATATTATCTTAACTTTGGAGGTTGTGAAGCACATGGTATGTTACATCAGAATGATTAATTTTATCATTTTAATGGGGTAAAACTTTTTTATAATATCCGGTAGAGATAGATGACTACTATGTGACGTCAGAGATTAAATCAAAACACAGCATTGCTTATTCAAACGCATGTTGCTGTTAGTTATCCACGGAAATAATATATGTTAAAATTCAGATCAGATGGATATTCTTATCCCAATATATAAATAGTGATACATTGTATATGCTTAAAATGGCCGCAGAGAAGACTTATCAAGGACGGCCTGGCCATTCAACAAACGAGATTTACGCGTTACAACACGAGAACGGAAGGTAGCTATTAGTACCAGAGGTTCGTTAGTGGAAGCCATGTGTTGGACCGGTGGTCACTAAATATCTCTGTCTAAAACCTGGCTTTGAATTATGTATTCTTCCGTCCAAGGACATAGGCTATTTATTTTCGTTTCCACTCTGATCAAAGGTCAATGGCAGTCGTACTAATCATGCTAACACCTACATATTTGTACATCTATAAAAAAGAAATACCCACCACTGTCGCAATGACAACTATAATAGTAACAGAAGTCACCATATAGCCACTGTGAGATAGGCTGTGGGTTCTGTTCCCTGACCGAGACACACCATGGTTTATAAAAAGTGATAGTTTCTGCTCATGCTTAGCGCTCAGCATTTAGGGACGACTGGTACATGTATAATGTGCCTAGGTGGAATGTGTTGCTTTGGTGTCTTCGGCGGCATGCTTCAGTGATATCGCACTATCAAAAGGGAAGAGTTTCGTTCGCTATACCAGAAAACAAAACAACTTCATATACTCTGCGCACTGTATACAAGAGATGCGGTCCTTACATGACTATGGCTGTTAATAGGACATAAATTAAATCAATTAAACAAACAAACACAACCCATCAAAACTTACATTAACAACACCAGAAAAACCAGCGAAACACAAAGAAATGGCACTTTTTGACTAGAAACCTTCCCAACTATGGCTTTCAACAACTTCAAAGCATCAGTATCACAAGAATCCCGACTGTCATCACCTTTACATTTGGTTATCACTCAGAGTTGTCTCGTGGTCGTTGGTGTTTTTATGTCGGACAAGATCATCTTTTGTTTTAATTTTCCTTACCTCTTGACTATACGCACCGCGTCTCTTCATTTATATGCTTTAATAACTGTGATCTATGTTTTGTAGGAATATATCATTTTTTCTTCAATTTACATTCAGCAAAATGGTATTAATGCGCGAAAGTTCATATATAATGAAACACATATTTCATTCATTTTTATATGCGTTTATTGTTAGTCATATACGTTTGTTTCCTCATTGGTGGCATTGATCGTTCATTTTGTTTTCTGACGTAGTTCAATATCTGTGCTATGTCAAATTAACACTGGTATTCTACATATGTTTCAAATACGTTAATGCCTCAACAGAGAGTTAATATAATCGCTTTGACTGCAACATATTATATATGAAAAGGTGTTGAATATGTTATATATAATGTATAAATATATAACGTAAGAATGGTTTATAACTGTTTATTATACACAGGTGAATACAAATTATCACCCCCTCAATATACGTGATATCGGTTAATGAACACTTTCAATTATATATCCTTTTATTGCCATAATTGCATAAGCGAAATCCGTCCAATAATCACAAGGTCTTCTTGGCACTGAAACATGTCCTAGACCCAGGGATTTACGGTTCATACATAATTAACAGCACAATTCCGGACAATGACCTGGAAACATCGCCGTAAATATACGTACATTTATACTAAGCCGGGGCAATTAACACACGGAGAATATTCAGCTGACATCTGCAAAACACAGTCAAATTTAGTAGTAATGATTGATGTCTATATTAAACGATTTGGTTTTATTATCAGGCAAAAAGACATGCAAATCATGTGACAAATAGACCATAATAAAACAAACTTAAATTTAATCTCTATATTCAAAATTAGCTTATTGAAGATAGAATAGAACTGGACGGCGAGAACGTAACGAATGACGTATATCAAGTATCTTGAATCTATTCACTCCAAAGGGAGTTGTTTTACATCGGTTTTGTAATGATGTCGATTTGTCGCTGTATCCATGACTTTAAGTGAAATATTAAATCAATACGATATTTATCTTACGTTTATCAAGTAAGTTAATACATGTACTCGATAACTATATGCAAAAATCGATCAATGCATACGGAAAATGAGTGATTCGAAAGTAAGCCCCTGCGGGGTAACGTACTGATGAGTTATAATCAAATTTATCTATATAGATATAAACTGCGTGAAAATATAATATGATATAATATGTGGCTAGGCTGATTAATATGCCAATGATTTCGCCCTGTCACGTGATCGCTGCATTTGCCTCGGAATTCTGTTACAAATGTTTCGGATTACGATTGTATTATTTGTTTATATTTAGACCCAGCATAAATTAAAACATTCGTGAAACGTGTCCAACTCGTGGTTCTTGGAACGCTGTTCGTGCATATTTCTGTAAACATCGGGGTTGTAACGGAATTTCTGAATAGTAGGAAGGACTGTGATACCTCGGAAATACACATGATAGTTTTGTAAGTCTTCACCTGTCGTGTTGTATAAATCGAGATTAATTTGATTCTGCACGTGCAAATAGTAAAATTATTGGAATGTATGTGTGTTAAGCATATTTAACGTTTTAATGGCGTATAGTCTACGGTATGCATCTGGTAACTTAGTTACTACTTAAATGCATAGCTTAGTAGTAAGATCTAAATTACAATAGAGGGCTGTTAACAGCAATTATTGCACACTGGTCCACTTTGAGTAATTATTTATTCAAACCGATTTCATTTTCGAGGAGTATCGCATAATGATCAGCAAAACAGTATTCGACCGCCTGTTAGGTGGTTTGGTGTCTTTGGCGACATTTCTCAGCGATATAGCACTATACAATTGACAAAATAAAATTGCTATCGCAACGAGACAAACAACATACATACTCATAGCACACACTGGCATTTCAGGCAAGCAACACATTACATATGTTGTTCGCCAATCCACTACATTTACAACATGATGATTAGAATACTTACGTTTCAAGTAAAGAGTTAGAAAAGGTTATTGACGAGTACAAAATGTACAAGTTTTAGAGTGGAATAAAAATATCAAAAACAAATTTTATTTAGATAACACTGTTGAACTCATCTCTATATCATATCTTTGAGGCTGTTTATTCAACCTATCTACGATATTTTAGTTTTTACAATGTGGTTTCCTCTCTGATTGAAAGATTTACATTAAGAGTCTGCAGATGTATGTGCCTACATGTATATGCGCAGTTATAAATTATCAAAGTAAATGCAAACTTACTTATTAGATGTACTTTACGTGATTATTGCAGTCCCGTTTGAAATCATAAATACATCATTTTCCCTCTCACGTTATGCATCTAACTGCATTTCTTAAATCATATAAGCTATCCATATCTCAATGGTATTGTACCGCTTTCTTCAATGCTTGTAATGTAAATCCTCGTTATAAAAACATTATCCTTTTTGAGAAGTAATGCATTGATATGCTGATAGTTTAAGTTTTATGTGTATGCATCAGAAAGTTTTATATTTAGAATTGGGTTATGTAGACATGTATTATTTCTTAGTGTTTCTTGTTTGAATAAATTAAATATATCATGTGATTGTTACTGTTGATAAAACCTTAACCGTTTCTTATCCGTTCTTCATATTATTTAATGTTTTTTGTTCTTTTCTAAGGGATATATGTTATTCAGGGATTTCAAAATGTAACATTGCACGCATGGTCGGCCGTCTAAAATGGCCTTGGTTTTTAATAGGATTACACTTAATCAACCAAGCCAAACCAGGTTTTGAAAAAAAAATATAGATACGTTCCATCATTTCAAAAATGCATACTGAGTCACCATTTTGATATTTCTTCTTTGAAACCATAGTCATTGGTATACAACATTAGACCTCTTCATAAGAACCATATCTTTTCTAGCAACATTTATATAGTACAGCAACATTTCAATAAAACATGTTACGATAAAATAGTAAACAATACTTGAAACAATAAATTCATAAGAAATAACATCTTTATTTCTCTTGTTGAGTTTGAGTTTAACGTTAACTCTCCCGAAACTCATGAGTTCTAATACTTTACATATCTACGCGTTAACGTCAACGTTGCTGTATTTTAATATTTAACCTAAATATGCAAAAATGTGTTTACGATCCAATTAGGTAAACGCGACAACACTCAAATGTAGGCAAGTCCAAGAGGTTCCAGTCCGTAGAATGAAATTCTTCAGAAGAACAATGTTACAGTAGTTAACAATCACGGAATTTGTATAGGGATTTGTTAACAGGCACCATAACAGATGTATGTCAGTATCCTTTGTATGGGGAGGACTTCAGTTCAAACAGTGAATCAAACATATGACCGTTAGAATTGAAATATTCAGGAAGCTTGTTGATGTATTGGGAGGAAGCACGCCGTTTTAAGACGGTCTGACCTATTTGTTTGATGTTCTATATGCTATATAACCACGTAACACCACACGAAAGTCTCAACATCACCATCATTAATTTACAACAGTACGTCTTCAGTGTCTATGCATTGAACACTGATCAGGCAATTACATCATTTCAAGATTCAATGAAACCAGGAATAGTATATGCATGTACATGTATGTTTTGTTACGGTGTATTCAATACATGTCCAACACATGTGTTTCTTAATCGAGAGCATAATATCAGTGGTTTAATATGTATTTAACTATATCTCGATCGTTCTATTCCATAAATCCTCAATTATATATTCTAGATATTATGACTATTATAAATTGCAAGACTTATTAAAACCGTTATATCAGCGATGCCGATTTTTTAGCTGACGAAGTTTTCATGAAAATGATTGCGAGAAATTATCGTAAGGTATAAAAATGTTTAAAAAAATTCATGCAATTAAACAAAAGATCTGGAACAAATAATTTATCGATATTATAAGTATATCAATGACTCAAATTAGTTTACATTGGTGATCTCATTCGTGGAAAATGTATTAATGGATGTACATGTAAATAATCATTTTAATTAAATAGGTACCTTATAAGTTTTCTGATGCATTTGTGATTTTAAACTAAATACATATACTATACGTTTAAGGTAGTATTGATGAAAAAGTTGTAAATTATACTGTGTCAATGAAGAGATTCAAATGATAATGATTGATGCACACTTCTTCCTTCTCCTTTGCTGTACTTAAGCCTCAGACTATATCATTCCTTTGATCAAATCCAAGCCAGCTCAAGGGCACTTACACGGTACGAAACTTATTAAGACAGTATGGTGTTCATTTCAGATCGTCTCGTTATCTTGTTAATTGAATACGTTCACACTACGATGGTACACAAATGTAGATCCCTTTTGTTAGTGCAGTATTGTTTTATTGTGAAGCCTTTCGTGCACGTGTGATCATTTATTTGCTGAATGATTAAAATGCTTTATTTTTATATACACTGTATCGGTATTATATACATGTTGACCCATAAGCGACCTCTTACCCGAAAAAATGTTATTAAGAGGAATATATACTATATATATGTGATTGATTTCTGTACCGAATCTTGTGAGTTCGTGTATCTACTGAACGGTGGTGTCAATGACTTTCCATCCAGGACCAATCTTATTTCACGATTTAACAAAACTAAAATATTGTGAATTTTTGATCTAAGAGTTTTGTGCATCAACGATGAATTCAAGATTATCCATTGTGAATCTAATTTGTAATAACAGGTAATTATATTATTGATTGTTTTATATATATCCAGCGTCAACATGTCGATGGGTATAAAATATGATGTGTATGTGTTGCAATCGCAGTAATGACTGTAATAATCTTTAATGTCTATACATATTAGATTACAAAAAGCGCCAGCTAGCTCCGGGCTACTACAGAGTACAGACGTAAACTTCATAGTCTCCAAAACACACACGTGCAAGTTCAATACATTCCAGTTTGTCCTACATTTTATAATCTATCTGTCTCGCATACTCTCTGTCCGAGCGAGATTAATAGCAAAGATATGGTCCCTGCTAACAACGCTAAGTACATCAGAACTTTTCAGCCTATGATACAATAGAAATAGATTAACCTATTAAATCTAAGATAAGGTGGACGCTGTGTACCAATATGTTAGCAGATGCCGACATGTACGGTTAACCGTTATTGTAACTAAACATTAAGTACAAATGTCCTCCAGCACTTTAAGCATTAAGATATGTTACATCCAATTAATCAGTGACTTATTGAAGAGCAAATATTTAGTATTCTGGTTTCACTTGTATATCAATTCCAATATACCAGGAGCTTTCCCATGGGATCGTTGAAGTTAATTATTCTTAACTAATTAGAAAGCATATGATCTGAAACATTCATCATTATCGTAATTTGTTGCATACACGTTGATTTTATAGACATTTATCATCAACACTTTCCTTCGTATGTTAGACAAAAATTATTATCAAACGTGCTTTGTTTACTTTTGAAATGCATGATTAATTTATTTACTTTAGTGTGAACAAAACCACTTAAAACTTTGGGTGATGTAAGAGTTAGGCTGCGTACAACCTTAAAGTGCATCGTGTTTATTTTTGTAGCATGTTTAGATGACATGTTAAATCGAACTTTTAACCAAATATTCCCAGGAATGTCAAAATTGTTATTGTAATGCTAACATTAGCAAAGTGGCTGGTAATTCTATGTATGTTATGTGCTTAGAGTGAAAATGACGATAACAAATTAGCTTGGGCATGAAATGAGATCATGAGGAGAAGTGAGAAGTCTCCTCGTTATGGCTGCGGGGCAGGTGCTACTGTTTGTCGACCATCGCCATCGATCATGTAAAGGGATTAACCATGTTTTTGGATAACTTATATCTTTTGTAAATATGTTAACAAATCGACCTGCTGACCTATATTTAAAAGTACCGTCCACCTATTTTATTTTTGTGATATTTAAAGACAATCTAGATAGAAATTAGAAATTAAAATTTTCAGAAAAGTTTCCTATATGAAAGTACATGACTGTATACCAAAACGCCAATTTTCAATATCTATTACTGAACTCTGTAGCCTTGATTTGTAATAAAGCAGGGAGAATATTATCTTATTCCTCACACATAGGTTGAACGATCTATGAGGACGGCTTAGTATAGCCTTTTCCTTTACATATATATGTTAACTAGTGGATGTTGGCGGGCAACGCCAATGCGTATTCGTCTTGTTTATGACGTTTCATAAGAGTTTCCGATATTTTTAGTCTTTTATTTGCCAAATTATTCTCTTGGATTCATCATACGTAAACGGTTAGCAAGTTACCTGTGAGTAGCAAGTTACTCGTCTCTGTATTTGTACTAGACCATACATTGCACACTACACAGGCATGAGAGAAGCAAAAGAACGTGCTTGTTGCAGAAGCAACTTATTGGGAATTTATTCTTTTTATAGTATCGATTTCTGCATTTATTGCATACAAATTAAATATAATGTCAGTAATTACAGGTTGATGGATTATTAAAGTCCATTTATGGAGGGTTATATTGTATCAATTAATAATTAAATGTCCTCGGCTTTCAAATACGCTACGATGCTACGGTAATGAAATTAAAAGTATACCGTTTAAAATATACAAATGTTTTTTCACTAAATTAATTTTAGAATATGACATCGGACATAATTTATATGTGTACCCATATCTAGATCGCCAGTACACGTATGTAATTATTATTAATATATCAACATTTATATCGTGGACAGTCTAAACCGTTGATAAGGACACAGATGAACTGTAAATTAGAATCCCCTACGGGTTTTCAGTAACCCGACGTAACAGTAAAGTTGACCGTAATATTAGGATTGGATAGGTCCACATGGGAATTATATCACCTGCTAACTTGTGCGGACCAACAGCATGTACTATTTGTGTACTCTGGGCGAGACAGACACTTCATTCAATAGGCGATCGAGGCGCACCAGCCCATGGCTTTGTTTAAGACAAATGTTTTTACATGGAAGTTAATTGAATTTTGTGGCCTTTGTTATGTCGTTGGTTTTGCCAATATAGGAACAATTTATGGAAATACGATATTACCATTTACATAACATGTTGATGAACTGTTTATACAGTACATTTGAATTGATCGATATTATGGATAACATTAATTGTTTTAAACGTTTTCAAAATACCTGAACGTAAACAATTTAATGTGTAAACAATTGCGTGCAGTGTCAATACCTATTTTGAATCAAGCTATTTGTTTTGGGTGACTTTATTTTTCAATCTTTTGCTAGCCTATTCTCATGTACAAACTTAAATGCATCAATGTTGTAGAGATTGCTTGTACTTTTGTATCACAAGGACCTCAACCACTTAATTATAATTGAGATTTTGGAATACTGTAAAAGTGGACTTTTACGCGAGGGGAACATTTACGCTATTTATGTGAAGGTCGCTTGATCGCGAAAATTTCTCCCACGCGTAATAATTTGTACTTGCATGAGATTTGTTGTTAAATGGCTAAAAGTGTATCTATCGCAAAAATAATAACACCGTGGTGTTTTATGCATGTAAATCACGAAATGAAACACTCATGAAAATGTCCACGTTTACAATAACATTTATAAATGAACCTCTCTTTATTTATAATTTACTTTCCAACTTTAATAATTTAACACGTGTGTTACGATTTGTTGTTTGTGTCTTAAAATATGATTCATTTTATTATGTATAGCTACGATTAGTAAATTTTAACCTAGAGCGTATAGTTTACATACAATAACTGTTACATATATATATCCAATAAATCCCATATGTCAACACCAATAACATATGTTTGAATTATTCGATAAAAACTCTGTTTAAAAAGAGAAAATCTATATGTAAACGTTTTGCTATTTTAATAGCATTGTACCGGTTTACCTAGTTTAGCATATGTGAATATGGTGGACCCTAATGTGAAGTTGGTACAGCACATTAGAAACATATGTAGTATATGTAAATTTACAAACAACATACTTTAGTCATCTCAAATGTTATTCTTTCCCAACCTATTGCTATGGTTTAAGTTCATGACACACAGTACTTAAACAGGACCGAATAAAAAAGGGAAATACCTTGATATTTTGGACGAATCCATTGTTGATACCACACCCTTTATATAGGGAAAACTACAAATGAGGAGGGTTTGTATACATGTATATATTTATATAACCTTTGATCTCAGATATACTAGTCAGTTGATGGCTGACGCAGGACATTATTTTTAAAATGATTGGCTAATGTTGCACCAAAACGCACGCACCTTTGGCGGTACAGGCAATCGTGTTTTGATTTTTAATTTGGAACTTCTGGACCGATCTGCGTTTTTCCCGGCTTACAAGACTGATAAATTTATAGTTCTTTGTACAATCTAAAGTCAAGATTATAATTGAGTTTCTGAAGAGTGTTTTCGCCATATGTTCATGAAGATACTGTTAATGTACTTATTTTAGCGGTAGTTTTATATTTTAGGGCTTTTGTGAGGTCTTTCAAGCGCTAATTCATGTACTGCGTTGAGTTTTTCTTTTTTCAAAAAGGTATTTCCCGTGTTGAACCATGGAATGCACTGAGTTATATCCACGCTAATAAATAATAATTTACAATTTTCTGCATTTGCGCTAAAATTTGACTCTCGTAAAATAAGTGAACTAACAGTAATGGAACACTACCCATGTGTTGTTTATATAATGTTATACGTTTTAGATAACGCCATAATACATACTGAGCAATTTAAAAAACGTTTTTTATATGCAATATTTACATTTTGCTACTGCGACTTCCATTACTCTAATGATAATCGTGATCTGCATTATGAGCCAATAAATGCAGCCTAGACTTGGTGTAGTAATATCTATATAAATGGATGTGAGTCTTGTTTACTGACACCATGTTAGTCCGCGCGGGAAAATTGACATTGCAGTTGAATGAACCAGTTTGGTAATGGAACTTATAAAAAATCTTTAAAATATCTGGATAATTGAAAGTAAACTGAAAAGCTATTGAAAAACATTGAAATTTTGTTATCTTTTCATTTTTATAGGGACTATCTTTTATCACATTGAACTTGGCTGTTAAAGTTAAATGGCTGAAGCGGAGAATTCAAATGTTCACTCGCATATAAAGTATGCTTTACTTTGAACTAGAAAATAAAATGTAAATATAACAATTAAATTATTGTTAGATTGCATTTATTGGAGATATAAATGCAATCTGGGTGGCAGATAAATATTCATAGCGCCCAACGGCCGTTATTCTATTTATCTGCCACCCTGATTGTATTTATATCTCCAATAAATGCAATCTAATAATCCTTTAATTGTTAAATGATTGCATTGATTTTTCTATGAAAATAAAACATAACAATACAAATAACACTGCGGAAATTTGAATATTAGAATGTACAATGCTTGTATAAATTGAAATGTCAAAATACAATATCATGCTTACGATAATACTCTATGTGTATAATCGCTTTCTATTTACCTGTCATTAGCAATCTGTATTGGAAAACCAACCAACTGGTTGTTAATATGTGATCGTCGCCTTAAGTACTATCCATCATTGTGATTTATCTATTAATATGACAGGTAACAGAAGATAATTGTCTTGTTTATCCGCAATAACAAATTATCCGTGTTGATACGATCGTAATTTAATTATAATCGCTTTTGTATGGTGGATCAATACGAGTGTTATAGCCTGACAGCGCAAGCTGTTCACATTGTCTCTAGGCTTGATATGGTAGATATGGATACCTAAGATCTGCTCTCTGCTGTACCAAGTAAAAAAAGCTTATACCCACGGTTAAACCTTCAACTGATAAAGAAAGTCGAAATTTAACTATTGAATGTGTAGACAGTACTAATGTGTTGGAACCTTTATTATTGAAAACTAGAAATGGTAATTGCAGTAGAGGTTCTAACATCCAAACTGTAGATATTACACCTGTGTTACAACCTCTAGTGTTAAACATCTAAAACAAATATAAATTGATGATGATACGTTTTGGACTGGGCATGTGAACATGCAATTGAATTAGAATATCTACTGTTGCATTTTGAAAAAAAGAAACCAAAACACCGCAAGCTAGCCTTTTCCATTACATGACAATAACCTAACCTCATATAGGTGTCCTACCATTCACAGGTCTATGTAAAACATATCTAATATATACAATACACGTTTAGAACTGATACCATAGGTAATGTCTCACCAGGGCAAAACTGCTTACTCAGCCAAATGGAATATGACAACATATTAGACACGGTATGATTTTCTAATATTCCCATTGCCTAAAACATGGTCAGGTTCAATATATAGCATAATAACTCAGAGTTTCTATATTGACGTATAGTTATATAGCTTATATACGTCATTACCTAAACGTTGAGTTCCTCCCGGTGCCGTCCGGTAGCCATCGTTTTTCATTAATATATAAATCGGATAAATATTTTGACAATTGTCAAAGGAACTACAAAACTAATTAATGACATTTGTTTCGGTTCATATTGTGTTGTCACGATATAACACCATATGAACATCAACAAAGGCCCATAATTGATGAGTATTATCAACAACAAAATATAGAATACGAAAACTCTAATCACCACTCCCTATCATATTTACAAAGCAAAACCGAGGAAGAGGAAGTCTCATGCAAACAGACGGAAACGATAATAAAGTAATAATAACAAAACAAAAACAAAACCCAGACGTTTTGTTAAATTGGTACTAATTAGAATATGCAAGATAACGGTTATAATCGTCTGTTCACATTCTATATTGAAAACACTTTGCTATTCTAAACAACCGTCACTGCTGAGGGCAATGCCACGAACACTACAACGTGTCTATAGGAGTGTCACGTTTCTTGACTTAAGCCTGTAGGACGTTCCTTTCTTTGCCTTTCCTAATACGGATTACAAATTTCTTTTTATAAGGACGAAACGCGTATTTCCCCTTAGGTATGAATAACTATGGCTAGAGTCGTTGGTGTGATGCTATTTGGTCAATAAAGAAGAACCGTTTTTTGAATAAGATAACGGTTTTTTCCGGAGGAGGTTATAGTCCCCCATCGGCCAAAACAATACCTATTGTCGCTAATTGAAGAATGTGCTATGTCGCTAGTATATCCTGTATCACCTCTTTGCTATACAACAAAATAGGTCTTGACGAATCTCCTTGCAGCAATATACTATACCTATGAAAAGTGATAACATGGTTTTCCTGACCCCAGGGTACAAATAAAACTTTTTTTTTCAATTTGATTTTTAACAACGAAAAAGTTTTTTTTTTTTTGAAAATGATATCTAATTGGCTAATCTTTTCTTGAAGGTAACGTTACAATCTTTTAAAACCCCTCACTCGCCTGGCAAATACCTTACAGCATAAATATTATTTTAAAGCAAAGAACGAAGGAAGTCTTTTTTTATCAAGTTCATAAACTAGTGTTTCCGTCTTTACATAGAAAAAGAATCCAATGTACAAAATGTAATTTTAAAATATAATGAAATGAGAAGTAAGTAGTCTTTATTGCTAAAACATAAATTCATGTTTACTAGTGTAATATCATTTTCGTTTTTAAATACATCACATAATATATACGTATATAATGATATAATCCATCGCAATAAAATGAAAATTACGTCGTATTTTTCTGACAGATCATGTCATGAGTTTAATCGAGTCACGATCTGAAGCCTGTCAAGATGTTGTTGTCATGGTTTATGAGAGGTATACATCCTAGTAATATCCGATGATAGTTATGACTGGATAACACTCGAATGTGACCTGATAAGTGCCCAAGTGCCTCATATATTTTTTTGTATTGGACGAGCGTTTTTATGGAATCTCTTTCACTGGCCATCTGTTTCGAACACTAGCCATTATCCTACAACCCACAAAGGTGCACTGTTCTTGGCATCTATTGTCTACTTACCTGTCATCCGCACTTGGTACTCTTATAGAAATACCCATGATAAATCTCAGATTGACGTAGCCTAGATGTGCACTAGTATGACCTCAGATCAACAGATATCTGTATTTGACATTTTGATTAAACGTCATTTGATATGGGCGTTGAAAGAATAAAAATGTATATATTTTGAGTGATTTTGCGATGACGTAATCATCATATATTTATATCTGATCAAACCATGTCCATGATAATGATTGAACCCTTGATCACCTACAGTAAGCTTGACTTATGACATGTAAGTACAATGTGCGTCGTATGAACATCTTGTTCGCTCTTTCATCGAACGTTTCAAAATAATCCGATTCTAAACCAAGCATATCTGGATAGGTAGAATTCCGTCTACATGACAACATCAATCAAAGGCATGATTCTAGCAGTTATAAAATGTCATTTTGAATACGTAAGGGGATATTCTTCAAGAATATCAATAAAATAATAACTAAGGTAATATAATATCAAACTTAACGTAATCTTGATATGCGTAAGTGCTCATTCGCTAACTTAGACTATCATTTCATCATAACATTCTTCTCGATGACCAATCTATATCATATACATGGAATGACTTATTACGTATTTTGAATTTTTTGCGAACATGTAAATATAACAGTTTATGCGTGCCATTTATAAGAATACTGTCATAAAGAAGCCACTAACATTAGTTTCTAAGATTAATACCGTAACATATTAATTGCTGGGTGTTGCATTTGTACATAGCAGGCAGATGCTATACGAACCAGTAAATCAGAAATTACACGAAATTGATGAATTTCTTTGACGCATGAAGTATGTTCTCACAATACGCGTTATCCTATACTCGGGCAATTGCATTAGAGCTGGGTGATGAATAACTAATGAAATACTACGTCCTTGGCCTTGTGATTTGTCGAAATTAAAACAAATGTTCGAACACTTTGTTCTCAATGCATCGTCATCAATTTTCCAATGATGTCATACTTCCGATGATTCGGGTGCCTAGATGTAGTTTATCATCAAGTATCTATAAAGATAAATACATGTATAAATCTCCAAGATAAATTAATTTGGAAATTGTATATGTATTCGTATTCACTGCAATTTGTTTATCTATATATTATTTTGGTAATGATTGTTAGTTTGTATCATTTGTTTCATAAACATATAATTATAACTGATGTTTGATATGTCAACAAATAAAATTCAACGTCACTTGGTCATCTTACGGATGACATGATCGGTATAAAAAATATATCACACGATGTGATTTTATTGATTGTTGAATTTATATTCCACTTAATGTAATGCTCATGTCATATGCGATAAATCACTCATCTGAAATAAGTTCCATATCTAACAACCTCACGTGGTACAACCAGATTGTGTGTCCTTGACAGTTTATACTACATCCACCTGTAAGTTACCAGAAACATTCGTTAAGATGTCAACCATAAAGGAATACTTTATCATACACCAGATTTTTTAAAGAAAAGATTTGGTAAAATGGTATAAGAAATAGAAAACAAAGTCAGATATAATCAAAACATTTTTTTAGGAATAATAACATATCTTATGACTATAAAATATAAATGAATACTTTAAATGACAATAGTATTTTTATCAGTGATTTCGTAAAACGTAACCAAAGATACGTCATTTTCATTTTCAAAGTTTCAAAATTCAAAGATACAAATATGCCTTATTTTTATTTTCGCAATCATTTGCTATCTAACGGATGAATTAATTTAATAAATTTACTCATGAATTACCACAAGAGATTGTTTTCTTGAAAGTGGTCTCAAATGATGCGAATCGTTTTTTTATTGTATCGAGCATACGTGTTTTTTGTAATGTTGAATTATCAATGCAAAGTTATGTCCACTTTTAAGCATGTCATTTACTTTCATTGATCTACTCCGCCAAACTGCCTCAGATTTGTCATGGCTCCCTTTGACAATAGTTGTGAACACCACGCTTATATACCATTATCAAAACCAATAAAATGTTACATTCCGGACGCTTAATTAAAAATACATACATTTACAAGACATCAAAACGTTTGAATGATCGTGAGCAATTCCAGATCACGCGCACCGTGCACGGGCGACACTCATTAATATACATTATCAGGCCGACCATCTTGAGTGCCCGGATGTAGATAACGTTGTAAGGCTTGTCATGTTTCTCGTTCGTCTTCCGAACCATACCAGGACGTCTGCGTACCTAATACAAATTGCTACAGGTAATTGTTCTCAGCATTGTCCAGACTATATATCCCAAAGCCCGGTGAACTTATCAAGACTTCTACATAGTTACTGAATCGAAAACAAAGTAAATTCCGATTTTCAAATTAATCGTTACACTGTTCTTGTAGATTTGATAAAATTGAATATTACATATATTAATTTTGAATATTGACAAGTTTCTAAATTGTTGAAGATGCTTTTGTACATGGTGCATTAAACAATTTTACATTTTTTGTTATTTTGTTTCAATATCGACCGCCATCATACACATTGTATGTTATCTCTGCGACCGAGCTTTGGGAATATTACATTATAGTCTTTTACGATCGCTGTTTACAAGACGTGTCATCTTGTCATCAAATTCCAAATTTCTACTTATAAAGCTAACAACAGTAATTAATCAACTAGAATATAACAATATAAAAAAGTATTTAGCTCTGAGGAGTAGAGAGTAATGATTTAGTCAAAGATTTTCTGGTAACATATTTTACTAAGAGGAAGATTGGGTAAATTGCTAACTGAGACAACTAAACAAATTAACCACCTGTGGAACAATAGTTGGTTTGTGTCCTTACTTCAATATTTATTTTTCCAACATAAACGTCCCTTACACCACAGAACTGACCACATTCATAGCGGAAAAAGCCTCATAATGGGCTGTGTAGAAAATTATTTCCGACCATTAAAATGAGTCGAAGACACGTTATCACGAAAACATATCTGTGAAAAGTTGCAATGTACGGTAGTTGTCATGTGTAGAGTAAAGGCCGTTTGACTATAGCATTTTGTCATTTAATTACATACATAAAATGCATCATGTGATGACGCCGTAAAACGTATTCATTTATTTATTATTGTTATTTCAGATAATCCATATCCATTTCTTATGGTGGATTAAAATCATTATTAGACCAAGGTAATGTCTAATTAAGACAAAGATGTTGCTTTTGCAATTATATTTTGTAAAGAAATAATGATTATTTGCATGTTAATTGTAAATTGAATATTTGAGGCTAAAAACTTCGAAAGATTCTTATAAAAAAACACACAAAAAACGTATCTCTGCTAGCCAGTACATTTATATATTCTCAGTATTCATTGTCTTATGATATATCATAGTAAATAGTTGTTTACTTGACATCATTTATGACACATTGTAATTCGGCAAAGTTCAGGAAAAGTCAATTTGTTGTGTGTAGAATACGTGTCACACTACGACAACCAGGAAGAAGTTCTGTATTTCCATTTGTAATCCAAACTCTATACCAGCTCATATTTTCTTGTATACGATATAAAATTGACTTTTAATTTGATAGTGACGTACAAAAGTTGACATAGATTTATATGATAGTATTGTCAATAGAACGTTAACATCTCCAGTGTTTTTGGAATGATTTTTAGTTTGCGAAATTTGTTTACAATTATTTTTCGCCGTGACAGTAATGACATTGAGCAGTTGGTATAATTGTTTTGTTGTGTTCCTGCTATCATATTTTACATACTTTCATGTATTAGAAACGAACTTTCCATTTCAAATAAGTGATTCGTTTTCTTTATTCTTTTTCTTTTCAATACTTATCAATATAGGTAAGACGTCCATAGATACATTCAATCAAAAAAATGATCATCATGACACTACTTTTTTTACTCTGTTATGACGCCTCTGCTATATTTGCAAATGGCCGGTCGGCCAAAGACTATTTATGTGTCCTCTACACTCTGTTTAGTGGTCAGACCACACGCTATCAGTTTCATATCGTTTTGATTTAAACACTTTCTCAAATCACAATCGCGTGCTGGATAAGGATAAAAGACCCTATTTTGATATATTTGACATAAACACTCCATGTTTCTATGGAAACATTTCCCGACTGTGCGAACCTGTTAAGTAGAAATTGATAATGGTAGATTTTGAACTGATTCTAGTCTTTTAAGCGGCTGCTTAGAAGCAATATTGCTTTTATTACCATAGTGCATATCAAAGAGACATACTTATTGGAAATATCTAGACACCATTCATTATAATATGACTTCTAAGAAATTATTTTAAGCTGCTGTGAAAAAAATGGTTTTATTTACGGACCCGATATCATTCTGTGGCGTGCCAGTTTACGAAAACAAAAACTGTGCTTCTTTTATTTATTCTATTAGTCGCATTCGCGAGACCTTACTGCAAAACGAAACAAGCACAGGAAATACCAATTTAGATAGTTCATAACTTCTGTAGCTGATATTGATGATTCCCCTCATAGAAGTATTATGACTTTGTATCTGTGGTCAGCAGATTGTACTGGTGTAAATTATAACAGTTGGTGTCGTAAATATGGAACATACTTATTAGCAGCTTGATAGATTTACGTGTTTGCAGTTTGAAATTATGAGAATGTATTCTACCGTTTGTCTACCTAAGAAAACCCTAGCGTAGTCAATTGCCAGTATATAGGTTGCGTGAATCAATATGTAATGTAGATGCATGTATATCTATTTCCGCGTGACTTCGTAAACATCGGATATGAATCGTATAAAACCTTTAAATACTTTCGATTTTACAATTATAATGTCATTATGGCAGAGTTGGCATGTTGTAGATGGAATCATCACTACTTATATCTATATGCGTCATGCAGTACTTGTAATCTCATTGTGAACCAATTGCATCTCATTTTTTTTCCAGATATCTAATAGAAATAATTAATATTTCTGATTTAATTATCAGCCCTTTGGACTGATTACACCAAAACATAAGTTTATCTCGATACTTCCAAACTGTCTAAACAATTAAAATGTTAATTTCTAGTCATAACGTAAAAAAACCATATAACTCCTACTATTAAAATCACCCTAAAACACATTATGATGATAATGACGATGATAATAATGATGACGTCGACAAAGAGACGACGATGAGGAGGAGCTTTATTGTTCTGATACAATAATTAAAAATTAAAAAATTAAATTCGCCATTACAAAGTCTAATTTATCTTAATTAAGTTAGAAACGTTCGATTGCATGATATATACGAGACGTCAGACATTCAAGGTAATGATTTAATTCAAGTTATTCACGATGGTTTTGATATTACATAATCAGAGGCGTTAAAAACATTGATGTAAAAAAACTACCTTCAGAACTATTTCTGTAATTTTAATTGCTGTACAAAAATATATAAAAATAAACAAGAGGCGTCAGTTAGCAGCTTCCGTGACTAGTAATTAGATCTCCCTCACGAGATTATGTTCCAAACAAGGGAGAAAATGACTTATTCCATAACGACTGTCGTCTGTGACATACTGCAATACAATTGCCGCTATTGTCGACATGAAGATGTTTTTATTAAGTCTCTATGTTATATTTAAGATATTAAAAGAGTGTTCATTTCATATGAAATTTTATGAAAAGAGTCTTAAAACTTATTTTTGCGACACTGACTTTATAAAATCTCATAAGATGAATGCATAAAGATTTTTGTATCATAAAACAATAACAACCGACATTTCAAACAACTTTAACGTCAAAATGTGCTGCGATTACCTTTTGTATACAACTTTTTTTGTCAGAACGTCTGCAAATCCTGACGCTACGTCATTTTATACTGACGCCAAATAATAGCATAGCGTCACAATGAAAGCCTAGCCAATGGAAAGCCCTCAAGGTTACATAGGCAAATTCACTGGATCTCAGGCGGATTATGTGATCAAACTTTATGTTACAAAATAGGAAATCATGATACAAATCATGACAAAATGATTGACGACATCAACCGTCAATATGACGTACATTATCATATGATGGCATAAAATTCAAAGTGTATTCAAACTATTCTGCACAATCAGAAGTAGAAATGGGTACAGTGAGTCAGAAAATAAAAAAAATAAAAAAAACTTATAAAACCTTCGGAACTATTTATGTAATGTTATGTGAAATAATACAAAATACGATATAATTATAATTTTCATTTTCATTGAAGTCGTGTCTTCTTACAGGGAAATAATTGCTAAATTTCGATATATTTAAGTCACGATCTACAAGGTGAAAGAAACAGGGTGTTACTCCAGTATTTTGTTATTGATTGTTAGCAAACAAAACACACGAAGAAATGACTATCTGTCCATAGTGTAATTTGTCTTTTTAAATATGCATTTTGTTTATGTCTGTCTTAGCGTTCAAGCCTATTGTCGGCTATATGGTATTTTAATATTTAATATTCATTTCTGATAAAGTACGTTTTGATCATACCTTGTTCTGTTCTCCTGCGATTTGCTTTCCTTGTGTTGTAGTCAATGTTAAAGTAGATTTCCCCAAAGTCATTTGCAACTTGGATTCTACTGTGCTCTAGCAAAAAGTTGATTCTGAATGTAATATTTCTTTTCGTATTCTCTACTAAAGTACCTTTACTTAGTCTGATTTCCAGGTTCATCCTTATTCTATGAAATCTCTGTTTTCTCTCAAAATTAAGCTTTGAGTGTCTTTCATTTGGCATTCATAGCCGATATGAATGCCAACTGAACAGAAGCAAATTCAACATTAAGCGATTGGAGTTCATAGACTATATGAATACCAACTACGCTTGGTACGGTTACGTGGTGGGACTGAAGTGAAAATTTAAATATTATAATAATTTAATTCTGGAAAAAAATAGTTAGGCTCAAATTATTATAACCTTACGCATGTATTTAATTTTGTATTCAAATAAAAATGACAATAGCTAGATTTCGTACCATATGATTGACCACTGTCTGACAAATATGGGCTGATCATTCCTGATGTTACAGGCATTATAGGCAAAGTGCCATTACGATACCAGATTGGTGTGGTCCAGAATTGCTGTAGATACCTCCTGGGTTTACAGGTCGTGCTAAAGAAAACACCATTAGTTACGGATATCAGAGCTCTGGACTTACCCAATAATCAGACAGATTCTCTCGCTGCCTACATTAAGATAAAACTTCCTAAGAACTAAAGACGGATTTCCCTCCGAATGTCCATACAGGTCCGGAATTGTATCGATTCTGACGCATTTTTATGGTAGCTTATATTATGTTTACGCCCTAATGAGCAGTTTAGGTCTTATATGTGCAACTAGGTTAAACTACAAGCTTTTGAAATCACAGTATTGTTTATTGTATCATAGTATGTCTTCAAAGTTATATTTGGTAAATGTATAGTGTTACTGAATTGCTAGATATTGTCATATTTTACGCGATGACGAAATAAAATACCGCATAGCTGGTTACTTTCGCGGGATTGAGTTATCGCAATTTCCGGGTCTTTACCAAGGACGCGAAAACTGCATATGCTAAATATTGAGACATGTTTGAAATATATATCTACTCTGGTTGCATTGTGAAAGTTAAATTTGCCGATATTTTATTTTCTAGTTTTTCGATCAAATGGCTTAATTGCGCAATTTGCATGCGTTGACATTTCGCGGTGTTGTTATTTAAACGAAAGATACACTTTTAGTATTTTAACAACAAAGCTTATACGTGTACAAAATATTACGCACGCGGGTAGTTTTCAGCCTCCTCGCGTAAATTTCTACGTGTACAAAAATATAACGCACGCGAGGACTTATACACTGCACTACCGATTTAAAGGGTAACACTAATAGCCAAGCGGTCTTCTCGTAATAAGAGTAAATTCCACCTCACGTAAATTTCTACGTTAAAAGTATAATCCGGCCAGCTTGGAGAATGACGAGCGACTTATACACTGCACTACCGATAGCTCATAAAGGGTAACCATTATATCTGAGTAGCCATACTAATGCTGTGTCAGGTATGGTACGAAATTATGCGTTTTATGCAGAAAACGAATGCCTGCTGTTGATTCTGTTGTCTTTCATACACAAATTCCACTAAAATGACACTGCGCCGTCATTGTTTACAACAGACTATTTCTCATACGTATATATTTACACTTGCTAGGCTTGATCACTATACGTAAGTACTAGCCGATTTTGTTTACCATAACTGCATGGTAACTTTGAACTTGCGTATGAAAATATTCTATGCAACGTAAAGGGGCTACTTTTTTAAAAAGAAACACATGGCTTTGTTTACATTTTGACGTAACATTACGTGTAAATTGCTGTTTTTTTCATAGAATTTTGGGAAAATGTAAACATTACATATATGTTTTATATTTATATTTGATACAAACATTTTTAAAATTAACAATTGTATAAAGAAACGGGAAAAAATATCCCGACCGGGGCGACGTGCAGCGCTTTCATTTTTGTTAAAATGATGGATGTCAAATGTTAATATTACCTCTGTGTCTGTGTCCTACGATCGAGTGTTTGGGGTTGACGGGCGTGAGACCCTCTGACAGAGCTAGGTCAGTTATAAACATATCCTCTTGTCTTTGTTCTTTGAGAATTTAATCATGTGTATTATAAAACATGCACAGCTAGTAATCCACGTGTTGACCGTTACGCGTCACCACAAATACATTGAATCCATTGAACACAAGTAAAGTTGTTCCGTCTATAGATGGCGATGGATCTAAGCGTAGATTATATAATCACATGGCTCCGAAAGATGTAATATCGTCAAGTCAGACGACAATCTCAAACAAATTTAGCTACTTGAACATCGGTGTTTTGACAACTTCGGAAAACTCCAGTGTGTAAGCGTGCGTCAGCCTCGCCACGCTGCACAATAGGCCTAACGGTCACCGAGTTCACACATGTGGCCGAGTACAAATACTTTATGTTATTACGCTATATATTAACTTTTAACAAAATTGAATACCCATTTAAAGTTCTGATATGATTAAATAAAATTATCTCTGAAGTTTACTTTGTTTGTCATGTTTATTTTACACTAAAATATTGAGTTTTTTTTCGTCGCGGATGAATAACTCTATCTTACGCGAAGAGTCATCATTCGCTGTTCAATTGAGTAAGCTCCTCCCACTTTTGACCGACTTTTATTGAATAATTACGTCACTTTCAAATGACGATTTTATTGCATAAAATATAAATAAGAAGTCGTGTAAGTGTAAATATAGGGATTGGATTTCGTTTTCATGTTAACCATGCTTGTATGGAGCAATTCCTCTAAGAATATATTCAACATGGCGCTAACGCGCCCCATAGAATATATTCTTAGAGGAATTGCTCCATACAAGCATGGTTAACATAAAAACGAAATTCAATCCCTATATTATCGTAAATAGGATATGTGTAAGAAGCCATGTGATTGTTATGGTATATGATGGGTTTATTTGTTGGTAGGAAACCTATCTTTATTTTTGTTTCTTCCCATTTATGACGTAAAACATTTATCATGGTTGTATGGTACCGTATTTATACTGTTGGTTATCCGCTAATCAAGGATGTATCTGAAAAAAGATAACAAAAACAGACAATTAGAAGCATTCTCAAAAACATGATTGTGTTTGTCAAATTAATTTTCTGGCTAGACGTGATCTTTGTGCATTAACTTCAAATTGAAATGCTATGTTTTTGGCCTTGAATTGGAGTGGATCATTAACCCGAGAAAACCAACGTCTGACATATAACAACTTGTTTTCATCTCTCGGTCAAACTGGTCAATCGAGCAAAAGGATGTGTCAATTCACCGATTTAGTTACTTATATATAACATTTTGTGTTCGAAATGAAAATGCATCAGAAATAGTAGGATTTGTTTCTCCGTTGCTAGATAAAAATTTGGGCACCTCGTGTGCAATATTGATATTTTGTGTAATGTGGTAAAGTAAAATGAGCGAGAGTACCACAATGAAAAGGAGACACAACGATAGTATACCGCAGTTCTCCAAATTATGTTAACGTCATATCGTATACGAAAGAGGATTTCTTTAAAAGTGATTTCATTTAAATAATGAAGTGCAATTTTCCGAAATAAGTTATAATCTACGTTATATTCATCCTTACATGAATCATTATCCTTCCATCTTTCAATATGAAGAATGATGTTTCAAATGGTTGTTTCAATCGAAATATTTATTCGAACCATTTTCTTTCTTCATTGACATATTATCATGGAATATTCTCACAACAAGAAATACTAGATTCACAAAGAATTACTTTGTTTGGATTTTTTTTCGTATTTTTCTGTTATTTTTCTTTGACACTTGTTAGGTTAAGTAAGTACACCTGACACGTACAAGACTAGAGACGTGTTGCATTGCATAGGTATAGTATATAAATAGTAGCGATGGCCATGTGCTACTCCCAATGTATCCCATACCCATCATCACCTGTTTTACGTACATGAGCGCAGTGTCAATGGGAGTTGTGGTATACATACAAGCCAGACTAAATGACTTTCTAACACGTTAACTCTACTTTATTTACATCTGTATACATTCTAGATAAACAATTCGTGTTCAACTATTCGGCTCTGATGCAGCGCCTTTCTAACAGTGAATAAAGTGAACAGAAAACAACAATATTAAACATTTTACATAGTAGCATGAGTCGAATCATATTTTTTTTAATTTCGTGTTTAGAATGAATAGAAAGGGTAAGTTATGTAAATAATGTATACTAACCTGGCGCACTGTTTCAAGGTTTTAATGAGTTCATGATATTTTTGTGGTTGGAAGGAAATACCTCAATGTCTTGCATACTTTTCACTATACATTTACACTTGTCATTCAAAACACACTCAATATGTTTACTATCAACAGAATCAATGATTACCTCCCGGTGCGGACGTGTTGCTGCACCAGGTGGCGCTTCACAAATCACATCACCGGATGGAGTGGGATCTACTATAAACAGAATTCAAACACTAACGTAAATATCAAGCTCTTCGGTTTCTCACAAAAGTCACTGCAATCAGGTCCATTCGTGAATAAGAAAGGAAATTTAAACAAGATGTCATAAGTGCGGATCACTGAAACATTTCTAAAGTACTTTAGTGCTGCAGTTGAATATTTCATACTGAATATATTATTTTACCCGGTATTTCCGTATTGCATTTCTAAATCTCAGTTAATTCATACGATGTATCATATGAAAAGTTATTGAAATGGTTTCAATAGTTATTTTCCGTTTATTTCCTTCGATTCAGATAAATGAAGTATGATAACTAGTTGGCAGTGGTCTGTAATGATCCTCGAGTTCGTCTGCTTGATGTATGTAATCTAGGACAGTTAAAACCCCATCACATGTCACGTGACTACGATTTATCACCAGTGTTCACACACAAGAATATACAAATAGACATAATAATTATCAATTAATGCGACCCAGTGATACCTAATCTTCACTAATGAATATGGACAAGTAACGGCCCTACCACTCTCTTCAAACACGAAACTGCCACATGATAGAGTATCATGCAGAGCCAGGACGAGAAACAGGAGGAAGAGATCCGGTATTAAAAAGTACTTATGGTCAGAATCTATATCTCCTTGCAGATATCAGTGTCCGGGCGATAAAAACTCGGGTAGGTTTGACCCCCGGAACTTCCCACCGGGCGATAAAATGTGTGAGCCTGAATAAGATACAGTGGCGAATCAGGTATCGCTTAGCTGCTTCGTCGGCAACATTATCCAAATAAAGTCTGGTCAAAAATGACATGAGGCATGCGTATATGATGGCAAACAATAATTTCTAGACAGGAATTATTATATTCTTCTATGGTTTACGTATATTTCCTGTTCATGGACACCAAAAGCCTACCAAAATATTAAGCGCTCACTTCACTAACACCAAAACTTGTATTGTTTATGTCACGTAACACGGGATTTCGGATCTGTGTTGTCGATGTAGATGATTTATAGCATTCGGTTCTCTCGATATCCTCGGTTGTTCATGTTTCGAATCTCTATACAGACATATTATATCATGGCTTCATTATGTTCCGATAACTGATAGTCATGGCCCATGCTTACCCGCAGGTGTTCAGAATATACAATAATATGACTGAAGGCAAGGCCTTAAAGGGCGCAGTCAGATGTTTTAATATGAATCATGCACGGTATAGGAAGAGCGAAGCTCTACTTGTTTATTGTTTTTTTTTCTATTTCATGTAGAAGACATAATTTAGATATAAAAGGACGCACTTTAAACTAAAGAAGTATATGATGTAATAATTGTCTTGCATAATCTCAAAGAAATGAAGTCAAAGATTCGGATTTTTCTGTGTCCATTCAAGACCTGGAGTGCCGCGTATGCGAATCCTATGATTTCATGCCATTTTGTTGACATTATATCATCTTCGCCTTGGTGGATATTTTGACTGCATTGTATAGCTTTTAATTTTCAAAGTCTTATATTTATTATTTAAAATAATAATATTTTTTTTTAATTACTCCTGTTATGCATTTGCATTAGTTAAATATATTTTTTTCTGGGGAGAGCAGTACCGGAACAACGCACAACCTCCCCGTCTGTATGAAAAAAATGGCCGCCACAAACTGAAGCTGCCAGTGTGTAAGATAGAATTTTGAAGATTGAGATTTTTTTTATATTTTCGTATGTCTGTTACCCTTCGGGCACGATGACTGCGCCCTTATAAACCTCTCTTTCTGCCTTGCAAGCATCGTATAGCAAATCTGCATGAGAAGAGAGGAATAACAACACTTATTTCGTGTAATGTAAATTGTGTGTATAATTGTAATACATTGCATGTCCATAGTGTTTCTGATTTTAGTCGTCAATTTTCACAAACATTTACTAAGCATTCACGAAGCTATTTAAGCCTCAAAATGCCTTATGACAATTTCACAAAATATATTGTCTGGCTTAGGCTTATACATTTGCATACATATATACCACATAAATAACCTTTCTAAAGGATTTTTATCTTCGTTTGCCATCTTAGTATTTTCTTCCGGAAGATAACTTTAATGGTATTCGATACTCAAACATCGGTACTTCAGAGATTTTGGTCTTTTTAATGACCATTTTCTTATATCGACAGCTGCTTAAACATTTCAAGAAACATGTTCTCAGCTTTGTATATGGGACAGTTTGGGGAGACTTCATAGACATGGCTTATCTATCTGCTTGATAGATCTTGCATTTCTTCAAATTTTCTCAAACGTATACTATGTATGATATTTCTATAAGAAATTTTGGAATGTTAAATATTTGAAATGCATACAATGAGTATACGTATGCAAGAGCTCATTACTTGTTTGATATAGTAAACGTGTGTGGTTTTCTTCGTACGACTTCACATTGGTATATTTCCCTACCTCATACTCATTTTATCGTTTCCACATACAACACGACAATTGACTTTCATATCTAATATCGGAATATTGGCACATTCTATTTCCTTTGAGATGGGTTGAAATAAATAACAATAAATATGCATAAATCAAATAGTTTTATATTTCAAAGTAAATTATCATTTCAAAGTAAAATTTCTATGTGATTTTGCGACCCGCAAGTTAGTCCTATTCTTACTACAAATTAAAAGTTAGTGTTGGTAATTATTAGGTTTTTTTTCAATTCCGTACCTAAGTTATTCAAAGCAGGCTTTAAAAGGGATGACAACGAACAAATCACACAAAAAAAATCATTAACATAAATTACAATTTATGCATATCACCATATTTTTTAAACTTTTAAATACAGATTTTACAACCCCGTATCAAGGTAGTAATGTCTGACATTAGCTCTCCAGAGCGCTGATTGGATAAGTACGTCTAAGTTGCTATGTAACCCGTCACAGCTGGCGATGTAACGCCGATAGCTCTCCCAGCGTGTGCCGTCGGATATAACTATCAATGTAATGTAAGTAATATCACACTGTCTTCTATCTTCATTATATATAAATGTAAGGTCATGGTGATGTTCGGTGCGTATTGATATTTACAGTAAACTCTTTTTCACTTTTTAAGAATGTTTCTTCTTCGCCAGATTCACAAAGTGATTTGTTCTCTTAAGTCTTTAATTCTGGTCTATTCGTTGTACCGCGCATTATTTCCAAGTGCCCTCTTTATCGCGTAGGTAGGAATTGGCTCTGACAATTCTTCGGTATCGTAATGGGCAGAATGCGCGTTCAACAAAGGCTCTGCGGTTCATTTATCATTATCATGTGTCACTCTTATGTTTTAGCACAAAAGCTGTAAACATAATGATCAATCTAAATGTTTTAACTTTTTATTTATAATTTATTCATTATTATTAACAGTGCTTATTTTGATTATGAACGTAAGAATTAAATAAGTGACCATTTAGAAATGCGAAATAAAATCTTGTCGATACAATTTATTTGTACGTTTCAAATGAAAGTAACATGCTCCCTTTGCGTTATCATAGGCGATATGTCTATGGTATATATTTTGACATTTTGTCAATATTACTGAATGACTATGTTAGTGAATATAAAATGGTAGTGATATGAAATTATATGATGTCTATGGAAGCATGCAATTTGCTTCTATTTCAATATCTAAAATATACATTTCAGATTTACTATTTTTAAATAGTGGTGTGTTACCATCAATAACCTCATGTATTGTTTATTTTGTAAAACACATGTTATATAATACTTAACGTGTAATTTGAACAACTTAAGAATATGTTTTTATGCATTTATTATAGGATCACTGATAGTACAGTTATTGACCTTGCCCTGCCGGTTAATAATATACGTGTACACTTGCTATTTTCCTTTGTCCTGTCGTGTTAAGGTAATATACCGGATCATATGTAACAACCACCTCACAGCAGGGTTAAATCCCTACGGAATGTTACTTTGGTGAATCAGGTAGATGAATAACAACTGAAGGCTAGCAGCAACAGTCGCCGAATAAAGTTCCAAACAGATACACAGGTCAATAATCTATAATACACAGCTGGGAGAGGTAGAAAGTACCATATCACGTGTAAAATAATAGCGCGACGATTGATCTACGGAACTTCTTAATGAAGGGGTCATGCGTGTATAACTAGGCGGAAAAATTTAATAGTTTGTGTCAAAGGGATGTTTTGATGGTAGGATCTAAATGGAGATGTATTTGTAGCGTTTATGTTTTATGGCAGTAACTCATGGGTGTTGGGGAGCTGGACTATAAGGCTAGATCAGATGACAGTGATAAGGTTAACTACTAGCAATAAGGGGGGGGGGAGTGGGGGTGGTATATCATTTTTAGGCACTTTCATACACAGATAACAAACGATTGGGACGCCCTACACGAGAATCACAAAAAGTGACAAAATGCAATACTTGGCCTGGTTTTAATTACATTTTATTACTCCGCTGCATGCGTGCATACATTAAAGTACATTTAATTGGTAGAAATCTTCTAAACGTCTAGACGGTTCAAGTATATCACATCGGATATGTAACTACTACAACCGTGAATATGATAGTAGTACATAGGTTGTAGATTTTATCGCGAACTAAATTTAACTTTATCGCGAGGATGTTTTCAAATCACGTTGACGTCAGCTGCTACACATGTGGAATATATAATATAAAGAAGGCATATACTCATTTTGCTTTTGAATTATAATTTGTTACGATGTAAAACATGCAGACATAAACTTGAAAATTGAAAAAAAATAGCTTGAATATATTTTAAGTCTTTAATTTGAATAAACCCTTTAAAATAAATGTGAAAAAGTGATATGACTTAATTATCTAATTTGAAATACCATATGGTTTCGACTTCCGCAACACATAATTAATTTGCATAATATCAAACTAGGGAAGGGAAATACAAAAATATATTGACTGGAACCTTATCTGGGATTATCATAGTCAAATAATTTTGTAGAGAAATATCACATTTCTATAGGTAAACACATGTTAGGCCAAAATAAATAATATGTCTGTTAAGGGTTACCCGACCCTAATTTTTTTCAACGAAAAAAAAAATCAAAGTCTGGATTTCGATTTCAGACTCCGGTTCCGCTCATAATTTTAGATTGAAACACACTAAAAAATCCTCCCGATCTACCAACCTTTCTTTGCCAATGTAAACCTAAACATATTTGTTTAGGCCTTACAAATATAAAGGGTAGTTGACTATAGATGATATGTCGGTGTATGTGCTTACTCTGTATGGTGAAATGACATTGTAGAGCTATATTCTGTATTACAGAGAGCGTATTCTCGGCTGTGTTAATGTATGTGTTGTACAGAGTACAAATGGGGAAATTCAACATATCTACAATCAAATCTTCGTCTGCGGATGTAATAAATCCCCAGTCAATTGAATTTGATTTTATAGCACGAGTCTTCAGAGGTTTTTTATGTTTATGCGAGCCTGTGCTAAAAACTATAAAACTACCGCAACCAAATTTTTGAAGAATTTCAATGCCACCATTTGCTTCAATGCAAACATTCAGTGGAGGCCGTCAATTCTGACGCCACGTACTCGAATCCTGACGTCATTATGAATTGTATTGAGTGTCACTAGTGTAATGTGCAGAATGTAATCTGGGCGAAGTCCGGGATTATTAAGTGGATCATGTGACAATATCGCTTTGTTCTATATTTGAATAAATAATATCAGAGTAAATTACGTCTTTAGCCATAAGTGCAGATACTCGGAAAACGTTCACTATTTCAGAACAGAGGGTTCATACTATAGCTTAAAAATGAAATATAGCTGATAAATAAACATAAGGAATAACGAAGCAGTTACAGGTGGCGATGTTTGGGTGTATTGTGTTTTAGTTGCAGTTTTTGTTATAATAAACATATCATATGATAGTCATGATCTTATTTCAGCGAATATCATTGTAGAAATGTCATGCTGAATTCCGAATAATTCAATTTTGTCAATAACAAGCATTTTCCTTGGCCTAAACAATAGGTTGTCATTTTCTAACGTGAAATGACTTCCTTGTTTGTAATGTTGCCTCTGAATGGCTGATACAATGGCATAATGATTTCACAGAAGAAAAAACCCACTACAGAATGGATATTGTTAATTGAAGTATAATAGCTTATCTATGTATTTTTAAATGTAATTATAATTGATATAAAAATACTGTGAACTGTACATAAACAGACATCTCTCCACGTAACTCATTAAATGCGTGAATTTCTCTTCCTCAGTCATCCAAATAATTGTATGTATTTCGTTATTTTTCAGGTTGGTTAAGCATTGTCACAACCATCAGGAACCTTTTCAGCGTTAACATACAAAACACCACGTGATATACATACGCTAGACACGTCCCCGAGAAATGAACGTCCACCAGAAGATAACACTCATGCATGTCATGTGTGATATTCGGAGAGAAAAATAATTGTGGCTCCTGACAACACTCTCAGCGGTAACATTGTACTACAACAAAAGACAAATCTTCCTAAAGCAAGATGTTTCGAATGTTGTTGTAGCAACGCGACAATAACGGGAGGTCTCAATGTTTTGGCATAAAGGATGAACTGATTCGTGCGCCATCTGTATTCAGTAACCGTCAAACCTTTCGACCAATCATGTCGACTTTGACAGTTCAAATCCCAGCGGTGTTATTGGTTGGCAGCCTTCTCAAAGCTAATTAGTAAATTAATTTACAAACTCGTTCAGCGAAACGTCTTGTGGTATCGCGTATCCCTGTCATGTTCGAAGGATCCAGTAAGCTTACAAGTTGAACTAGCCTAAGTAAATCCATAGATATACAGTATATATAGTGGCTTGTCTGCCAGGTAGTCCTCCAAAGGTTACATTCAGTCGAAGCGCGTGTTAGTGACCACAGAACGAGAACAAAACAACATTCCCACGTAATTGACGGTTTCCTTTGGTGACAATTCTAGCTCTTCTGTAAAATTTCATGTGAGCTAAGATGTAGATGTCAAATTAATCAGATGACATATATCTAGATCTACAAGTGGAATTAGCGTCACGGAAAGTACCTCATCGTGTGATATGACCAAGGACTAGTGCGACTCGAACTCCTGTCTTGACAACATTGATATAGCTCTCACAATAATATATGTACATAGGCAACAATAACATTACTATGACAACGCTCGCTTCCCACGTTGACGACCGTAACACATTAACGACAGTTAAACCTATTTATAATTGCAACAAAAACTTTTAAATAATATTATTGCAATTTTTTTTACTTCTCCTTACCCACGGTCTATAACCATCGACATAGATTGCCCTAGCAAAACACCTGATAAAAGATCTGTTTACTGTGAAATAGCTTATACTTCTCTCTAGCCCCGATGACGTGTTATGTCATATAACTATTATAACCCCAAAATGCACCAGCGTGGTGCTGTCACATCCTTTAGTTATCTCCATTTTATCCGCTCCGAATAAGTATGGCTAAACGTCAATCTGCACTCTTGTTTCATTATCATACCACGTTCCATCGGTGTTCACAACGAATTATGAAAAAATTCAACAAAACATTAAGATTTCAAAAAGGAATATAATAACATTTGATAGACACGTCTTAGTTACATAAGCGTTTAAGATCAACGAAAAAGAAGATATTCCTCGCACAAGAGGGATTAAATCGGATGTAAGGCTTAGGAACCAACTATCACCTGTTTTGGAAAATACAAATCTGTCAGGTTAAGAGCTTCCGATTCACCGAGGCGTATGATTGATATGGCAGAACGCGGCTAGGAATGTGTTCTAAATGTTTGCATGAACAAGATTCTACTGTAACTCTATCTCTAAAAAAACTGCCAATACATTGAGATGAAAGACGTGATGAAATTCAAACTGTTCTTGGCCACCACTTCGTTATAAAGCCGTATTTCAAGTTACGTAAAACCAGTGGATGGAACAGCGTTCTGTCTACGTTTAAGAAGAAGAGCGTTGGGTGATCTTTAAATCTAACCTCAAATAACCACATTAAGATAAAAAAATATATACTTGATAGCCGGGAATCACCGAGAGTGCGTCAGGGAAATATAGAGGATTCCATATGATAAACAAGGAATTTCACAAATAATTTCACATATGGACACCCAGGAGTTTATGCATTTTGCTCAAGAAGACTTTGAATTTCTTCTCGAACTAGACTGTTTCCATTGGCATTGGAAAAGACGGGTATTTTATGGATATTACTAGGTTCTCGACCATTAGACTGACCATAAAACTCAAAACACCGAGCCAAGGTATTTTGACTCAGTTAAGATTAAGCGCGTCAATAACTGTTTTACTCAATGTCTGAACATTTAGCCATGAAACGTGGATTATTTACAGAACGGAATGACTGATGTTGAGATTTTAAGGTTGTGATATTGAGTTAAAAGGGTCTGCTTATTTCATCTTCACAACAGATAGGCTTTGTGTGGACTCTCTCTGCGCCTACTAATTGTCATATGTTTGCAAACATCATATAAGCACTCAACGACTCGTATGGACGTTTAACTGACAACAGTCAGAAGTTATGAAGTAAAAGTGCTAACTAGCGTACCATTGCAACGGTTCGCAATAACAAACCAAGCGACAAATCACCGTGTGTCATCAACGCATCATGAAGTTATAGACATTTTAAAACAATTCACATAGAAATAATCAGCTATATTATGTCAGCTTATCGATCAGCTCGCATTTCCTAAACTGTATTGAAATGGAAAACTGTATTTCCGGATTGCATGGAATGCGAACACGGATAATCTAAGTATTGTTTGTATCAACAACACCCCAGGATTAACACTGTAAACCGGGATAAGGATTTAAGTTGCTGAAAACGCCAGTGATTGCGCTAGGAAGCAAACTATTCCTGTGTAGCTGTACACGTATCCGGCGATGTATATGTATAATTCATATACCAATATGAGGTGTTAAATACTGTTCATATTCTAATACCGATACCTCTGACAATTGCCACTAGAAATGGCTTACGGTGATAATGAACTTGACCGTTTATAAGTGATCTAACCATCAGAAATATTCAATGTGAATGTAAGAGCTCCTACTGTATGAGAGCAGCACAACTGGAAGCTACCAATAATCACTATTGTCGCGCACCTGTTGGTGGTACTGGGTTGGGTTACCTGACATTGCCTATAGCAGCCTGCTGATACGACGGACGCGTGCTCCCTAGCTCGTGAGTAGCTGATGTGTGATGATACATCCCACTGTTGGTATACGGAGACTAAACGCTGGTGGATATATAAGCAGTAGAGTAAGAAGGCGGCTGGCTGTGACGGATAGGCGCTTTGGATTCTGTTCATTTAGGTGTATACAACACATGTCGCACACAGCTTAGAGCGCTAGCAGGTATGAGAACAGGTATATAAACAACAGGGAAAGTGTCGGAACAGCAGCCGTGTAACATGATAAATAGCATCGTAACAATTCACCTGTAACGGGTTTGACAAGTGTTGATTTAAAAACATTTGCAATACAGGTGTTTTTAATGAATGGCAATGTGAAGGGCAAAATCACCGGCATGTTAGTATACCGTTATTGTTTGAAATAAATGAAAGTTTTTATCAGCGTTTCATCCTAAAAAAAACTTTCAACAAAGTTTTCCACAGTTCATTAAAAATACCTTACTAAGCCGAATCATGGTGAACAGTAGTATGGCCGGAAAAGGGACGGACCTGAGTTCGATTCAGGATTATAACGTAGGACCAGGTGGAGGTTCAAACCTGACCGGGATCAATCCGGATGATTTTATTATACAAAATACAACGAATTTCCCACTACACAGTGAAACAACTGATTTCAGTTATTCAGATTTCTGGCCTTTTATTTCGTGTGAGGATAATGATACGATAGGCTGCAATGAGTCCTTACATATAAGTAACGTGTCCCGGCTGAATGAGACGGGGTCCCTTAACGGGACATTCACAGACGAAGGAATAGAGTACCGGTACTGGGCATTGTTCCTTCTCACCTTCCCATTCTTCACGGTGTTCGGAAACGTGTTGGTAGTAATGAGTGTATATCGGGAGAGGAGTCTCCGAACGGCTACTAACTATTTTATATGTTCCCTGGCTGTAGCGGATATCATGGTGGCTGTCATGGTGATGCCTCTAGCCGTATACATGGAGGTAAGTGGTTCGAACCCATATAACGTCAATGTTGAACATGTCTTCTAATTTCGTTTATTTTGTAGCATTCCCTGACAACAAAATACGACAGGTCGTAAGCTGGAACATAATATATATTTTTAATTCATAAGAATATAATTTAATTGTCACTTTAATTATAACATTGTCTGGTAACAAGTAAAGAGTAAAATTCAGCTTTGGTTTGAACAGTCCCAACCCCCCCCCCCCTTTTTTTTTTTAGTTTAAATTGAATTATTTAGCATATATGATATGCTTTTGTTGGTGGGTGCCTTTTGATAAGTTTTTTTATCAAACATGTCGACACAACTCCAGTCATTTTCAGTTCAATATTCTTTCAAGCTTATACGGATCTAACAACGTGGACGAGTACTTAATCCTATATTTGTACTAAACATCGGCATGCTTCGTAATCATAATACTGTTTATATCTTAAACATCATTTTGACAGATATCTTAGTTTTCGTTACGAGGAACACCTCTGAAAATTAGTCGACCAATTTGTGCAAATAGATCTATTTTGTAAGTGCATCGTTTCTTATTCAGCGATGCATATATGTGGATATCAATCCTTCAAAATTCGCATTACCATACAAATCATTATTTCGAAAACCCGCTTAACCTTTCAACTTAAACTGCAAAACATGTTGTGGTTTGCAGTCACGCATCGTATATGTCTATCATGTTTTGGTATATTGACGTTACGTAGTTGGTTGCTATCGGTTCCATTTTATGCAAAACCCTCTTTTTTGTCAATGATGTTATGAAATTTGATATTTTGTCATCACGTTAAAAAGATACACATCATTTCGATAATTACCAAGTATTTACTGGATCAGTATCGGTTGTGTTACTTTATTTACAAACCTATGACTACCTTTTGTCTGAAACCAATATAATTTACTTAGATGAAATATAATTTACTGACATGCCGTCTTTGGTCTTTAGTTCGCTTAAAGATAGAACATAATTTCTCCGAGGGAAAACGCTTGAAAATTAATTGAAATCTATTACACTATTCTGAGGTATAATGACATTACACTTACCAGTTTTAATGATTTATTACGTGATGCAGGCAGACGTAATAGTGTTCTCTCCTTAGACACAGCTCATGGGCGTAAACATTTTTTTCTGCAATAGTCAATGATGCATTTTTGATGTCAAGAGAAATTTGTAAATTGAAAGTGAAGTTTACTCTATAGTATCTATCCTCTGTGAGTCGAAATTCGTCATCCCATCTACTTGGTGTGCGGTAGGCTTGTGCTGATAGATGCAGGCGCCACGAAATTAGTATCAATTCTGATATGTAAACTTGCTCCAAGTGAAGTGAAACGAATTTAAATATATTTATATACAGTGTGCACTACGATAACTCTTGTGATGTTTTTTTCCCGATATCGCTGATTTATTTCAGTACGTTAGATACTCTATACAGACACAGTTACTACCATTCAGCTTCTAAAGTGACGAACAACTGACGACATTAAAAAGACATAAAATAGTCATCACCCTAAGTGTCAAGGCATTATATCCATTCAAGTAGTTATCGCCATGGAAAAGATTGGGTAATATGAATTGATAGAGACGCTATCTGATACGCTTATTCATGAGATCAGCGGTATAACGAAACAAACCTGTAAACTATTGCTATCAAGTGCAAGTTAAAACAAATCCCAACAAAACACTCTGAAAACGTTCTTTACATAAGCAACAACCGCCATCCAATTTAAGGTCATAAGTGGGTTAAAACTCTGACATCTGTAGATGTCACTTTCTACATGTATATGAAATGGAAGCTGACAGTAGGACCATTAGATAACTCAATTTAAGTGATTACACCCTGTCCATAATATACATACAAATCTATATGTCTAAAATCATCCTCATGTCAATGCGAATGTTTGAATCCTGCTTTTGAATAAATGTCAAGTATTTACTGTAGGTCGGTGGGTTTTTTCATCTGAAACTCTACATGTGACACACCACAACGATTTGGAACATCCTTAAATATACTAAATTAGAATAATTAAATTAGGTGCATTTCGAACGAAGCACATAGCTTTCTTTGAAATTAGCTTTAATATTTATCCACTAACATCAGAGAATTAATTCTTTATAATGTGCTCTATGACTCGTAATAGAATACCATCTACGGTTTTTAGTTACTGAAATCATAAAGATCTCAAAGTTGTATGTGATACTTAATCAGATTGATCTAAGAATTGGAACATGCTCAATAAACCATTTTTAAGGTGAAGATGCTTGAGAAATATGGCACGTTTGGCAAAACATTTGTAATGAATTCGCTTTATGTTTTTAAACTTCCTATTATATACGGATATCTGTTGAAATATATGAACATATGTCGATGTTAGAAGGTGGGGGATAACGGAGAAACAATAAAAGAAACAGGAACACTTCTCGCAACCATACAAACACGCAGAGATGCATCCATTAACAGATCCACAAGATGCGAAAGAGAAAATGTTATATCCTTTATAGCCACCAACCGCCATACATATATGTCTAAATCGTATTGTTCTATTCATTGTTATTGTTGTGGAAAATTGTTTTCAAAACCGGAAAATGTCATATTACTATAAGTAATCGTTGTAAGCTTCGCTCATCCCACCGTAATGACCAAAAACGCACATCACAAATGTGTTTCTTTGAAAATAACATAATTCTGCAACTAGAGATAGTCTAAAATGATTTATTTAAATACCGTTTTAGACTCAAGCTGTAAATATCATATCAATATTTGCTTATTATTGACTTTTTCTGACGTTGTTACATGATATGATAATGACTATTATCTTTCTTTAATTTCTAATTTTAGAGAAGACTGCAGGTAGGGCGTTAGAATTGTACCTGCTGCCCCTATTGCATGATCGTAAAAGGCGACTAAATTTAGGATCTTATCTTTTCTTTTCTTCCTTACTGACTTTATCTTTCCTAATGCCTCTCTTGGCACCGCCTCACCTTTGGCCTTGAGTTGAGCGTTCGCCCATGTGAGGAAGGCTCTGGGTTCTGTCCCATGGCCGAGACACACCAAAGTCTATAAAAGTGGTAGTTTCTGCTCCTGCTTAGCGCTCAGCACACAGGGAGTGGAACGACTGGTTCGCCCGTTGTCAGTATAATGTGACCGGGTGGAGTGTGTTGCTTGGTGTCTTCGGCGGCATGCTTCAGTGATATAGCACTATAAAAAGGGCAACAGTTCCACTATACAAGAAGACACAACATAAATATACCGCAGTCTCCCAAAATACGCACCTCGCACAACATACACGCAACACACCGCATGCATGGGAGGCCGTCCTTACATGACCATAGCTGTTAATAGGACGTTAATTAATCAAACAAACAAACAAACAAGTATTGTTGTATACTTATATGTACTACAATACAATAAAGATAATCCGGTATCTACTTTAAAATCAGAAATTCACTAATGATTCACTAATGAAGATTTTTTTTTAAAGTCTTGTTTTGTCTAACATGAAAATAGGTTTTATTGATATGAAGTTTAATTATCCAGCTTTAAACAACTAAGTATGATAATTCGTAATATTAATGCTCTCGAGGAAACCTTTAATGAGATATCTCAATTAAGTGATTAATGATCTACACGATGTATATCTCGAAGCAAACAACTACACGTAATTATCGAATGGAACGCGATGTTGTGATTGGTATGTAATAGCATTCATTGACATGTTATAAAGATACTTAATATTGAAGTAATCTTTAATTCTATCATATTATATGTGCATTTTGTAATGTACCACATTATTTGACGATGCTTATCAATATATTACGAAACTTGTTTAGTTTAGAATCTGTGCCTTATGAATGTTAGTTATTTTTGCCTCTAGCATCAGTGAGGAGGATCTAGAACGTTGAAGCATATCTGTTAGGCCTTAAACGGTTACATTGTTACATTATCGAGACTCGTTTTAATATCGTAAATTACTTTAAGACGACATTAGTCGGATGCTAGATTTTGACCATAAACTGTCAAACAATCTGTCTGCTAGCATACAGCGCTCAATTTAATGAATGGTTAAAATAATAGCAGTAGTCAAACCCGAAAGCGGTAAACAGTACTTTAAACATTCGTATATTCGTTTTATGTGCATTTCCATAAATATGGTTTCCATTCGAGGCATAAGTCGGAAGAACGTTTCAGTATTGGTCAGATCCCACATACAAAAAAAAATTTAAAAAAACCAGATATGTATACTTACACATACTTATACAAGGTAAGCGAGTATTAGTGTAACACTCTCGAAGAGTCAAGGACTGCAAGACAGATTGCGCAAGAACTAACTTGGCCCCTTGGCGACCTCCTTCTTCTCCCACTATTGGTGATTCTGGCATTGCTAGATGGTATAAACACTGCATTACGTATATTGTTGTTGTAGAAAACTAATTAAATTTCAAGTGTCTGTCTTACCTAGTGTTAATGCTGATTTAAATTAGAGGAATATACCCCGTGTTCCCTTGAGCTGTCTGCTGGGACGACTCGAGTAGGCTAGTAAGAGGAGTGTTCAATTTAGTAAGGTCGAGATGTGCTTTAAGACGAGGAATCTAAGGTTGTGTTCTGGATTGTTCATCGCCCGGAGACCAGTCGGAGTACCATATATTTGTAGCTTTAATTGATTTTACGCTGATCAAATGTTTAATTCTATTATTTCGTAAGGAGATGGCCTCTGTCTGTGTCTGTATTTGTATACCCACAGGAAAGACAGACTCGGGCTTGGTGTATATGCAATTTGTAATAGCTTATTGACCTATTATTTTAATCTCAACCGTCATTTATAATGTACTTTTACCGATTACTGGCGAATGAAATGAAAAAAAAATCTGTATTATTAAGATGTTTATCCAAGTTATTTCACACGCCAATAATGTGGAAATGCACTGATTTTAAAATGTAGTTCTATCGTTCTATGACATTAATCTAAGTAAAGTAAAGCAATGTAGGATTTCTAAAAGACAGCTTGATTACAATAATCAACAAATCGAAAAAACATTATCGTAAATATCGAATAATGACACATATAAAATTGAAATGACAATTTTTTGCAATTTTTTAATAAAATTTTTAAACGAAGTGGAGAATTAGTAAAAAGAAATACTAATAAAGTACTATATAGTTTTACTAATTGATTATTTGAATATATATATACAGTATATTGCTTAATAACGTCTTTGCATTTATCGGAATGAATATTAGCTTGAAAGTTCTTTAAAACAATGAAGCCAAGCGTGTTAACATGTTTGACTGAGTTCTGATATTACCTATATGCTGAAACTGAAGTTTGGATGATATTGCGAATTGAAATAGTACTTTCTTTTTTGTCTAATTGAACAAATATAGCGTTATCCAAGAAATAAAAAAAAAGATTATAAAAGCTCATGACGTTGGAGAACACCAAATGTCCTTGACTAAAGAATCATTATAAAAACAAGTTTTATAAAGGGATGATGCACACTTGGTCCTCATCTATGTTTTTCAAGGTCTTTGTTACGAGATATATTAGCTAGACGTAACGTGCTTATTGTGTTGTTCGTAGCTCCAAATCATATTATGTTCAACATCTGATGTGATTTTATACATATGCACATTTCTCGACATAGCAAACATTCCCATTTAACTTGAACAAGATTTCCTCGTCAGTTTTAAACAAGCCGTTACCTGTATATGAAATAGCATTGTCACTTCTGTAAAGATTACAATGTGTTGTTCAGTATTTATTACTATCATGACATGCATGGTCCTCTTCTGTCTCAGGAGTAGAAGCAAGTCTCCTAGCGACACAATTAAAGAATTGTCACATTAGCATTTTTGTTGACGTAATGTTATATCATAAATGTCATTATTATTTCTTGTCACTTCATTTTAATGATATTATTTGTAGACACATGCTGTAGTCAGCTTTCATTCCATCTGTGGAATTTGAAATAAGGGCCCATATGCAAAAAAAGTCGGAATTGGTCGATACGTATCTACTTAAGGGTATGGGATTTTTCAGCGCATTCACACAAAAATCCTAAATATTTTCACGTTATTATCTAACTCAATTGAAATACTTTGACTAATAATGAATTAAGTATGCATAAATTATGTTTTATTTCAAATTATGTTCCTTTTATTATTTTCATTTCGGAACACAAAAAGATCTCATAAGGTTTTTGCTGAATTGTCATTTTTTAATCTTGATTAGTACCTCAGATATGTTAGCTATTTAGATTACAATTTTCAAAATCTTTATCGTGTCTATAGTTATACCACTATTTATCGTAATCTTGGTTTCGCAGCATTTCAATATATGTATAAAGCACATACATATTCTGTATACGTCATGAAATGTCACATCAGTAACCCTCACTTGGTCCAATTGACATGCTACTATCAATTATCGCCTTTTAATATTACACATTTCCATAGCAATACTGAACACTAGGTTTATCAGGACCTTATCCATACAGACATACAACAAAGAGAGCCATTGAAATAAAGTACAGGTCAACATTCACCTGCCATCTGGTAGTCACCTTGGCAATTATCACAATGGTACTCTCCACTCATCTATTAATAGCCCTTTTGTATTCCTCCGCAATCGTCGTTCAATGTAGGTAAGGTTATCAGTTGGGATCTGTTAATATTGCTATTCTTACACTCTGATGTGGCAAGCTTAAATTGCAGATGGCGCGATGTCATGAAAATCTACATAAACCAGTTATATTTATCCAAAAAGAATTTCTCCATGTACATGCTAAGACGGAAATAGTTGTTACATTTTATAGTGATAGCTTACTGAAACATTATGCCTGAATACCTGACATATGCCATGCTTGTAGCGGTTTATACCTGCGATTATAGGACATGTCATCAATGCAAAACATCATATTTATCAAATAACAATAATATTGTCATATTAGACTTTTGAATGTTTTAGACCACAAAATATGTCAAAGTCTACCATCGTGTTAAACATGTAAATTATAGAGAAAGTACAACATACAGATTTCGGCTGCATTTACATAATATACCTGTAATAAAAACAACTCGACGAAACATTTAGGTATCTTAAGCAATAACATGCATAAAAGAACAAAACGACGTACGTCATCGTGATATTTAAAAGCAACTCAAGAGCACATGTATTGATTATGAATTCCTACTATTTAGTTTTCAATTGATGAATTGTCAATATTTTCTGGTATTGGATATTGCATTTTGTAATTTAATGCTTGGAGTAACTTGAACATAAAGAAGCTATAAGAAGTAAGTCTAGAACGAATGAATTATTTTACATTGTCTTAATAACGTCCTCTTCACGTTCCAATATCTTAAAGGTAATGACGTAATTATGACGTCGATGCTATTTTGCAGAATTATGTTTTTATTTATGTATTACAGCACACAAACACTGTAGAATGCATGTTTTTGTAGTCAAAATTATGTTTTCTTATCATTGTCATTGCGCATATACGTGGATAGGTAACCGTTTTATATAACGTAATTTATAGGATATCCCGTACTTTCTTATATTATGTTATGCTTATATATTATGTTATGTGAATAACTTGTTAAATGTACGAATCAAGCAAATAAAAAAGCGTAAAAAGCATGGGGAGTGTAGGTTACTGAATGGGCATGATATAAGAACAATTATTGGTAGAGAACGTTATATGTAAGCAAGATAGTAACGTAGGGGTTGGTTTAGAACAGAAAATGATGATACAGTGAGAAGGAATTTGGCCGAGGAAAGCAAATATAAGGTAAACCTAGAAATATGGTGTTTCTTGTGCGGAAATATTCATGAATTCGTGCGAAAAGAAGTATTTAATTGTGGTTTTTACAGCTGAGATATTACAATATATTTTATATCTAAACGTGAGTATATATTCATCGCATTATCTGCCAAAGGCAACTATGCTACATTCAAAGATTAGATATGGCAAAAAAGAAGAGAAACATATGAATGTAATAATTAGTTTTGATATGCATACTATATAAATTCTCCGATATAACAGCAACAAACAAATTATATTATCGCATTCCATATCTTGATGCAATTGTCTAATACAATTACAAGTAATATGTATGAATGCTTATTCTTGATACGGTTTGTGTAAGTAAATAATCGCATAGATATGTCAATCATACAGCACGTGAGTACATAATTATGTAATTACATCAAGGCTTTGTCTAAATTAAAACTGATGCAATATGTTATTGGTTTCACGTGTAGGGTGTATTCCTGCCAAGAACTGTTGTAAACAGATAGGAATAAAGAGGTAAATATACCAGCCATTGAACCTTGCAGACTAGCAAGGTAGAAAAATGATAATATTACCGTTAATGTTGGAATTTTCCTTGTTCTTATCTTAAATACGATTTTTTTTATTCAACACGTTCAGGATGAAGATGTGAAACATACACATAAGAAGAAAACAACTTTTTTGTTAAGGAGACATTATAGCAGATATTATTATGATAATATATAAACCCAGTCTACAATTTACGTTATTGTTTTATCGTTGTTTTATAGTTAACGTTATGATAGAGTACATGTTTAATAGAGGGAGAAAGTCTGAGGACAGAGGAAAACAGATACATAAGTAGTAACAAAATATAAAAAGAATATTTGTATACATAAATAGAGGTTCCTCAACATGTGACTGTTGTTTATCATGTTTATCAAACCTGAGTTATTTAATTTTGAAATTTTGAAAAGACACGAGCTTTAGCGAGTGTTTTAAAAATTTGAAAATCAAGTAAGGAGAGTTAAGATAAACATTATAAAAAACAGTCACGCATTAGGGAACGTATTTATCCCATAACTTTAACTCTATATTTATACCGTGGTGACCATTTCCTCATCTACATAAAGGAAAACTCACGAACATACAATGTGTAGTGATATTTTTTCGTCATAAGATATAGTGTCTAAATAGAGAGCCAATATTCTATTGATTAATACTTTGAATAAACAATAATGCTATTTAAAAGAAAATGCGCAATGAAAAGTAGCCCAAAGTTGAGAGCCAATCGGAATCAAGAGATCTCGAAGTTGACCAATCAAAGGCGCCGTAGATCATGTTATCCTGAATAGTATTATGTTACTTCAAATAACGAGATGGCAAGTGGTTTGGCGATATTCTACAACTGGTCTTCTACCTCCGGACTCGAGTTCGATGCCTACCTAGGCCAATGTGATTTCCCACCCTCCTCCCCATTTGTCTCCCTTTCTTTTGGTCTCGGCCATAGAAATATGAAGGGATGGCATACAGGAAGTGACATACAGGTCCCCCTGGTGGGGGAATCCATGGGAAAATCTATTTTTAGAACTTGTGTGTCAAAGAGGCCTAATAGATTTGAAGAAGCACGTACGATAGATCGTTTACAGTCCTGTAGAGCTTTGACTTTCTTTCAACACTTTAACCTGGAATGTATGAAAATAATAATTTGGAATTACGTGTTTGGATAATTGTACAGTATATTCCTTGATTGACTGTAGGCCAGTACACATCTGTTTAAACCTTTAAAATATCAAACGGCGTTAATCTCTAAAACATGTATAATACGGCGATTTAGAGAACCCAAACGACTTGTGTAAAGTTCAATTTGCCATGGATTAGTCCCACTTTCCGGTGAGTATGACGTCACGAAACTCACGTCAATTGATGGCGTCACAATCACCGGATGATGGGACTAACGACGGTAAATCGTTCTCTTCCCATGTCTTTTTTTATCTCGAAAAACCCGTATTGAAGGCCTGTTATCGAAATGTGATTGAACTTTTATATCCATTATTTTAATGAATGGTAATATATCTAATAAACATAAATATGAAATAATTATCAAAATATTCAACTTTTAATAATAAATGTAATATCTGTGTACTTCAGTGAAACACAGTTATATTCTTGAACAAGCGAAACAGCAACAACGGTAACAGATAGCTCATGATCATACCCTACAGTCGCCGTTACAATTATACATGTAGACAATGTCTTTGATAAAACCCATATTCTTACCCCATCAACATTTGAACCCTTTCCCGATATCAAAGGCAGTGGGCACTTATGATAATGTCGTGTTCCAATACAGGATATAGGCAATTCTGTACTTTATATCAAAAGCGATTTAAAGTGAAGGTTAAGTTAATTGAAACAAAGAGGAGAATATTATTACAATTTAGTGACGGAATGGAAATGCATTAGCAAGCAGTAACTATTAATAGTTTAAAAGCGTCAGGCAGCATTTCTCACAAGCGCTGGCTAGCACCAATATGATTCAAGAACATCAAACACTTTTACTTTATGTAAAACCTATCTCAATTCCTCTCAGACTTTATATGATTTTGTCATCATTAGTTGAAATATGTATGTAAATAAGATCTTAACTTAATTTACCTTTTATATTAAACATAGGAATAGTGTGTAAGAATGTTTTTTTCAAGGTTTTGAGATGTAATTGACAAAAAATATGACGGTGATGCCATGAAATGCAATCTCACATTTATAGAGTATAATAACAATATAATAAGCAAATTCCTTTTTTTACTTAATCGTTTATAAGAAGTTTTTTCAACATTGTTGTTAGGTCTGCCTAAGGTCTGGCAAATGCCAGAACTCGAGTGAGCGTAGTCAAAGGCATATAGAAATGGACAAGTAGAAATTTCTTTTGTCTTTCATATCTGATTCCGAGAACTGAAGGTAGCTGATGATAGACATCAAACACTGCATTATCTTGGCCCCGATGTTTGAGTACTTCTTGTAAAATTATGTATTCTGTATCACCCATTCTATTAAAACAATATCTACATTTTACTTGCTCAGGTTTTGTGTGCTTGGTCGAAAACCATTTCTGCTAAATATTCTCTATCTCTAGATCGCTAGTTTAGGACTTGTGTAGGTCAATTACAGAAAATTATTACATCGGTTTTCGGGAGTTAACTCATATCAGTCCTGCTACGTTTTACAAGAATCATATTAATTTAAAAACACACACCGACGATATAAGCATTCGCTACATTGATAACATAGAAGATGACTTAGCACATAGTATTTGCAGAATAATAGTCTAAACACTTTTGTTTTAACATATCTGTTTTTCATTACCATGCATCGGTTTTAACGTCACATTTTTAGTGTTTCACACTGATAAGTTTATTCTGAGGTCTGTGTATACGGATGTGCGATGTTTAAGAGGAAATAAAATCGCAGGCCCTCCTCCCTCGACCCTGAACCTACATATATCAACGAAAAGAACGTTGGTTTATTCTATCGCAACTTTTCCACATGTATGAAACTGGGAAGCGGTTTTATGAAAGAATATCAGACATCTTCATTACTTATCCTCTGAAGATAAAAACGGCGAAGGTGTTAATTGAATCGACACTTTAATCTTGACATAGCTAGTTTTGTAAATCTAATCCAATAGGGAAAAACGATGCGATATACCGTAGATCAATATCAACATTATTGATAAGATCAAATCATATAATGATAAAACCATACAACATAAAGAAAACACAAATTCATATAGTATATTTGAACTATACGAGACAGCTATGGCGTTCTGTAACTATTCTGCATGCCTCAAAGACCGGTAAAATACTTCATGTATTCACCATGTGCCACCTAGAGCTTAATCTGAGTACACAGGTAGCACCGTTGATTAAGAAATTCTTTGGCGCCGTCCGCCGTGTACCACTACGGACACCTGGAACCCATCTATCATCCGATCTTAGTCCGGTAGCGTGCATAGTTCTGAAGACTCCACGCATTCAATTATTACATTTTTGAGTGGTGAACTTCTCTTTTTTTCTAGCACAATCTATAGTTAACACCCCGCGTCAACCCAAGTATTTGGGTACAAAACGAGCATTTGGGACAAATTCTTGGTACGTGTTACATCGACAGTTTGCTTATTTGGGTTTTTTTCAGTTTTGTAGGTAGGCCAGTTCACTATTATCACAAGAAGACAAAGAATACTATAACAGGTGCAATAACATATTTATGATACATCTACATCAATGTGGTATGTGAAAAGCACAAAAACACTGATTATGGCATTTGGAACAGAATTGCAGAAATTTGAAACTGTCACAAAAATATATCTGTTTAGGGAACCTTAATAAAAACATATTATTCGCAGATTCATCTTGGTATATAACGTAACCACTAATTGAAACAGATATATCATTATGCGACATTTGATAATACTACACAAATTGAATATAATAAGGAGGGATATTCTTAATGACTTCAAAGCGACGAAACTATAGTAAAGCATAACTCTTGTTTAAAATATGATTGGTAGAAATTAGTCTCAAGCTTTGCTGTTACTATCCTTGATGGATATACAAAAAAATGAGTACAGGTAGCTGCCTCAAATGTTTCATTAATCCGTGTGACCTTGATATTGCGCTGCGGCGCCCATTGCATGATAATACAAGATGACTAAAAGTCGAATATCATGTTCTATAATGCTTCCTTAATGCCATTCTTCTTCCAAACGTCTCCTAACTGTCTCAATATATCAATTATTTTATCATAACTAATTCATATAAAATGTATCTGCATATAATACATCTTTTTAGGGAACATTAATAAAAAATTTCCGCTGATTCATATTGATTTATTACCGTTAAAATTAACCGCTAATTGAAAGAGATATATTGTTTCTGCAGCATTTTATAATTCTACACAAATTGAATATATGAAGGATGTGATGCTCCTAATGTCTTCAAAGTGACGGAACTTTGGTAAAGCATAAAACTTGCTTATATATGGTTGGTAGAAACTAGTGAAAGACTTAATGTTCCTGTTTGATATAGGAGAGACAGAGGGGAAGCTAGCTCTCATGTTATACACTGTAGCTATCGGGTATGAGCTCTATATTACGCTGCGGTCCCCATTGCATGACATCCAAGGTGACTGCTTATATTATAATTTAATTTCTTCATCGTTGCCATTCTTCCTAAATGTCTCAATATCAGCGTTGAGTTGTGCGCCTGTCCCAGTGAAGACGTCTAAGTTATGTGTCATGACTGTTACACACCCTAGGCTATAGAAATGATAGTGGTTACTCACATTCAGCATGAAGGAAGTATGACAACTGTTTATAAGTATATCATTAGGTTGGAAATACTGTTTAGTGTCTTGTATGTGCCATTGAGATAGAAACATAACATGTAGAAAACTGTCATAATTTCAAGGAAATACCACTTTCATAACACCCGCCATGAAGGGTAAACTTTCTTAAACAACAGTAATCGTCAATGGTACTTTACTGTAAAAGCCCCTATTTAAACTAGTGACATTTTGCATTCCTATATAGGTGAACTATGTGTATGCATCGGAGCTAACATTGGGCCTTACTGTAATTTACTCTTAAAATGTTGTGATGCTTGTAAAGTTTAACAAAATATGCGAACAAATATATTATAATTTTTTTTTACATGGTTCAGCACATATTTCTATCACTAAATATTAATGCTACCTTTATCAGATACAGGGAGCGTTTGTTTGACCAATTTTTACTTTACAAAAAACATTACAAATGACTGTTGAAAATTATATGGGGTATTAATATGGAATATACATTAAATATAATACAGTTAATCAACCAGATTGAATATTCTCTCTGAAAAATAAAATGTATATTTTTCATCGCTTATGATTTAAACTATTCCCAAATGGTGGTATCGGATGGTTATACAAGATAAAAAAAACCGTGCTGCTTTCAAATGTACATATATTAGTAAAATTGATGATTAACATAATCACCAGAAATGACGTAATATTCAGAAACGTGGCGATGACCGGAAATCATGAACTGACCGGATGTCACTGACTGACCGTTTAGACACCCCATATAATTTATTGATATATACACGTTCATCCTTAACCTAATTCAAGATCTCGGATATCCAATCATACTCGCCATTATATTTTCAAAAGCTTGAGCGTGTGTCGAAACAGACGCTTGGTCAACTCGGACTACGGGTCTCGTCCCCACTTCCTGATCAAAGAATTCGCAGTTAATTGTCACGTGATTGATGTGGAAGATGTCGATAATTGAATTGTTGTCCTAAGTACGCTATCAGTTGTAGGGAAGGTTCAAGGATCAATCGCCGTAAAATTTAACATTTAACTTTTTTTTCAAATGTCGTGCAAAATAAATGAAAATATTTTGAAAGATTTCAAAACGTTTATTCCTAAATCCCTTATGCTAGTAAGATGATATATGGAATCCCACAAATAATACACTGCGGAGGTATGCGCCTGACGACATTAACAATGCAATTACAAATATATTCTCTATACGTTCATAACACTTGTTGACAATAACATAATATGAAACTATGGATAATTACATCATCGATACAGACAAGGTTTGTACGATTTCGGTTCACATGACACGCACTTGGCCCAGTGCGTTCTTTAGGTCCGGAAATGGGAAGTAGTCTGTTGACAGGAAACCTTATATAATGACTGCACATTACGACAGTGACTTCAATCATGTTCCAATATTTGTATATAGGAACATCAAAATGATGTGCATAACGTTCGAAGGATTCAAATTTATAGAAAAATGCTTTTTTGAAATTCTTAAAATTGAAGATACGAAACAGACCCATACGTACTTGAAAAATACATGAAATTTCAATTTTCATTTATAAAAATGATTTTGATCAAGCATTTGAGGGGGAAAAACCCAGCATTTTCGTCGGTTGCATGGCGAATACGTTACGAAGATGTTAAGCTAAAATGAAGACATTTTTTAATGAGAAATTCGCAAGACGTCGTTGTTTATTGTAGCACTCGATGTATGATCGTCATTGTATCATTAACAAGATATTCTACCATTCCATAAAGGAAACTAGAATGTGCGATTAGCTGTTATGGTTCTAGTTCGTCCAAGATACTATCTCCACGACACGAAAATAATTATATAAAAAAAAATATATTAAGAAACAGATGACAATGTTTACCCTGTACCAAGGTAGTATCGCGATCCTGCGATTATCTTAAACTATCTTTTAATTGGTTCACGGGCTCCAAAGACAGTTTCCAGAATATTTCTTCGTGAGAATTGGACGATCAGTTTTTAATAAATCAAAACGTCCTGATATCAATGATTTTCAATCAGAAGTGGCAATAAGTTGTGTGATTCAGAACAAACCAATATGTCAAGATGTTTATTCAACGTAATTGGAATCTTGTAATACCAGAATCGTAACATGGTTTTTTTCTTCTATAAAATGCATATAAGCAGCTATTGTCAATATGCATGCGATATATTAAACTTTCATTTGAGAAATAAAGATTCCTCGTTGTGCATACTGAATTTCGAGCCGATTGGAAAACACTAGAGTATATCCAGGTGTTCCGGAATATAAACACAGATAAATTGAATGTTTAGAGGACATGCAATGTGTTTTAGTAATAGAAATAAACATTGATGCTCCATTAAATGGCTGTCATTAAAAGCCTCTTAGACGTGACCTGTCCATCAGCATTACTCTCCAAAACGATAAATGCGCTGATTAAACATATATCATATCATAATAGTATATATATATAACAATATCAAGGAGACATTGAAGGGAATCATTATTTATATTGCCATTCATGAAAAAACACAAAAATGTGAATAATATGTCATGCAAGGGACGTATTTCTATAATCTAACTTGTAAGAGAAAAACAATCAAAGAAATAATAAAAAACAAATTTCGTACTCATATTTAATATTTATAAGTGTATTCCTTGCTGTGGTGAAACGTAAATTTTCAATGTTTAATTTCCAAGACGGCCCATTGGTGGACCCGGCTAACCCTGGTATGGTTAGTAGTGTCCAGTAAAGGTGTTAGTGACAGCTAGCCGACATATATTCCAGTCTTACGCACGCCTGATATCTTCCTATAATCATACCAATCCGGCGTCTTATTGTTGTCATTGTCAAAATATAAAAACATTGTAAAGAGTCTGATAGGAGTCGGCTCCACACATCTATCCCGACCAGGGAAAATTGATTCCGCCATAACCCTATATAATTAGATCTATAGGAAGCCTAAATCCCATTACCAATGTACCTGCTGGTTATTTCTAGCCGATCACAACCCGACATCGTTATAGTGTGGAATTATCAGAAAATACACAGGTCTTGTCAACGTTTGCCTGTCATGCCTGCCAATTCACGGCAGAATATCCCTCGAATCCAACCCATCTTCTCTCAACATCAACAATAGAGCCCGTAAGCGGAATATTGGAAGGTGCCGTCGGCCAATTTATAAGTCATTAAGATATTGAACGATTCATTGGTTGGTAACAGTGGGGGTTGTACGGTAAGACACTCACATTGCAGAAGAATACACCATCCTCTCAGGGATGTTTAAATTAAAACCAGTGATTGTCAATACTTCCGGATCTATATACTCCCATATTTATTTAACTGTTAAATCTCGTGTCATATATCACTCCTCTAATGTCTTGTCAAGAGGGTCAAGGTCGTCACGTACATTCGGGTAAATGTGTTTGTTGTTCCATTTTTGATAGTATGGTAGATATCTTGAGCAATTGAAAGATTGGATTGCAACAATATAGTGTAGCAAAATGACTCTGTCTTGTTGAATGTGTTGACATTACGATAATGTGTTATTTCACTGATTTCCACAAGTTTCTGCTTTGTCTGACACATGAGTTACAGTTTTACTCGTGATTTCTTTGTTATTTAAAACAATTGTATAAGAAAATATTATCTTTACACTACAATACTTCAGTATTACATCATATTGTGTGAATTTACACATTATTTACATAAAACTGACTAATTATTTAATACAAGATAGAAAGATTCTTTAAATTATATTATAAATTTGTGTTCTATTTAGACGAACTAAAACATATATCGATATTCCGATAACAAAACTACTGCCATAATGAAAAGGAATTATATATTAAACGTTATAGTTCTTAGTGTTAGCTGAATTAAACGATTGACACAACATGCCAGGTGTTGGTATTTTATGACGATACATCTTTAGTTTCCTACAGTTAGTATAATAAATACTCTTATGGTCTGTCGTGATTTAATTACAGTTTCCGCTAGTCTAAGAACATGTGCATTATTGAGAAAATCATTAGTATAGACCACATAAACGCTCGTTTGTTCACTACCCTATACCCCGCTGGGAAAGTTGTATCGTTGGCCAGAAGCCCCCAACACGGATATAAATGAATTAATGATAGGACCAAAGGAAGCTTTGTACCTGATGCTACCGTTAGAGTTATCGTCAAGACTGTGTTCTTACGTTACATGCATTCTCTACCTATCTTTCTCCATTTAACGTGACAAAGTTGTCGCCAGCACTTGTTTCTGGTCAATCGTTTATTGTTATGTACTTTTAGTAGGAATAGTATTGCTATCATCATCATCACCATCATCATCATCATCATCATCGTCATTATCATCATTCAGTATGACACACGGGAGACACGCAGATCAAAAGAAGATGCAGTCATGCTAATAATTCCAATAATTATTTAATTGTGACGTCTTCATACCATTTTAAGTTTAGCTTAGTTTAAGTTATTTTGACTGCGATTGCCCGAGTGACCAAAGTATAACGACATATTTATACAAGCATTTATACCTATTGGTAGCAAGTTCGAAACCCACGTTGATTAGCTGCAAGTTACAGCCTGTGGATCGATGTTAACATTATCTTGGCTGTTTATATAACGTAAACTTAAAACAAAGTTTAACTTGCTATTTCTGCTACGGACAATCCATTTGCCCAATACCTGTACGGCTGGTGTTCCCTGCAAATTTTCTGGCTCTATTGTTCACAATACAAGTGCCATGTTTGCCGGCTTGTTTCTCAAGATAGGCAAACCACACTAAATGTTAGAGGAGATGCAAGTGTTTTCTTTCTTGGCGAGTCTGATGTGCATTGTATATGTATATAAATAGTGTCCATCCCGGTATATCTCGACCACTTCCACATTACAACAGTAGGACTACCATGCTCACAATGACGATCATCCAATTACATTTCAATGGGCAGTTATATCTTTTCTATCTATTGATCATGTCTCCATGTGTCTGAATAATCCGGATAGCATGTAATTGTTTACCAACATCAAAGGAGGCAGCCTAAACAGAGTACCATTACAGAGACAATTGTCTGCAGAAATTTCTCAATTGATGCAACACATGGCCAAGATTATTGACAAAAACCAAAATACCAGTAGCAGTAATCACGACCCGTGTATAATTCACACCAAACATCGATGTCACATCATGTGCTTTTAAAAATTATATTCAATGTGAATTTTATATTATTCTGAGATCATTTATTGCTTACTTAACCACATAATACATCTTCTTTTTTTATTTTGTTTTTCATCTTTCCCACAAGGTTTACCGATAGTTTTGTTATGATATCCATATCTTTGATTCAAAGGGTTTTCCTTTGGTATTTGTATGTCTATTAAGTAAAATATAATTTAATTATGCTATGTTTTTATAACAAATAGTTCATCAACTTTGACGAAATGTTTCATGTTTCTGACGTTCTACTTCCGCATTGCCTATCTTGGTTTGGAATCAAATGCTAACGGTTGCCAGTGATAGATGATAAACATTTGATTTTAAAGAGCAATAGTCTGCAGTACTATAACACGGTGTTATATATATATACGTTTTAAAAGGTCATAAACGCATGTATGCGATATGGGCAACTCCTACCTAGTGAAAAAATTTAACCCGCAAAGACGACTCGATATTTGAAATATACATAATTTATTATTATGTAGAATGTTGAAAACAACAGAAAGTGTAATAATACGGTGTTGCATGGTGTACCTTTTGAACCTCAACTGTGCTGTACAAATAGAAAAAGTATTTGCCAATCGATGATCTAGGTGAATGTCAATATAATGATAGAATAATGAATATAGAAAGAGTAATTAAAGATAATGTAGAGAGAAATATGATATGCATGGACTGTCATAGACCCAAATATCATGGAGATAACTGTTAACTTAACTGTCTCCGATCTCGATGACATTTCCAATGTGAATAGTACCCACTATCTGTAGAATCGCATCCCACGTTATTGCCCCCGTAATCCATGTACCATGATAAATATTTACTTTAAACCACCATATGAGGTGAAGTAAAAACTAACTTTGACCTTTATAAGATGTCAATTTATGTCCCGAATTAATTATGTAGCATGTCCTGTTTCATATTCTATCAAATGTTGGTATCCTTTTTATTTTTCATGATGATCATTCACTCTCAAAGTACATTAATTTACAGTTACGGCATTTATTATTTGCCATTTGATAAGTTTATTAATGTTGTTTGTTACGTATATCTGTAGGCGTTGGCACTTCTTCGATTTCGAAATATTGCTCTATTTTAAATGAATAATTGAATGACAAAATTCTATACGCATAGTACATCAATGCATTGTGTGCTACATTACGTAAAATGGCATGCGTTCACAATGAATATATACTATTTAACCAGAATGTTTTGTTTTCTCTCGGTGTTTAATGGAACATAAGCTGCTTCTAAACAAACGTCTAATTTCAAGACGACGAATTATCGAACCATTACTTTACATAACAGATATATATATCACTGATAGCATTTAACAAATTCGGCTATATCCGCGATATTTGGACTAAAATACATTAAAACTCTATTATTCCCCATTCGCGTTTTAACACAAAAACTCTACTACATGGCTGTGGAAATTGTGATGAAGAAAAAAAATACATATCTATTGCAATGCGTATCAGAAGATATATATCTGAAACTAAAAGATTTTTTTAGATTTTTCAATGTAATTGTACTATACCGGATTTGTTTGGAGATGGCTAATATAGGCTTTGCCTGGCGCCAAATCGATCTGCATATTATTTGCAATAAAATTTGTTGAAATAAAATGAAAAATATTTTGACTTATATGACTTATATAATTCAATTTTGCTTGTTCCGAGCATTTTCATTGGCTTAAAATTTTACTTTATCAGCCCATAAAGGAAAAAAATGGCGTCGCCGTTTGTGACGTTGCTTCTGATTGGATGAGATGATGGCGTAATGATTTCATTGACAAAAGAGTCCCAAAATGAATTTTGAGTATTGAAGAGATTATCTTTAGTAAATTGAATTATAAGGATTAATTTGAATATATTTTTTATCTGAGTGTACTCTCATCATAAACAGCTTCACGGTTTATTTAGAGTACACTCAGATTTTTGTGTTTTATATCCATAACATAAAATATCTATTCAAGTTACTCCATAAATAAAAATGAGTTATATAAACGGTAATGTGTAAATCCTATCCAACTGCTATCCTCCATACTACCGTTAGAGAAAAGTTCATGTACTTTAATGCCATTCAAAGAGTACACTGTATACATTTTGTCTACATGATAATCGTCAGAGGCTAATGGTCTGGCTAATTTAAACTGAATAATGGAGATTTATGGGTACGAGCGGTATTTGTCACATCAGCTATCGCGCTCCACGTTAAACTGGTACCTATCTATTGTGTACATCTTAAAGTTCCAAAAAAACATCTAGTTTGGATTTAGTCTGAGTAGACTCGCCGTAAGTGACTAATAGATAGAGCTGTTCTTTCAATAGGTGTACATGATGGAATCAAGCTAATGTGTTTTACTTATGGCGGGGATCTTTGACATCAAATGTCCCCCTATCAGGATGTCTATATATCGAGCACCACTCAAATCGCGCTTTCCGATAGGTTTGATATGGGGTGATCGTATCATCTGAAAAAAGTTAGGGGATTAGAGTAAGCCATTTACATAATGTAATTGGTTATCATTTGTAATCATATTTATTTTCAGATTCCTTGAACTACTGATAAGTAAATAAATGAATGATCAATTAGCAATGATCCTACGAATCTCCCTAACAGTTTTAGAACATTTGAAACAAGTCATTAATTATCTAAAGCTTCAATGAATGAAACAGATAAACATCATTATGTGATTGTAAGTATTTGAGTCATTAAAATTGACATTAAAACAAAAATGTGTATGCGCATATGGAGGTACATTCTGTGTATGGTTTCTATAAGGAAAACAATGACAGATACCACCATCACTACAACACATCACCTCGCAAATATTAGCAATATTTTTTTTAATTATTAGTTAAAACCTAAAACGTAGATATAAAGTACATCAACAGTTACCAATAATATACAACAATTTGTTTTCTTACTTGATTTCTTTCCATTTTAAATATTACTTTCACACAATCAGAATATATGAAGATGATTATAAACTTGCGATTGGGTTTTGATATATGCTTTATCACGTAATCTCTCATATGGCCAATGACTCTGTCAGTACGATATTTGTGCATCTGGCACTAGTGTAAAATAATATAGAGCGATTCCCATTGGCTTAAAATCGATTGTGACGTCATGACTTCAGTAAACATTAATGAGCTGTCAGAATCCCATGATGGAGTGACAAGGCTTGTTGCATCAAATCTCATGAAATGAACACTCGCTTAGATGCTATATATATATATTGACCTTTTTAGCATGTTGTCAGATTCGTACTTGTATCGATGTTGTTAATCACGATATCCTACAAAAACGTCCACTAATCTAAAATTGTGGTTGTTGTTCTTCAAAATCAAAGCTGCTTATCATCCATACAGCACTGTTGATATTTTGTCTGTATAGCATTCAAGAACAAACATATGGCTACACAAATGGTATCATTTACACAAATTCATTTCCAACGAAGTCATTAAAATGCAATAAATTAATTGGAATTGCTTAAAAATTGTTAAATGCGTCTGAGTTGAAAAGCTCGCACTCATTGTCTTTGTTTGGCAATGTCAGCTGTCTCAGTCCGGTCTCTGTACTTTTATCAAGTTGCTGTTTTAGTAATTGCGCAGTTACATGTATGTGCAAACTCAGCACCACAGCCTAATTTGGATACATCCACACTTTAATATTTTACTAGGCTTGTTGGTGCCCATTACGGGAAACATATATTGTTTGTATGTAGCAGTAGGAATCTTCGGTAATGATAGACTTTGTATATTAGTTCTACTTTAAATCCCGGCGTGATTTTAATATTAGGTTTTAACGTATCTTGTTCTTTACTTTTTATCCGTAATTGGTCTTTCTATCAAGGGAGATTATGTTCAATCGGATGTTTAAGTATGTAGTATATGTTTAAAATTAGCAGGGTTTGGAGAAAGTCTGTTGATGCGCTTACTGTGCTCAAATCAGAACGTTTATTGAACCCTGTGTGTGTATTACTTTTTTTGAAGAGATAGGTGAGTGAGAGCCCCCTTGTGTGGGGACATGATTTATATTGAGGGCTGACCCTAAGGCCCCAACCTTGGTAGCCCTCCGGTGTTTACATGTCTTGGGGGATAAAATATTTTTTGTGTAAAAAAAGAAAAAACTATTGAACCAATGACCTGTAGTGATATCTCTAATTACTCTACGATGCCATCAAATTACATAGTCATTGTACTTAAAGTTTGATTTCATAAGCTGTACTCATTTTTATTGGTTAGATCCTTGAGGTTATTGTTTTATAGACCGAAAGAATTGTACGTAAAGTATTATGATGTCATATATACAGAACGTTTTCGCGGAATATTTTAAAGGGAGCACAGCCATTGGCCGAACTGAACTATTGGATAAGATATCGATGCGTCACAACTCAATTTCTTTTATTGTAAAAGTAAATAAAATCACTATTTATGTTTAATAAGTATCGAAATTATATTATAGGCATTCGCGTCTATGAAAAATATTCTTCCATTTTTTGTCCATGACTTCATTAACCTAGAAGGTATTGAGAATCATACTTAAGTAGACTATTAAATACTTCTGTTTATTGTTCTGTGATAACGACATCACATAATCTAGTCTACCACTGACTGCTTAGTGTTTCCTTGTCGTCCTGTGATCAGACAATTTTCACGTATGACCGTCTGGGGATGGTTATTTTAGGTAAGTTCCGACATTTCATATTTTACACTCCTGTCTCATTTTTATCATGGTCTATGGTTGTGTGTTCTTTATAATTGAATGTTTTCTTATTGGGTCAGTCTTTAAATACCTTATATTGGAGTTATCCCTTAAACAATCTCTCGATGGCCCGGTAAATGTCTTTTTGGATTAGCTCAGCATTTGTCTTATTGTGATGTAATTTTATTGTCATCTGACATGGACGCTCGTCGTTGCCCCTAGGTCATGCCATTGAACATTTCTGAGGTCAGTGTCATTCTCCTTATATATCTCCTCTGATCTGGCTAATGAATCAGGTCTTGGCTGATCTGGCCATCCATTGATAATGTATCAGGTCTTGGCTGGGTCCATCTCCTGAATTCGCCTTATATATCGTCCTCTAGCCTAGCCATCCATTGTTAACAAATCAGGTCTTGGCTGGGTCCATCTCCTGGATTCGCCTTATAAATCGTCCTCTAGCCTGGCCATCCATTGCTAACAAATCAGGTCTTGGCTGGGTCCATCTCCTGGATTCGCCTTATATATCGTCCTCTAGCCTGACCATCCATTGCTAATGAATCAGGTCTTGGCTTGGTCCATCTCCTGGATTCGCCTTATAAATCGTCCTCTAGCCTGGCCATCCATTGCTAACAAATCAGGTCTTGGCTGGGTCCATCTCCTGGATTCGCCTTATATATCGTCCTCTAGCCTGGCCATCCATTGCAAATGAATCAGGTCTTGGCTTGGTCCATCTCCTGGATTCGCTTATATATCTCCTCTAGCCTGGCCATCCATTGCTAACAAATCAGGTCTTGGCTGGGTCTATCTCCTGGATTCGCCTTATAAATCGTCCTCTAGCCTGACCATCCATTGCTAATGAATCAGGTCTTGGCTTGGTCCATCTCCTGGATTCGCCTTATATATCTCCTCTAGCCTGGCCATCCATTGCTAACAAATCAGGTCTTGGCTGGGTCTATCTCCTGGATTCGCCTTATATATCGTCCTCTAGCCTGACCATCCATTGCTAACGTATCAGGTCTTGGCTGGGTCTATCTCCTGGATTCGCCTTATAAATCGTCCTCTAGCCTGGCCATCCATTGCTAACGTATCAGGTCTTGGCTGGGTCTATCTCCTGGATTCACCTTATATATCGTCCTCTAGCCTGACCATCCATTGCTAACGTATCAGGTCTTGGCTGGGTCCATCTCCTGGATTCACCTTATATATCTCCTCTGATCTGGCCATCCATTGATAATGTATCAGGTCTTGGCTGGGTACATCTCCTGGGTTCGCCTTATATATCGTCCTCTAGCCTAGCCATCCATTGTTAACAAATCAGGTCTTGGCTGGGTCCATCTCCTGGATTCGCCTTATAAATCGTCCTCTAGCCTGGCCATCCATTGCTAACAAATCAGGTCTTGGCTGGGTCCATCTCCTGGATTCGCCTTATAAATCGTCTTCTAGCCTGGCCATCCATTGTTAACAAATCAGGTCTTGGCTGGGTCTATCTCCTGGATTCGCCTTATAAATCGTCCTCTAGCCTGGCCATCCATTGCTAACAAATCAGGTCTTGGCTGGGTCCATCTCCTCGATTCGCCTTATAAATCGTCCTCTAGCCAGGCCATCCATTGTTAACAAATCAGGTCTTGGCTGGGTCTATCTCCTGGATTCGCCTTATAAATCGTCCTCTAGCCAGGCCATCCATTGTTAACAAATCAGGTCTTGGCTGGGTCCATCTCCTGGATTCGCCTTATAAATCGTCCTCTAGCCTGGCCATCCATTGCTAACAAATCAGGTCTTGGCTGGCTAGGTAGGGTCATATTCCCGTATAAGTTCAGACGGATTCTCTCGTGTTTTCTGTTTAGACGTTATATAATCCTTTCATTAACTTTCGTTTTCGTCGTTGATATAACTATTAACGCACGTGATATTTGACAAAGGAAAGGATGATGTGTGCAAATATTTCCAATAGATATATCGTGAGTTATCTTCTAACCAATACCAAACCTTTCCCATTTTTTTTGGTTTGGCCTCAAACACAATTTAAAGACATCATGTCTCTTAAACCTCAGGTAAGCATTCAATTCTTTCAGAATAAAGCAAACTGCACTAGTTATTTTTAATTAACCTGTCCTAGATCTTATAAGCCAGTATATTCATCATCGACCCATTAGATGTCAACTTGGTACAGTTCATTTAGGTATATTCTCGTTACTGCTTAGTCTTGCGTGATATTCTGTTCCGTTGTTGACTAGAGCTTATTGACGGTATGTTTGCTCTATTAAGAAAAAAACCACGAAGCCAGAAGGAGCTTGAAGTTAAATAATAATTTGAATTAAACGTAGTTGAAAAAAACTCTGATCAAATTTTCGGACTAAACTAATATCTTGATATTGAGGTTCGCGTTCATATAGTTCAACTGTCTTTTAATATCAAATATAAGAACACTAATGAGGCTCGTTTTGTTTTCTAATGTATATGTATCTCAGAGAAAAGCACTTACATTAGCTGTTAGTATGACATTCAGCCTATATAACATGGCTTGTGTTCATGATTATACACAACTAGTACATTATCAATAATGCTGTACTTATGATGTATTTAATGTGTCGGTACAAAACATTCTGCATATACACATTCACAATAGACTATTTGATAATTTGATTATTAACTGAAGGACAAATATTTGTTTAACATAATTTCGATCATTTTGTAATTTTACAAAAAGAAGAAACACAGATAAGAATACCTTTACTGTTTTTTCGTTTTTACACAAGTTGATCTTTCATAATTCTGTTTCAGGTGGGAAGGGTTGACATAGTACAAACCCAGTGATATATTATTCATTTTCAACTAATCCTCTGAAATACTAATACTGTAGAGAGTATGAATTTTTCATCCAAACTAAGATGTAATACGGTACTCTTCATTTGTCCAATCGTAACAGACGATATTTAATTACCACATAACAGTTAAAACAAAAAGAGAGATCATAGTACTTTGTAGTTATTGGAGAAGACGCAAGGAACTTAGTAATTAGTCAATTTTAATGCGACATACCATCACTTATACAATACCCTTAAGGTTAAGTATTCTAAAATTAATACTTGGCATCTTGGGTGTTCGGGTTCTTAATTTGAGTTTTATTATGATAATTCATTTTAACAACACCCCCGTTATGTTTAACGATCATCATTAGCTATTGATATCCTATCTTATCACATTTTCAAAATAGTTGCCAGCAGCTGTTGTGAAAGGTCTAACGAAGCACCACTTTCTTGTGCTGATTAAAAAAACACTTTTCAACTAATGGTGTCATTTTAAGAGACTTACGTGAATTCAATGTATTGTTCTAACAAGGTGATATATGTTGTGATATTCTGTCTCTGTGGTGTCAAGTATAAAACTTTCCTAGATATTCTAGCGATTACTATCACTGCCATAATATCCACTCCTGGAATATGTCATAGCAAAACTGATGACATGTAGGGAGAAATACAACTGGCTAATTGCATGTCTGTATTTTGTATAAATTCCTCCTTGAAAACTTTGCAAAGAGAGAGACAGACGCCCAAAATACAAAGTCATACAGTCAACCACAGTGTAACGTTGTTGTGATGAACATCTAAGGACTAAAGTAACCGTATAATTAGGTGTTGTACGCAGAACTTTCAGGTTCGCTATGACATAGTCTATGGATAGACATAACGACAGTGAAAGTAACCCCTATAGTAAGATGGTGAAATATCTATATTATAAAATGTCATTAAATAGGTTAGAACAACATATGTTGAGACCGCAGTGACCTAGTAGTTAAGATGTCTCGAAATATTCCCATAAGCCCTCCACCTTTGCGTCGCGAGTTCGAATCCCATGTGGGGCAGTTGTCAGGCTCTGACTGCTGGTCGGTGAATTTGCTCCGGGTTCTCCGGCTTTTCCCTACCAGCAAACCTGGCGCGTGCTTACATGATCCTGGCTGTTAATAGGACGTTTGATAAAAGGAACAAGCCATATTGATAGCATAACAATGATAATAATCCTGAAATTCATATTAATCACGAACGCCTTAAACATTACTTAAATGACAAAATCGTCCCTACTCATTTATCATATACTAGCCATGAGATAATACAATATATGAATCTCATCAAAACACACATGAATGATTGAGATAGCTTCCTCTACGTTGTTTGTACATAGAATAATTATCTATTATTAAGCAATCCTTAGAAGATGTTTGTGACAATAATGAGAAATAATTCAAATAATCAACAAGTGTAGGAGCGGAATAATGCGTGTTTTGCTCCATAAACATCGTATCTATCTTTTTATTATGTAATAACGTAAACGTGAATGATGAATTATTAGTTTGTTGTGTTTGTTAGCTGATATAATCAGCATAAAATACTATTTTCGTATTACTCACCAACTTCTTTCAATAAATGATTAGTGTAGCCTTTTTGATGATATATTCGTAAAATATTGGGTGTTGTTTAAATTTAGCTCTAGGCGCCGTCTAATCTGTTACCTTAATTTAGCGATCAACAAGCATTAGGCCAAGGCGCTCATTTATTTCATTATCTATTTAATAAAAATATCTTGTGATATTATATATTTTCATCAAGAGAAATTATACTTTAAAGCATGCTTTTTATGACAATGAAATGAAGATTTACGATTCTTGTAAATAAAAGGAAGTATTTCATCTCCACGTGCATCATACAAACATATCATCAACGAAAATGAACCTAAAATTATATTCACCATGCCACGCCCCAAAAGAGGTAATAATCGATTCAAGTTCATGATCAATATAATTATCGTTTTCCTTCTGTTGGTTATTAATTGCATATGTTCTTGATTTGTATTACTTACAATAGCAAATTATTTGTTTAAACGAACAAAGAATATAGAACTATAAGACAATATCCTGGATTACAGGTTTTTAAAAATTCATAAATAAAGCGATTATACTAGGACGCACAAAATAAAAGAATTTGTTTTAAGCGGAATCCGGAAACAGAGCACGAATCTTTGATATGTGTGTTCTTATAATGTTAAAGATAAAAACAACAGTATACACATCCCCATCAAATCGAGAACTTGTAAATACCAATCAGATGTCCGAAAGGGGCCCTGATTAACACATTTGTACATACTCTTATGAAAGGCAATGTATCTAATCATTTTCACGTATGGAATAAAAATAACGATCAGATGTCAAACAGTTATTGCTTTTATATCTTTCTTTCTAGAAAACAAATAACAGATAAGCTTTTGACTTGATTTGAAGTATCGTCGATAAAGGCTTATATATTATGGCAAGACTCACATGTAGATATATTATAAAGATAGGAATATATGTATGTAGACGTTATTGAGTATAGTCTTTCAGAATTATGATGTAATGCTACTGAAGTGCAAAGAAGACAATTTAATGTGACGAATTAATACTAATCTAATTTCGAAAAAATGTGTTTCTATAAAATCCAAACTGAGGTTAATATTAAAAAAGTGTTAAATTTAAATACCGTATAATTGTGTTACTGAGTAACGACCTTTTGTGTCCAGTTGATTTATATCAAACAAAGAAAGGATTGCCCAAAATGAACCCACTGCCACAAGTGTACTTTACAGTACGGTAATGTAAGAAATTCACTTGTAGACATAACTATACAAAAGGAGACCTTCATTCAAAATGTAGATTACCGCATTCTTCATGTTCATATAAATCACGAGATTTTGATACCGTTCACGTTTCTAGCTTAACAACCTTCAAATGTTAGACATTCGAATAATAACATTGAATGGTAAAAATAAAAGACCAGTTTTTTTACTTATCAGATTTACTCAGTGTTAAATAATAATCTGTTAACCAGTATATAAGTTTATGTGTATATCAGATTTGTGTGGGCTGACAGACAAAGATCAAACAGATAGAACACATTTATCTGTCTGAGTCGACATTCAACCATCGTTATAATTTAAAGAAGATTGAATCTTGCTGCTCCAATATTATATAAAAATACATACTTACACAGAGTTTCGATATTTGATCCTGTGATGTGTCTGGTAAACGTCTAAGTAAAACTAAATAATGACCATTTTAAGTAACGCATATATCGGATTTTTTTTTCTTCGACGACCTTCATTGATCAATTGTCCCAATCTCATGTTATGATATCGGATCTTATTTATGCAAATGCTACAAAGGAATGATAATTGAATTCATCACCATAAGATTGAATTATCCTGTGATACGATTGGGTATCTATTCAACGTCAAAGTCAATATGACATTTAGGAAATCAAATTTCCCTTACCATGAGAAGCACAGAGTTATAACAAACCACGAGTCTTTATCTGTATGGTCTCGCGATAGTCATCATACGAAAAGATGTATGGTATATACACATAGAGGTATATATAAGTTTTAAGTGAAAATTGAAAACAAAAAATCTGATCCGACATTAGTTTAAAATGGTAATAACGATAGCCACCGAACCCATTCATTCAATGGTCAAATGGTATATTCAAAATTTATCCTTATCGACACAAAATAAGATATTGGTATAAAATATTAATTTATAACTTTTCCTTTTCTCTTCTTCTTGATTGAAAGCGAATACAGTAAATTTAATACAATGACGAAGTCCAAAATGTTATGGTGACCTAAGTCATAAACTTCTTGATATGGTGACATCATAATTAATACACAATTGGATGTCAATATATGTTTAACTTCAATAAATACAACAATATGCAGCAGGTATCTTTATACACAAGGATTGCCTGTGACATGTAAACGAAAAACCTTATACTATTACTAGACGAAGCATTTCCAATCAACAGTATTCGGGTGGTACTAACAATGTGGAGAGGTAAAATGTCAGTTTGTATAGTCTGTAGAGTATAGTCACAGGTGAAGTCAGTCATGTCAAGGTGTCAATTAGCTTATACTGTCTTTGACAGGTCGATAGCCAAAATGCCAGTAGTTTCGGTGTGTCATCCAGCTCCTACCTACTTAGACATTCAGATAGGTACAGAGCCAGTGATATCATGGTTTCATAGCTAATATACGGCAATAAAGACAGATAGAGTGTCAGCGACACCAGATGCAACCGGGTATATCTGGAGACAGGTTGATAAGTAAAATATGAGTGATTTACATGCAGTTCCTTGATTCAATTACTAACACTCTACAAATTACTTGAAACAATCCCATTGGCGATGCATAAATGATCACAAGTTTACGTGAATCGGTAACAACTGCTAAGGGCCAGGTTTGTTATCATATGAGGGTGTGGAGAGAGGTGGTTGGGTATTAAGGTTATTGAAGAAAGAAGTTCAGAGAGATTATGGTTGTACCTAGGAAATTAGATTTGTATAAAGATGAACCAGGCTCAGTAGAGACAATGCGGAAAGAAGTCCACTTGCCATGGTATATAGGGAATGTGGATAGTGGTTAGAATTATGGTAACTTATCATATAAGCAAATGACATTTTAGAACGTGATTTCCTGATTACCATTACAAGTTTTGATATTGAAGTATCTTTGTTTATTTCTTTACACGTTCCACATTATCGGGATACCCCATTTTGCGCCTCGCCTGTTTGAAATATACGCGAATATAAATAATTATTGACAGCCTAATATCGTTAGTAGAAAGGCCTCTCAAGGACGTCCCTAGCAAGGCCATCCCGGCTCCTTTTCATCCAGAGGCTGACGATGTCATTGTCATTAAATCCCCTTGGAGGATGTGGACTTGTCAGACAATCGCATAGAAGCTGGGGAAATAGATAATGCCGATTTGATGAGAGATATATTCCAGCACTGTTCTAATATATAACTAAAATTGGATTTAAACGTCTTTTCGCAGCTTCATGGTTTAGCAGTTCTTTTACGTCTTTACCTCTTGTAATCGTGTTGACTTGATTTCATGGTGTTGTAACGTTAACATAGACATACGTAATATTTTAAAAATAATTATGTGTTATCATAGCTCCGTATCTGTAACAGTGACACATTCCACCCCAACTTAAACCGTTCATGGTATCGATAGAATAGAGCTATCTGTCCTTGGTCATTCTTCTATTTCAATTTCAAAATAGTTTGTTGATTAAACGATGTTAACAAATCAATAGATTTGGATATCAGGATATCCTAGTCCTCTCCTTATACAGGTGGGAAAAAACAAACAAAATACACAGTAAACCTATGATCTCACGATTTTTGGTTACACTGCCAAAGTTCATTTTAAACAATTGATCAAGATGTATGAGACATATCTCTGACCGGATTCCACAAATGTCAGCATTAAAGTTTAAACTGTGATGGATTTTTGTTTTACTAAATATTGTTTCAATGATATGGAGATACTCTGTTATGATTGAGTAGCTAAGGATGTCCCAATACATCCCGGGGAGAGTTCGATTGTGTCCTGTTTTGATGCAATTGCGGCGCACTTACATTGTACCTGTGACTGAAATATGGTACAACTATTTATAAAATTTTGCCATTTTACCATTTTAACAGTTAATTCCCATGACAAATGCTTTAATTAACGTCTTCTCATTTTTTTCGTACAACAGATCTTCCTATACAGTAGTGTTTACGGGTTTATTACTGTAATCAGTTTACCCGTTTCAAGTCAATTTTAGATTTTTCTTTCTAATTTTCAATTGAATTGTTTCCTTCCGCGTTCTTTGATTGCAAATTAGATCATTGTCCTTTGTATAATCGCATGGGTGTGTTTCCTGTAGATGCTGCCTGGTAATATCGGCGTAATCCCATGTATGCTTTATGTAAAGAGGGTTCAGTGACATCCGATGCATCGTTTAGGCCTTTTCATGTGGTTTCCGTAAATATAACGATTTAATTTAAATGTTCTGTGTTGTGCTTGCCCAACTGGTATGGGGGAATGGGTGCAATTTGGCGCTGTTGTAGCTTAATTTTTAACGCCATGTCAATAATAATATTTAATTAAGGTTGACATGTGATATCATGGACTCGTTTAATATTCGGATTTTTTGTTCTGAAAAAAAAATGGAATTAATAATCACTCTAACGTCATAAATCGTCTAAATGATACTGCAATGTACGTAAATTTTCATTCTTTTTTTTTTGTAATCACAAACATTTACAATGATCGAACGTTGTACCAATGACCTAGTATAAAAATGAAAGACGTGTATTATGACATTATTCCGTGCTGATAAATCTTTGATTTCGAACGGTCAAATACCTGCCATCATGAAACAGTAGCCATCGCAAAACTGACAATTACCGAATTTAAAAACGTTTCATATATAGGCCTACACATTTGTTACGACGGACCGATAAAATATTTGTTTCTGTTTTTTCCGTGCGATGTCGATCGGGTCACGTGCTATTTTCCGGAAATCGAGACTTTTCGTGAACTTCTTTGTATAGTTTCGGTCTGTATTTATTGTGGGTTACATTAATTATTTTTATTTCGTTTCATATTTTTTTCAAAACTTCACAGTTGGTGTCAGTTACAATTTACTTGGTTTTCATCAACATTTTTCTTCAATATTTAGAGGAACATGTACGTGGTAATTTTCTTGAAAATGTTTTTGATAACAAAAAGAAAAACCCTGAAAAGTTACGTATATTGGACCTTTAAGGCCTACCTATACTGTCAGAAGAAGAATCAGCGGCGAGTCCAGAGGTGGTTTACTGGTGTGAACTCCCCACTGAGAACAAAACTAACCTAACTTGATTAACCTAATCTACTTAGTGTCATATACAATTCACAGCGTACAAGTTGTAAGAGGAATCATCTTAGTTATTGTACTATTAATAAATCAATTGAGATACTTGAAAAAAAATCTGACAGTCTAACCGACCTATTATAACATAAACCGTTTTAGTAGAAAGATAATAAAATAGCGAGAGACGTAAATAACAGTCAATTGTGGATGAACAGGACAAATAACATGCATGCAAAAATAGATCTATAATAGTATCGTCATTACACAGGATATGGGGCGACTAATCGTTGGGCGATGTTTTTTTCTCCGGGCACTCCTGGTTTCATCCACCATCAAAGCGGCCTCGTCCTTACATGACTCTGGCAGTTAATGGGATGTAAAACTAGATAAACAAAGAAAGTCATCACACGCTATTTCAATTCGATTCCATATGGATAAACACGACAGACGTTTGACCCACTTACAGACACACGAAAGGTAGATTATTCTATTTTTAGAAGAATTCATAACCAGCGTCATGTTGTTTCATTGCCCTATAAGAAATTGCTACAACAAATCATTGTCATTCTTACATTGAAAAAGAGTCACACTGAAGTAGACTTCATCTAGTATGAAATAAGGAGATATGAAGATAAAAACCTTTTTTAATAAAAATTACGACGCAATTTTATAATTGCCCTGGGCGAAACATGGTATTTCAATTGAAGACAAAGAAAACTTGATAATACGGAAGCCGGAAGTAAAACAGTAGAAAGTGTTTTATGGGTAAATCGACAGACACATAAATGTTAACGGAATTATAACTGTAAATCGGTCGAACTGCAGCAAATATAGAGTTTCGAAAAGGACATTTGAGGAATAGATAAAAAAAAACATTTTGGGATGCTATCACCATTCATGTTAAGATTCTATTTCACATCAAAAACAGGAAATATTATCACGTTCATGAAACCGCTATTTATAGAAGGTCTATCGACAGAATATACACTTCAGTCAATCTAGGCAGTACAAAAGTAAATTGAGATTGAAGGAAAAAAGAATATACACCTTCAATAGAAAAAAACACGCAATGTATATATAGGTTCTGTCTCGGAAATGCCACAATGTATCAATAACAGACAACAATACTTGAAGGACAATTCATTTATTCTCTGAGGCATGCAAATACCACAGGTTTGAATATTCTAAACGATTCATATTTTTAACCGTTACGGTTTTTATAAGACTAATTTTGAAGTATCCACTGTTTAGTTTGCCATAAAATCAGTTAAATTTTAAATTGATTCGAGAACGAAGAGGCAGATGCTTCATGTAATCATCGTTAACAAAACTACTCCAGAAGTCTGTCTTTGGTGTCATATCGTGTCTACGGCAATGATGTATTTTTGGATGTGAAAGTGTTTTACCATGTTGTGCCAACTGTTATACCAATTCTTTTTTTCTTAATAGAGAACAAAGTCATCATGAATTTTTGTTAACTTTTACATAAATATATATATACATATATTTTTTTTATTGCGTTTCCCTAATGTCATATGCAACAATTACGTATCAACATATCCATCAGCATAAAATATAACTTCTAACATCTCAGCATGTGCATTGTAAACATCTATATATCTAAGAGACGTCTAGACATGTGGCAGCTAAATGTGTTGCTTTGGTTTTTTTTAAAACTCAACAATTTTAATCCGTTGCCATGGTAACTGTTAAAAACCTTATTTACAAAGATTCATTGGGATTCCATCACCCTTCCCAGACGCAGTAACTAAGGGATTCGGAATTAATTGGCTTCATCATGAGGCTGGTAATATTGGTGGACAAAAATATATATAGTCTAGGAACCTGATACCACGAATGTACAATCAGCAGTTCTTTGCACAGCTCGATACTGCGCCTTGTTCTATGAATGTTAATACGTCTAAGTTGGTTCATTCTATTGGACGATGACGTTTCTGTATGATTGTTCTATGTAAATGTATTTGAACTTTTTATACATCCATGTAACTATTTACCAAAACGGGATCACTCAGACAAGTTATTTTAATTATTGGAACAAGTGTAAAGGCAGCAAAATTCAGACTGTTCTTGTTACTTTAACAGAGCAAAGTGATTTGGACCAAACCTTTTCCTATTTGATGAATCTTTATTAAAAAGACAAACAAAAGTGTTTGAAGTAAAATAACAAAGTGTCAAAGAAAAATAAAAAAAAATATTTATTTAGGCTGTATTTCATAAATTGTGCTTGAAATTGGTATTACCAATAAAAAATAAAAATATCGGTCATTATGTGTACTGTTGGAATACGGTACCTCGGTATTGCTGGGTTACATAATTAAAACCACGTGTTTTATCGTTGTGAATTTGTTCATTTTCATCTGGATTTCATCAAACGGAATACCACAGAAATCAATACACGCCCTTATTTATAATACATAAAAACATCTTCGCTCAGTTCACATATCATTTTGATTGAAATCTATTAGAAAAGATATTTGAAAACTGTATTGACATAGTTCAATTACCTGTTTGAAATGTTTGCAATGATTCCACAATATTACTCAAAAGAAAACATACGGGTTTGATAGTAGGCCTATACGATCAGCGGTGGAAAGGTTTTGATAAACCAAATAGATAGTTCCATTACCGATATGATTGATGTGCTGAATTACTATAATATCCATAATCACAACAATTTTGTAAAAGCAATCAATCACATGTTGGCGATTATTTTTATCAACGTTGCCATATTATTTTTTGTATTATGAATGGTTTAAGATTTATCTTTACAAAAACGCTCAGTGATACAAAGCGATTACGACTATTAACCGACATATTATATAAACGATATTCAAATTTGCCTTTTAGCACATCATATCAAACAATCGATTAATAAAATATTGAGTAGTTTCATACAATCCATAAAATCAACCTGTAAAACCATTACGTAATACAATGGATTATTTTAATCTAGATAAACAATGAATTGCTTGATTAGGAGATAAAGAGACTCTATACAGCAAATGATGTTGAAGATAGTCGGGTATGGTGAACGGTCGGTGCTAACACTTGGTTCAAATTCAATAGAAGAAACATGACTTTCGCGCCATGTCCGTAGTCTCTGTTGGTATGCTTCATTAAGATAGCACTACAAAAAAGATTCCACTAGACAAAACACGAACATGCCGCAGCCTCCAAAAAAGCAGAAATTTACATATTGCATATAGTTGGACATTAAATGACCTTAGGTGTTAGTATAACGTAAATAAACACCCAACCAACTAACGCCGCACTAAACAAACAATTAATTTAAAATATCTTTACCTGATTACGTTATGTATGGCATGGACATATTCAATGATTTTATTCCAAACCTCCAGACAGAAGTAAATGGTCTGCAATTGAATGATCTTTATTATATTTTCTGATGGAGTGGGATGCGCTGTTTTGTCTTGTGTTTGATAAAACACAAATTCAACGACAAGCAATACCTACCGAGTAGGATAGATCCAGCATAAGAAAAAACGAAGTATGTTCTGTCATACTGGTTTATGAATCATAAATTGATCGAATTTCGTGCAGTGTTTACAAATAGTATTTGCGACAAAAAATGCAATATGTTTTCAGAAGTATGGCAGGCTTTCAATGGGCAATTAGTGAATGATCTTTTTATTAACTTATCTATTAAAGGGAAAGGTTTGTGGCAGATTTACTGTTCATTACTGGGTATAAAACGCGGGCAAAAATATAATTAAAACAATGGTCATACACACGTTATAATATCATTGTTTACCAAATGCTACTTCGCTTTTTGATACCAGTAAGTTGTGTCATTATTTAAAAAGGTATCTTTGTATTTTACAGGTCGTTCAAATTTGGTTGCTTAGCGACCCCTTGTGTGACGCATGGGTTGCCTCTGACGTCATGGCTTGTACAGCATCCATTCTTAATCTCACAGCCATAAGTGTTGACAGGTATGATACGTCAATCTTTACAATGTACATTTAGCATAAATACTGCAATCAAATCATTATGTTCTTATAATCCAGTATTTGTAGTTAGACGAAATGTGTATAGACGTAATAGAACATCAGCCCGTTGCTTATTATTTTACATGGATATCAATTTATATCAAAACTCAAAACTGTCCAAATATACAAAATTCACTTAACATTGTTAGGTAAATACGTTTATTGAAAAAAACTATATCTTATCAACCTATTTTTATTTCTTTCAGATTTATAGCCGTGACACAACCCATAAAATATGCGAAACACAAAAATTCCAAACGTGTGTTTGTGACGTTAGCTTTGTGTTGGATTATATCTGTGGCCATAGCAGCACCCATAGCGTTAGGTGTGAATTACTCAGAATTACGGAAGCCAGGATATTGCGCGTTCTTTAATGCGGATTTTCTCATATATTCGTCAATGGGCTCTTTCTATATCCCGTCATTAATTATGATATTCCTATACTGGAGGATATACCGCGTACTACACCTGCGAACACGTGCACAGGCGAGATCAAAGAAAGCTCGTCAAATGAAACACGAAACGTCATCTACCAATGTTATAGCTAATCCCGCGACAGTGACCGCTATTAAAGTTGAACCGACCGTTACTACCGGTCTGGCCAAAAGTGTGGACAATGGTAAGCTCGCCAGTTATAATACAAACGACAAAAACAACCAAGCCAAATTGTCAATACCAGTGGAAACGGAGGAGGTATCAGTGACAAATGTGGGGACAAACACCGATTCACAATCAAGTGAAAGATTCAACGAAGATGAGGTGTCAAAAACGCCTGTTAGTGACGGTGAAATCGATATAGACGATGACAACGGCGATGAAAAGGGTAGTGGAGCACTTATTGTGAATCGCGTAGCCGTACGGGAAGTAGAGGTGCAAATCGGCGGAAACGGAAATGGTACTTGTAATACAACTTTGTGTACAGAAAATGAGACAAAGTTCGGAACCCCGATACAGAGAGTGGTTATTGACCAAGTTAGTGAGGAGAATGTTTGTATACGATCGCCAGGCAGAAAGGGCCTTCCCCATCGAAGGAAGGAAAAGAAAGGAGGAGCTAAATTTAACTTCCATATGCGCACGAGCCGAAAACGAAAAGAAAAATCATCATCAAAACGAGAAAAGAAAGCAACAAAAACATTAGCTATTGTATTAGGTGAGTTTTACAGCTGCATTGTAATTGACGCATTTTAATAATTTTGATGGAAATATATTAATAAATGTATTAGGTGAGTTTTACAGCTGCATTGTAATTGACGCATTTTAATAATTTTGATGGAAATATATTAATAAAACCATTTCGAAAATCATGTTAAATTCCAATAATTTGCTTCTGTTTCTCCAAAACATGGTTCATCATTTTTCAAACACTCAAAATGAAATTTGCTAAACGTCATTGTCATTGTTATAATAGGTGTTTAACATATATCAAAATGTATTAGAGCTGACACAATATTTGTTTTTCGCCAAAAAAGCAATAAATAAATAAATAAATAAATAAAAACAGAATAATTAATCAAGACAAATAAAAACAAATGTATGGTTTGCTTTTTCTTTGCAGGTGTGTTCCTGTTCTGCTGGGTGCCGTTCTTTACTATAAATATAATCAATGCTATATGTATCCGATATGAACTGTTTAGTAGTCCTATGTGTAACATAGACAACTTCCTGTTTAGTTCCTTTGTTTGGCTAGGTTATATAAATAGCTTCCTCAACCCAGTAATCTATACAATTTTCAACCCGGAGTTTCGGAAAGCGTTCCGGAAAATCCTAACGGAGAGATGCTAGCGAAAAATGTCAAACATAGAATATTGAATAAATGTGTTCGAGAGTACTGAAAGAGAATAAGTGACATGCATCGCTTGTGTTAAGAGTGTGTGAAGCGAAACAAAATATAGTGTTTATATGTAATTTAGAATTATATGTTTTATGTCCATAATATCACGTGATGTCATCAGGTTGATTACGTCATCAATAAGGTCTACAAATGCAAACACCGACTTTGATCAATTTGTTAAGTAGTAAGATTTATGTTTGCCAAATCAACTCGTTGTTTCTGTTCAGATTCCCTCGTACAGTAACAATAAAATGTTTTCATATACATAAATATTCATCATGACTGAATGTGCGTCATCACTTATGCTCTAAAACATCCTGATCATTGGCTTAATTTAAGACAGAGATTGTAATTTATATTTTTATCAAAGTCAAAACAACAACTTTAAATGATTAATTTTATTATAGAAGTTTGTTGATACACCTGTAAACACAGCTGATATTTTATAGAAAGTGTTCCTTTGAAACTATATACATTATACAATATCACTAATTATAAGTTGTGATCAAAAACAAGCCATAATAGATAGTAGCATCACGAGCTCTTAAGATATAACTCGCAAAGAGCAGGTTGTTTTCATGTAAAACAAAACAAACCTATGGTATGACCATCGTAACATTTGTATAAATATCGATTATCGATATAGCATGTGGATTTTTGCCATGGTAAATATATTTCATTTTATATCCAAAAATATTGTAATCAGCCTAATAAAATAGCTTAATAGTCGTTGCTTAAACAAAGATTTAGAATACAAATCTGTATTACCTCAAATCTCGATATTAAAATATTTAGTATATACAAATTGTGACAACAATTGCTGTTAAGAAAGTGATGGTCTGGGTCATTATTTATGATGTCAGGTAATATCAATATTATTATTTGATGTAAATCAGTAAAGCGATGATAATCATCAAAGTCAATGTCATAGATAACACTTTTACTATTCGGTACAGTTACCTAGTAACATTTTACGGTTTTGTTGACTAAATGCATATCTATATATCTGTTCATAAAACGTTAATTTTGTTTTGAATTAAAATGTTCTGATGATAATGTATGGATTTATGAGATTGAAGTGTGTATTAAACAGATTAATGCTATACTGTAATGTTAAAAGACTTCATACTAAGACTGGAATGTGAAGGAGATCATTGGGTTTTTCCCAGTAGATGTGAATATAAAAGCAATACTTACGTATATTAATGCTTCATATCGCAGTTAAAAAAATATGTTAACATTGATGTGACTTTACTCAGTGACTTCACATAAAAGGGTTATTTATTATAATTCAACATAAATATGTCATGTTTGTGGACTCGTCAAAAGGAAAAACCTCCCTTGACTGGTGATCTCATGAAATATGTGGTAGAAACACAATACATATATAAATCGAAGTGTAAAATAACTGTCAATCTAAATATAATATTCAAAATGTAGTATCTATCAGGAAAATAGTTTAGTTCTTGGCATATGAATAGTTGTTATAGAATTCGCAGGTTGTCAAATATACATGTATACATATATCATGAATACTGTTTTATCTCAAATAAACATATCTTAAACTGTGATATGACGTTTAAAATTCGTCCTTCAATTTTAGTTAGCAATCGCTGTATTTCAGAACAAACATTGCTAAGAAATATCTCTTACCGCCTTTTAATATTGAAAAGTATTAACAAAAATAAGTTTCTTTTTCTTTTTGTTTAATTGAGACTTGTCTAAATAAAGTCACAAAATATGATGATCCTGTAACTATTACGCTATTGTAGGTCATTTCATTTCAATCAATTGTTCACGTAATATGTACCATAATGGCGAAATGTAAACCTATTCTATACATAAATTGAAGTTTACAAGTTTATCTTCCCGTGCAAACAAAGACATTTTTTTAATTAAAAAACAACAACGGAATTCACATATTCTCGTAAATAAGAAACTGTTGGTTTTGTTGAGCATCTTATTTTGACATCAAAATCTGCTTATCTTCGTACGTGCACGGCTGTGAGAAAGCAGCATAAAGATGTCTTCTTGGTCGTTAAACTCTGCACAACCTCTTGTGTTATTTTTGTTTTGGTGCAACATCAGTTTAGACTCAGCTAGGTCCCGGATCGAGTTTAATTAGGGATTTCTGTTGAATCTAAACCGTACGATAATCAGTTCCGGTGTTGTAAACCTTACATGTAAACATGTGCACCTAAACTGTAAATAATACTATGTATAAAGAGATAAGAATTGTAGACAATGCAAGTAAGATTTTAAATAAATTTGAGTTATTGTTAATCTGTCGATTTGAAAGGTGAGCGTTTTGTTCTTCAATATAAAACACGTTAGCTTTGATTCTTGTTTACGGTTTTATGCGATGCTACAAAATTTGGCATGGATACACGATTGGGATTTTTAGTAATCGGGATATTTCCCTATATATAAATCATTTGATATTTTGTTTTTATAAAACAACGTCGCTTTCGCTGAGAAAAAAATAACGTAACTCTTACAAATGCGTGACGTTGAACTCGATACCTATCCGCGAGAGCCGATAGATCTGTAACATAGAAGTCTAGATACATTTAACAAGGGTTTGATTATTGTTCAAACATGTCATAAAATATGTTTAGAAAAATACATATTCGAATCGCATTTTCTATGGAAGTATATAACTTTTCTTGTTCATATTAAAGTGAGAACTAAAAAGAATAAAAATAAATATGACATTGATCATGTTCAACCTAGGATTCAATTAAATAATCTATAAAAAAATATGTTTACTTTTAAACAGACAAAAGTGTGGTAAACAATCAGTTGCGTTATTTGATTAAACTATGAACATAATTTTCTTTTTTTTCCCTTTTGTAAATGACAAAACAAAATAGAATTATAAATACAAACGGGTTTTATATTGTCTTCAAAACAATAAATAAAATAAATACTTGGTAAATCACATTTGAGAGACACAATATAATAGCATGTGAATTGAAATCCGATTGAATACTTGGAAAAATTATAAAAAAAAACAATGTAGAAATAAAGGTTGTGATATTGGCTTTACTATTATACCATCCTAACACACACATCTGATTAACATCAATTTGTGTAATATGCTTCGCTATTTCTGCAAATATGTATAATATACACTTAAAAGAAATATGCTCGAATTAAAACTAATTTTCACGATTTCAGAAAGTGACACATTTCTTATTTGAATAATTTATGTTTAACAGAATATATTTCATCAAACATGAATAAATCGGAACAGTTCATGTATAGTAATTCTTTTTAGCATATGTAAAAGAGATATAAGGTATTAGACCATAGACTGTACATGTGCGTCAAACCGACATTGCTTACTTTGAAAAATGAATATGATAATCTCTCATATATGTTTCATGTCAAAAAAGTGTTTGCTTAAAACACATTTTGTATGTAGGATCAGACATGTACGTAGGATCAGACATGTATGTAGAATCAGACATGTATGTTGCCAATGAGCGTAATTGGATGAGTTAATATATGATAATATCCATTTAAGGGTGGTTTCAATTAGACATTGTTAATGAATTAAAATGTGTGATATTATGGATTATGTTGTTAAGCCATTAATTACATTGTCATTTCTATATAGTTATCTTGTGTGCCAGTATACATTGTTTACATAATGGTAGACAATATATAAGATATATTATATATGATGTATATAAATCGCCGGTATACAGAGACACAATAAAAGAGCACTTAACGTAAACGGTTGTTTGGTGTTTGTTATTGTACTATTTTTAGATTAATGTATTACAATCACACACAAATAAAACCACTAAACAATAATTAATAATTATAAAAAACAAACAAACAAAACAAGAAAAAAACCATAAAAAGTACGAAAAATCTTTATTTCCGAGATTTTAAGTCAAGTTATGTTTAGGTCATATTTTTATTCTAAAACAAAGACCCACTTTTACCAAATGATAGAGTTTATACCTTGATGACGATAACAATTAGGTTTGTAATAAAGACCATTTGTAATATCGAGAAATCTCGATCTAGTGTTGCGCACTCCATTTGTGTAAAAAAGCCGACAGGAAGACCAGTTTGTATAACCCTTGATCTCAGCATTGTTTGTTACACGCTAGTAGATTTGCAAGAATAATTCAAACTTCACAGTAGTCATCTTGTTTTAACCAGTTTAAAAAGACTACTGGTCATTTTTCTATCAATTTCAAACAAACATAAATTCGCTATATCAATATGAAATAAAAGCTATTTTTGTATAAATGAATGCGATCATGTTATGCCCATTGCAGCGGTAACACAACATTTAGTCCATACATTTTGTATGTTTGTTTCAGTGCAGGAAGTATATTGACACATCGTTATAAACAGTTATATGTTAAAATATATCAGTTAATTCGAAATATAATCTGTACGATATGATATTGAAATGAAACCTACATCACAATTAACAAAAAAATTTGCTTAACAGACAAGAACATTGACGTAACATAAAAACGGGTCACAAGAGATAATCTGGAACTGTCTGCACTGCCAACTGACAGATAATTAATAATAAGAAAACATAAACTGAAAAATAATACATTTTCGTCTGGCCTGTCATACACTAACTGTCATATTTGATTTATTTTTCTTTTCAAAAACAATTAAGTACCGGATGAGCATTCACTCATTAAAAAATTCCTTTAATCCAATTGATGCATTGAAGAGACATGAAATACATATTAAGCATTTATGAACATCACTCGATTACAATTTTATTTATAAACACCATTATTCTGTGGAATATTGTGTATACCTTGTCATTTTACATGGATATTGTAAGAGTAAACATAATTGTGAGCCAATCAATTTGATATAAGCAACAATCAATGTTGTCTACCTAATAACATCAAAACTATAATTACATTATGAAACTGTAATTGACAAAGACATTAGATATCAAAACAAGTTTCCGGATAATTGATAAAGACAAAAGACGAGACCCTCACACTTGCATCTAAAAATGATTAATGACATCATATATAAGTAAACAAGTGCGGCTTTCGTCTGCCCTTGATTATATACAATATACACGTATGCCATAATGGTTGAAAACAACAATTGAAGACTTCGAAAACAGAAACGATAAAAAAGTAGTAATAAACGACATGAACTTGGATTCTTTCGACTGCTATGACCTTGCCCGAGTAAAGATTTCAGCTGACATACGATACCGATTTAGGCTTTTTGCAATTTATATAATTTTATATGTTATAGATTTATAGCATATGTACATGTTTTTAATAACTTCTTAATTGAATATTTCTTCTTATTATGACGATTGTCATTTTAGGACTAGTTAGACTGATATTCGTCATACTTCTTTCACTACAACTAACGCGCCTCAGGCATCTTCGGGTGGGAATGATGGAAAAAGATAGACAACTCTACCATTTACTTTAATGTCATCTCCATTCTTATCACAGACACGATTCAATTGACTTGTCACTCGGTATTCACATCATATGTTGAGAAACAAATGATAACAAAACCTTAAAAAGAGATTACTCTTCATTTTAGGAACTTATGTTTTTTAAATAGCTATCTTTTGCCATTAAATATCATAGCCTTTTATTGACCCTGTGATAATATTGAAGTATTAAATATTAAAGCAAAACGTAATCTTACAATATAACAAACTATTTCAAGAAGTACATGCTTACTGATTATGAAAACCTGATAAAGCAAAGACTTATGGTAACATTTATGGCAATCAAGCTTCCTGTCAACGTTTTTTAGTTCAGGCCAGATGACTTAATATGTTTACATTTAAAATGTTTAAATAAGAGTTACTCCCCTTCTAACACATGTCATACCTGTGTGGTCGGTCTGTTTATCTAACAAAGTAACAAAACTATTTTATTTGTAAGGGCATTCCCTCGATTAAGTTGTAAAAGTATATAAAAAAATTTGTTCCGCTCGTAACAGAGCAATCTTATTAACAGAACATTATATTCACAAGATATGTGTTTATGTATTTTAGCGATTACTAATACGTGATATGATAATCCAAGACAATAACACAGTTGGAAACCAATAAAACAATTATGGACCTGAGTTGATTACCTTCACAAATCTTCTAGTTTCGGACAAAAATTTAAACGTGAATGGAAATATGTTTTTTATAGCATACCATCTGTATTTATGATAATTCACAACCTTAAACCTTGATTAGGAGTCCAAAGATGACAATGATACGTATTTCCGTTGCCATATTTTTAGTCGAATTAAATGTAGCAATTTTGCAACCCAACGATCCGATACATAGACGATCATTTCAGTCAGTTATATTCCATCATCATTGGGCGATAAAAATAGTTTGTTATTTTGTACAGAGTACTACAACTTTTATCAATGATGCTAATTATGTTTCCAGTGAGTTGTGTCTTCCAGAGGTTGGCGTTCTTTGACGAGTTACTACTTTCCAGACATAGTCCGGTATATGGCGAACATTTAGGTTCATGCCCAGCACTAGTGAGTGTGTAGATATGGTAACGGATACTCTCTGTGAACGTCAGGTCGTGGTGTCTATATAATGTCTCTGACGTCTCCAGTGGTCGGAGTGCAAGGTTTTCGTAATATAAAGTGTCGACTCTGTTAGGGAACTTCCAACTATAGCGCCACGTGGTGTTTATATTGTGTATCATAGAGCGGCACTCTAATCTCGCCTTCTTTTGGCTGTTCATGGTAATATTAATGCCAAACTTACCTAGAAAATAGAAATATTAACAACATCAACTGTTTCTGGACAGTAATGTATAAAGGACCGGCCGTAAAATACCATGATTCATAGATTACGGAACTCGTCATGAAACAAGAATCACAAGGACAAAGGCACTTACGTGAAACCAGGGATATCAGGAAATATAGATATTTGATAATACATTTAAACATGAAATAAATCCATGTCCTGGATTTATAGAACAAAATCAACCTAAATTTCAGAAACATATAAATCAGAAAGTACAGTTTTAGATTTAAATGGTGGCGACTTACTTTTGGAGAAAAGCACTGCCCTAGGGTCCCGCATCAGGTGAAGTATATGTAAGTTAGGGTATTTCACCATCAGACTCTCCAGATGTGCCATGGACAACCTCACAGTTTTTATCACAATAAAACCTGAGGACCTACATGCCTTCTCGAGTAGGGGCAGACATCTGGTCAAAGATTGTTCTGTATCTCCACTGCTGTTGGACTGTCTGTCTACGCAGGATAAAAAGGGGACATATTTATGGCTCATCAGGTGCATTCCATCTATCAGCATCCTGTGGTCCAAAGACTGGAAGTCACATGTCATATAGGCCTCGATTATTGCTAGGGATCGCGATATGAAATTAGCGTGGTTAATCATCCTGTAAAATGGAAGAAACAGAAAAATAATTATAATATTATAACAGTATGTGATAGTATAACTATTGGTTACATGCACATCATCATGCTCGTCGAAAAGGCTAAATAATATAATACATTTGCAAACAACGTTAGAAATTAACTAGGAAAGAGTGATTCTGCCTCCATACAATTGTTTTTACCCAGTTATGATAATACTAACTAGTTAGAAACGGAGACACCTATTGTAATAATAGGAGGTCACATCACTTACTTTAAACTAAATTTAATGAAATAAAAAATGAGAACGTGGAAATAAAATGGAAACAAAATTTAAAATAAAATGTTTTCGTAATCTCACACATTATTCGATACCATAAATAGTGTCTTCCAAGTTCCCATATAATGTCACTATTGATACTCAATATAAGTAGATCATTTCTTCAAAAAGTAAATACCATGATAGTATTGTAGGTTACTTAGGTCTATACCGACTTAAGATGTAACCGAATTAGCTCTCATTCGGTAGGTATCCCATGTGAAGTCATTATTTTGAGAATTCAGCTAACGTCCGTCCTTGTTTCCCGAAATATATGATGTTACGCTTGCAAACACATGACGTTACGATCAACACATTGTACCGAAATAATGTAATAAACAAGTATGAAATTTGTGTAGAAACACAGGCAAAATAACAAGAGTTTAGAGAAGTGAAAATATTTGGGTAAGTGTTTATTAACATAAAGTATATTTTATATTGAATTAAGTTTAGATTAAGAAAGCTATCTGGTTTAAAACAAAATTACCGGTATAACCCGCTAACAATCGCAACTATCTGCGAAATGAAATATCTACAGCAGAATTCCAATGAATACATACATGTATCATACTTGTACGAAAATACAATTACATAGCTAATATTGATATTTAATATTGAAAATGCATTATAAACTAGACACTAGTTGCTAGGGACACAAGGAAACCAGTAATTGACATTGTGATATAAATACGAAAAGCCTCCGCCTCCTTGTCGATGATATCAGATAACAATGATACTTCAAGGTGCTGTCATACCAATAACGAGTCAACAACATCTGTGCCTCAGTAATCAATGTACAGGTCAGGCTGGTGTTCCGCAATGATTATATGATTGGATTTCAGTATAAATAAGACGATACAAAATCTGTACAACCTAACACTAACTTTAATGAATGCATATATTGTATGCATAGCTTAAACGCAGACTGAATACAGCAAGTTTATTGATCCAAAGCAGAAAACAGTTTTATTTCTCGACAAGCGCATTTATTTCTGTTTTTAGATTACATGTATGTCTAAAATGAAACTGATTATTTTGTTTTACTCGAATAACAGGTATGCTTGTTTTAGTCTACTCCTACATTGACAACAAAGTATGGAGGCGAAAGAATCACAATATGTATACACTTTTATACTTATTTAATATCAAAAACTTTTTAAAAATTTTGATCTAAGGTCAAAGTATACATTGAAGCTGCCATAATAAGAAATCATGCCCCATTTAAGATTTTTCCATGCGTGAAATCGTTTTACTACATGATATCACCAAGGAGACGAAGGTTTAACAATTGAAAAACAGCAGCGAAAGCAATTCCTCAAGTCCCATGTTAAAATATAACATCGCATAAAGGACTACATTAATAAGACATGTCATTCTTCCTGTTCGATGCCTAATTACTACATTAGTATGACAAACAGAATACTGACACTTTGTCTCCCTTCAAGAGCCTCATTGACGGTATTTTGTTGGCTAACATATACTCCAAGGCGTGAAGCGGCTCAAACACATAGAAAGATTGATCCGCGTGCTGCATGATGTCGCCGGTCAAGGACGAGCCACTTCTTGGATGAGACAGAATTATCAGTTGACGGACACTGGTCAAAGGCACGTGTTGATGACGTTTTTGTGTTGGTGTTACGTATAATTCTTGGAGAGCTCGTGATGCTTTCATGTAATGCTGGCGGCCTAGTGGTCCTGTCACGTGATCTTGTCGGAATCCAGCCACTATCACGTGATCATAATTTATGGCTGGAGGTGGTGCTAGAACAAGGGCGTTGATATCAAATTAAATACTATAACAAATTGACTTATATTTACAGATAATACAAAAGAAGTATAATTTCTCTATTAACGTGTTCAGACGATACGATATGCAATCCTTAAATGAAACGATATTTATATTAATTCTGTCGGTATGGAAATTTGATAAGTAATCATAACGGAAAACAAAGCGGTGGTTGGTTGATTCAACGTCCTAACGAACTCTACTTCCAAACCCGATTAAGTTTTTTCTTTACTTTTTATTTACTGATCTCAAACTCAGCATACCTATTTCGAATTGTAAACGGAGCAAGAGTAAAACGTAGATGATGATTCCTCCGATGACGGAAAGTTTGCACCATCTACATACCATCCGGGGAATCTGAATTCAAATAATACACATAACATCTCAGATATAGATATAGAGGTTCTGGGACTTCTCCCTACATAATCATATACTACATGTATTTGTGAAATTGTTATTCGTTTTTACATATGGAGGCGAAATCCGGACGGGATATTTCTGTTTACCGAGGCAGTCGTGACGTCATATTTCGATTATAAAGCAATTATTACTTTTGACTTCAGAAATGTGTCTCACGATAACTATAACATTTAGGCATTCAACGTCTTTTAGTTTGCATTCATAGCGCTTCATGTTGAATTTGCATCTGTCCAGTTGTCATTCATATTGGCTAATGCACATGTTATTAAGAAAAGACAATTACATTTTACTTTTCAACTACAGTATAATATATTTGGTTTGGCCATTTTGACCATAAAAGTCATTTTTTGAAATGTTTTCTTATTAATAGCGATGAAGCTCAACACGTTTATTTCGACTGTTCTTGGTCAGCAAAATATCGAATAGCGTAAATAATACCAAAGGAGAACATCAAAAAATGTGTATATAAATTATGTCCGATTAGATTATTCAGCGGCATTGCATAAATACAACTTAATAGATAAAATGAAATAAATAAATCAAAGAATAAATATATGAAGCGGACGAACATATCGGCTTTTAGAATAAGCTTTCCGATGCAAGGTATTCACCTATGGATCTACAGTTGTATGTTTTGTTGAATGTGAGTTAGTATTGAAAATAATCTATGCATGAAAAGGACATCATAAAATGGCATAACCCGAAAAATATATAATACTTATTAATTGATTATTATTTTTGATAACTTACAAGCCAATAACCATACAATACCATTTTTGAAGTCAGGATAAAATTGATCTTTATGACGCTTGTTATGACATTCATGAGTAGATTTTTGCCACAAAGGGTATAACAGAAAGAACCTTTTTTATATTTTATTATCATTAAAAACAATCTTTATTTTTTGCATAAAACTTATTTACAAATACATGGGAGATAAACACATATATGACAGGACATATACATTACCTTTCTATCACACAAAACAACCCATAAAACACAACATAGCATGCTCAGTCAGTATGTAAAAAATGATTTATTTCGGTGAAAATGATTTTATGAAATACGAATTCACAGAAATAATCCTTAATCCATTAAAATGGTCAATGTCAAAATGTCAGGTAAAATAAAAATATGTTTTCTTCTGAGATAGGACAGCCATCATATCCGATACAAGAAAAACTACATTTTTTCTATCAGATAATTATATAATTAACCTTTATTTTTATAGCCTATATAAACACGGTTTGTTCAAATCTAAGACGTGAATAGAAATTCATATAACAAAAACATATCATATAATTATGTTTGTCAAAAACCATACCGTTAAAGGAATTAAAATGTGTAGGAAAATTTGAAACTTACAGTACTTACCGCCATCATGGGAGTCTACCACCGTCCCGCTATACCAAAGGTGACACATCGGTAGTCATGCAACCGATGATGAGATATCCAATAAAATAGGCGGCTGCATCACTGCCGACAGTCGGGTAGAACCAAAAACAGTTGCAACTTACACACTTCTACAAATATAGCTGAAGTACAATAAAATGCCCTTTAGTGACGTAAATTTAGACAAAGGCGGAGGAATAGACTGTAGTCTTCTATGATCATGTCTGGTGCTGCAAAACTTCCACTATCTTCTCCGGATGTTCAGTCGGACTAGGAGGCCTTCCATGTCAGTCACACCGAAGACTAGAGGACATCCTGAATCACTCATTCAGCACAGATCTATAATGGCAGACTAGAGCCATATGGTGTCTTGTAACCACTTTACATCAATACAGTTTTCCAGTGATGTATTTATCTCTGTAGCAAAGGATACCTGCCGGCGATATCGCTGTGACAGTTGTATAAGCTTGTATTTTTTACGTTAATAACTCAAGTATTGTTGCTAACAATGTAATATATATTTTAATCCATACAGCCAGTACGAATCTAGAATGTTCATTATTTAAGCACACGCTAGTGTATATAGAAGATTAACTAACAATTGTAGCTCCTTACAAATTCTGCTTCGTCTCATTACGTCTGACAGATTGTGGGAAATTGAGGGTACATTCTGAATGCACATCTTAATGAAGCATGTGTGTCTGAAAAATGGGTTAGTCGGGAAGTTCATGGTTGTGTATAATGCAATTTGTTTGAACATCTTTCTGCACTTTTGCGTGTCGAGCACAAACATACACCTGCTTCTGCTTTTATGATTGGAAGATGATTTTTCTTCCAGTTTTGATATTTTGGCACCTTTTGGTCTAAAATGTTAGGGTATCATGTCCTTTGAAAAATATTTTGACCTAATGTAAAATGATTGATACCTGCGGTTTGCACTTCGAGCTCTGTATTTGACGGGTTATTTGTCTATTATCAGAAATAGTGTGTCTACGACATTATGTTTCACTTGAATAACACTATGAAGCCAATAAATAACCATTACATACGGAGATCCTGAACAGATCATAGCTGTTGATTGAACAGTAAACAAACTTGACCTTTATTAAAGATTAGTGTTTTAGTAATAGTAAACACTCAGAAACGTCATCTTTGTTGTTGTAAAATCATCAATAGGGTTATATTATACCACAAGCTATCTCCAAGCTGTTCCTTATGCGTAGAGATATCGACCGTAGCTGCGTCTGCATACTTACAACAACAATAGACACGTTATCTATTTAACATCTGTAATAAGATATTGTTGTAAACCCGTTATGAATTTTAAAGATGACCTCGTCTCCTAATTCGTTTCGCACAATGGACGTAATCCTTAAACAGCATATAACTTATTTTCTTAAATCGATTCCCGCCCATTGTTTCATGAAGATAAAGGGATGAATCACGGCAGTTCTGCTGATAGGAATGTCATTGATCGAATGCGTAAATTATAAAGACAATATAGATTTGATAAACTCGAAATTTAAGAAACAAAATTTAAAGCAAAATATTTTTACCTATTTTAACTCTTCAAAATGACGAAAATATTTATCATTGTTACATTTTTACGATTAAACGTTCTTTGTTCATACTTACAAATGTACATTCTACCTCAAAGGAGACATGGTTTAAATGTTACCACTCTTAAAATAACCGTTCTTTAAATGTTACCTTAGTAATACAATACACTGGGACAGACAAATTGAAATATCAAGTTGGCTATTCCATTCAAATAATGTTTGCCATGGGTAGACTTCTATACAGATCAAGATGATTTGTCATCTGTTTCTTTCATTAGAAGTGAACTGTATATTACGTTATAACTGCAGGAAACATCACCGCACAACATATTGACAATCTTATTGTGATTCTAGACTCAATTTGGAGAACCAAAGATAGTCCGTGTACCCGAAATATACTTCTAAGATAATTTATAAGTATTCTTTTGCAATAATAATCAAGTTATTAGAACATGACCCTAGTATGAAGATTCAAAATGTGATGGAATGTGTTAGGTGTAATAGATCAACATACAACATCTACATCTTTTTATTACATTTTTCACAGGAAATATAAGGAGGTTTCCATGTGAACATAAAACGATATACTTCACTTCACTCTAGTATAATGATTTTTTTATGATCATACTGATCTGGCATTCTGATTGGTCGATTCTTGTTTTCATACCATTATGAAAAATAAAAATACGAGAATTGCGCGAAATCTGGACGTTATCGTGACATCACAATAGAAACATCGACGTTGCGTGTTGATTTGGAAAAATAATCCCATAGAAAATCAATGGAATAGTAAGCGTAAGTATAATTCATTTTATCAAGTCGTGTGGAAAAATTAATTATAAGCATTGATGTCACTATTTTTTTTTCTAAATTTCATCGGGTTATGAAATAAATTTTGTTTGTATGAATCCGTGTAGCATTGACATATAACTGGTATTCCTCAAGAAACGAGGGATATCCTCCAATTACAATTTGTCTCATTCAATCCAACTGATTCCAGTGATTTCAGCAATGTACTATTTCTGCATTTGACACTAGTGTAATATGACCTGAAGCGATTTTCATCGGCTGGTACATTAATTTATTGTGACGTCATGACAGAAACAATATAATGACGTCAGGAAAAATGACGTGATGCCATGATTTCGTGGACGGCGGGACAAAATGACGACCACCGCTAGAATTTCGCAATATTTTCACGTGAGATTATTCGAAATAAAGGTTGTTGTATTATGTAATAAAAAAGTTGTTTTTTTTTTTTGTGTTCATTTCATATGAACTTTTATGAAACTCGTCTCGAAATTTCTTTATCTCGCCATAAAGATTCGTTACATAAAAACACTCATTTTATATATAATATACTTTAACCACATTTCTTCGCGTTCGATTTACTTTCGCAAATTTCGAGCTGAATGTAAAATTGCGAAAGATTATCTCCGCGAATTAACATTTTTATTTTTCTAAATTGATATTAATCTTCATTCAATTTTTAAATCCGCGAATCGTGTTTGAAATGGAAATCGAGAAATTGGAAAGCCGCGAAAGAAAGTTGTTTTACAGTATACAAAAGTAATCAGGTACAGAAAGATCCTACCGACAAATACCACAATTAGTAGTTTCGTACATGTACATTCCATGACAACATATCTTGCATTGAATAGTCATCTATCTGCTGGTCAATTGAACGTCTTCACCACTCATCTCACAAAATCGAGTTATTTCCCTTACTCCGAAGGTTTCATGTTACTTAGAAAAACTGTTATATTCATTGACTAGACCACACAAATGGTATCATTGGGTGTTATAGAAGTGTAATATCAAAGACACATCGGCCGCGACTATACCGCGGACAACGAGAACAATGTTGGCCATAAAAAGTTGTGTGCATTTAACAAACTAAAATATGTGGAAAATGACGAAAAGCAATTAATGTGCTTGTTTAATACTTTTATTATACCTAGATATTCAAATATGTTTTTTTTGTTTATTTGATTATTATAAGGCCCTATTAACAGCCTGGGTTTATGTAAGGACGGCCTCCCATGTATGCAGTTTGTAGCGTGTATGAAGTGCGGATTCGTATTTTGGGAGACTATGTTATGTTCGTGTTGTGTCTTCTTGTATAGTGGAACTTTTACCCTTTTTATAGTGCTATATCACTGAAGCATGCCGCCGAAGTCATCAAGCAACATACCCCAACCGGTCACATTATACTGACATTGGCGAACCAGTCGTCCCTGTCCCTGTTTGCTGAGCACTAAGCAGGAGCAGAAACTACCGTTATTATAGACTTTGGTGTGTCTCGGCCAGGGCACAGAACCAGAGCCTTCATCACAGGGTCAAACGCTCAACTTAAGGCCAAAAGTGAGGCAGTGCCAAGGGAGGCATTAGGACACATAGAGTCACTTAGGACCCTAAATTTAGTCGCCTTTTACGATATGAAATAGGGGCAACAGGTACAATTCGAACGGCCTACTTGCAGGGCCAATATTAAAAAAAACTATATCGGGAATTATTATTTTAGATCCTAACATCTGCTGAATAAGGACTCCACCTTTGATGTTTCAGAATACATAAACATGACCACAGGTACTGCTGCCTTGCAAACAAAGAAAGATGAAGGTATTGGAGGTAAGATTAAAATAAGATTAAAATAATATTTAGGAACAGACATAAAATAGTATACTGAAGATGATCAATATACTACAAGTATACACGTAGGTTCTTAAAGAGTGTTCATTTCATATTTTATTAGAATTTTTTGTATTTGTGTCCCATGGCGAGCAAAATTTAATTTTTAATGCGAGCTTCATGAAATGATCACAATTGTAAGATATTATAATGACAAAAACAACAACCAAACATTTCATAGACTTCTTCTACAAAATGTACTGCAAAAATTCCAGCGGAGGAAGCCATTTTCTCCTGCTGTCCTCGAAATCCTGACGTCACTTCGTTAGTCCATATTGTTTCTGTTATGACGTCACAAATGATTTCCTGCTCTACACAGCCTATGGAATTCGCTTCCGGTTAAATTAAACTAGTTGCGTATGCAAAAATGTCACTTGGAAGAAATCACTGGATATCAGGCAGATTATTTGATAGAAACAGGTTAGTGAAAGCAATGGCTATAAATATTTTACCCGCTATAAATCATCTATCTAACGTGACGCTACCCAAATTGAAACAACAAGTTTTGAAAATAATTGTGAAAAAATCTGATGTGTATATGAATCCAGATTTTTCTCTTTACTTTCCACAAATAGACGCCTTCAGTTTTAATTTCATGATTGATTTACTTGTCAGCAGTGCATATATTTTGAAATAGAGAGCATGAAGCATACCCGGAATAGCACCGTGTTACAGCAGGTTCGAGTACCCAAATTGAACACTTCCTAAATATAGTCTGATTAAAAAATGTAGAGACATCATAAAAGATGTCTGAATACATTTCAAGAAAGTTCAAACATTTTTAGTTTATTTAAGTCACATATGTGTCAAAAATATCCCATTGTGCATTTGTTTTTCTTGTTTTAAAATATATGGTGTTTTTAGGGTTGTCGCACGACGTAGTTTCCCGGATTTATTCACAATTTCAATATTTTTGTTTTTTAAATATAGATAATAAGCAACTGGAATGAAAATGACATCTAAAATTGTCACAGCTACATTTCAGCACCTTAATTTTTTGTTCAGGATAGTTATTGGTAGTTTTGATTGTAAATGGAAAATTCTGTATCACATATTTTAAAAGTGTTCCGTTTTGGGTAGCGTCCCAATTTGGGTAGTGTTACGTTATATGAAATTGTCTTAATCAAACAGAACTTAATTATGACTTATTACATATTTCCATGCTGGTTTAATTTAGATTACTTGTTTGGCAAGACGCGCTACTTATTGGTATTTGGGTCGATTTGATACCAGAAATGAAAAACCTAGCGGATTTCAACACAAAAACATTAGAGAAAAGCAGTATGACATCACTCGATTATTGATGAAGTGAACAGGAAAGTAGTTCGGTCAAATTTCACCGTGTCAGCCAATAAGAATGTATTAATATCACATATGGTATAAAATATATTAATCAGCAGCTGTAATTAGTAATTGAAAAAAATGATAGATATTTGATAGAGATGAATAACATTCATCGCTTGTTGTAGAATAAATATTACATACCATCACAATACCATTCATCATCAAACTTCGAAGTAAAATTTTGCGGCAGATTTTCTAGGGGTAAATGTTTTGTCCACTTATCGGACCGTTCCCTGTTATAAGTAGTGTTTATATAACCCACAAGTTAAGTCAGCGATATTTAATTCAATCATCTAGCATTACCTTGTAAAAGAAATTCCTCAAAACCAATCGTATAAACTCACAAATATTTTAATTAAATTTTCCTAACTTAAATAACAAAATTAATCAAAGCATGAAATAACTTGCAAACATGCGACGTAAATTTCTGCCTAAATAAGTACACATTATTTATCACTATCATACTGGGTTTAGAGCGGAGACCTTTAAATCGGCTAAGATTTTCAATTTATGAATAAACAGCGAGGAGTGATTTACTTGACTGAGTTTTGGCGCTATGCCCATGCATGTTTGTACAGTCATGGGAGGACTCGATTGTTCCGCGAAACAAAGTAGTCCCTGTGTAAACTATTTTCTATTGATCGTGTGAAGGCACTCGAGATCCGAGACCTTAGACGTTGACAGCGCTTTCATTTTACTTCTGCCTTATAACGGTGGAGTGGACTTATACACAGGTGTGTGGATAGTTGATTACAGGTAGATATACCTGTATAGGTACCCAGTGCATATAGGCATATAATATCTACCAACTTGGAATCGTACAGAGAACATCCTTTATCAGGCAGTATATCAATATGATACTGTGAGTTCGTGTGACACTTTCGGTTAGATACCCCTGATCAGCTTGAAGAACGTGGGCACATCACCTGGAATATTATACCCATGAGAATAACCTACCTGGTGATGGTACTAAGGCTGAATGTAATGCAATAGCCGGGAAATACAGGTAACTATTTAATATAGTTTTGTTACAGAATAGAGTGAATCTATATAATGCATCGATTTTATCCAGACCTATTTATTATTAAATTAAAACAGAAACAGCTATGGTTAAAGTACACATTTTCTGATGCTTGTGACTATGTATTTAACTCTTACATATAACTGATCGTTACGAAAATGTTTAAAAATACATATACCTCCATCCTGAGGGAAATTGTAATCACTTCATGTGATTTTAAATGTATAATATATGCATTTCGTTATCGCTAAAATAATCATATGGAGAGAAGTACTATTGTCTATATAGTATATTGAGTAAAGGTTCCAGATAATTTTAACTTACATACTTTAGAAAGAGATAACTGTTTGGAAGTCATAAACCCGGTACTGCACCTTTATTTACGTAAGACTCAGTTTAAATAAACATCCTGTTTCTACATTGTATATTGGCATACTTGAACGATATAATGGTCGTTTGTCCCATGAAAGAGGTGGGGTAAAGTGATATAAATATTGATTGGTAAAGTTTGGAGGTTAACTTACAATGTACTTCTTACCATAATTACCACACTCACTGGTAATTAGCATGTTATGGTAGAAATAATAAAATATCAATTATATTTGTGGTATATCTTTATCCACATTTGGTTTAGAAGAGCTATATAATTATTTGTATTTCCATGCAATATATTTTAATAGCTTATACTAGATTGGCTGTTGATATTTAATAAGTGATTTTAAGACAGGGTATTCGGTTTATAATGTTGTTTTATAGACAGGAACGTAAACCAACACTATAACATGGGTACATGTCAATAGTTGTATAAATTAAGATATTTAATACTTTAAGCCTTTTATCAATATGATTTGTATTAGTTTAAGACTTATCCTATGTGTGCAGAAGAACAGACTATTCAGGATTAGCACAGATTATACTTTTAAACTGTGTCACGACTTGATAAATGTGTCTGGATAACATACAAAAAGGACGTAAGACTTTGATGTTTTAAAACTCCTGAAATCTATTTTCATCATGACAATGTTTTCTAATTAAACATTAACCATGTATATTATGGTTCGTATGACAATAAAAATGTAGGAAATTTGAAATGCCGACTATATACAGTTGATAACTGGACATTTCTCGGTCTTAAATCTATGACTTTCCAATAATGTACATGTAATACAAAGAAATCAAAATTACTGTCGTGTTACTTACGACAACACCATTCTAAAAATATTGTTCAATTATATTGTAATATCCCACATTTGAATCAGGTAGATACAATGTATTTAGTATTGAATTAATAATGAATAGCAATACGTGTGATAACATGCCATCCCACGCGTTACAAATCAATACTGGTCAGGCAGATCGGACAGAGTGACTTCAACTCTTGATTCAATAGAGCCTGTCAACTGGACATTAAAGTTATAGTACCAATATATAACAACACCCCATTATGTTACGCTGAAGTACAATTGTACAGGTATGTTCCCGTTCTCAAAGATGTAATACATAATTGATAACTAGAAAGCTGTATTTAAATAAATCACTTTGCCCTCGCATTTGACATGATGCAGAGTATATGTGATGTATAGTCCCGTCAGAGATCAGGTGGACTGCTTCTTCTGTCAGTGAGGGATATTTCCATAAAGACCATCCTTAGTCCAAGATTGATAATTAAATATTCAACTATCTATAGTAATATGATAAAGGCTCATTATGGCTCTGCAGCTATGTGCTGTTGCTCAGTGATTATATCCCGTGACTAAACGGTAAACCGGATACGTTTCTACCACAGAACAAAATCAGGTGGCTGACCATTCTATTGTCTATAGAAAGCATTGTTGTTTTACAAGGCGAAGCACTGGTATTATGTATCGTGTCATCTAACCGTTCGTCCTACACTTCTGAATAAAATACCAAAAGGAACGGTCGACTGAGAACTAATTATCTAAATCTAACTAATCTCTATAAAGCAACCACAGCTCCAAATGTTCCGACAAATTTAATATCGCTGCATGATTGCACACATTTTCCAATATCTCATTCAGCCGGTATATACTTGCTAAGATGCTCTGTGATGAACCGTGGCAACAAAAACTCCTTGAGAGTTCGTACAACATAACATATTTTCTTTCTCCATTACTAAAGTGGTCTATAAAGTGGTTGAGACTAAATATGTATCTGACGCCTGCGGTATATGGTCGATCAAGGTAATATCTTTATACAATACCTACTTTCTTTTCACTTCTATTTTCTGTTCGCGACTGGCATCTTCCGTTTCGTATGACGGGCAATTTTGAGGATTGGTACCAAACTCTATGTCATCCTGAAACATAGCATGCTTTATAAAATGGCAGATGTTATCTGTAATACACCTTGTTGTAATTTTACTATAATTGTTCTTTGATGGTGATACAATTTTATCAATGGACTACTTTGGTTATGTCAAAGGAGCCATACAGAGTATTCCATTCGACCATTTTCTGGTGACGGGTCAATCACTTGTCCCAAAATACATACAGCTTTATAAGCAACCGAAAGCTAATATTACCGCCATAACATATACAATACATTAATGTTATTTTAACATACAATCGATAAGTACATCAACTCAGAGCCAGACTTTAATATTGTTAGTAAACATTAGCGCTATGTCCGAAGGCGTCCTAGTCCATCGCGACAATTTTAAACTCCATTATGTCCAGTAATGGTGACGTCATCACGGTATACGTCAATAACATCAAGGTGTGAATGAATTAGTTTTTATCCTGCTTTCTTGATTTTGTTTGGTTTTAGAAGTTAAATATTATTTGTCATCTTAATCTAATGTGTTATTGTTTGCCATCTTACTTTAATGGTCCCCACGTTCTGTTTTCCTTCTAGTTGTGCTGGTATAATTAACAGACCATATGGATCAAACTTTTCTATCTTAAAGAAAGATCTAATAATCAAATCCATATATAAAGTTTACAGTCAATACGCGTATCAAAACATAGCATGTACGAAATAATTAAAGATAATATTTTACACATGATCCCCATAACCAGGTTCGGAATTTGCAGAACAGTCTTTAAACGTTAGGATTACACACTATGGTCATTTTGTCTTTCCATGACTCGCCAATGTTGCTAGGAGCACCATTCAGCAATGCGGTCCTTCTCTGGTCATTATGCAGCAGATTACGTCTTATAATACAATTGTTTCGTTCTTACATGACTCCATATTGCTGATATGACCACTGTACAACTGTATATATTATCTCTCTTTGCTTCGTCACTAATAAAATATACTACAAAAGGCCATAAATGTTGCTAAACGCAACAGGTAAAAATCAAACTCCAAGTACATACGCAGTAGAGTTGAATCGAAATGCATATGACGTGTTGTTTCAAAATGAAACAAGCTCTGGTATATAAAAGTTTCTTTATTACCTATCCCCTGCAGTTAGGTAATATAAATTTGGACATACAACGTTTACTTACTTGGCGTTCAGCCAATGTTCTTTCCTTATACAGTGATATATGAATGTAATATAAAAGTAATACATGTACATAAATGTTGAAATACATTTATTCATATACCATTATAATTTCATATCTCATTTCATATGACCATGATTACTTCTCCGATTCATAAATAGATTTAGAAACGGTCTTTTGAAATAATTAAAAGCAGAAAGGCATGGTGCCAGCGTGTCATGGATTTTGAACATCCGATAGCACTTAACAGTTGGTGCGCTGTCAATAACACTGAATGTGAAATATTGTATTGGATTTTATACAAACCAGGGTTTAGCTGTTAAAGTTTTCTTCTCTTATTGTCGGTTAGAAAGCTGGTGGTCGAATTCCGAAATGTGTTATAAATTCGGCTATCGTGATCTTAGAGGTCACAATATAAAGTGGAGAACTGAAGTTGGTTGCGAATTTCTAGTTCAGAGTTAACTTTAACGGAACTTGGGTCTGGTCCCGGCACCATAAAACTATTCTCAGACAGATTTTTACTCAAATATGATTCTACATAGGCTTGAGTAAAAAAATTGTCTGAGAAAGTTTTGTGGTGCCGGGCCCTGGTTCCTAGTTCTGTTTAAGTTCAGAGGAACTAGGTGCTAGTAACTAACTTCAGCTCGGCAATATTAAGTCAGTTTAGGAGTAGTTTTGTGTTAGCTCGGTGCCACAGTCAGGATATACCACTGTCTCCGCAAACACACCAGTATGTACGTACCATATTTATGCACGACCCCTGTGGAAATTGCAAAAATAGTGTTATATGTTTATGGTGAGTTGACAAAACTCCTGTCGGGTTTCTTGTAGGCGTTTATCATTTTCCCTGGTAAAACAGGCATGCATTAGAAAAATACGGCGAAGGACAACGGACCATGTCCACGATATATAAGACTTAATGGGATTGAATTGTGTACACATAGTTAGATAAGTAATGCTATTGTGTGTTGTGTAGTGCGTGGCAATATACTTATAATCAAAAGTAGGTAGTATTACAAGAGCTTTATAGACAATAAGATAGTTTCCACCAGGTGCTAGGTCAGGTAGCCGCTAGGTCACGTCTGTGGCAAACCAAATCAGACATCGTAAAAGTTTAAAAGTATCCATTTGAACAAATTCAGATCCAAGCGGAATGAAATCGACCGTAGCGTTCAAAGGGTAGTTTGCTTTCAAACACTGGTGGTAAAGTTTGACATATACGATGACCTAAGAAAAATATTCTAAATATTCATGAAATTTGTTTCGAGCAATAAAGTTTGAAAAAGTGATTTCAAACTGATCGGCTGATTGCCAAATTTACCTGTTTCTTACATACAGGTGTGTCTTTGTACATGTTCGAGCACACTCCACATGGTTTTAAAGTACGTGATAGTACACCAATCACATTTACATAGAAAAGTTATAGAAATATTGAAAATCAAATACATTAGTTCGATGCCCTATAAATGACATGTAAAGTGTCTACAGTTAATATTTATCGTGTAAAGTACCTATATAATATAATTACCATAACTGTAAAAAAGTATAATTAAGATTTTATCAAACAGCCATATAACAATGAAATGGTGTTCTCGCTATTGTTACGATATCTGAAATCAACATTATATTGTTTCCATTGACCTCCTATTGTGAAGTATTCTGTGTTAGAAGTAAATCTCTCCCTTTGTTTACCTTCACGCTTTGTCCCGCCAACTTATTTGTAACACTCTTATTGAATAGAGTGTGTAAATGTTGGTAAGAATTATACAAACGTCAAATCGTTGCCTGTGATTTTTGCCCCGGAGTACTCCCAAAGATTTAAACAAGCTTAAATCGGATTGACTTATATGACAAAGGGTACTAGAGTGTAACTTGAAGTCCGCTAATTGTTCTCAGTAAACACATTGAGACGGATTGTAGTCTTGGTCAGATTGAGACCAAAGGCGACTTTTTCTGATTGCTTTGTGACACTTTGATTCGATACACAAGTTGAGAAATACAAATCGGATTGAATAGTGAAATTGAGTTGTAGAGCTCGCTTTGAAGTTTTGTGCTCCTTTTCTGCTGTAAAGATTCTGCTGAAAAGTTCCCATTAAACTCGTGAAGCGTTACATTAATGACTATAATTATATTTGTACTCAAAGATATCTCTCAGTAATTAGCTAAACGAATCAATTATTAAAAAGCGGTATATTTCTAAGGAAATGTGAAATATATATATGCCGCATACATGTATTAATGATGTCAATTTTAGCTTGAAGTACCGGCCTGTCAGGTAGTCCTCGTGATTTAAATGCGTTTAATGAAATTTGAACTTGAGGTTATCAAATGTGAACCAAATCAATTCCACCTGCCATACCTTTACGTAAATAACTATACAGTATAACATTAGCCCACAAATGTTTACGGCGGAAGTGTGTACGTGTTCTAGTATCTAATAAAACGATTGTTTTACTTATCAATTTTAAACCATCGACATCATTGTTAGCTAAAGATAATCGAGAAATCCCAAAGGCTAATTAAAAAAACAACACCAATATTCCATTTTATTAAAACTCATCAGGGATTATGTGAGCTCCTTGCATGACACCAGTCCTATATAGCATTATTTATATCGGAATTTTACAAATGAATGATAAACAAGAAATGCGTTAAGCAAGTTTACATTATCATATTCAGAGTCATACTCTGAAGTTCCTCGTGTGTCTTCTACAGTCTTTCTTTACCGGACATTACCCGATTTTACAAATATTTTCCTTTTTAAAATATCGTCTGTGTATATTTAGGATTAATTAGCACATGGCGTCGACCTTTGGTATTTACAGAATGATTTAAGTCCTAAACGACATGTTATGTTTGACCGATAAGGACTCTGGATAATGATTCTCTTTATATTTGATATACAAAGCTTTTATAAACAACGATAAATGTATTGATCATAAATAAAATAATGTTTGACATTTCAAGTAATTCTGTCTTACATTACAAACCTCTAATACCAAAAGTTGGTATCAACCTATAAAGTTGGGTATTGACTTTCAAACTTTGCTAGCCAAGACTCGGGGAGATTATGGAGCTGAATACTCTTAGCTTGCGAAGTTGATTTCTCTACGACCAGCTTGTTACATTTTTAAAATATTAGCTAATCAGGACAATCGACAATATTGTAAAATGCTTCTGAATTTATTATGTAATATTATATTTTGTATTCTTATAACATACCGATCACATTAAGTGAGAGTAACCGATCACATTGGGAGTCAAGCATAAAGAATCTGAGAATAATTGCCATGTGTTGGGCAACAGGTATACAAGTCTATAAAATCATCTCATCAAGCTCGAACTCCTTTATGATAATAAATTCATGATAATAAAAATCAATAAAAAAAAACTAAATACTGTCTTCATTTTGAACTTTTTACACATTTTCTATTGAAATTGTGCCTGGGCAGCACTCGAATATTTGTGTACTAGTTAGTAAATACCGCCGTTGTTTAGCTGTGGATACCCAGACAGTACTAAATCTCAGACAATTCCTATCTCTCACAGCTGTGTTGATCTACATACTGTGAAGATTTATGAACATGTTGAGATACAAATTAAACACCGGGAAACAGGACATTTTTATTTGTCCCAGCATGTGGTAGATCTTATTGAATTTAATGTCACTCGCCATCTCTGATACATGGTTAACGTTGTATAAATATATGTATGATCGTATGTTTCTCTTCTGGCTATATAATGTTTATAGATGAATAAATGTCATTATCATTTCTGTAAATATTTTCACAAACTAATTACTATCATAATAAATGAAATCGACGTTTATTTCGTATACATTTATAATTAGCATATAACAGTGGTCGTTGGCTTAGCTAATGATTCCCATTTCTGAGTTTTTGGTCATTTGTGAATTTAGAGAACTATTCATTTATACGACGATTTATATCTCCAAACCACAAATTTATAGATTTGTATAGATTTATACCTACATTTTATCTATCCCTCGTCACGTGTGTGACGTAACCTTAACCAATAGGAGAAAGTGTAACATTCACTGATCAGCCATTATGTCTCAGATGCGAAAAGCAAATGTAATATATTAGAGGAGTGGTTCGCCCGTTGTCAGTATAATGTGACCGGGTGGGGTGTGTTGCTTGGTGTCTTCGGCGGCATGCTTCAGTGATATAGCACTATAAAAAAGGGCAACAGTTCCACTATACAAGAAGACTCGACATGAATGTACCGCAGTCTCCCAAAACCCGCACCTCGCACAACATATACGCAACACACCGCATACATGGGAGGCCGTCCTTACATGACCATAGTTGTTAATAGGACGTTAATTAATCAAACAAACAAGAAACCTCAAAATACACAGCTTCATTGTAATGTGGTTCGTTTTGAATCAAGATTTTCCGGATTGTTTAATTATAAAAACTCTAATGGTAATAAACATGTACTGTCAATATAAAACAATAGAATAAACTTCATACAACCAGAATTTTGATATAAGGTCAGTATTAACGCTCAATCGTTTCTTTTTAAAATAAGAATATACACTAAGATGCTAATTGTAATATGGTATCGGTATCTAAGCAACATTTGCTATCGTCATTGCGTTATTCTACGTCCATTGTCCGTCGTGCCTAACGAAGTCCAGAGATTCATAATATAGGAACATAATATTTCCCAGTAATGATCGAACTGATTCATTTAATGACGGACTGTTGCTAGGTAACCCAGCCTGTTTAATTACCATCTGCTCATTAATTGATGCGGACCTGTTATCAGGTTAACTTCCGGTTTTGTGGGTATTATAGGTGACGTCTAATGTTCAGTAATACTGAATACGGTTTGTTTGTGTGTAATTAATTAATATCTGTGATATAACACCCGATTACGTGGCGTCACGATGAAAGTGGCAACACAAATTCACCTGATCATAATTACATATACTGTATAATGCACGTAATGCATTACGTGTGTAATAACTTGGCGCTCTGAAAAGTAAAATTCTTTAGAATTCGTTTATGTTTTACAATTAAAATTCCCGTGTAATGTGATAAGTCATTATCAACATTAACATAAAGTATATTCAGAATCAGTATAATTCAAATGGCGCAAGAAAGAAACTAAAATCAATTCGGTTTATAATTACAATCTTTGTTTACCATTTTATATCAGAATATGTAAATTCTGGCCATTTTTTCACTTAAAAGTCCTATTAGTTTTATTACAAGCAGTATTTCCCACATAGGGAAATAATACATGTTTCTGATAGCGATTCCGTTTCGTCTTTATACTCATTTGCACTAAAAGCCCTTGATGATTATCAAACATGCGTATGAATACAAACATTTGACCTGGGTTAGCCGGAAGACAAAACCCATTGAAAAATGTTGCCTATAGATTGATATTAAGTATATACAATTTGTTATAGGCTTGTCAGAAATAGGTCATGCGTATAATTGACTATTCCTTCTATAAATGTTCTGTAATAAAGTTGACTGATATACACGTACATTGTATGTGTATATTAATAACTTCACGGGGGTCTATTTTAAAGCCTAATTAAAGTCGTGCCAATAAGAAGAACGGATACTAGCGCAGTATAAACTGAAGAGATTTGGATATATCTTTAATCTAAAGAAGAGCAATTTTAGATTTGTTCATATGAAAATGAGAACAAATTAACCTGATCTCGCGTAAAATGAAGACATTTTAAATGATGTGACATTCTCATTGACTATCCTGGTTTTTAATTTTTTCGTGTATTCATTTTGACGAAATTCAACAGAATGCAATTGCATATTTTTTCGCATTTGTTGTATCGACCAAGAGGTCGATGCTTAGCGATACTTGGTGGTTTTAAGTGGTCGATGGTGTACTTCAAGGTGATGTCAACGTGCCCTGAATGTTTTTAGAACCGTAAACACTATTTATACTGTAATTGATACATGAATGGAGCTTATCTGACCCTTTTTTCTGTGGAATCTATACATGTATGCACGTTTTATTTATTATGTTGTTGTTTATATTTCCGTCTGTTGATATCCGAAATCAATATAAGATACAGATCGATATTGACAGGTATGTTCGCACTGTAACCTAGATAGCGGTATAGGGCGAAGATAGCTTTGTTTAAAGCACATTTCTAAGGATCTGTATGGCACAGTAAAAAAAAACAAAAACAAAAAAAACCCAATACGATAAGCTTCCTGAACCTAGATCTTGATATCCTATTTGCTTGTGAAGATAGTTAACTTATTTTTACGTAACATTCCAATCATATTCATACTTTGACACACATATTTTTTGTGTGTGTATCACAAACAAAAGCACAGGTGGGTCGGCGGTAATTTCAAACTTGATCATCACACGCATTTTATACAGAAAGACATTGCTTGGGTTTGCTTTTTGGACCGAAGTTCATAAGTTAAGACATATGGCTTTAGCTACATATATAATAATTCAAATTTCGTTTGATTGATAAAGCACAAATTACACCTGTTTCCCCCATGCCCAAGTCCGAATATCATATTTTAGGAACTATACACAGGTTTGCATCTTTTTGTATCGTATAAAAAACTGCCAGGTAAGAAACATTGATTGACATCCCTGTGTTTTATCAGGCATGAAGGTAGTTGATATGATGTTTTCTTCGGGCGGTGACATATACATACTGATAAATATCATTACTAAAAAGAGAAAACTTTAAAGATTTGTTTTTGTAAAAATAAAGTAGGCACAACATACACCTTCCACGAAGTTGGACATCTATACACAGGTACATGTACATGTACGTTTACAAAGGTAGAATAGGTCGATTGTATATTTGGAAACAACTTTATTGTTCCTTAAATTCTTTGCATATCTGTGACATGATTTGCATCCATACAGAAAACATATATAGTAGAAAAAATGTTTTTGAACTACAAATGTAGTTTGCCTGCATTTTATTTCAAAACATAGCGCGTCTTTGTTACAAATAATGAACATGTAAATAATGTATTGAACTTATCGTATGTCAACAAACAATAACTTCATATATAGTAACTTCCGAATAGTATCGTGTTCGTTTTGCTTGGTAATTGGAACGAACTACAAAGGAAACATGTCTACAATTAAGCTTCATTGTTGTATACATACAAATGTTGGCCTTAGTTAGTTGTACCTAAAGGCCTTGATTGTGCATATGTAATGGTACAGTTAAAATTAGGGCGTTTACCTCTTGTCGAAAGACTTGCACAAATGTGCTTAATGTAAGCCGGCTATTTTCATATTGATTTCTTACAACTTATACGTAATCTATAAATACAAAACGTTTAGATCAAACGTTTTATATAAATCTGTGGGGATTTATGTCTCAGTCAAGATTTTATGTATGTACAGCTTAATTATGTAATTTAAGTATCCTATAGCCCGTACGTAATTACACATGTACATGTATATATTACATGAACTATACATGTAAGAGTCGTAATTTATTGTATTATACACGCTCAGAATTTCCTATAATGCATGACCGCATGGAGTGTAATGTATGGCATAATAATGTGGTGTTTAGAGTTTTAGAAAAAAACAAGTCAACATTGCTTTTGATACGTCACATCCGAGTCGATATTTTTGCCTTGTGAACTGCATTTCCCAAACGTTGCGTTCTCCAGGGTTGCGTCCTATGGCCATCATTTTTGTAATTGACATGCATATCATCTTGAATGACTTTTGACGAAAATATTATATAGCTTGATATAAAAATAAGAACTTTTGATTCGGTCATTATTGTGCTATACCACCCTGGTATAACCTTAAATAATATCCTCAAACTACACACGCGGTCATGTTTCTATCAGAGCGAAATGACATCACATGGACCTCTCTATAGTTGTCCATAATTAAAAAAATACATGTTTGGTGTACATTGTTACATGATATTAACCGAATAGTATATTTATCCGCTTTTGCAATGTTGTTATTTATAACTAAAAACATAAATCACCACGGTTCGATAATGCTCGAGTACAAGTTTCCTCTAGGCACGATCCAAGACTTCAACCATCTCATAGACATAGAGTTATGACTATAGAATGCTCGAATAGAATATCGGTGCCTTTGAGAACCAATGCTAATAAAATAGGAAATATTGTCAACTGATCCGGCTGCTTTAAACAGAGCCTGGGGAACTCTGTGACTATAATATATACTTCTAAACAGGATAATAAAACATAACTACAACCATTCCTATCTTTGGTTACCATGGCAACACCGATTATTGCATCAATGGGAACTCGGCTAAAGTCGTAAACTTCCGCCAGTAAAACCCCTCATTTGTTGTGACACCGCGGATTATATGTCATTGTCAGATGTCTCGAACCCCAGGGATGTACGGGGCTATTACTATAAATCCACTCATTTGTAGTTCCAGTCCTACCCCTAGGTAAAAACTTTATATTGTAATCGATGGATTTCTTTGTTTATGGTCAAATAATCCTTTCTACCTCGGGTGTATTACTCGAAATAGCGGCGATATCATTGGCTAAAATAATTAATGACTTCCATTGGATAAACAATCAGACATCAATACATCTTTTTTTTAATCTCCAACAATCATCTGACATTGTAAGAGACCACTTGTCACTTTTCCTTATAAGGAACGCATCCTTATTATATTCTTCTTAAAACTGTAATGTCGTTAAAAGATAGTGCATATCGAAGATCAGTATATTGTTGTCCTCTATATGCAAAAGAGATTTGTTTTCGTCAAATGAGTAAACGTTGCGATGAATGACTCATCATAAAGTACAAAGAATTATACATTTTGAATAGCCCGAACAACAATGCTATATGGCTAGGTTGATGGAGAATACGCGCCAGACGATTTAGGAAACTAGCTTTTACAATTTATTGCAATTTTGGAGCATGATGCATTCCAAAAACCGATATTGTCCTGGTAAAGCCAGATTTTAGATGAAAAAGGGAGACAATTTATATCAACATTTATGCAAAAACCGGCATCGTTTAATGTAAAACGTTGTCATTTATAAGCGGTTCGGCCCCGGGTGACATATGAACAACATACAATCTGTGATTTTTATTTATGGGCATGTAATGGATTGGAAATACACGTGATTATGGCGTGCCCTGAAGGCCATAAAACAGACACCACGCAATGCACGTGACGCAATCCGTCGTCTTTATATTCACGTTGAATGTTGTTTTTTATGATGTTTTTTACAAACTGTGATTATAGAGTTTTAAGCCAATTTATTACATATATATGGACTACAAATTCATGTAATTTATTTTTTGTTCTAGTTCATACTTCAGTTCCCGATTTTGTTTTGCTTCAGTTCCAACCATAGGTATTGTTATACTAACCCTTGATTTTAGCACATTTGATGAAAGCTCGATTTGCAAAATGTGTGGTATTTTTGTTTGTGACATTATGTGTTAAGTTGTGTAACGTTGTTTGTTATTCTGATTGACATTTCATTTCTGGGTAAGGTGCGATCACAGAGGGATGTGACTTGTTTTGACTGATAAATAAAGTCGGAATTCCGCGTGACATGTCATCGAACAATCTGCAAATATCAGCTTATATATTTGGTTTTATTGTAGGTAGCAACTCTTATTTCAGTCATGTCTGTTCTCGGGAAGGAGAAAACTATATGAAGAACTGTGTGAATAAATTTTATCTAGCTAATAGGCTAATAGGAAAGTGACCCGCGGTGTCTTCGTTGTTAAACTCACACCAATATACACGTGTATAGTGCAAAAACCTATGACACAGGTCTAATATTGATTAATTATACAATCTTATGTGCATTGGACTAAACAAAGCTTTTGGCACTTTTAAACGTAATCCCTAGACACACCTGTTCCGACGTTCTCGTTTGTGAAATCTAGTGTCCTTATACAGTATATCAGAATATATTTGGCTTGTATGGCTATGGTCGTCACAATTTCTTCTGTTACAAATGTAATAAATAAAACTGAGTTTGGCAGGAAATCAATACACCTGGCGAGTTATTGCCTTTCTGTTTCACCTGTTCGCCAGGTAAACTCAAGCTTGAACACCGATTATTAGGTTAGACGTGGCACGTGTATTGATTAATGTGCAGCTTAAAACAGTAATTAACAGAAAGGGAAGCAGACCAAGTATTTATCTCAGTTATTACACTTTATCAAGATTGCTACAATTTGTAATCGTGTACGAAACTAAACATTGTATCTCTTGCGTAAAGCTAGCCAGACTGTTTCGCATTGTTAGACATCATTTTACACAGTAGCTATGAAAAGATAGGCGACAGAAGATTTATGCCTTTGTTTACAAAAGGACGATCCTCACATACGTAAAGAAAATTACGTACATGTCATAATTTATCTTCAATGCTCCTGGTAGGTGGTATATCTCTTTACTCTACAGAATTGGTAAACACTGCACAATACTGGTAAGAATTATTGACATTCCTGAAGTGACTTGGTAAGGACAGTCGTGTAGAAAACAAACTGCTGACGACAAGCAAATTACGTGAAGTTTCCCATGTATGCCTTGTAGTTGTTAACTTCCGAAAGTATTATCTATTGATTTAAAGTGTGTCAATAGATTTGCAGCACATGATACAAATAACAGGAAAGGTGGATATGAACATGAATACTGAATATTTGACATGAACTTTGGGTCTTTGCCCTATTTACGTGTAATCGTGAAACCCCATTCTAATCATAAGGCCTTCATGTTCTTGTCATTAGCAGACTGGGGATATCAACTATATGTGTAAGAAATATTCTCATTTTAATGGTGATATTTTTAATTTTGTAAAATTGTCAATGACAAAATACGGAATTCAAATTAGCATAGCAATCATGGCAGATGGACCCAATTTCATTGCACTTCAATCTTACTTTCTTGTTAAAGCAATCAGTTTGGTATTCTATTTTCTTATATAACTATTACTCATATCACATGTACTTCAAAGTAAAAGAGAAAAAAAAATGCCCATAGTTTAAAATTGATTGTTATTATTGGTGAGCGTCTCTGTACAATGCAGATGGAACCTGATATATATTCTTAATTGAAATATCGCGTGTGAGTAAATAGGATTAATGGGGAACTTTTTGACAATGCTTCAAAATTGTAGTATCATCTAATTGTGTAATAGGTCGAAGATAAGGGAATTATTTGCTTAAGAAACGTAGAACTCGACAAATAACTTCTATTAAATCAATACTTAAATGATCAAACGTCATACTGCACAAAAAGACAAACGCATTCATTTTTGTAAAAATGCAATTGAATTTAAAAAACATTCAAAAATCATTAATACTGATATATTGATTTAATTTGTGTAATTTAGACAGTAATTTTCTTTTTCGTTTGAACTCGATTACGCTAAATGGCAGCACTTTTGATTTAGAGACGTAACTATTAACAAGAAAAAAATAATATTATACTATAATTTTCGAGCACATGTCTTGTATTGTACCACTGGTATCAGAAAACACCTATAAGCTAATTATTATAAATATGACGGCACATGTGGTGTCATGAAGGCATTAAGTCAGTAACAAACTGAAATAAAGGGTAATGGTAAACTGATACATGGAGGTAGTCACACACCACTTGATATGGCCAATACACATGTTTAGAATATATTTCATTTCTATTTTAATAATCCTAAATTTATTTATTTATATATTTTTCTTTCTTTACAACTATCAATACGATTAGTTATGATAACAGTTGGTCATCTTTATTATTATTCCATTTGGAATTCGTATTTACTAATTCCCCTTCCCCTTGTGTTCGGTTAAATCGCCCGTAGTAGTATTTCGCCAGGAAAAAAAATAACCAGTACATTTCGTGTTTAAACTCGAAAAGCACTTAACCTGACAGCTGGTAATTGAAAATTCATTTTCATTGAAGATATTTTAAATTTCTGAATTACTCACTTTAAGTACCGCCATGTTTACGCTTCCACAACACGTTGGTGTCATTTAGACATAAACCATTTTTCTTTAAATGTGTCATAGACAACTCCATGCTTTTGAATAATGGGGCTCGAAAACATATAAATGTACAATACAAAATGGATGGTCTGATGTGTCAGCAGATCCATATCAACCAATATGCAGACATATTACAGTGTATTATAATAAAACACTGCGAAAAAAACTAGACATTTTTAAAATGCACTTACAGCTTCCATGCGCATGTAGTGCCTTTTTGTTTCACCATCTCATCATAAATACATGAAACATATCCGTATATCGATATATCACTCACATATTTGCGTTTGAGATACTAATGTATTTTCATTGCGTTTTTATAAAAAAAAAAAAACTGAACGCCTTATCATTGAACTTACAACCAGACATTTTCTAAATATTGATTTAAATATTTATAAATGAATCGTGTGTTTGGATGTCTGTTTTACAAAATCAATATATATTTGCATGCATTGGAATATCATGTTATTTAAAACGACCTACCCGGTGTCTCTTCGAGTGATTAGTGATATCATGTCTTAACACAAAACATGACCATGGGTTTCACATATAATATGTTAGACAGCTCGTTGTTTATATAAATCGAACATGCGTGCATTTCTAGACATATACATTATTTTCACATTTTAATCAATGCCTGCTTTAATTTTGGTAAATGTACACAATCAATTACAAACATTTATTCTAGTTCCCACAGTCACCCGAGAAACGCCTCACTTTTTACGATTACCTACCCCATCGCAGTGGTGTGGGTTAACTGCAATGATTTATGTAGGTTGACAGCCATTATAATTTAGGGTGTGTGGCCATTGATTTATACAGCATTCACAGGTAGATTGACAAGTTAATTAACCTAAAATTAGCCACATGGTCTAATTATATCTTAACTATGTGAACCTGAGGTGGACTATAAAGTATAGTTTACAGACTATTTCCTATCTCAGTTAAGCTGTCCCACAATTCATGTCAACTCTAATTCATTCTTCATTGATACGTTTGTAAGAAGTGTAGAAATGAATGGATAGCATATTGAACAATTAATAAACCTGGCACGTCATAAAGATACACAATGTACTGGATATGGCAGGTCAGATCAACCTAACATTGGTTTAATGACCCGCTATTGTTTACGAGATTATATTTAAATACGGGTGACAATGTGTCAAACTCGTGTTGGTTTCTGTTGTATTGTTCGTGCTTTTGGAATTCTTAAACATGAATACCAAAGTTTCTGTTTTACCCTGTAGTAAATACCAATACAATCATGACATTATTTCTCCCAATCCTCTTCTTCACTTTGTGCTCAAATATTGTAATATAAGCATATGATCGCGGTGCATAATGTAATTGGTATAAGAATGAGTATAACTGAGTCCTGTTGAAGATAGAATCAGTTGGATGCGGAGGATAGGGATATTTGTGAACTTCATTTTCAAACATGTTCGTACAATGTACACCTTCGTTTTGTATTTGACATTAATGCTCTGAGCCTGAATTATTAATGCTCTTATCAAACATGATCATGTCAGTATTGATTGAAATTGCCTTTTCAATGCAAATTGATTGTCTGGGTTTTAGACAAAAACCGGAAGTCACAGAGCATGCGTAGTCACATCGTAGTATGAACTGGAAAATATATCAATGGACGAATTGTCCCCACAACCTCATGTCTTTTCACTCCTACAACGACAGCCAGTTTGACTGTACACAACAGTTATCGACACTTTCAAATCCTTGTTTAAAACCACAAATTTCATGGTTTGACAAGTCTATCGATTATTTTCCGCGGTAATGATTTCTGATGTACAATTAATGTTTCTATATAACAGACCACCATGGCCTCTTTCCGTCCAGACTTGTGGCGTGACCTTTAACTGACCTCTGTCTGGGCTTGTCGTAAAGCTGTTTTGTTTGTCTTAATCTATTATCGTATAACAAGGTGCAGACTTTCGCAAACTATGCACTCTCACGCTATAGGGTTTGATAAGTTTAATTAAGTGTTTTTTCAAAAGCCTTGACCATTTGTTTAAACAAAAGCTTATAGAGAGAATATTTCACACTATGCTATATTCTTTGTGAATTCAGTTTCTAGCTACCTATTCCTATTAGTTTCCAATTCAAACTTAGATGATAAGTGATAAAAAGTCACTTTACCAATAAATCCTTCCATGTGTGATGTGAGATGTGAAGACGAGACATGGTCTTGTATTCGCTGTTTCAAAGCGAAACGCCAGAGAATTGATTATCATTTTAAGCTTTCTGAAAATGATTCAATTGATCAACATTACGTGCACGTTATGACTGTACTTTCGTTCACGTTTCTTATGTCGATTTCGGTGTTTCGGCGTTCGTTTTTGGTTGTAATTTCCTCAGGTGACCCAACTAAACACTAGCGTTTATCACTGGCAAGACAATGGAACAATTGTTCCCGAAGAAAGTGATCAAATCACAATGTAGCTTTTATTTGTTAGGAAAGTGTCATAACATTTGTAGATTACGTAAATGTTAGTTCTCTCACATACACGTGACTGGCCTTTTCATAACATGTACTATGTTTAAATTCCCTTGTTCCGTTTGCCGTGTAAAATGAACCTTGTTAAAGGGACCGGGCCAGCCGTCCTTTATTGTAGTGAGCCGTTTTTCGATTCGAAGACCATTTTTGATAATGGTGAAATGGGCAAGATTGAATCTTCTACGCAAAGGCTTGTTCCTTAAGGATCATTTGAGCTTTGGGGAGGGAGTACATCGAAGACGATGTCTGGGAGACATGAAACAACACTGCACACAAAAGTTCTACAAACTCTTAGTTCGATATACAAGGTACATGAACATGTTTATATATTTACATTTACTTGTCTTTTCTACTATATGATCTTACCAAGACAAAGTGAAGTATATGACGGTATAACTGACACCTAAAACGTGACCATTATGACGTCACTTATGTTGACGCGGTGACGTCAACTAATCACCGTCAAAATGGCTGTTCCATCTTGTAAATTAAATCGTCGTTGATACACGGTTTTCCTGGTCAAGCTTAAACAATGTTGATTCAGATACCCTAAAATGAGTTGCTAATGTAAATATAAGCACTAAACTATCTTCCTGTGGCATATATGGTCTATATAGATGCCAGGACTTTGCGAACAATCCTGCGTATTATGAAGATTGTCTGCAAAGCTCTGCCATCTATATAGACCATATATGCCATTGGAAGATAGTTTAATGCTTAAATAATTTAAGGCCACATATGGGCACTTAAGTTCTGAGTGTGCATGATGAATAGAGGTCAGTTCTCCTACGTTAACTTCATCAATGAAACCTTATACGTTTTCAAATTATTTCTATATTGAAGTCACAAATAACACGAGGTTCGTTTTCATTAATTAAACGTTTTCTGAGTTCACGATACTTTTATTATAGCTCAGGTTTAATGTGACAAATAGTACAAAAATAATGGGTATGCCATTATATCGATATGAAGTATTCCACCAACAAACGCATTTAGAAGGCCTGCATGGCAATGTGATAAAGTCAACAACAAACTGAACCTGTACGAAGCACTGAACCTGTACGAAGCAGTCAAAGGTAGGTTTTCCACCTCAAGTCAGCGTAAAACGTGCTGTTTGGATTGTGACTAGCTGCGGGAATACGTCGGTAAGACTACTGGAGATATTAATTAAGAATGTTATTTTGATATTGCATTAGCGCAGTATTTTACCTGTGGGCACGTGCTAATGTCTCCATATAATCCCTTAATATCAACGAGTGTCAAGGTGAAGAATGCGTTTTGTGTTTTGATTACATTTGTTGTCGTTTTCAATCAGTATTTTATTCATTTCAGTAAAAGTGACTGATATCAACATTTTTGTTTGACAATGTTGGAATTATAGGATTATCGAAATGGTCCGATCGCGACCTACTCGATTATTACTTAACCAGTCGCCACGTTCAGCAACAGTGTGTTAATGTGCTGGCTGTATGTTGTATAATGTTTTTAATTTCCGTAATGACGGTTGGCATCATTCATCCAATTACGTTTCTATTTCTACATTAACATATTATTAATACTCCAAATGTGACAGTGCATGGTTTGCATTGTATGATAGAAGATTAAGAAAAGTGTGCAATGTTTTGACACAACTGGAAAATTTAAGCTGTCAGTGAAAAATCTCATACCTACGATTATTGAAACATGTTTTCCTTTTGAATATTTATAACTGATCACTATTTTAATTTTTAAGAATTGTTTATATATTTCGTTTTTTTATGCAGTTATTAGTTTTTTGTTTTCGATTTTCCATTTCAAATTTGAACAGTTTTTTTCTTTTATCTTCTTTTCGCCATATAATGTTTGCACTGTCGCAGACATTTTAGCGAGATTCTCTAGTTTCAATGTCACCGAACTCAGCACTCGACACTCGTTTATTGTACATGTCAAGCGTGTTCCCTTTCAGATAACTAGTCTGTCGTGTGTAACAGAATAATATGAATAGTCTAAAAAAATCAAAATTTGCATTTAGTGAAAGGTGTGTAGATTTAGGTAAAGAAATAATGGCGAAACAACATGAAACTTGATATGTCATAATTCAATGACGGCACTGTACATCAAGTAATATTGAAGTGACGATTCCTTATCGGGTAAAATCAGAATTAATTTCGAAGTATATGTAGGATTATGCAATGCATGTCCGAGATATCAACTGATAAATACACCTCCCTACGTAAAATATTCCTATAACTGCGGATAGTCAAGTGTCAACATACAGCTGTGAGTTTCTTTCTTGTCGTACTTCGAAATTTGTTTTTCGAGAATATTGAAGTCAATGTTAAAGGAGGAAACAAAGTAAGCGCATCATATAGGTTTAAATAGTATATTTTGGAAATGTATCTCTGTTGAACCTATTGAGATTTCGTTGGTGGTATAGGTGACAGGATGTTTGATATACATATAATGATAGGATCGTAGGGTGTGTATTTGTTATATCGAATTTTACATGTACGATTTGTAAAATGTAACGTTGCCGGTCTTTTTGTTTTGTTGTCGTAGGAAAATTATAATAAGTATGTTAGCTCCATTAAAACGTGTTTAAGTTAGATTGTATTGATCAATATCGACATAGCTTCTATTCCATTATATAATATCAATGATAAATGGTATCTCTAGTCGGTCCATAGGTTCCATTTCATTATGTCATATCAATGATAAATAGTATTTCTAAAAGGTGATTATATTTCCGTTGGTACTCCTGACAAACCCTGTACCTGATCATATCAGCGATAGTGCACTTCACATGTTCCATATCCATTTCATGTTTTACATATATGACATATCGTTATACTAACAACCCCCGTCTCTCTATGTATGCATATGATCAATAAAAAGCAATTTGTCTTTGTACAAATTGGAAGAACGCCAAAAAGTATTAAACTATTCATAGCTAATTATTACCAAAAGACTTATTAAGAAAAAGCATGTGATTTCACTGTAGTGAAATTTCTTCAAATTGTCAGTCTAATGGACAAGTCTAGAGAAGCCCAAATATAACGGTTATCTAGAGATGCATAAAGTTATTTTATGAGTGTTAAAACATAAAGAATATTTGATGATCTTTCCAGACAGGGCCCAGTTTCAGAAGTTCCGGTAAAAACATCGTAAGTTCGGTAATGATTTTCTCTATAATGATAAAGCATTGTATAAGTTGAAGATTATTGTTGAAGTTCCAATCCAAAATTATCTTTTGTTTATATGGTGACAGCATTTAATCCACTATGAATGTAGTCAAATATTAACATAATTCATTCGGATTATGCTATTACTATTATGGATAGATGTGTTAACTCTTTCCATATGTCGAGTACGAAATCTACCATTTCCAAATACATTGAACTATAGCTTATCAGCATGTCAAAGCTGGGGCGATAACAAACTCCGAAACCAGATACCATTCAGATCCGGACAGCTCGGTGTTGTCTTTTAATCTTAGTGATTGACATTTTCTGGATTTTAATGTCCATATCTGTGCAATAGTAGATAGGAAACCTAACACCACAACAGAGTAGGTCATTACACATTGTTAACACGGGGTATCGTACCTTCTACACACCTCACAATTGTCCATTTAAATGTTAATGATCTTGTAAACAAATCACCTGCTGTCAAATTATCGCATGCTAGCCGACATTCCTGAGCCGCGAAAACAAATTACATAGAATTCTATCTACTATTGTTTGTACAATTCATGTACTTATAACAGAATGGTAATCGAATAACCATACATACGTTTCAATTTAACTAGTTTTAATTTTGGAGTAAATAAATAAAATTCAGCATTGTTTCTACATAATGGAATCTTATAATAATATTGTTTATATATCTCATTGGATGATTAAGCGTCAATATGATCCCGATCTGTTTAAGCGTTGATATGATCCTGACCCCTGGGTTTTAAGCGCTAATTAATACATACAATGATATTTTGACCCTGTGGATAATAATTACTATTGATGAGATATTTGATGACACCTGTTGGCTCCGACATACGAGCAGACTATTGATTGGATCAAACAGCACGTGGTATACACGTGCAATCAAAGAGTTAACGACAGGTAGATAATGGATTTACATGTGGGCTCCACATATTACATGTACCCAAGTTTATTACATGTATTGATGAAAGGTTATAATATTATATTTGAATAGAATACTTATTGCATTGTCATTGGTTCCACCAGCAGATGGTAGAAAGACGCATTTCAAATGTATTATATCATTTTTATGAATAGAGCTATTTGTGGTTGTTATTTCAACTTAAGTGACTGCGAAAGAAAATGTTAAAATGACCGAAAAGTTAGTTTAAGAGACGTAATATTATGGCAGTTGAAATTGCCAGAAGTCAAATGCCTTTCCCTTTCAAAGGTCATCCGACATCAAAGCATGGCACGCCCGGAGACTACATTTTGAACAAATTACTTACTTTTAAGGATTTTGTCATTCAATGAGAATTGGTTCATGATCAATTTTCAAAAAATGTTACCAATGAGCTAATTTGATAATTTCAAATCTACAAATGTTCTGCAGAATTCCACTAGAAACACCGTTATAGATATCGGGTATCACTGTACATATGTACATGTATTGTATGTAGCTGTATCGATCTCCCTTACTACAACGAGACTTTATTACTAACCATTCATAACAGACGTGTAATGTGTACATATATCGGTGACTAGATTCTAGGTAGGGAATGGCATAGAGTAGGGACTGTATTAGTGGATAGGGTAGAGATTGTATCAGTTGACAAAGAGGAGACTGTATAAGTGGATAGAGAAGCGACTGTATTAGTGGATAGAGAAGAGACTGGATTAGTGGATAGAGAAGAGACTGGATTAGTGGATAGAGAATAGACTGTAGTAGTGGATAGAGAAGAGACTGTATTAGTGGATAGAGAAGAGACTGGATTAGTGGATAGAGAAGAGACTGGATTAGTGGATAGAGAAGAGACTGTATTAGTGGATAGAGAAGAGACTGGATTAGTGGATAGAGAATAGACTGTAGTAGTGGATAGAGAAGAGACTGAATTAGTGGATAGAGAAGAGACTGGATTAGTGGATAGAGAAGAGACTGTATTAGTGGATAGAGAAGAGACTGTATTAGTGGATAGAGAAGAGACTGGATTAGTGGATAAGGAGGAGACTGTATTAGTGGATAGAGAAGAGACTGTAGTAGTGGATAGAGAAGAGACTGGATTAGTGGATAGAGAAGAGACAGTATTAGTGGATAGAGAAGAGACTGGATTAGTGGATAGAGAATAGACTGTAGTAGTGGATAGAGAAGAGACTGAATTAGTGGATAGAGTATTAGAGGCGACTGTATTAGTGGATAGAGAAGAGACTGGATTAGTGGATAGAGAAGAGACTGTATTAGTGGATAGAGAAGAGACTGTATAAGTGGATAGAGAAGAGACTGTATTAGTGGATAGAGAATAGTCTGTATTAGTGGATAGAAAAGAGACTGGATTAGAGGATAGAGAATAGACTGTAGCAGTGGATAGAGAAGAGACTGGATTATATATAATTAGTGGATAGAGAAGAGACTGTATTATAGTGGATAGAGAATAGACTGGGTAAGTGGATAGAGAAGAGACTGTATTAGTGGATAGAGAATAGACTGTAGTAGTGGATAGAGAAGAGACTGGATTATATATAATTATTGGATAGAGAAGAGACTGTATTATAGTGGATAGAGAATAGACTGTATAAGTGGATAGAGAAGAGACTGTATTAGTGGATAGAGAATAGACTGTATAAGTGGATAGAGAAGAGACTGGATTATATGTAATTAGTGGATAGAGAAGAGACCGTATTATAGTGGATAGAGAATAGACTGTATAAGTGGATAGAGAAGAGACTGCATTAGTGGATAGAGAATAGACTGTATAAGTGGATAGAGAAAAGACTGTATTAGTGGATAGAGAATAGACTGTATTAGTGGATAGAGAAGGGACTGGATTATATATAATTAGTGGATATCTGCAGGAGATCTTCGAAAATTGACGGTAAGACATTTGTGTCCTATAACTATAGAACACAATATTATTCTCGCCTGTTTCCACCAGTGCCTTATTGTGTTTAAAAGTTATGGCAATTTCCCTTTTGACAAGTTTTACTTTGTGCATTTTAATACATAGTCATGCACTAATTTCCAGGCATCAACCTTAATGAAGTAGTCATAAAACAGTCATTGGAAATGTTGATGCTAACTTACAATATTTCTTGATGTTATTTCTATTGTTACATATTCTGATCGAAGACACAAACTAAAAAGTCTAAATTAGTGTTATAAAATATCTTTTTTTGAAAGAAAAAAAAATCGAAAAGATTTAAAAGAGGATTTTCTGCTATCGATTCCTTTGTAACGATCAACACGAAACTTGAATTTGAGAATAAAAGTATAAATCAAAATCAGCCACGAACTCATGATAACCTCTCTCTTCGAACTCCAAATTGCGATAACACGGTGTATATTAGGTACAATTTGTGGAAGACATTTTATCAAACCTATGTCAACAGCAATTTTAACTGTTTGTACATATCGGCAAAATACAACATAAATATAATTCATTACTATTCAGGCGCATTTACTTTGTATCTTGTGTATTTGTGTAGAGGATGTTAAATAAATAATTCACTTGTGTAGCATTTAAAGCCGCTTTATCGTAAAAACGATATAAATCATCTCTTCTTTATTTGTGTGCGTTTGTCAGGAGGAAGGGGGTAGGCTAAGAAGGTGACCTTGATATCATACATCTACGTGGTGACAAAGAAAATGAATACAAACACATGAAGATAAATATCGACGAATGTCTACAATTATAGAATATCATATTGTAGGACAGTATTGGTTGAGACAATGGTTACAATACGCCTATTGGCCCTGCACCCTGTGTAAGAACTGCCGTAACTTACAACGAGTCGGCACATGTTACTGATAGCGATCCACGTTATAGCTACAGGGATAACGGAAAGTCAATAACTTCACTGAATAGAATCACATTAAAATTTCATGAAAGTAAAATTTTCTGGCTCGATGATTTCTATCATTGATAACAAGGAGCGCGAGTGAAAACACCGATGTACCGGTAAGTTGATGCCGCATTCTCGACCACATGCCTGAATTTATGTCGAGGTTTGAAAAGGGCGTCCACAATTTATACCAACATTATCTGTTCGCAAACAAATATTTTGAAACAGTAAAGAAATAACATATATTATATATAACGTTAAGTTTTTTTATGGAATACTTTCCTGTCCCGAGTCTTTGAATCGACAAGTACTGTATATCATAGTTGTTCGTCATACTACGGACAACTAAATCCGCATGCAGTCCTTAATTTCGTATAAGTAACCTGAGTATTTAATGACGTCTATATATCTATATCGCAGGAAATAAATTTAATTAAGTATTCATCTCTAGTTTCGTATGTCAGCAGTTCTGTTCAAAATACATTATTCTCAGTGTTATTGGGTAAAATATTCTCATGTAAATATACCACTATTTACATTACGTTATCGCCGCAATGTTGAATTTCAGTGTCTGCTCAGTGTGAAGAGAGTGTTCGGTGAGTTAAATACAAAGTACTTGACATTTAAGTCAGTTAACTATAACCTATACAGACCCTGGTGTACAGGTTCGTGTAAACAATATACGTATGTTCTTACCTGTATACATATCTGACTAGGTAGTAACATTACCTAATGAGTAATATACATACCTGAGTATTAAAAAAGACTAGCCGAAACAAGCGTGACCAGTTACAGTTTAAGTATGTCTGCTGGCAAATGCAGTTTTATGGTGTCAAAAATAAACCATTAAATCTTTCAATCAAATTTGAATGTAAACATGTTAATTGGTTAAAATATGTCGACAGATGTCGTAACATTATCAGTGATATTACCGTATATAACGCTGTTTCTGACTTACTGATACAGCATTGTAAAACTCCTCAAAATTATCAATCGATTCTCCCACCCACCAAAAAGGAATTTTACTTGATGTTGCATAGCATATTGATTCTTATGCAAAGGAGGTATAGCACATATCATGTACTCTTTTGATAAGACACAAGTATAAAATAATAACAATTTGTACATATAGGTATGCACATAATTACCTGTGCAATTATAGGTTTTGAAACAGGTTATTCGCAATACTGTCGTGACAGCCTTTTATGTCACCCTTACTACATGACGTCAATTAGTGTGTGCAATACTTGCATTTTGCAGTTAACCAAGCTCCTTTGAGAACATTGCGAAAGCTTTAATATTAGGGAAGTAATTAGCTGCTGTAGATCTGGCACGATTCGCATATAAATCTATTACTGTCGCTTGAATACCTTTTTGATCTACAGAAATGTATTACTGTTTTACATACATATGATGTGTTTAGGTTGAATACATTTACGGTTATACCATAGCCTTTTTGATCTCGGGAGAATAAAGATGTTATATCCATACTGTTTGATATTCAATTTCATATAGCATACGCAATGCAGAAATTTGAAATAAATGTTCATTACCGTTGCTTTTCCATATACAATGTGTATTCATAAACTGGTATACAGACTAATTACATCGTGTAATGATTATAGAGTTAAGATATTTGACGTCATATTTTATCATTTTTCTTTGTTTCTTTGAAGGTTACAAAGTCTTGCTGAAATGAACTTCTGACAGGTCTCTTTCCATTCCATATACTAAATCCATCATGGCTGCTGCAGCAGACAACATTGACATCTCGCGGGAGATCTCGTTGTGTAGTTTGTGTAACGAGACGTTCAAATCACCGAAAGTGCTGACTTGTTTACATAGTTTTTGTACAACTTGTCTAGAGGATCACATTGGAAAGTCCCTCGTCCAAAATGGTCAAAGATATTTCCCGTGTCCAACATGTGCAGCTGAAATTGACATGCCTTCGGATGCTTTACCAGGGAAATATGCTAATGCTTTCAACGACGATAGGTTCATGGAGAAACTCGTGGAACTTATAAACGCCATGAAAGAAGACAAACTGTGTGATAACTGTGAAAGAAGGGAGGAGACTGTGACAGCCGGGCATTGGTGTATGGACTGCCATGATGCATTGTGTGACTCATGCTTGAAAGTTCATACACATGGGAAGTTCACTTCCGCTCACGTGGTTATTGCTGTTGAAGACATGCGCAAAATGCCTTTAGAAACAATTATGAAAAAGAACAACAAGATTCCGTGTATGAAACACAGCGAGATAATAACGCTATACTGTGTTGACTGCCGGGACCCTCTCTGTGTCCAGTGCATGGCCGTCTCACATCGTCGCTGTGAAAATGTTGTCACGGTAACAGACGCCATGTCGTCAAGTACAGACGTTCATGACATCATCGGTAAACTTCAGAACATGCAGGCGTCACTAGAGAATGCAAATGGACTGGGTGATATGGATGGCGTATTGGAGGAAAGTATTGAAGCTTCACGGAGTCAGATCATGGCGATCTGTAACGATCTGTGTGAGAGGGTTAGGAGGGAGCAAGTGAATTTATTGAAGGTGCTAGATAACAAAGCAGAACAAGCGCGAGGTGCTCTTCGCGAAAAAATCGAACCCAAGAAAATGGGTGCCAAAGCAATCCGTTCTGCAAATGAACGGATGAAAATGTTAACACGCTATGGGAGTGATGTGGAAGTTTTGCTAGCATATAACCAGATCCGAAAGCAGTTTGACTCCAGCCAGGGTGACTTGGAGAGTTTTGGTTCAAAAGAAGCGTCAGTGAAGCTGGAATTCGAGGTCAATGAGATAATGGAAAAATTTGTGAGAGAATTCGAGAAGGTAGGGGAGATAACCGTTGATGAAGGAGACAGTACTGAGGGACTATCATCATGGGGAGTGACGTGTACGTCAAATGAGGATATCATTGTCACAGACTGCAAGAACAAGAGGATCCAGAAGTTCAGCAAGGTAAGGCGCGCTTTTATTTATGTTATGACGTATGATATTTAGTTCATGAACTTTAAAAAAAACCACCATGTAAATGCACCAATCATGAACATGTGAAAACAAACTTCAATCTGAATGGCATATTTATAAGGTTTGGCTTTTTTATGATACAAGTATAACAATTTACATGTATGCTTTCGTATAGTTCAATTTTGCATCATATTAATAATATAGAAAGGACAAAAATGTCCATGATAAATTAAAAAAAAGACATTCTATCACAAATATTCACATTTTTGTTTTAGTTTGGTGATCTTGTCGATTACGTGCAACTAGAGGATGAACCACGTGACATCACCACATGCGGAGTAAACGACTATGTTGCCATAACGATGATCGGCAAGCTAATAATCTACCTAACAACAAAAAAGACAATGCAGCTTATCAAACGCGCCAAAACCGAGAAACAATACGATGGGATTTGTTACTCTGAAAGAGAGGCTGTGTTATTGGTGACGTCATTGAGGGAACAGTGTGTGGACAAAATCCAAATGGACGGCACGATTCTGCGGACATTCCAGAACAAACAGGACGGACTGCTGAGATTCGTTGAACCTCGGTTTATTTCGTCATCTCCAGATAAATCCATCGTTGTTTCCGATGTGGAGGGAAATGAGGTGCTGTGCTTTACACATGACGGGAAACCACTTTACAAGTACACTCCAAATGGCTCAAATACAGTCAAACGTCCACAAGGGGTCTGTTTTGACAAACTTGGAAACTTGTTTATTGCTGACTACGGAAACAACCGAGTTCAACTTTTGACCAATGAGGGCGAGTTTCAACGTCACGTGCTTGGTGAGGAGACTGGATTAGAGCATCCAGTGGCTTTGAGGCTCAGTAATAGTAGTAGGATGATCATTGTCCAAGGAGATGGGATGGTTAAGGTGTTCAGCTATTCCTAATTCACGAAAGATCATGAGAAATACAGTTCTCAATGCAATAGAATTGTTCACAAAGTGTAATGACCTTATTTACGATAACAGTGGACGAGTTATCCCCCTTTAAATGGAGCCGAACCCTGGGATGGCGAATGCGTTGTATAGATAGTCTATAACACCACGGTCTTTCTGACACTGATCTGTGGGTGACAAGTGTACAGTAGGCATGTAGCTCGACCTTATTCAATATACAAAGGTACATATTAAGCATGCGAACATACCCTTCGTATTGAACAGATTTCTATGAGCATTCATAAAGTTCTTACATATAATGAATATCGTAAAATCAGAAATGAGAACGGGAACCTTTCCATTCAAATTTTGACAGGTTGTATGAGTATTTTTTTTATAAAAAACAATAAAATAGTATGTGATTGTAAATATTAAGTAATATATTATTCCTTGGGAATTTGCAATTTCATTTTAATCATAGCACGTCAATTTATAGCTTTAGATTGAATTCAAGATTTCTCTAAGAACATTCAAATGATATTTCTTATTAATGGGTGTACTGTTTTTTTTTGTTTTTTTTTTTTTTTTTTTAAATCAGACTGTTTCGTCTTATTGTAAAGAAAGGGATTAGATATGCCAGTTTTCCACTGTTGTTGTAATCAATTAATACCCATGAACATTTGCTTGCCATTACTTCCCTGTTAACTTCATTGGCTTGATGAACAGTTTATTGTATCTATTCTGTTGATGCTACGATATATAGAAACAGAAGGTTTATTTCCATACTGTATTTATAAAGGAACCACTTGAAATAACTAACAAGTAATGATTCTATATAATTTGTTGATAACCTTTAAATGTCATATACCAATATTAGTGCAACGTACCAAAACATTATATTTAAACCTCCACACTATATATAATTAATAACCTAGATATTATTTACTTCATATCTGTAAATATGACATTGACATCCATTGTTTTAGATGACCTGGTTTAAATGCAAGCTTCCAGCTCTCCAAGACACCCGAATTTTGTTTTTTCAAATGAAATTGTAGAACAATTATTTTTTATGTTATTTTAATATGCATTTTGTCATTGTTAATATTATAGTACTTATCAAAGAGGTATTTAATTGCCAAAGAGTTCATAATTAATTATCTGTGTCCCTCATCCCAATACTATATCTTTTATTAAGACATGTAAACAGTGAAATACGAGAGCAAGGATACTTTTACCTGATGGTCACAACACAAATGTTTACTTTCATAGTGACAGTAGAAGGAGATACATACCGTATGGTCATGGGCACATTGAGACAAACATTTGCAACATCCCAAAAATAGACTTGCTAATCAATCATTTTCCTCAGCATATCAATGTAAAATGTTTAAATAATTTCTATGAACTGTTTTATAATACATATCAAAAACTCAAAATCACAAAAATTATGTGTAGATGTTACAATACCCAAATGACCTTTAGCAGTTTCTTCAGTGGATACTTAATACATATCAAAAACTCAAAATCACAAAAATTATGTGTAGATGTTACAATACCCAAATGACCTTTAGCATTTTCTTCAGTGGACACAAATACCCGGATGTAGCTATCCTTGTGCTGGTTGTTATGGTAATCATATTTATATTTTTAGTTTGTATATCTTATCATTATTATTTGTATTTATGTAATGTATTCCGTCCATAACATCAGAAAACAGAGTATTATGTTTTTTTACCATCATGCACCTTATGTATACAGAATTAATATACACACAAGCCGTCCAGTGTCGTCGATCACAGGGTCACGTCATGTTTTGATATAATCAACAGGTGTAAAATGTGACGTGATCCTGCGGTCAGGAAAGGCACTAATCATCGTTATATGTCCCATTGATATTTGAGTCAAGACACATTTAGTTAAGAGTATTTACCTTTTATATCTATGTAATTCATATACATATGTGTATTGTTATCTAATATCTACTTTTATGTCATGCATAAACAACTTACTTATGAGCGCGAGGAGTCCACCTTTGTCAAACTCTATGTTTTAAAATGCACGACCTGCTTTTTGAGGTAAGAATATATGATGTACTTACTATTCTGATGCACTGATTGGTTTGCGGTTTGGCGCATAATATCCACAATAGCATTTTTTATATTGCTGAAAAACAATTTCATTCATATTACAATTGCATTACAGTTTTCAAGTGATTTGGATACTGTGATGCAATTGTACAAGGTCAATATTGACAATCCTCGGTATTGAAACTTAAATCTTCATTTTGTTTGACAAAAATACATTTCGTTCAGTAAAATGTTATATACAGTATATGTTTTACCTGAAGTGGGTCATGTATGGTACTATTTGAAATTTTGAATTTAATATTTCTTGCTGTAAAAGGAGAATAATCTTAACCAGCCAAAGTAAAATAGATTCTTACCTTACACTTTCTTAAATAGGTTGCAAATATGGAGGAGGTATTTGCCCAAAGCCAACATCACCAAATCGAATGCAAAATAAATCGATTACTATTTTTCTTGTATCAGAAACCCGATTTACAACTTTTTTCTCCATTAACTTTGGAGTATGATACAAAATTAGGTACATGTATTTATTTCGTTTTTACTCGTGGTGGTATTATTGTATTAAGAATCTGTCTCTATCTCATTGTTAATTAACCATATTTGTTTTATATAATATCCGAATACCGTATGTACCAGCTACTCGGTTTGTTTATTATCCTGTGTAATCGTGTGTTAAAGAATAAACAGATTAACGACATACATAACTGACTGTTTATTTTGTTTTACTAATTTACACATATCTTTACGATAAAATATTAAGTACATGAGCCAGAACTGTACTTCGCAAATTCTTTCCATTAGCAAAATTGTTATTAATAGCCATGACAATAGTCAACACCAATAATGGCCGGTCAGTAAGATATCTAATAAGACAGTTTCAAACTTCTAAACATCAATGATATGGGTCAGTAAGATATCTGATGGGAGACTGTTAAATATCAATTTACGGAGGTGATATTTTCTATATTGAACTAAGAACATTATAATGATCATCGGACCCTAAATTGTCGATAAGATTTTCTCAGTTCTTCTACTAGTTTGATTCTAAAAACAATCTAGACATTTGTTTGATTTGTTCAATACTGTATATGAGACTGATGGCCAGTCTAGACAAAAAATGATACACTTTTATAACAGAACCATCAGTGTCGGTTTGGTGATGGGCCCAGCTAGTGCGAGGACAAGTCAATACGTAACCATTTCCAAATGACCGAGACGATCACACAATGAAGCAGAGACATCGGAAAAGACGAAATGGATCTCAACTGAAAATAGTATACAGTTGTTGACTGGAATTGAGGGCAACAGATGATATGTTGAACCCGAAGACAAACTATTGCCCGAGGACGAAGGTCGAGGGCAACTGTTTGTTTAAGGGTTCAAAAAGCATCTATTGCCCGAAAACCCAGTTGATAACTGTTTTGTTATACCCATTGACGCAAAACAATGTATTGACGTCACGAACGATAGGTGTGACGTTACTCCGGTCCAACAGCACATGTCAATAGAGTTTATAACAACATAGACTGTTTACTACCGGGCACATCCTCGAGAATGAACGTGGTTGATCACACTCAAACTGTTGATGGGGATGGGAAACTGAATACAAACAAACAAAATGATAATGAATAGTTATTGTTAATTAAAATGGATTTGCGTTACATTGATGAGTCTTCACGGAGTTAGTTTTTACACATTTCTTTTCTCCATATGTCCCAATAAGAGTTAAGAATAAAAACTATCGCTAGTTTGAAGGCTATTAAGCCAAATACGCAGGGTAAGTGGGGTTTGCTGCATTTGAAATACGCACGAGTTATACTATTGAATTTGTATTAGATATTTTAGTGTCCTGTTGTGATCTACCAGAGTTACTTCCCTTTCAGTAGACGGAGTGTAACCCAAGGGAAGTAACTACATGTATAATAGACCAAAATGATGGTGTATATATGACACCATGCATTTGGAAATTTAATTGCGATGCAAATGGGTTTTTTAGTGTGATGTTTTCCTTACGTCAAAATAAGAACTAGTCAACACATGGATTTAGTTGAAATATCACTTTTAATAAACCAATGTAGGGACGGAATGTAACATAGTGCATGACGTCATCGCCTATTGCGTCATCATCAAGGAAGATGAAGTCAGGTTATACAAACGACCACAACATAGCTTTACATGAATATAAAAGTACAAGAACTCATGACAATATACTAGTCATATACAACGAATAACAAATTTCTCTACAAGATAGAGAGAGAAAGAGCTTTGTCAGTTGTTCACAAAAACAACCTAGCTATAAAAGAGATGTATTCATCTTGGAAATGACTTCACACTTTATATAAATGATACGTTCTTTTATCCTGCAACCGGCATTAGTATTGTCCGAATATACCTATCACATACGTTTTGCTGTATTCGTCACTGCCGTAAAACAGATGTAAATTAAAAATTTTAGCACGTCGATTCGACAGGCTCATTTCTAAGGCGTAAAAGTGTTTGAAAGGCGAATATATTTTAAACCATATCGGTGTCTTCTAAGTTCCATGTAAACATGTTGCTAGTTATGAAAGTTGCAGGATAAAATGTAACGTCGTTTAAGAGTTATCTTAACCCCGGCAAAAATACAGCTTACATTTTGTATATCTTCAGGTACAGACCACACATTCTGTATGTTAGGAAATCCACAAAGTAATTGATTGGGATACATCATTAACAAGGCTTTTCAATCTAAACAAATGAATTTAGTCTTATCAAAATCAAATTAAGACGAATTTCGTTACTACTTTTCTTTCATTACATAAACGAAAATACGAAAAAATACACACATGTATCAACGATGTTATATATGTATTTAGTGAAAGATATACATTTTATATGTGGAGAAAATGAAAGTAGTTACTTATAGGGACTGCAAAACATATCAAATAAAAGATAGATTTATGGAAGTTTCCCTTTGGGCAGAAGATTTCATGTTTCGGAACCAACGGGTTGGGTATTCAGGGTGCATGAGTGTCAAGTTTAATGTGGGGGGGATGCTGGGAAAACCATGAAGATGTAAAATGTGTAAAGAAATTTAGAAATTCTTTAACGTCGGTATCTGATAGGAAGAGATAACGAAGATTCCCTTATTTTTAAATATAGGTCAATTTTTTACCTAAAAATTAGCAAAATGGTGATCCTTATTATTATTATTCAGTCTCATTCATAGTCATATGTGATGAACTTCTTCACAATAAGTGATGACCAGACGTGAAAAATTCATTTAACCTGGAGAGTGGCAAACGTTAACATTGTCAATTATTGAAGTCCCTAGTTCCTGTTTTTTGTATATGTTAACATTGTATGACTATTTAGAAAGAGCCCACTGTTTAGATATGCATAATAGTTACTACTATACTAGTCTATACTAGTAACCTCTTTATAATTCGACAGTATGTGATAGAACAATGCATAATTACGTTAAACAGTTAAGCTTGTTTATCACCACCTACACTATTATTTTTCAATTCATTAGAGATGTCAGATTCACTACAATCATGGATACTGTGAGGACATACAGCATCATTGTAAAATGACATTGTCGAAAGTTTGAATTTATCGGACTTGATAAATGCATAGAACGGACAGGAAATACATATTTATTTATGTTTCAAGCTAATAAGTTTACCTACATCACAGTCAGCACAAACAGAATAGTACAAAACTATATTCTATAGATGTATATCTGTAATGTCATTATAAAAACTTAATATACCACAAACGGTGTGTTCTGGAAATACATATCGTGTGTTAGATTGGTATTACTGTATATTTACTACATTTGCAGGCAATTAGGGTAGTGAACAGCTACAAACTGTGGTAGAACAGCCTATATTATATTTACATCCATGTGTCACCATAAATACACTAAGCCTAAGTGAAGTCAAACAAGCAATACATGACATCAACAATGTGACCAATATGATATCACTAACGTTAACATGGAAACGTTTTGTTCCATCTTATGGATTTATCTTCTTCCAAAACGGTTTTCCTGGTAACAACTCAATAGACCCTTAAAATAAGTAAATACTAAAACTACAATTACTTATGTTCTTTTGGCATATATGATCAAAATAGACGTAGAGCTTTGAAGTCAATCATATTACACATCATATATATTGTCTGCAAAGCTCCGAATATTGGTTTTATACTAAGGTGGCTTAATGCATATACTTTTCATGCACAAAAACCATTATCATTGCACGATTCATCACAAAGTCGAATATTGCTCTACAGACCAATCTTTTGGACAATAAATGATGTTTAATCATGTATATATGTGTCTAATGAACACAGAAATACATATAGAATAATTTATTTTGATTTTGGTATACTTGTAAATAGTATTTCATTCAATATAGGGCATAGATCCGTGGATTATTATTATTTTTTTGAAGTAAAATCAGAAGCTCAAACTTAGCAATGATTTAAATGGCGTAAAGTTAGTATTTTTTGTAACTGAAGACAACCACTTATTCGTCTGTTTCAGTTTTTCATAGAGTGAAAAAAATACCGTTCGTCAGCGGTGGAACATCTTTAACATAATTGCTTTATAATTCTCGATAATTAACGATTTTTTTTCAAAACGCATATATCTAAAATCAATTGTATTCCAAACTGAAATAAAATGTTGCCAATGGACAAAACGATCAATAGCCTCGTGAATAAATGGTCCTTTCCAGCCAATGAAATAGAAAATGTGAAGGATATTGAAAGAGAAAAACATATCCTATAAGTATAATGTTTATGCCGTTTAAAGTATTCAATCAAATATTCTTTTTAACAACCACTGAAAGGGAAACAGAAGAATCAAGGTCAAAGAGACACAACTCCTCGAAAAGTCGATCTCAACGACGGGTCGTTATACAACTTTGACGGAGCGAAAATGACCGGTCGTTAGCAACATTAGATAGGTGGTCGTTATCCATAGTGTTGCAACAAGTAAAATCACCCAAGGAGAATAAAAATGAGTCGTTATAGACAGGTGGTCGTTAGAGATAATAGATCAACACCCTTACAAGTGTTTAGGAATGGATTGCAACCCACGTAAGAAAACGTATTGTTTCTCATGCAAAAATGAATATCAAATAGTACATATAAAAAAGACAACTTTTTTATCACATTGAATTCCGAATCTACAGATAAAACGTTTAAATTTACATTGAGGCAAACTGACACAAAAAAAACTATGATTTATTTGTTAATATCGCAACATAACATGACAATGCATCGTGTACCGTTTCAATCCTAATAAAAACCTAAAGTAAGATATGCTACATTCGTATGAAAAATTGATTCGTTTCTAAAACATATCTTACATAATAAAAAAGTACAGGTGCGGTTTCATTGTCATCATTGCGAGAATTATAAAAATATGTAAGAACGATTTTTTACCTTGATTTAAATTCTAATTATAAATATAACTATAGTCATGCATACATTTGTAATGAATGATAACTGTATGTTACAATACCAAAAGATAACTTAGAAGCACCTCGTCTAAATAACATTAACAAGATCGATAACAATACAAACATGCGTTTAGTGCCTATACATTTTGAACATTTATAATTTATAATTAAAACAAAACTGTTTTGTAGTCATCATATAACCCTAAGTTCAAAGCATACATATAGCTACGTTTTAAAACAATGCTAAGTCAATAATGCTCTATGGACCGATAGGTCAGAAAACAACCTAACTTATATATCATCTTTAACATATTTACTTTTTCTGATAACCTTATACTTTCAATAAACCGAAAATCAATACTTTGGTGAATTAAAAATTAACAGTCACGCTGTTTAATAAACAACTCACAAAAGGAAAAATCACTTGAACTTTTAGTGTCGGTCTTTACATCTTAACATATAATTTAGCGTGTTTTTAAGCCACCTTAAGATCATTAACTATGATACTGGTCATCACAGCGCGTTTAAAATATGTATATGTAATATCGATAAGACGACCATTTTCAATGTTAAGTCGATCAAATGAAACGCACAATGCACCATGTAATATAGGAGTTGAAATTCTTCACGAACAATAGTAAATAACAATGAGTATTAGTTGTGGAAATTGTTGTTATTCTAATATTTTAGTCTTCAATACATTTCCACATAATATAATGAGTAAGAATGATTATTATACTATATATTGCTCGAGAAAAAATAAAATTACTTTAGATATTGAATATAGACGATAAACCAAATAACTGTTTTTAACCTCAATTCCAACATAATCTTGAAAAATCTTTAAAAATGGAATCTTGAAATTAAATATATTTAAAACCGTTATCAATCTTGCTAAACCGAATGAATATTTCTTTTTTTCTTTTGTCCTTTATCTTTGAAAAGAAATACGTTAGGAGTTTAAATACACGCATTTAAGTTATTTGTACAAGTATAAATATGTTCCATTTAGTTCATCACAGTTGTACATTTACAGAGCGACCTTACATGATGACCCTTGGTCAGATACCTAGGCCACCTCTACTCGTCCTTCTTTGCCGATGTCTGAAAAACAACACACGGTTTTTATACTAATTAATCAGAAATACGATACATACTGTGATACCATATACACGTTTTGCCTTTTTCATATTGTAAACAATGATACTCCAAAGAGAGAGAAATGAAAAGAAATTTGTCTATTTATTCACAATATGTTTCTTTCAAAACGATTAACAAAAATGTTTACTAGGGTGTTAATGATAACCTTTCATCATTAATTTGTTTATATGCCTGACCTGGACATCTAACTACAGTTATTGTTCACAAACAGCTAAATAAACTTACATTAGGTACCGAGGTCTCCTTCATATGTTCATACCGATCTCTGGCGATCCTTAATGGTTCCACCATAGTTTTGTCAATAATCGGGAAAAGCTATTGATAAGTGATATAAAATGATAATTAAACCACTTAAGTATGTCACGTGTTATATTGATACAACGCCCATTCATAAGGGTAACACTTGACATCAAAGTAAGAGAAAAAAATATGCACGTGTCATAAATATAACTGATCATCGAATATAACGTTTACAGGCAGTGTCATTTAAATATGACGTCATAAGTGTCAAATGTGTTGCGAATGAATGTCTGTATGTTGCGAAAAACTGTGGTATATTTGTGGTTTTTTTTTACCTGGAAATAGTGGAACTCTTGCCAGTTTTATAGTGCTATCTTACTGGAGCAAGTGCCAAAGGCACAGAAGAAGCACACCCCACCCGGTCACATTATATTGAAAACGATAAAACCAGTCGTCCCACTTACAAAAACCACGGAAAAAAGCCATGGATGATGCTTTATATATATCAATATACTTTTAAAGATGCTCCACCGCCGACAGACCATATATGATATTCATCACTTGAACAATATTTGGTGTTTAATCGTGTATACATATGCCTAATTAACACAAACAAACAATATAAAATAATTTATTTCGCCTTTGGTGCATGCGCAATCATTACTTCATTCCATATAGGATATAGTGCCACGGAATTTTTTCGGGATGCAATTAATAATTTTTCATATTTTTAACTTGAAGTAAAATTAGAAGCTCAAACTTTTCAATGGTGGTAATGGTGTTAAGTAAGTAACTTTTGTAACTGAAGAAAAATACTAAATCGTCTGCTCTTGTTTTTGATAGTGAAAATATACCATTTGTCAGCGGTGAAGCATCTCTAACAATAAAGTCTCTATAGTCAATTTTAATAGAAATATATCGTAACAAATGCATCTCAGACCATTAATATGTCAACTGTTTTGATGACCACTGCTTGGTATCTTGGTCAACAGCAGTTATTTATTTTGCAATTTAGGCGTAAATATCATGATTTACTTCGTAATCCAAAGATTTTTTTAAAATTACGTTTTGTAACTTTAAAATCAAATTATATGCATTGTACGTATTGTAATTCTTAAAATACATCATCAATAATTACTTATCTACAATGAGTACACACCTGAGCGACCGTCTCAAACATTGGTATGAGGACGAACTTGATAAACCCTATCTGTGCCGTAGGTTTTGTAACTTTTTCTCGGTCCATAAACGGGGCCACAGGCAGTCCTTCCATTTTTTCCCTGTCCGACTGTCAATGAAAATGAAATTTTGGTAACAATACATCAATACAATGCCCCTCCCTATATAACCATATCAACGGTTTTACTAGTTTATATAATTATGTTCTTGGTTCTTTTAACAACGTTAATGCGTTTTGACAGCAACAGTGAATTGCGCAGCGTTTCTCTATGTATTACTTGTCAAAGCATATCGGATCTGAATTCATTAGAAAGATATCATTGACATTTTTTAAATTATCTCAGCAGTGACATCAGTAATATTGCATTTTTATACATTTGCTATATAAAACTACCAAATTAGTTAGTATATGATCAATATCTATTTTTTATGTGAGTGTAAACACTTTTAAAAACATCTTTTGAACAGAAAAAACAACGTTATTACTTAATATCTTTCTTCGATATTTAAGGAAGGATTTGACGATCAATGCCGATACATAATTCTGACATGAACCTCACATTTAAATTTGTGCACGTGTTAGTTTGATTAGATAATTACTCTAAGGTTCTCTGAATATTACATGAAACGTGTACCGTAAATCATTTTTTCACGTGCGATTTACTATCGCGAAATTTCGCAATTACAGTAAATTCGCGAATGTTCATCTCCGCCAATGCATGTGAAAACTCGCCTACATTGATATGTATTTGCAAATTCGCACAAGTAAATTTTCGCGAACTTGTTTTGAAATTGAAATCGCGAAATTTAGTAGCCACGAAAGAAAGTGAGTTTACATTAGCTGTGTATACATTATTGGATATTTATCTATGATATATTTACCTGATTAAAATACTCCTCTAGAAGACAGTCTACCCAAGGGTCTGATACCTCCATAGGTCGTACCTCGTTAGATATATCACAACACTTAATCAACACCATCTTCAGCTGCAAAGGGTGGTAATTGAAAAATTAAAAAAAAACATACCTCATAACATCAAAGATAGATAATTCATATACATTCTCGGTAAAATCAAAGGTTAATGGATTTAAATAACATACCTCGTGACATTAAAGGTAGATAATTCATACTCCGTAACATCAAAGATTGATAATTCATACTCCGTAAAATCAAACATTTGATATCGAAACAATATCTAATTTATTTCCTAATCAGAAGATATATTTTTTCAATATGTATTTGCTTCAAAGTACTTCAATGCCGTTGCATATTGTAACAAATTTATATAATATTTCAATAATTTCCATATATATTTGGATTGTTTAAGAAGTCATTCTTCTTGCACATTATATTTAATAACATGGATGAGGACAAAAGTAAAACATTCAATTAAGCATGCATTTTTACTACATTTTACACACAATATTTAGGTACAACAGGACCACAGACAAAACATATAAGGTTAAGTTTAGCCTAATTAGTATAATGTGCTTATTATGTATTATGTTGTTTTTTATACAGAACATATCGTTTCTCCGAGAACATCCTGGAAATGTGAACACTTTTACAGAAAGAATGAATATCAAAATGACGTTTCCACAACTTTTAGAATAAATAGATATATTAACGTTTTAGTTAAGAATATATTTACGTGCTTTGGTGAAGTGAACCATTGTAAGATGTGTGGAAGACTTCAGACGTAAATGAATCGGTAATGTATAATTATGAAAACTTCCATGTTAAAAGAATGTCAAAATTTGTTTTTACATCAGTAATGTGCAATTGAAAGAAACATATAACCTCCTTTCATAAGTTATATCACATATTGTTTCTCATGAGGTCTTTGTTCTTTTCTTCTAAGCTACAGGTTAAGCTCATTACGGTTTCACCAAGGTACTAAAAAGTTTGTTTTCTGTGAAGATTATTTAAGCTACAGTGTGCTCCATACAAGAAAACATCAGGCGTATAGCAGGAAATTAAACAAGGAAAGTATAATCACTACAAAACATGGAAACTTTACTCAAACCAGCAAAGACAAAAAAAAACCTTAAAAATAAAAAGGAAAAATGCTAACTGTGGAAAACTATATATAATATTCAAGACAAAGTGGTAAAAGTGGATATTGATCAACCTTCTAAAATAACTAAGGGCCGAAATAAAAATTCAGGCTAAATGGCTAATGATAGGGAGCTGCTGTTATTTACCGCCTGCACATTATCAGAATCGTTGTATTCAAAGTTGGGTATTAAGGACCTGAGTTTTTCCACGATATCCTTGTGTTTGGCCATGTCAGTGGCGAGTATTAGAACCAACATCTCCTTGATAACAAGTTAACAATAAGACATCAGACAAAGCATCCATAGATTCGTCAAAACTGATGAGACTTTGACCCACATTAATTTTTTTTACAGTCGTTAGCGTTTTACACAGTCTTGATACAACATAGCCCCATGGTAGTAAACTTAATTATATTATCAAACGTAATATTTTTAAACCTTTGTATAATTTAGAACCCTGAAGAGATTAAGACCAATTTTAGCGAATATGGGAATCATAAATTCAAAATACCTAGAAATAATTACTATAAAGCTCATCAATTTTGGACGGTTAATTAATACAAAATATATACAATTATATGATATATATGCATGTTATGATAATCCTTTGACACACGACGGTAATGCATGGACGTATCCGGTAACTTCTGATTTTCAACAATATCATTCAGACAAACCGAACAAAATCTGCAATTTCAGAATCAAATACATAGTTAAATGCTTTCTTATTCTTTATCATATTTCAAAGTTTTTTTGTTATCTTTGATTGTATTATTAATGTTTTCATTTACTTTTTGAAATCAGGTTTGTCTGAACTTTAAGTATAAATCAGCGAGCATTCCGAAGTTCTGCTGCAAATACAAACAACTAAGAATTATATTCAACACGGAACATCTCGAGAGTTACCGTTTCCAAATATTCTTTATCCTGGTAATCAAAGCCTAGTTCTATCTTAGCCTTGAAACAGTCCATGATCTCGCCGTGGCGTGCCATGTCACTGGCAAGTATCAACAAAGTCATAGCCTGGGGTAGAAAGGGACGTAACTCTCATCAAAATAATCATAAGAAGTTGGAAAGGGACGGTCGTGTCTTATTTAAGAATAAATACATAAAGAGGTATAAACATATAATATATTATAAATTAATCGGGGGTTCACCCTCATTAATATTGTCGTCTAAAATGGTAGAAAATATGATTTATCTTTAAAAACATGAAAATACAAGACGGCAGGCAATGCAATGGCCCAATAAAAACAGACGTTCCGGTTATAAACATTCTGAATCTCTGCGGTGTAAAGGGACGCTACTCTAAATAATGTTCATCCTTGATCGTTGTCTTTAACAAAGGAAGACAAAGCTAAAAAAGATAAGTCAATAATCAGAAAGAGGGTAGAGATGAATGATTTTCAATAATTAAAGATGCTCCACCGCCGACAGAACATAAATGATATTCATCATTTGAACAATAATTGGTGTTTAATCATGTAAATATATGTCTAATTAATACAAAAAATAATATTTAAAAAAAATGTTTTATCTTTGGTGCATGCGCAATCAGTACTTCATTCTATGTAGGATATATAGTGGCATGGATTTTTTTCGGGATTTAATTAATTATTTTTTTATATTTTTAACTGGAAGTAAAATTAGAAGCTCAATTTTTTCAATGGTGGTAATGGTGTAAAGTAATTAACTTTTGTAACTGAAGAAAAATACTAATCGTCTGCTCCTGTTTTTGATAGTGAAAAAAATACCATTTGTCAGCGGTGGAGCATCTTTAACCTTATATTGTTACATTGAAGACGGAACCATTCTTTTTTCTAAATACGAATACATAACTTTGTCTAATGAAAGACGCCAAATGGACAATATTAAATAATATAAAAAGTGACCATTAAGAACCTACAATCAAAACAAAGAATCGCCAAAACGGTATGAAAATAAGAAACAATGACTTAATATATCCAATGTCATACTGGTGAAATTAATTTACAAAGATGCAGTTATCAATATAATAGATGCTACTCTCTGTGGTTTATATTTGTTACACTGGTATATGTTAATACATTAAGGTTTATTAACTTACAGCTCGGATACGTTTGTAAACCTCTTTATCTGTATTTGCAAAGATATTGCATTCTGGATTAGAGAGTATTTTGAAAGCGACTGCGCAGTGGTGGTTTTCCAATGGCGAAATGTCATTATACCGAATAGCCAGCTCCGTCCGAGCGTTGATTTGGTAACTGTAAAACAATCAAATTATTAACTAACCAGTCTGTTGTGATGAAATAAAATTTTTATGCATCATATAAGGTTATTTGTATGCATTTACAATAAATAAGCCAACTGGTGTTTGCGGCGACTTCATTTTGCGTTCCAATACCTAATAATGTGTTAACGCGATTTACAATTAAAAAGTTCGATTGTGCTTGAAATGATTCATGATTTATTTCTAATTGCGAAATACATGAAAGTAGAACTCACGTTTAAATAATTAGGTTTACAATTAATTTGATCTAGATCCATTACGCATTTTATACCAGGACAAGGATCCTCGGTATCATCATATTAAGACGTGTAACTAGGGTCTGTCATTGCTGGATATAGCATGTGAAATAAATAAAATCAAAAAGTAAGAATATGTAATCGTATCCGTGCCACCCTATTCGTCTGATTATACATGCACGTGTGTAGAAAATAAAATAAATCCCCTACGGATACGCTTCCGTAAATACCTTAACACATGGAATATTGGGAAAATATTTTCTGATTCAAATTTTATTTGAAATTTCCAGGAAATGAAAAAAGTTGAAAATCATTCTTACGTGTTATTGTAACCCGGATGATCGAGATCGTGACAGATGCATGACGTCAGAAGCACGCCGAGGTCCTCGCGTGACATCTTCTCCCAGAGTTTACAGAGGTGAATCATGCCGTACATCATCTGGGTCACACAGAAGCAGTGACGAAAGTTGTGAAAAGGGTTGTTCCTGTAGTTCTCTTGTACACAAAGCTGCAAAGTGACAAAAGGATTGTTGTTTTAGTAAATTATTCCATGAATTATTATTATCAAATTCAAATTTATTCTTTATAATGATAAATAGGTGTCGTTTGGATTTTTTAACTGCAGGGAAAAAGTACACGAGAAAGTTGATAGAATCATATGTTATTGGATATATTTACTTTTGACGAATTCCCTGTAGTCTGTAGCAGTATTAAAAGTTCAAACAATGGCTCAATATGCGACCTTTATCAACAGCAGTCATACGTTAATCTTATGATAAATCCACATGTTCATATTTGCGTCGCAGGGCTCAAAGGACAAGCTAATCACCTATAATCCCGTCAATATGGCTATTAATAGGTTTACATAAATGTCTATGACACTTGTTCCTATTTCCGATTGGTTTGATATTTGTTGTGTAATATATGCATATTTCGAAATAAAGGAAGTATTAAATATGGCTATTAAAACGGTTTCTGATATTTTTTTATAATGGTCAGAAAACGGCGCATGATGCTCTTAAAGCTTCATTAAAGAAATAGATGAATTTAGATATGCTTAAAACATGCTATCGATTATGTTATTCGACTTCATCAGTTTTGAACGCTTGTAAGTGTACATTATATTGTACATTTGAACTTTAGTAAACCTCCTTCATTTTCAGCTCCAATGAATACATGTCACCTATGATTCGCCATGTGCATGATCTACTGACGCCATTAAGGCACATCAGTTACTAATGATCACAATTCCTTTGAAATCACACGTTCAAACTCAGGAATCGTTAAGGAATGGCTTAGTAATGAAACTTTTTATCACTTCATAAATCATATCACCAGTGATTTATGTAATTGGTTTGAATCCTATAAGACTCTTTCATATGTGGATATGAAGGATAGGGATATTCTACCCGAGGGTCACAAAATGTAGTAAAACCCGAGGCTTGCCGAGGGTTTTGCAACATTTTGTGATCCCGAGGGTAGAATATCCCTATCCTTCATATCCACTTATGAAAGAGTATTTTTCTTTCATACCACGACGTTTTACTGCAATTTTATAACTATAATATCCCGCCATTTTGAAATAAATTCGAAGAAATCCACGACTGGAAGTCAATTTCCAAACATGAAAAATTACGTGATATTTTCAACACAAATTCCGTTGCTTGCATCTTTTATAGCAAAACCAGTGAATTTTGTGGAAAAAAAAAGTTAAAATTTTACCGAGGAAATAGAGATTTTGTTGACGCCGTGACGTCACAAGGCTTTATTGCATGGATAGCCATGCAATACAGCCTCAGGCGACATGAGTGCATTGTCCTAGACCAGCCAGTATTACACGTGTAGGTATGAAAGAAAAGTCTTTATATCTATACAACTCATCATGTCTATTTGAATCATATCGAATACTTAATCTGATGATGAACTTGATGGTAGTGATGCTTATACAGATGGGCTTTGTAGAGCAAGCAATGACACATATAGGTTTCCCATAAAATGACTGACGTTTTTCATGATTATCAATCTGGAGGAAGTTAATTTTCTAATTTCGAAAAGACACGAGCTTTAGAAAATATTTGAAGATTAACTAAGGAGATTATACTTTGTTATATATATTTTGAATAAGCAACTACCTGTTATAACTTAAACACAATACCATGAGTAGAGTCCAAATGTGAAAGCAAATCGGAATCAATAAATGTTGGAATTGACCAATCAGAGGTGCCGTAGCTATAGGTGTGTAAACCTAGACGATAACCAACTGCTATGGAAGTTATCGTATCATTTTTCTATTGCGAGACGTGTATATTTTGGGGATAAATAATTGTTTTACAACTTACCAGCCATCGTTTTAATGTGATGGGATTGATATTAAACTCCGTCACTAGTCCCAATTCATGGTACATATGTTCGAGTAGACTCAACATCTGTAAATAAACGATAGTTCTTGTCATCATTAACGATTCAATACCAATGTCGACCTTATACCCTACTGTACAACTAGCACAATTAATTAACAAACAGTGGTTTGTCGATTGATCATTAAATCTATGTATTACTTACAACGAAAGCTTTTCCACTTTAGTACATCACATGATAATTACTAGGAATGCGATTGGATAACAGCTATGATATATTTTGCGACAGTTCCCTGTATATTTTCTTCGACTCGGGGACTATACCTCGCCAGACAACACCATAGCAGAACAGTTCCCTCTGGAAAGGGCCATAATAGAATAATAGTTATAATTGAACTTTCTTGCATTAAAAATTAGACATATATAATCCGACCATATCTTGAGTTATTAGGCGTATACGGAATTGAATGACAAACATGGGTATGATTAACAACTTTGTTTACACAATGCGTAAGTTATCTGTATAGTTAACAATACCAATCATATCCTAATCTACAAATTGATGTTAACTACCCAACTAATATCAAGACAACTCGGGTTTCGACAAATGTCGATTTTAAAAGAAATTTCATTTTATTTCTACATAAAGGTGCTACAACGCCGACGAACGGACGATATGTATTTATTAAAACAAGAGCTGACGAGTTGGTATATTTTCTTCAGTAACAAAACTTGTTTGCCTTACACTATTGTTATCACTAAAATATAAAGAGCCATGTATTCTTCTTCAGAGTAAAATTATTTAAAATATTGAATTCCACCTGGAAAAAATCCATGGCACCATACCCTATATGGAATGACGTACTTATTGTGCAGGCAAAAAAAATCATCTCAAATTTCTTTTGTATTTATAAGACATATATACACATTCATTAAAAACTATGTTTATATGCTCTGTCAGTGGTTCTTTGATATATATATATATATTATTTCTTTTTCGGGGAGGGGGGGTCGGGGGTGCTGGATCTAGCTACGTTTGCTCAAATACGTTATCTAAATATCAAAAGATCCCCTTCATTCCACGTATATTATTAAAATGTATAGTAGCAAATGAAATAACTACAGCCATTTTAGTTTTGAAGTCATATATAACAACGGATGGGTTATCGTTTGAAGATTTGGTATCAGTAAAATAATCTATTATCGACAGTAAAACTCTCAGATGATTTATTAAAATCTGTGTTTTAAATATTTACTTGAAAACTCCTAAAAATTATAGTTATTCCAAGGAATTATACAAAAAATGCTTTATTTAATTTGGCTGCATCCTTCAAAATAGGTGACGCTTGAATAACGAATAACTGTCTAACTTTACTTTGCTGTTATCGTTATAGTGAACTGATAATTTTTGAACAATGAATAGTACTGTCAGAACACAGAACGACAGAATATTGATAAAAATCTGAGTAATCATTGTCTACATCTATCTATTTCTTACAACATACAGATTAATGCCGAGGAGTGACGAGTGTAGCGAGTGGTTTATGCACAATGACGGAAGTACCCGAGTAGTACAGAATACCAATGGATTATGACGTCATTATAATATAAGCAGTCACCATTTCATTTGCAATATTGGACTTTATTTATTATTATAGAATACATATAGTGAATGTAAAGTAATATTCATCTTTGATATACGGATGGCAATCTGTCGTCATTGAATGAAAACCTATGTGTTGTCCAGGCAACACATTTCATTACCACGCTATTTTACAAGGTCAAAATCAATCCTTTTGCACGATTTTGTGGCTACCGCAAATCACGAGACTGTTTCTCCTTGCTATGAAGTATCTCATTCCGACATTTAATTTCCACTTACACGGAATGTCATAAGCCAATCGATGTTCAGTGAACTATTCCTGTGGAATACACGACTGATTAAGGAAAACATCGCTGGGACCAATCTTGGACTAATTAATTAGCATGGGTAAAATCGATACGAAAGGCTAATACCTAAACGATGAAAAAACTTATCAATACCTTCGTAGCAGGAGATATATCACTTTGGTCTGAGAGGTTAGCGGCATTTACGGTACAATTTACGCAGTGTTCTATCAACAAGTAATTGGACAAGCTTTTATTGTGCATGACAAATATGAGCGTGACAACTGTGCAATATTCGTGTCAATCGCTTTGTTTATAGCAGAGGCTTTTATTTACTTTGCAAAATCATTTACTGAAGCATGCTGTCGGAGACACTGGCGAGACAATAAGCCATTATATTGACGTCCAGCGAACAATTCAATGATTCCTTTTAGGATGAGTAATTAACGAGAGAGAAAACAGCTCTCATATTTGTATTTTGTAGTCATGGGGATACACTATAACGTAATTTCCACAAGAAGGCGTAAATTGAGACAGAATTAGGGCTGTATTAGGGGAAAAAACAACATAATTTTGTCATTTGTTCGCCGTTTTAATAATAGAATTGTGATTAGAGCTACACACTTTTCTATGCAGAAAATAATATGTAAATTATCGTCTTTCAAATGTGCGTTTACCTTTTTAATTGCCATTTGATTAGTAAAGCAAGTATCCTATCAAATAAAATACAGATTTCTTTTTTCATGAATGCTTAACGTTAAAAAGTATTCTTTACAAATGATATAAAATAAGTTATCATTACGATTGTAGGAATCATGGGGAAAGATTTTGACAATTTTCGAAAGATTTTGACAATTTTTATTTTTTATTTGTTGTCAGAAAAAGATATATATATATATAAAATCAAACTACTGAATAGCTCAGTACAAGTATGTTAAAGTGAACAGTCGGGCAAGGATGGCTAAAGTCGGTAAAAACGGTGTGAATGTATCCAGTATAATTTCTTATGAAATGGAAAAATAAAATCTCCCGTCAAAATCTGTCTGCGTACGAAGAAATTAATTTAAAGTATGGAAATTCTAAAACGTCCTCCCGGCTCACTATGTCCGTGGTTACATTTCCACGCAGCCTCGCTTTCAATGCTTTCAACTTTTCTTTACTTTAATGGTCAGAACTGGGAAACTAAGCAGAACTTGACCGTCGTATTAATATGTGAGAACTTTTGGAAGGCCAATGAACGCATTTAGACTGGTTTTCTTTGCCCGACTATTCACTTTAATATCATCATAAAATCACTATTTTGCATAGGCTGAATATTATACATATTATACTAAAATCACCAACAAACGCATGTCTTGGCAATCATGCAGAATATTTAACGTTGATACGACACTACACCCACACGGTATACTGTATATCAGTTAAGTTAGCCATTCATGCCATATGGTTTAAACGTTTCAGATATATAATGTCTTATTCATAGAGCCATTCAGTAAATATTGCGGAGGGGGCGGGGTTAGTGATGATGTGTGTTGAGAGGGTGTTTTAATTAGTGCAAACATTGACGTTTTTTTATCCTGCAACTGCCGCACACACTGACCGATAACTACTGGCAATATAAAATTTCAAGGGAGTCTGCCATCACTCAAGCTCTGAAATAAAAGGTTAGGAGCGACAAATGTCAGATACACTTACGCTTTATCCGTCAATATGATCACGTCTGAGGGAACTTTTTTTTAATTTGACCACGAGCTTGAACCTTCAGGTGATTGAAACGCTATACACTCCCGTTACACCGTAACGTTACATTCAACAAAACGACGTCATTTTTATACGATATCGAAACCTCTTAATATGGTGTTGTATTGTTTGGAACTTTTTTCGAAAGTGCTTATATATTTCCCTCTTCACCTCAACATTACTATGCCTTGGACAAAAATATTCTTGTTATATTTGATAAGTATTTGTAATATGATTTTATTAACTTGGGTTTATGAGTAATTGTGAGTAACCATACCATACTGCATCGGTAAAAGGTAAGAGGCAAAAGGTCAGAAACCAAAATACAAAAGGTACGGGCAAATAGAAATGATAAATAGACTTGTGCCATACCACTGAAAAGGCAAATAGTAATATCGTAATCAGGGTTAATTCATCACAACTCAAAATATACTTTAAATCACTGAATGAGATTGATATGTAGAACAACAATAGATGAGATGTATGTGTATCCTACCTCATTAGGCTCCCAGTCCCAAATGTCAAACGTAGGCTGTTTTAGGTAGTTCACTGTTTCTTGAGAAAGGGTGTACTGAAACACAAAGTTACTGAACCAATCTATGTTACATTATTGTAAATCAATAGTTCTCTTTTTGTTATTTTCTTACACCAGCACGTGTGTATCTGTCTCTCTCTCTTGAACTAATTATATGATGCTATATTTAATACTATCATGCCACGTTTGCTTTACTGAAAGTTAGGCTAAGAGAATTAAAAAAATCAATGACATTTCTAACATTTTCTTCTGGTTGAAAAGTATGATTTATGTAAATATATTTTAAGACAACCAGTATATATAGAGTCCAGTAAAGATAGGATGTTACCCCAAAATAATTTCAACAGAATTTTTTCTTTGTTTTTCATACAAATCTGACTTTGTTTTATACAAGTAAAAAGACACCACAAATAAAACTGTAGGAAAGTGTTTTTCTTGACTCCCAAAAGAATCAGAATAATGGGATATTTGCTAAGCATTAATTGACTGAAATTATTGTATCAATTCGACTTATTTGTGTTAACCTAAAATTTGTCTTACTTTATACCCGATTTCACATATTAAGTATTTTTGGCGACTTTTTTCATGTTAAAATCCTGAGATCCTTCAACCCCCAAAAAACACAGATTATGTTGGAATTATTTGGAGGTTAGGCCTCATTTTTACCGGACTAATAATAATATTTTAGATGTAGCGTTTCGATGACAAATACGATATACACTGTCACCTTCATCTTTCAAACTAACACAAAAGTGTAAAAGTGTACGAGTTCATTGTCTTCGAAATGACAATTGATGATCATTGTCAATTTCGGTACTGCTGGATATACAGCACACTGCGATAGCATTATATAGGGCCGAAATGACCAGGTATGAGACACAGATGAGTGAGATCGAGTTATTTCAGCTCATAACAATGCGACAGCATGGTATTGTATTTATCAAGAAATAAAAAGGAAACCTAAAGAAAATCTAAATTAAAGATCAGCTTCAAAGAGGATTCAATATTTCTTCAAGAGGCAAGAGGCAGATTTTATTAAATAAATCTTCAAAACGTGAATGAGGAAAGAAATCATTATATTGTTTACGAACACAAACACATTTACTTATACCAATTCATGCTATCACTTGTGAAACAGTAAACTGTGGATAGATGACCGTCTGACTATTTGAAATGCAAAAATAGCTTGATATTTTGAAGGAACCAAAGGGCTAAAAAGAAAAGAATGTAAAGGGGATACTAAAATAGATGTGTGATGTGGTACTCACCTTGGGATACAATGGAACGTCCCTCTTGAGGCTGATTTTTCTTTCATCACTCAAAGCACTATAATAGCCAGTATAATACATTGGTCTTGCGAATGTTGGGAAGTTTCAGGAATTCAAAAAGAAGGGAAGGAGTGAAAAAATATAACAAAATAAAAAGGTTAGAGCGTGAAGTGATAAAGTAAATGTTATAATGCACACATGATTCTACTGTGGCTAACAGCTACATAAAGGTTGGTGTCTACAAGGAAATGATGGTTGGATGACACTAATAGATGGATGATAGCGATGTTTCATCCTTATAGGTATAGAACACTTATACAGACTTAACGAACCAAAACATTTATTGTGTTTTATTTTATCGTATTGTGTGCATATTATAAACATAGGTATTGTTCATAACTACGCTCTATCGCCTCTCCCATTTAAGTATCTCTAAGAATTTGACTTCTAATGGAATCAAAGGAGTTATTGTGTTTTTATATTTATTGTATTGTTTATATATTATAAACACAGGTATTGTTCATAACTACACTCTATTGCCATTTGCCATTTTAACATCCCCTATGGATCTCTTAATATGATTGCTTCTAGCATTAAAGGAGTTATTGTGTTTTTATTTTTATTGTATTGTTTATATATTATAAACACAGGTATTTTCCTTATTTACGCTCTATCGCCTCTTCCATTCAAACATATCTGTGGATCTCTTGATATGAGTGCTTAAGTAAACAGAGGAGTTTTTGTGTTTTGGTTATATGTTTATTCTTTGTTTTTTAATTCAATTTTGAACTTATTCCCACAGAGCCAAAACATTATTTTTTTCCAATATCTTGCTATGCAATAAGAGAAAGCACATATGCCTAAATAGAAAAGAAAATAGTATTTGTCAAATGAAGTAAAATTGAAACAAATAAACTAACATGATGAGTATTATATAACAATGTAATGAATAAATATGCAAAGGTGAACAAGTATTTACAAAAAATCATGAAAGAAACACACGGACATTTATGGCTAAACTCTGACAGAAATGTCTAGGAAATGAAAACGATTATTTAAAATCACGGGAATTCAAACGCAGGGCAAATATGGAATATATGGAATACTAGGTAACAAATGTGTCATGGGGAGAGAAAGAGTAACACAAAAATCGTTTTGATTTTATATCGGCTAAACATGCACATTCACACATAAAAATATGGTGTTATTTATATTGTTAAAAGCGTGGCATTCATCGCAATGCATCTAGATGAAATTAAAAAAAATATAATTCTTCATTTCCAACATTCCAAATACAAATTAATTATTATGGTTGTCAAAATGGGTACAAATGTAATTACTACTCTCTGGTTGAAATCAATACCTTATGACTTGATCTCATTTTGTTGACTGGTAGATTAATGATAAACATAATAAACTTAATCAGATGAACGTCTTTATCGGTATACCGTGTTCATTTTACCTCATATTGTTGAAATCGATGACCTTTTTCTGTGAGTTCAGAATTTGATATTTGATGTCTGATATATCTCTTCTGCATTTCTCAATTTCGACTGCCTTCAGTCCCTCTACTGAAACAAAAATAATTATCTAGTAATTGATCTTTTTCTTTGCTTTTATCTCAATATATCACATAGCATTCGTATTGATGAAGACAGTGTGTAGAAAAAAAGGTAAAGCCTATCAAATCGTACTCACGAAGCTATTGAAAATATACTGTGATATACGTTGATGATTAACAATAGAAAATCCATGTTGTTGTAAACAAAGACTATCAATAACAAAGGCTAGATCATCTTTTACTGATAGAAGTCAACAACAACCAAGCTGCAAAATAGATAAACATGTACCACTAAAATGCATTAGCAACAAAGTCAGAGATTCAATTCAAAATGGTGTTTAGAAATCTCCTTTTTCTGCATTACTGTACAATTCCAATATTTAAGCGTCATTGTTGGGTTTTTTATTTCGATTTTAACCGGTAAAATCATCAAAGGCCAATAATTTCTGATCAACAGATTCAAGTGTATGCAATTAGAACTTTCTTTATCTAACTTAATATGTAGGACATATGTTAAACCTTTTTGCAATTTAAGACTTCAAAAAGAATAACTTCAAACATTCAAGCCTTTTCAAGGAGTTTGACATGAGTCTTTTGACCTTCGGTTTTAGATCTCGATATGTAAGGCTAATGCATCTAACATTACATTAGACGTCTCACTAAATAGAAACTTAGTAAACACGCGACTTTTACTCTACAGCTATCACGAAAACAGTGAACATTATTTGTCAAAACAAGTCTCTTTTTTATACGAGAAATAAAAGGCATATTATGGATACATAAACATCAAATTTCAAATCAATCGTTGAGATAATGTTGATAACCGAATTGTACTATTCCTGGATTTTAAAATGTGCAAAGAGAAAAATTTACTGCCGTGACAATCTTTTCAAGTCACACTTAAATTGGTTTACAAATTACATTTCAGTGTAAGTTCAGTTACACACGACATACACGACATGTTGATTTCACAACCAGAACAAACGTGACCAGTACTCACGTTCTAGGCGTCTCTCCAGTACATTGATGCGGTTTGTTAAATCCAATTTCATTTCATCCACCTTGAATACTCTAGAATAGATAATAAATAAAACAACAAATATTTTATATCGGTGAACAAAAACAAATTCATATTTTTGCGGATGTCACGGATGCTCACTCTAAACTAATAACTCCACATTCTGGAGAAAAATCACTGGTTATGATTACAATATCCATGATGAATCCCTACTATGTTTTAGGAGGACAAAAATATATGTAAATAATCAAGTACCTGCCATCAATTTTCCTTGAGCATTTTGTTTTCAGTATTTTAACGTAAAGAAAACGTTATATATTCTATGTAAAATTCTGTATTTGTGTTTGTTCATTTCATACAACCCTTTTCATTAACGTTTATACTCTTATTGTCTATAAAAGCTACAATATTCCAATTCATTAAAATAAAAGCACTGCCTTTGATTCCTCGTCTTACGCTTAAATGAGTCTTTCATATTTGTTAAATTCAAGTCGTGTTAAGTATGGCTTGTCTTGAAGGGTAATAGTATCCAAATTATCTTAGGCATTATTTGTCGGTTAATTTCTTGAACATACATTGATACACTACGTCTAATATGTCACTTTACAACAAAAAATACCTGGCTCTATCAGCCAACACTAATAGATTCACTCTTTATAAACCTGTATTATTATGGTTATAATGATTAGCCATGCCGCTACGTCAAGCAATCTCGACGTTTGCCTAAATATATCATCATTAATGCGCCAGATATGATAGAGATAATTTTAATCATATTCATTGCCTCGCGTTCCCTCATGTGTCATATTTCTAATGTCCTAGCCATTATCCAAGGACACTTCATCCTGATTTTACATTACTATTCCTTATATAGCACGCGGAGATAACAAAACTGGGCGTATTTCAGTCATCACCTCGCAGCTGTATAGCTAAATTTATCTCAAATCTAAATGAGAAAGGTAAACACATTCCTTATTTTATCTCACAATCGATTATCTTCACACATCGATCAAAATTGAGAAATGCATTTGTCTCCTCTTTGTATAATATTGAAATATAAATTTGATCATCAGGAATTAAAAGTTAAAACACAACGGTCGCTTCATCACGAAGCCTTATTGTCGTAGTGTCGTGTTCGTATTTTACTGCATTCTATTAATTCTCATTTTAATATACATTTCAGTGCGCGAGAAAGTAAGCTCGTAAACTGCTTAATATACTATATGACATTCTAGTTGACGACAGATAGATTATATAAACAAATTGTATAACATATGCTGATATGATAAATATCATAGAAAGGAAGACGCGCAGCACCTTATAATTAAATTGGTTGGTATGGTGTATTTTCATAAAATAGTAAGATAATTTACTGAACATACGCATTTAATTGCATAGATAATACGTAAATAAAATCTCTCTTTCGTTTTAGTTACATCGAATACAGTTTTGATGTTTAGATCGACATACCTAGTTACATTTTGCTGAATATCATTTCATTTTGCATAATGAGAAGATATTCAGTACAATTTGCAGTAAAAATAGGACCATAATGCGTATCGCAAATTCACTCAGCAGGAGTGACAGGATAATTTACTTTGAAAATAATAATCTGTTAAGTAGTAATTAGACTACTCTTTTAGTTAAATAGACGATGCTGTACCTACATTATTCCCTAGCTTGCTAAATAGATATAGGAACATTCATGTTATATTAAGGATAAAATGATAATATTTGCGCATGCGTGCTCACCAGTTAAAATTTGTAACTGATCATAACCGCGGGATGGGATGATTTGAATGCTATGTGGGCTGCATGCATATGCGTTCTTTTGAAAATGGTCGAGAACAGCTAACTAAAATTTCTATTCAAAATGTAATTTCATTTAGCAGTTCATCGCAGTTTATATCGAAACAAAATGCGAATGCTTTTGTCCTAATCTAGCATCTTTATTACATATTCAAGTGACACAAAATCAAAGTATTGCAGAGCAAATATTCCTTTTTTGCTGTTGGGTTGAAGGATCTGAAGGGACAAAATGGATAAGATTTCGTTTATGACGTTGCGAATGAATGTGAATGGCATACAACGATTTGGTCTTGTGTGCGTAATGTCTAGGAAAGTGATATAGCTAATGGAATATTCTAGGTGAAAAAAAAACTACAAAAATATATTAAGCACCAAGAAAGATATGATAGCATCCGTTCTCCGGAAGTGAGTCAATGGTTGGAATCACGCATGCGTAAGGCTAGAAAATGAGGTGAAGTGATTGACTACTTTACCTGAGCATGTCCATATTTGGGGATCTAAAATACAGAGAGTGCAGTGTCTCAAGTAAGGGGAGGAACCATTTTCAGTTACTAGAACACCATATATGGATCCCCGTTTGTTGACTTTCTTGTCGATACCTTTTGCAGGTGATGCGTACCACAATCAGAAGACGAATAAGTATGTTTCAGTATAAATTGACCAATGACGTATACTATGTTTGATGGCCGTCACAGGTGTAAAATGTGTGTATTAAAAACGATAGGAGACGTCATTATGTTAGCTACTATTTAGGTATTCGATCATAAACCAAGGTATTTTTGACAAAATAACTTTTCCATTCCACAAAACATTCAATGAAAGGAAAAACATCATATCTAACACATATATGTTCCTATAAATATAGTATTATTCACAAACTGTTTATGAGAATAGTTTCAGTTATTTACGGAAGAGTTTTCACACAAAAAGTGTTTGAAATACAAAATTAATTATGCGCTTTACCATTGATGAGATAACCTCACATAAAATCTTCATTTTTATTCAAAAGCCTGTTATTATTCCCTTTCCATTATCCTTTTATACGGATCAAAGCGGAATAGTATCAATATATATATAATACAATAATACAAAAACTAAAACATTACACACACATCAATTAGTTATTGCTTTCTTGTACAGTTCACTTACGGATAACATACATCATATGATACGTGTGTTCATTGGTGCTCACACAGTGCATGATTACAATGTGTAAAGTGCGCTTGATTAGTATAAGCGATGACGTCATCAGAAGCTGCGTCACTTACTGTGTGAACTGTTCTGTGACCTGTGATAACACCTGTTTAAACGCCTCGCCGTCCCCCGCTGAAAACAATTAAAAACAAAATAAAATCAAAATAGTGTTTAAATACAGTCGTTACCAATGACCTATGTGTTTATCACAAGTTTGGATATGTATACACACCAGCCGAAATATAATTTACTGTAAATATAACACCTGAGTTTCAATTTTCGTTAGCATTCAATAATATGTTGTTCACTATTGAGATTTACTAGCTCAGGAAGCGTGACTTATTGAGAAAAAAACCCACTTTTAATTCAGACCACGTTTCATAAAGTTTTGCAATATTTTATATAATTTTGAATCTAAAACTGTTATTAAGGTTTATCTTATTTGATAATGATATTTAATATTCTCCTTCAAGAAAGCATGTACCTAAATACAATATATACATGTGGGATCTGATAAACAACGACACAGATGAACTTAGTAGGAATACAAAAGGTGAAGCTACAAAGTTTACAGGATGCCAACAATAAGATAGATATGCATTTTCTTTCGACACTCAGGTATATTAACTACATATTTATTTCATCATAATGACCAAACATACGTGTACGAACATGTGAGAAGGTAGTACTAATAGTTGATATTTCAACAGAAAAAGTAATCCCTACAGTTACTATAAGATACTATAAAACATACAGTCTTAAAATGCCAAAGCCTAATATTTATTACAATTCGAAATTCATTGAATAAGATACACGTCAATACATTGTTTAAGTATAATATATAAAGCCTATTTATATGCATATCTTTATATATCTCTTAACGTTTTATAACAGTTAGGGTGGGCATGTGCGCAACATGTAATGACGTCTATGGGCTTGGCTGTGTGATACAATGGCGGCAGTCACGTCACTTAGTTGATTATATAATGAATGTCATATGTATAAACTGATATTGACGCCACTATACATGTTGGTAGCGATAATTAATATTGTACCACGTCATTAACCAGCCAGATCAGCAGTACCTTACGCCAGTACATTATCCTATCACTACTGCTATTATATACATTGACCGATCGCCAGGTGTAATATAGCCACGCCTCGTGCTCACAAACGCACGTGTTTCTATTCAATGTCGGAGCAAACATCGTAGCACACACAATACAAAATGCAAAGTCACGTGCGGTTTGATTGACAGCTGGCGATCCGTCAAATTACTGTAGAGCCTGCTATTTTCTGGGGGATGATATTTTCGCGATTTCGCGGCACATTGCTTTGATTACGAAAATTTGATCCGCGAAATATTGAAAAAAATGGTTGAATGATATCTACACTTAAATCAATATAAAACAAATTAAAATCGCTTACATATGCTTTTCTTGTTTTTTGACCAATTCGCATAAAGTTTGGTCCGCGAAAATGACCGGCTAATTGGTTTTACCATTTTGTAATAGCTTATTGTTTAATTACTCTGATGCTATATCGTAACTATGTAAGCTATAAATTGCACATGTTAAGATTTAAGTGTTTACTACAAGTAAAAGTTATACGATTACAGAATAATGGCATAGGAATGATAGTTGATGAAAGACGAAGCTTACCTTGAAGAGTATTTTTTACTTAAAATATTAGTACTGTTACTTGAGAGGGTAATTCTCAAGCGCTTCAGGTTACCTTATTTCCAAAGTCTCAAACACATTACCTACGTGCTCCACTTTATGTCTACTTCTAAAATGTTATTCGAAATGACAATCGAAAAGAAGTTATATAGGAAGACCAAAGATGATAATATGTAATGAAGTATGTGCATCTGTGTTTGTATCTGTGCATAAATCGCTAAGTTTTCGTTACATACCTTCACCTAAACCATTCATGTCAACTAAAGCATACAGAGTAATGAAATTAAAACCAAACTAATAGGTAACGTCATTTAGTAAGCATGAAGGGATACTATAGAAAAATAATAACAACAATAGAACAAAACTATTAATAAAAGAATCAAAACATATGATAAAGCTTAACCGAATTAAAGAAATATTATACCTGACAAATAAAATAAATTAAAGTAATTATACAATATACATACATCTGACCTAGGACAACGTTCATGTGCGTCATTTTGGGACTGCTATGATTTTGTTCTCAGTTTTGTTATTTAAAGTGAGATTAATATTAAATTGTTTTTATTTGTGATCACTCATGGATGTATACGTCTACCGTCTTATGGTCTTATGGTTCCCTATAGACGTTTATCCTACGTAAAGCACGTGCAAAATACGTATTCCGGCTCTATACACGTATTACCGTAAATATCGAACTGGTAATATATTATCGTAAATATCGAACTGGTAATACCTATGACAGTACATCCTCGTTATTCCAAGGGTTCCGATCACCTTCGATATATACACTCCTAGACTATCTCATTGTAAAACTGCAGGAAACAGAACAAAACAGGTAATTTAGTCTTTTTATGTACATCAAAAGAGCCGTTTATCGGTACACTGTGGTTGACAATGTGGCGTTGAAGTTGGGCGTCGCTCTCTCTGTTGTATTCAAAGGAAATATGTGCAGGCCTTTGATTGGTTCAGAGTGTTCTCTCTCGGCTGCCTTCAGTTTTACAATGAGATAGTACAGGGGTGAAGAGATCGTAAGTTATCGGAACCCCTGCAGTATCGCGGATGATGACAGTATTGATCTCTTACCATTGGCTAAGGAAGGTGTTGTGGTGGTAACTTCATAAGGCGACCTAGAACAGAATACGTCACACAATTTACCAGATGACCTGTGACTAAGATCATGTTATACATATAGGATCTTAACTGAGTGTTTATTTCATACGGGATTTTATGAAACATTCTTTTTTGTTGTTGTTATATTTTGCGAGACTTGATGAGTAAAAAATGAAAACGTCAAGACGAGTTTCATAAAATCACATATGAAATGAACACAAATTTAAGATACATCTTTGTTTGATTATTTGTTTTTTATCTGTCCAGATCAGTTTGTGTACTTGTTTGTTTGTTTGCTTGTGTTTGACGTTCTAGATAAATTTGTTTACTTAAATAGTTGTGTGTTTGTCTAACCAACAAGATCAGTTTGTACATTTTTGTGTTTGTTTGTTGTTGACAATCTTTATCACTTTGTGTATTTTTTTTCGCTTGCCTGTGTTTGACTTTTAAGATCACTTTATCATCTTTTGTTTGTTTGTTTGACGACCCCATATCAGCTACGGAGTCAAACTGTTTAAATCTGTAAGCGAGAGATACAATTGTAAATACGTTCGTTTTTGTGTTTATTATCATTATCACATTATGAAAATTTTCCCGTGTACAAAAATATAATTTAAAACTAAACCATTTTCATCTGATCAAAAATACATGTATGGTTTTAATTTTCAATTTTTTTTTAATAAACATAGAATTGATAAATTCGCATCTACGTATATTGTGTCCAATGAAAGAACTAAATATGTATTAGTTTTTGGAGTGTTTTCTAGTAAAAGCGCTGGTAAATTGAACCGTGTAACCTAAGTTTTAGTTTTTATGTGATGTTATGCATGTACCAGCCTATTTATAGGTAAGATTCTATAGTTCAGAGATGGTTGTTCATTATGTAATTAGCACCAGTTTTAGTATCGGTAATGCGGTATGTAATATGAATCAGAGTTGTTGAAAATAAGCAATATCATTGTGTTATGATGCTGGTATGTAATTAGATAATTATAATATTAAATACAGAGGTACTTACGACGGCAGATTCTTTGCCATGGAAGGCGATATAGGTATAAGGGCACCATCACTATCCCTGAGTGTTATCTCGGAGTACCTGAAACATACACATATGAACATGTATTATTATATGTTTCACCAGACAGAATAAAAAACAATACAATAAGAACATGATAACTAGTTTTGAAAGTAAGTACTAAATTTTGACAAAAAAAGCACCCCAAACGATTATCAAAAAACTGTCATGAAGCATTTTTTCTAAATCAATAGTATATTAACTCATTTGTTTTTTCTCATGTACATTTTTATTCAATCATATTACAAAATGTGATATATTGATACATGTCCAAATCCAAAATAATAAGTATACAACTTTTCGCATATATCATTACTACAGGGCCCAGTTTCATGAACATTCCTTAAAGTTAAGGAATCTTTAACTTACAATTCTCCATAAGAAAGCATTACAAAATATAAGGAAGGCTCCTTAACTTAGATTTTATCTTAATTTTTGTAATGCTTTTCTATGAGGAAATTTAAGTTAAATAATTCCTTAAGGTTAAGGAATGTTCATGAAACTGGGCCTAGTACTGAACTTAAAGATCCATACAAGCATGTGAAAGACAGAAAAGATATTGTGCTTAATTTCCTACTGAATTACATTTACATCCATAATATATTCCATCTGTTTCTCTCTCTTTCTATCTCATAGAAATACTTAGCATTTGTATGATAATTTTTTTTACTATATTTTATAAATCCAGTTGGTATTAAGAAGCATCTATAATTCTCTATTGGTTTTCTCATCCACTATCAACATTTTCATTGATTTCGTGAAATATGTTTTCGATGATATACAAATTCCTTGGGAAAGATTAATTCACAGATGGCAATGTTATCAATGGTAAATAAATTACTTCTGGGTAATGAAATTGACCAATGTCATCAGAAAAAATGTATTAACTTCGGAAATATACAACGCACACGTGAGGTGTGATTAAAATATCACGTGTCAACTATTTGCATGTTCAATAAAAGAACTAATGTAATTGAACAAATTTTGTAACAGATTCTAATACAAGAGACACGTATTACTCATCAAATTCCAACATCAACGAACATATGCTAAAATTTATATCTTAAAATAAGTACGTGTTTCTAATAATATTTCATCCATGTTTGCGAAACAAACAAAATTACAACGCCACAACGGAATTTTGAAATAATATCAATTTCTGCCGTTTGATGTTAGTTCAATGTCGACATTTGTGAGTATTGAGCGGTTTCCTCAGTGGCATAGCGCGATCAATCGTGACGTGTCCTTGGCAACGTTATTATACAAATCAAGCTAACCGGTGTCACCGCCTACTAAAATAAGTTTAATTAACACAACACATCGTATTCTTTTTAATGTTAACCAATACTTTGTTTGCCAAATTTACTTTTATTGCAAATTAAACATTAATTAAATATTCAACTTTTAAACATTATTGTGTTTATATATTTCGCCACGGTTGTTGACCATTAATTATAATTCCCAACTATATTTACACACTATATATTATGAGAAATATGTATTGCTTTGTTCAATATGGGATTGTTCATACATCGTTATTCCATCATTTAATTGTCAGTGTTTTTCAATGTTATCAATACCATCGTACGTCATAAAAATCGTCATAAACATAGACCGAGTCTAATTCAGATAAAAGTCCAATTATAATGTCACAGTTAAATACCTCTACTTTATTAAACCTTCAAAATACTGAAAATATACCTGTAAAACCAAAGCTCGTTATTGAAATGTGAAAATGTGATACATAATCTCTACAGCTAGTTCACACATAATGCTGACAGCTATGTTGGATTTTTTTTTTATTTTTTTTTTATTTTTTTATTTTTATTATTATTATTATTTTTTTTTTTTTGGTAATTAAAGTAACTTTTTATCCAAAAAGTGGGTTGTCGTCTTTTCGATTTCATGTTCCAGGACTAGCTTGAAATAATTTTAACTATTTAATACAGTGCTGCATATCAAATGACTCCTTATGAGATCAAATAATTATTAATACATCATGTCATGTACAAACTGGAGACGTTCATTGTCTTCATAAAACATGGATTTAGATGGATCTTATAACGATGATACATATGTCATGTTCAGGAACCAATAAAAACATTCGAAACAGGCGCAAAATTATATTATATCTGATATGTTTATAAAGCAACATATTTTTTCATGAAAACGAAAATGTATTACGTAACAGTAGCCAAAAATCAAAGTGAGGGCCACCAAATTAAATATTTTTGTAATCCAATAAAATATTTTTATATTTGAGCCTAATACGCGCCTCTAGCTTTCCGTATATCACTTGATAGAATTCCTTATGTGTACCTCATTTATTTTAGTACTTTACCCTACCCAAGTTAAACATAGTATCTTGGATGATTATTTCTAATTTGATATGATAGTTGTGTTTCTTCTGACACACTTACATCATTTTTATGTTCATTTAGTATATATTTTGTGTATTATGTTTCCTTTTGATGAAATGTTTTTTCTTTTTCTATATAACTAATTTTGATATGAAAGCAATACGTTATCATATAAGATTTTTTTTATATTTTATACAGTACCAGTTGTGGTATAAAATAGTGCGTGTTGTGTACGATTGTATAGAAGATAAGTAATATCCGCTGGTTACTTTATCATATTCCGAATTTGCATATTACAGAGTTATCTGCCCTTGCGGGTAGGTATTGATTGTGACGTCATGTGTTTGCGAGCGTAACGTCATACTTTTCGGAGAAAACGGCGTGAATAGCGCTCATAAAATAATGACGTAACAATCGATACCTACCCGCAAGGGAACTAATTCTGTAATATACAAAGACGGAATATGCTTCTTCACTATACAAGGGTCACTCGAAACCAGAACTTAGTGTGTTATGAAAATGCCGCTAACAGGTACATATGTATCAGTGTTTCATGTCATAGATTATAAAAGCTTAATATCTACAGCTTCTATACGTGTAGTTATTTTGTACATCAAGTATTATTATGTTTTAATATAAATCGAAGTTGATGATAAATAAAAATGTTATTGTGTAGTTTACAATGACGTTCCGTCACTTTATCAGCAATGTGTAGGCAACCATTATCATACATTTTCAAACATTATCTGAATCACCAATTGTGCAAAATGTGCTGCACAGTGTACATATATGAAATCCCAAACTTTATACAATGATGACGAATAGGCATGTCGACTTTTATTACACGAGAGATTTTTTTTTTTTTTTTTTTTTTGGGGGGGGGGGGGGATATTAGTTAAACGTGCTATTACCAGCCAGGGTTATGTAAGAACGTGCCAGGTTGGTGGAAGAAAGCCGGAGTGCCCGAAGGAAAACCACCAACCAGCAGTCAGTACCTTGCAACTACTCCCCACATAGGATTCGAACCCGCATCACTGAGATGGAGGGCTTGTGGTAACATGTTGGGACATCTTAACCACTCGGCCAAAGCGGCCCCTCAAACGAGAGAAGCTCAGGTGAAACGCATGTTGAAAATAGTCAATTTCTGTTTTTAAGTTTCCTTTCAGAATTGTTTTATTGACAATAATGTTAAAAAAGGATAATAGAGCAGAATCGATAAAAGTAATCTCCCTAGAGGTTTCAGTCATTTTGATATGATATATTTACATATAATGTGACCTATGGATAGATGTGTGATTGGCAGCTGCGGTTTTACTGCAGGTTGATTTCTTCGTCCAAACCATAGAGTCATTAAGACATTAAGAGTCGCAGACAGCGGAAACATTACAACTGATGATAATATACCGGATAAAAGATTTTAGATCATAAATGGGTTTTATTATAGAAACAATCCATTACGAGATATTTACAGCATTGTATAATTAGGAATCCGATGACAGTTAATCGATTTCGCCCCACTGGTAGAGATATAGCATCGCGGATACGAATGCACCCGACACTATAATGGCAATATTGAAGCATTCTTGACCGTAATCCGGGCTCATAAAAAACATTACACGAAGGGTTTCAGGCAATAAATTGATGTAGTTTTAGACGCAAATCAACTCTATCGTTTGTTTTGTGTGGCTCTGTCATAATCATAGCATAACTATGGCATATTCACGGAGTAATTTGCAGTAGGATATTAAGAATAAGCTGTAACCTTTAATATCTGATAACTCATTGGTGAGCTTAGTTGTCACGTGCGTCCTCATCTCACGGGAACAATAGCGCTAATTAGTCCGCTGAACACCTAATGAGGCCTACGCCTTTAGAATTATTGGTCCTGATAATCGTAGATGATTGTTAAGTACATGTATATGGAAAGCAAGGTACAGGAACGAGGTCAACAGAACCGTGTATAAATCACAGGTGTGAATCTTATGTCTGATTGACCTGTCAACAAAAAATATTTGTTGATACTATGACTACAAATAAACGATTACAATTATTTATTTGTTAATTATACCCGGTAACCAATCTTTAAATATTTTCATTTTTAATGATACAAATTGGATAAGCTAAGTATGGTGTTATGTTGTTTTCCAAACATGAATAGCCCTTATGAAACTAAACCTATGGGTCCCGATTAGATCAAGATTTGTGACAATTTTTAAAACTTTAAAGATATATTAGCCAAACATAACACGTTTTCTATAGCAAACAATTAAAGAAGGACTATCATTTTGGACTGTTCTTTGTTCCCTCGTTCATATGTATATAGTACACATGAGGATACCATAGGTTCGAGCTGATTTATCATTTATTATCGTCCTTTTACACGTTTTTAATTTTCAAAATAATAAATATCAAAACGTTTCGAGTTAATGAAGTATTGATCGAAATATTTCTTTCTCTGAGAAGCCTTATCTTGTGAGACGGTGTTGTTTACTATACATTCGATTTTTTTTTATAATTCTACAATATACTATAATAAACATCCCCGTCATCTCATGGATGTCATAAAGAATCAGAATTTCCGTCGTCATCAAACTTGTTCCTTTTAAACAAATGTTTGTAAATTCTTTGTAAGAGAGAATTCATATCCTATCACAATATAATAGAACTCTCACTTGACAAGGTAACATTTATTTACACAAGAACGTTTTTTTCTTTCTATAACGTCTATATTGAATGCAAATTATGTTTGCAGGTTAACTATGGTCTTTGCCCTTAATATTCAAGAACCACTGATTAGCCGAGGCAACATCTGAACGAACTCTCATCAAACAGAATGTTCACACCGTGTTTGTTTAAGTGTAATTAGCAGTCTTGTCCTGACGCCATTGCCCTGAGCGAAGATCAATATCCAATCTGCACAATCAGCCAGGTAAACATACTGATGTTGGCGACACGTTGAGATGAAGAAGAAGCTTGAGGGTGATAGATCGGGCGACTATATCAACTCTGTTTCATGTCGTAACCAGACCAATTTCTAGAGTTACAATCGTTATTTTATTTATAACATTGTGTTGTATTTATAGCGATATGTATTTTTGTGTTTCAAATGTCGCTAAATTTAATTCCACATTAGCTTTCAAATTACACTATTGTTTATAAATAGTCTGTATCTATTTCGCATTTTGAAGTGATTCTAGTGCTTTCATATTTCGATCGTTAATCTTCCCTGTGTCATGTTCCTTGTACCACTTATTCAACGTTACAACACTATAATATCAACCGTTTGAATTCGCATGCTTATTTTACCAAACTCTGTTAATATGTGTCGTATATATGTTATTGGCCTGTTGCTTTTTACAATAAGAGACTCGAACTATATTTAGGATGCGTTATATTTTAATCATTCACAAATAAAAATACACCCTTATTTGATACCAACCCCAAAATTTACGGCGCAATAGATACGACAATCCCTTATACTTATTTCTATCAAATAAGAAATGGAGTTTACAGAACTGCTCTCAACAGGATTAGGTAGTGGACAAGTACGCATGCGCCAATAGAGTTAATGAAGGCAGTGTTATATACTGAGATTCAAGTATCGACCTCCCAATTATAGGACAAACGTCGATACATTAGAATGCTTCCTGTTATTCAATTATGTATGATGTTCTCTTGGACTTCATGCGTTCGTCGCTCTTTGTTAAAATCATGCTTTATTAATAGAATTAACAATCAAATAGATAGGTATTAAATTATCTGATGTGAATCACTCCCCTGTGTAGTCACACTTCAGGATGAAATGCTGTTTTTGATGTATGGTATCACTAATTGATCAACTGATGTATATTCAGAATGGTAAATGGATTTTTTTATGATGTAGTGTTTATCTAATCTAGTTTCCATATACATAGCAGCTAGCCACAATTTAGTGAGTGTTTGTTCTTCAATGATGTAAAACGGTCATATCCATTCTGATTAAGATTCATATCCTTATTCTCACTTCGTTTATAAGGGATCGGACAACATCTCATTAGGGGTCACGCCCTGATGACCTTTCAGTTTTACCACCTATCACACTACTATCACCAACATCATGACGGTAAGTATCAGGAAGAAATAATCGAATCTTACATAGGTCTGTCAAGAGGACAGATATATCTCCGTGGGAAAGATTTTGGCTGGTCAACCCGAAGCTTCCCGGGGATTGACGCCAACAATCTTTCACGAGGGTTGAGATACCCAATGCACTTGGCATACCCATGTAAGATTATTTTTCTCCCATATTCATAAAAAATCAGACTAAGAATTATGTTTATAGTGTTGACAGTTAATGGCGTCCTGGATAATAACTTCCGCATGTATCAATGACGTCATTGTCAAGCGCGTGTGAGCTGTCTTTTCCCTACCCCAGTTAAACACAGAGTTATCTTTTCCCTAGCAACCACGGGATAACCCTGTTAGGTATGGTAGAAATCATATGCGTATATGTAGTCATAATTCCCATAGAGTACAACATTGCTGCAACCCATGCAAGTGATATTGAAATTAAGTTTTCCGTTTATGTGGGATTTTTTTACAATAATATTAGCCATTGAAACGTTTACAATGTGCACCTAGTCTGTTGTTTTGACGTTGATTTGCAGTAAATACCCCAATCGTAAGGCTAATTAATTTCAACATCGAAATCTTCATTTATCACCGCTAAGCCCTTGTTTTGTATGGAGCTTATAGCAACGGTGATTAGATGTTTGTAGAACCTTACACTGGCATATCCTGGCAAGTCCACGTGTTTCACCATTCAGCACGGGACTTATGCGGGTTGAGGAAATTCACGTGACACGTGCTATGACGCAACTTATTGTGGCGCCACGTCATTATATTACAGTGTATAATGATTAGTGGAAATATACCGTTGTAATTGAGCCCTTTTCACGCCAGATATTTTGTACTATAGTATAATTGCGCTAAGTGTTATCCCGTAGTTCGTATTGTATAACTATGTCAATTATTACAAATATGCAATGTATCATTGCGATATTCTGTTCAAAATACATTTTCAGGCTGATATTTGATCTACGTTTAGAGCAAATACTTACATGTGTATTCCAGATAGAATAAGAAATATCATAATTAATGTATCATTTATAAACGTATAATTGTATGTAGTTGTATAACACACGTAATATATGTTTTATTTAGAATGAATGATAAAATATTGGTATTTTCCCAATTTTTCACATTCAAGTATATATACCATGATACGATGAATAAAACCATACTCAGAAAGTAAGAACTTCCTCATTAAGCGGCGTAATTAGTGACCTGTATGACGTTTACAACATACAGTGTGACGTAATAAATACCTGCTGACTCCGGCTGCCTGTGCTATCAGATCGTGTATATCCCTGGAGCCACACAGTCGACTTAAAACGATCTGAAATGATAATAGTGAACAATGTTATATTTTTCTTAAAACAATTTCATTGCTTTACAATTAAGTAATGACAATAGCATTACAATTGGATGTTACACAGACAGGAAGGTCAGGTTCAATATAAATACTATGCTCTAAAACATCATTCACTTTCCCGGGACAAAAGTAGGACATATGATTTACTGCGTTCTTGAAAATAATTTTTGAACTCTAAAGAAATATTTCGATAAGTTTTTTATATAGTTTTAAGACATCCGGCCGGACCAGTTTCCATTCATCTTTTATTCTGAAGATGAATTTGTTTAATTTTTATGAAATCATTTTGGCATCTTTTAGGTTTTACATCAATGTGGTTCTTTAAAGTTCAGTGTCATTTCTAAAATTCTTCAGCAATTCCAGAAATGTCTCAATGACTTTAAAAACAATTTAATACCGATATTGTTCTGTAAAGAATCAAATCAAAATCAACAATGGTAATACACAAGAGAATGACGGTAATCAAAATTAAGAAAGGAACAGATGTGCTTCAGTACAGCACATATTGGTTACTTAACTGACGGTAATCGCTGTATTATATTTAAGTAGAATCGTGCCATACTGGTAATGTAATGTGTTAGTCAGGATAGCCTCAAATTGATTCAGGGGTAAGGTTTAGAACAATGTCATAGGTAAAGTAAAAACCTTTTATATTATTAAACAACGCTCACTAGTAGCCAATATCTAGAAACGGTGATTTGTCCAAAACTAAGTGATGTATTTCATGGAAGTCGACTTCGTCTTTAGTCGACTTAAGAAATATGATTACAGCACATGTATAATGTAAACTTAAAAAATCGATTTTGACGTAAAAGACATAAAACGGAAATTAATATAGCGCACGTGGAAAAAGTGGGAAATGCTGTGGCAATGCAGATTATAAAGAAGAAATCATCACCCTTTTTTGGGATATAAAGTATGACGTAGGGCGAAACAATATGGCGGAAACGTAATGGCTTAATCACTATGTACCTGTCATCGTCACAGATCAAACGAGTTGATGATTAGTTAGCTCTACGATCTGTGTCCTTGTATTTAGCTGTCAGTCTACCTGCTTCCCAAGCTGACTCGCTGTCTCTAATTTTGACTTTATTATTGCCTATCTGTCTGTTTCTATAGCCAGCTGAATGCGCATATCCTTGTATCTCTGATTACTTGCTTAGCAGGTTGTTTTCTTTCTGTTTCGTGTGCTGCCTGTCTGCCACACTGATTGTATTCCTTACATTGTATGTTTTCTAACAAGTTCTAGTTTCATACTTCAGGTATAATGTACGTTCTTTAATCGATTCTGATATGTAATTAAGCATGAAGCATGCTTTACTCTTTCCCAGTCAGCAATACCGATAGAAATAGCGATTGTAAAATATATATCATTATAATTGATTTTGTCCTTTGAGAAGAGTCGAGTGCCAATTATTCTTTTTCTTTCTGTGACATAAGTTCTTCCTGTATACACTCTACTTATGTCTGGGGATAACTTATGGATTGCTTGGGCAGAATCAAAGTCCAACTTCATAATAAAAGTAGTAAACACAACGGATATGTACAGTATGAATCAATATTATTTCCCAAAAAGTGCATTAACTCGACCGTATCATCAAATAACTCTTTGAAAGGCAAACAGTCGAGACCAACTATGGAAATCGAGAAAACGGGAGTAATTCATGAAATATTGGATCAAATATGTGCTGATTCTTAGAATAATTGCATTACAAAACATTACCACCAAGAAGCGTCACTTAACTTGGTCTTTTCAACAAACGAATAATTTATCTACACATTTTATCAGGAATGCACACTATATTATGTCAATACAGAAGTGTCCTTTACGCAACTTTATATCTTCCTCCTCGTCGCCATTTTCTCATATTATGCAAATCGCCTCTAATCTCAACGGATTGCTATATTTGGGTAGATGAATTATTCATTTGTTGTAAAGACCAAGGTAAGTGGCGCTTCTCGGAGGTCAGCTGAATTGGAGATGACCTGGCCAAGGTTCTTGTCACATGCCAATTTTAATAAATTCTTAAACTTTAACCATGAAACAAGTTGAGATATTTTTTTTTTATAAAACACGTAATATAAAAGTGTTATGACGTAATCGGACAGAAACTGGCATGAACAGACAGAATCGGACAGGATCGGAGTAGGAAATAGCCATTATGTGATTGATATCCTTTGGACGGCCGTAACGTATTTATGCGTAATTATTCATTTGCCCCATTTCATGCACCCTTCTGGAGCCCCACTGAGACCGTTGAAAACTAAATACTAGTTTTTTGAAAAGGAGATGTTCATCCCTATATATCATGTCAATATCGATTCGGTCATTGCATTAGTGACGTCACAAATCACCTTTGAACATGCCCAAATAAGTCAAAAAATGAGGTCTGAAATCCGGATTTTAGTGTGTGCCCGGAAACCTGTCGTTGTGAGCTTAATTATCAAGATACAGACATGCAGATGGTCTTAAACGACAGAAGAGATATCAAAGTAAGAGAAAATAGAGAGAGAGGGAAAAGGAAGGGGAAAATAGCACCGATTTCAAAAAAAAAAAAAAAAAAAAAGTCCCACGCGCAGGATTCTGCCTCCCATGACCCGTGCTTGGTGACCTTTAGGGGACTTCCGGTGACTATTTTTGCTTGTTTGTAGTGTGTACTGTTTGTTATCATCGTGAAAATGGCATCAAACCGAAATCTAGATGTAAACTGCTTTCATAGATGGCATTTGTAATAACCTACTATCAAAATTGAGTCAAGTTCGAATCCTGCCGACCGTCGAAAGGATATGCATTATATTTAAGTTTAAGTGCAATTTTTAATTGTATGAATTTATCAAATGATTTTTTTTAAAATATGTTGTTGTTCTTTTAAGACATGATCGGTTTTAGCCTAAAGCCGGCAAATTTGAATCAGTGCATTTTGATGTAGATATATTTGAAATCCTAATAGAATTGCAATTATGAATTTGAATGTGTCGTTTGTAACACAAGGCTGATTAACATGAATAAGCAGTAATAGGTTTTTGGATAAAACGGCTTTTACAAGTATTTAGATAGGATCGTTTATGATTTTATGCCACTTTTCAGGACTATCAAAACAGTATTTATTTTGGAAAGAACGGAGGTTTAAAAGATAAGTTCGATCAAACAGATTCTCAGACTTTACATGAGCTAATCGGGATATGCTTGACCATGCTCGGTCTTTATTTTGGAAGGATACCACTTTGGACATTCGTCATTATTTTTATTCAAATTTCCCACGGACGAAGGTCTCAATACAGGCCTATAGATATGATACACGTACAGATAACCTATTATTGGTTAGCTTGTTACGACCAAAGTGTTAATGATTTGGCTAATCTATCATTAAATGCAATTTTGTATGTCCCTCAAAATATGTTTTTAATCTTAATACCGATCCTTGAACGTGGGCGCCATATTTAAAAACATGTTTGTTTATTAAGTTACTTTTTTCTTTAAATAATTCTTGAATACGCAAAACATTATTCTTACATTAGACTCAATAACACATTATATAAACTCGTCATTCTTGCCCATAAATATTTAACTGTAACCATGGTAACCATGTTACATATTAATGCCGATGTACGTAGTAACTACATGAAGCGCTAAGTACTGGCTATAATGAATTGTGTAACATTTACTATTATCGTGATTCATTTCACTGCAAATGTCCGGCTGATTACGTGTCATAATTAAATTCTAAATATAGTAATCATCACATTTATGACGTGGGCTTGGGCATTATATCTAGTCAGGATAAGGCGCGGGTAGATTTAGACAGAGCAAAGTGTGCTAAATTTATACGCCATGTGTCAGATCAGAACCATGGTATACCGTCACCACCGTGTAATTATACGATAATTTTCTATTTTAAATCTTAATTACCACGTTGTAGCTACAATTATCTTTGGAATTGGGTTACAGACCCTAAAATGAGGTTTCAGTTAATTCAAAATCTAAGCCGGTTTATTTCTAATTAACCACCGAGGAATTAAAATATCTGCGTCAAATATGGATTAATGACTCTGGCGCTTACAGTGGGCATTTTGACATGCATGTTTGGCGTATAGCTGTGCCTCTTGTACCCTATCTGACTAAACTACAAATTCTTGTAATCATTCCGTTTTATAGACGATCTAATAATATCATATAATGGAAGATGTTAGGTGACCTTTATAGCAACTGTATTTTTTCTATCCATAGCTACATTAATTGAAACCGACATCTCGTCTCAGTATTCATATACATTTAGCTTTGATGAGCTCTTTGAACGAGATGACTATGTACATGAAAATAATTCTAACTATACAAACTATTTCGTCCCATAAAAGTTTACGTCCAGGATGGAAACAGAAATGTGATTGGCCAGTTCAAAAGGTCATCACAACGTGACCACTAATGGGATGTAATCAGGTCCTTTATAACGAAAAAAGGCTTCAACGAAAACATCAAAACTGTATATCACCGTTTTATTCAATTTAGTCGATCAAAAAATATCTTGGAATAAGTTTTCAAATTATAAGCATCCAATGTACATGTACCATAAATCATCAATAACAAAGGGCTAATTATTACAAAATACGATATTTCGAATTCTATAAATATATCAGATATGCTCTGATTATTCGCAATTTTCATTGGCTAATATCATGCCATTTTTTTTGAAACACCGTTTTGATATTCCTTTGTGAACTTCATTGCCCAAACGCTGCATTCTTCAGGGTGGCGTTCTTTGGCCAATGCTTTTCTGATAATTGATATACATATTTGTTTTTAAAAAATGGACATATTTTAAAGAAACGACATATCAAATATGAAAAATAAGGATATTTGTTTCGGTTCATATTGTGTAATATATATTTAAATCTATTGAAATAATGTCAATTAAAGTTACACACACAAGCCCGTACGCCATACATTCATATATCTTTAAATAGTATAGGATATAGAGCAAACCGGGATTTTATTTTCTATTGTTTTTCATGAAAACTTCTAAGGGTGAACATTCAATGGTATGTAATGTTTTATGTATCTTCATTCCCACACAAACAACTAAGAAGTATTTGAATGAATATGGCCACCATATTTAAATATATAGTGACATTTTTAATATAATATTTAACAACAAATCTATAAGTATCAACATACACGTCACATTGCATTGCCATTGCATAAGAAAACAGTTATAACAACATAAGGAAATGTATAACACATAAGGAAATCAAACCATGTATCCGAATATGACAATTATATAAAATAAAACCAAAAGCCTGTGTGAGGGTTGCCAGTATATAATGTTATGTAAATCGTATTTGCTTTTAAATTGATTTATAGGCGTTGTTTTAATTCGTATGGATGTAGACCTACCATTTACCTACGTTATGCCGGGTGTTTATTGAGAATTTTTTTCTAAGTAATGAACCGTCATTGTCTATACTGCTGTTAAGGTAATCTTACACAAAAGCGTCTAAAGCGTTTTGATAAGTCGTCAATTATTAATACGTGTCACAAACAACATATCGTCGTCATAGCAACCATTGTTTATACTTCAAAACAAAACTTGTTTTCAATTCATTATCAAAATTCTTCAAACTCCCATATAAAAATTTCACTACAACAAACAACATGGTTATAAGGTCAAATATCTTCAAAGACAAACATCTCGGTATTTTATTGATAAGGATTCATCTGTTAACATGGCTATTAAACGTTCATGTGAGTTTTAAGCTTTGTAAGTTATTGATTTCATGTAATCACACTTACATAAGAATATCAATGTGCAAATAAATGTGCATATCTATGTAACAAACTAAAATTAATTGAGAACACGTGTCGTCTGCTACACAACCATGTGCAGGATGTATGTCAAACGCGTAACAAACAGAAAATTCCGCGCGAGAACGAATCGGTAGTGGAAAGGTTGAAACTGATGATAACTGCTTCTGAGTACCTTATATATAATTATTAAATGTGTTCGATCTCATCTTCATAGTGTATGAAGTTTCGAGAGTATCTAAATCTAAATTCGTCCCATCTTTTCGATTGTATGATCAATTCATTTGACTGTGTTTCTCCTACATCGAAGCAGATTACACCAAAATCGAAAACAAATGCAGATGTTAAATGTGTTGTTACATGTCATTGGTGCGACCTATGTGACGGTGTCCACAGAATAACGCTTCCGTCGAGAATTTGTGTTTGTTATTTTGTTTTTGTTTTTCTGTTAAGAACGTGCAAAGTATCTTTCGTTTCGCTATAAACAATGTCACTTAATGTATTTACATACTGATAATGTTTGTTGACATCAATGAACAGGTGCGGTGCCGTGTTAGTTGTTTGCTTCGACGCTCAATTGACGCAAATCACAGCTTGAGACCGATTTCCTATTTATTGCCAAAGTGGATAATAAAAAAGTGTCTGACGAAATTATACAACTTGTTAAAAAGTGTCTGGTGTAATTATACAACCATTTTCCTTGCTGTGGATCACGTATTATAAGACCACATTGGTTGACGGTCGTTCTTAGGACATTTAAATATCCTAAACCACTAAACTTATGCAATTTTATCGCCAACTGTTAATTTAATGTATGGATATTTATCTTACATCAACCAATATACTATAATATTGCTTCTTATTTCGGTAAGCTACAACAACTGAAATCCATTCTTTGTCTATATCACCAAAACATTTCCCGGTATGTTTCATTACGAAAGGACACACATAGTCCATTTAAAAAGTTATCTTTCGCTTTGTTATTATTATCACTTTTTTATTTCTTTTTTTTTTCCGAAACGTCGTCTATAGCTGTTTACTTGGTTAACCAAATATTAAGGTGATAGGTGATTCATTTTGTTGGATTAATAATAATATGGTCTCATTCATTATGTTTCAGAATCATGAATGATTCCGTAGAAATATATATATATTCAAAACTTCAATGCCACTGACTGTTTACAGCACTTACATTAATATAAACCATTCATCGTTAAGTTACTACATGTAGTTAGTTGGTTGGTTAGAACAATGCCCTATTACATTATGTAGTAGTTAGGGTCACTGAAGGACGGCCTTGTGTGCTAGCGGTATGTTGCGTATGGTACGTGGGTGCGTGTGTGTTTTGGGAGACTGCAGTATGTTTGTGTACGACTCTTTGTAATAATAGATTGCCTCACTTTTGAATGTTATGCCACGGAAGCATGTCACCAGGGACATAGGTTAGCATACTCCATCCGGTCACATTATAATGACAACGGGCGAACTAGTCGTCCCACTCTCTATGGCCTGAGTGCTAAGCAGGAGCAGAAGTCACCATTTTTATAGACCTTGGTGTGTCTCGGGCATGGGACAGAACCAAGAACTTTCCGCACAGAAACGAACGCTCAACCGAAAACAAAAAGTGAGGTGATGTCAAGGTAGACGTTTTGTGGAAGGTCAGTTAGGAAGAAGAGAGAAGAACCTAAATGAAGTCGTATTTATACGATGTCATGCAATAGTGGCAGCAGGTAAAATTCTAACCTTCTACATGCAGAACAGCCAAAGTTTAGTTAATCATATACTATTTACGCGTTTAGGGGTGGGTGGGCCGGGTTCGCGAATGCCAACCTCGTGTAAATAAAATAAATATCTGTCATTTTTTTTAATAAAATACCTATTTAAAACTCGTGTGTTATTATCAAATATACAACCAATGCAATATGTAGATACCAAATGTGTACGATTGTCTTCACAAATGTCTACATTTTATGATATTGTAAAAAAAAAATCATTTCACATGATGTCAAAGTATTGTATGGAATTACCCTTGCATTAGACGACGACACCTTTACTATAGTCGGTATATGTGTCTTCTGGGGTGTTTCGCAGATTATCTGCTTATTTGACCTATTTTGATAAAATCAATTCCGTGCTTGTAGTGAATAACACAAACAGTGAGATCAATAAAATAAATTTGCGATTACAGAATACCTGGTATAAATTGAGTTAAAACCATCGTGTTCTCTTCTTTCCTTTTTTGGATCCAATTAATCAGAAAGCCAATTGACTTATTTCTGGACTAATTTTCTCAAAGCAAGACATCAAGTTCATCAAACATGGTATCTGATTAGCGCGGGGCGAACGAGTACTCGTTATTTCAGAATCAATACCGACACTAAAACAGTTTACTATTTCATGTTATAGTGATAGATTAGCAATAAAAATATATAATACAATGTGTTTGTTTGATACATAAGTCGTCAGATAACGGCCTTGCCGCCATTTCTACTCCGCGGCCGCTCCTAAACCTTGTCATCGCCATAGCTCTTGCCGTCTTGCTATATCATGATATCATTAAAATCACCGTGGTGATTAGACACCTTGTCGTACCATTTACACCTTTAATGCAGTAAGCCTTGCCATCATAAGAGTTCTGCCGAGTAAATATACGCGAAAAAAGTATCCTCTGACACAATAACTCTCCTCTGCTATCATTATAAACGTTGCCGCCAACTTTTAAACCACGAAAAAAAGTACCCGCAAGTACGTCAAAATATAAAGTATTATTATATCGCTTATGGAATTTATTATACGTCTGATGAGATTTCACCAACATTTATATAACTGCTGTTGTCTGAACCTATTCAATTTCGAAATGTTTATGATGAATGTAAATTCATTAATGTTACCGAACATTTTCCAGATAAATACTGTCTAGTTACCATATCGCGTGCTGTACAACAACGATATACAGGCGACTAGTATAAAGTAGGAGACAAAGGCAGTCAGGTTATCCGTGATATGACTATGGTAATGCTGATTGATTCCATTGTTACCCGTTCATAATCACTCGGCACGTGCTTGATTGTCACACCTCTGACTACGCCATCACCACATTACTGTCAAATTCTGATGTGAGTTTCTCACTGCCGATTTATCAAATCAATTAACCTTTTGTAATACAATGCACGTGTTTGCTTTTAAAATAATATATGAATATCATCAATGATTAATTACAACACGTTGTCATGCAACAATACCAATTATATCGTTGAATAACCTCTATATAAAAGTCAAATCAAGAATTAATGGGTCGGTTTACAATTAACGTTATATTTTTTGGAAGAAATTGTCACACAAAACGGATTTTTTTGTAAGTGGTATTTATTTTAATCTTTCAAGCTATTTTCTAAACAGTTGTCATGAAGTTTATATCAAAGTTTCTCTTTTTTTTATTTTTTGATGTAAACTTCATACCATACGTAAAAGCGGCATGTTTACTTACTACTCTGTATAGACGTACAATCATAATTCATTATACTTTGAAATTGAAATTCGTTTATAACCTATTTTGAAACCCAATGATACGTATTATCAAATGCATAAAATGCAAATTAATACAGATATGTCGTTAGCTTAATAAAAAATATTATAATGATTTCAATATGATTTGTAATTCTTGGTCTCCGCTGATTATGTGTAGATATGGTACTTACCATACGAGGAAAGTTAATCAGGTCATACTTCGGCCGCTATGATTTTTTTCGTCGAAGTGGAGGGGCATGAATTCAATTAAGTACATAGATACATGCTAATCAGTAATTAACAGCAACATGTAATTTGTTTGAATTTTATGATCGTTTTGAGAATATGTAAACAGACAAGATACAAATTATCAAACCGCACAACTGTCAAACTGTTTGAGCGAAAAGCTTTCAGTCAAATTTGCCTGCTAACGTTTTACATAAACTATAGAAATATTATGAATCACTGACTATGTACATGTATCTATCACACAGCTGTAATTACATCGACTGTCTTTAACTTTGATGTCATTATTATTCTTTTCTATAGCGAATAACAATCGTCCGAATTTGCTGCGTCACAATACATTGACGTCAAAAGGATGTTTTCCCAAAACAGTCAGCAAAATGAAAAAACAGATCCTCTTACCAAATGTTAATCAAACTACACGTAAAACAGTTCATTTATTATCAAAATCTAATCTTATCAAAATTGTGTTCATATAGAATTGTTACGGATTTTCGTTCCTCTTTTCTTATAAGGAATGGAAGGCTTTGTAACACCGTGAGGAGTAAGATTTCGTAAGAGGTTGGCTTGACACGGCATGCGTAGAGTGTCGTGTTCCAAACGTTTGAATGAATCTTTCTTTTGTAATAATAATGTTGACGAAACGCCGGTAAGTTTGGAGAGATATTCATTTGAATTTTCTACATATTGGTACAATGCAGCCTTATGTGTGCGGTGATACATTTCCCATAGACATCTTTGATAGATGACGCCATTACGTACAGATATTTAAGAAAATAAAAGTGACTCGCAGATATACGTGTCTTTTTACTCTGGACCCATTTATGCCCTGATATCATCACTGAAAACTGTAGTATACATTCTCACAAATACACTTTAGAATTACTAAAGGCATAGTGTCAAGTAAAAAGTTGAATAAACATATATATATAATTGCACAAAAAATAAAACTCAGGAATATATTCCTGAAGAGCCATCATGAAATGGTGAATGTCGAGAGGAAGGTCGCTGAGTTTCATTTTTTATAAATTCAACTTTACATAGAAACGTACTTTTTTCTTGGTATATAATTACACATACATATAATTTGAATTTTCTAACCTAAATTGGTTTAGGTCATTTTCCGATTTCGTGTTGCTTCAGTATTTATTTTTTTTTTCTGTTATTTTCTAAGAAAGTCCTAAACCAAGATTTCCTAGAAACGTCTTTGAAAACCTTGTCTCCTGTTTGTTCCCATACCTTCGTATCAGTAAAAATAAAATCAACTGATTCAGCTTTTCTTCAATCAACACTTCATATAAAAGTACAGTAAGGTCACGCTGATCTGGCAATTCATACAATACACAACACCACTCACCTTCTCTGTTTTACCTGCTATAGACAGGTAAATCGTTTTAGAAGAATCCAAGGACGAACCGTTTCCCATGGTCCTCACAAAATTTCTGAAATGCTGTAAATTGTTATACTCATCGAATAAAGCTAAATGGTAAGTCGCCGATTCCCTTTTCAGCTTATCGTTTGATAGTTATCTTTTGATACAGTTGTTAAATTCCGTTCAGTTTAGGAAAATCGAACATCCCGAAACCAACTTGTGTCGCAGTTTATAATGATGAATGTTCAAAACAAATAAGTGTCTGTCAGGATAATGACGATTTCATTTTTCAAGTCATTGATATGGTATAAGTATGAGACAGATTTCCAATGGCGCGTCATGTGTCACATCACCATCACCATGTTCTTTTACACAGCGAACCGTCCATGGACATGTTCAAAGAGCAGAATGTACTGAATGTGTGACACTGTCAGGCTGATTAACACGACAGACTGAAGATCGTCAATACATATCACAGAACCTTGTATCGATCGACAGCTGGCATCATCTGTTATTATCACATATACCGATACCTCAGGTAGATTTCCTACTACCCCTTTGTTGTACTGGTCAATATGAGAGGAAGAGAGAGAGAGTGATCTAGAAACAGGTCATATACGGTGGACAGTCACCATGGCAAACTGCATACACACACTCAAAATGAATGCGGTTACCTTGGTTACCCAAGCCTAACTAAGCCTTGTGTTAACTATCCTTTTGCAACATTGAGCTCTAACGTCACACTCTGAGGAAACGATAGAACGTCACCAGGAAACCCTGGACTGATTAATGTTATATCATGGACAAGGATTGGAAGGTTTTTATCGAGGAAGAAAACTTTACCAGAAAATTAGAATTAGATAATGGTTTCAGAAGTAAACCACGACAAGACTTCTGAGAAATCATACTCACATTTCTGTAGAGCATCTCTTAACTGCGTCATCTGTAATTAATGCTAAAGCAATGTATGTAATTCTGTTCTCATTAATTTTCAACCAGCCAGGTGGTATCCGGCATTGTGTTCATTTTTTAATTTCTATTTACACGGACATATTCAATTATCATGAATGTTTCCATATCGCCAAGGCAACGAAAATAGCAGAGATACATTTGTTATTTATACTGAATAAATAAGCTATTTTATTTTACCTTCTCGTCTCGAAAATACGCATTGTCAAACTTATGTTAGATTCTAACGTTTGAAACATGAAGCAATCTGTAAAATGAACAATACATTTTCCGAAAGAGTTTGTAGAAATTATGTGAAGTATGGATGAAGTACGTGATATTTGTTTGAAAATGCTAACCATATTTTTGTAATTTACATTTTATGATAGGAAAGAAAACTAAAATATATATGAAAAAATAAAAACAAAAACAGTTTGTGAATGCGTTAAGGATATAAACAGTTTTAGTAGCAATTCTTCGGTTTGTCTTCTGTATCAGAAGTCTTCTTCATACGGCTTTTTTATACCTTATGTATGTTATGTATATATAATACGTTGTGCAATGAATATTAAGTTAATTACTATATATCAATTTATTTGTTATTTTCACGGTTTCTATGAAATATTGTAAGACTCTTTCATATGTGGATATGAAGGATGGGGATATTCTACCCGAGGGTCACAAAATGTAGTAAAACCCGAGGCTTGCCGAGGGTTTTGCATCTTTTTGTGATCTCGAGGGTAGAATATCCCTATCCTTCATATCCACTTATGAAAGAGTGTTTTTCTTTCATACCTCGACGTTTTATTGCAATTTTACAACTATAATATCCCGCCATTTTGAAATAAATTTGAAGAAATCCACGACTGAAAGTCAATTTCCATACATGAAAAATTACGTGATATCTTCAACACAAATTCCGTTTTATAGTAAAACCAGTCAATTTTGTGATTTTTTTTATAGAGGAAATAGAGATTTTGTTGACGCCGTGACGTCACGAGGCTTTATTGTACAGGTAGCCATGCAATACAGCCTCAGGCGACATGAGTATATTGCCCTAGACCAGCCAGTATTACACGTGTAGGTATGAAAGAAAAAAACATATATAAGTATATATGAATATAAAAGAAGAAGAAGAATTTACACATTTTTGACATTTGAGTTCCATCTGCTTACCGTAAATGTTTCTACACACGAAATGATTCGAAATCTTTACAGCACGAAAAAGTAAACAAGAATATTTTATGTTTTTCATGATGTCAGTATTAAAGTGCGACTACTAGACTAAATTAGCAAAATGTTATTGTATCAAAAACCTAGACTAAAAATATACCAAGAACCAAATCCCCGTCAGTGAGGCGGTGAGAAGACAGACTTGGTGTTAGGTTGACTGCCAAACCTGATGGCTGTTAATTGTACCAGAACAGGTGTAAATTGTCCATTTATACCGATAGGTAACCATAGCGACCAAAGTAATGGCATAACGGTGGGCGACCAAAATGTTTCGACAAAAAAAAAAAAAAAAAAAAAATGAAAAAAAAAAAAATATAAAAAAGTACATATACAAATTTTGCTGGTTTTTCCCATAACTGAATAAATTTTGATGAAATTAAGGTGCAATATTTCCGCACATGTTTTTTTTCTTCATTTTTCATCTCAATATCTCAATACCAAAATAAGTGATGTGCTACCTTGGGTTAAGGTTCGGCTTTGATCTACCAAAGTATTCATATCTCTCTTTTCAGAGCTGTGATTACAGGGAAAACTATACATATCACAATGATATATATGAAATTTCATTATAATTACGAGTCTCTCATATTTCTTCATATTTTCTGAAATATGGAAAGTATTTTCCCCCGTATATTTCATGAAACTTTTACATGTTTACAGTTTTAGACCTTGTTTAAACCGTTGCCTTTATATCGCTGTTTGCATCATTTATTTTCAATTGGTCTTCTTTAATAATAAAGCAGTTATGATTAATAATACTCAGAATAACGACATATCCTATCCTTACCCTTTAATTTTGAGCTTAAAAATGCGTCATTTTCAGCCGTTTCGGCCAAATGCAACCCTTTATAGAAAAAGTTCTGGTATGGCATTAATCTTTTAGAAATATGATAATAAATAAATCTCATAACTGCTTTGATATATGGCGAAACATGACATCAACGGGACTGAAACCTCAGACGCATTCATCATTTAACATAACGTAGTTGATAAAAAGTGTTATAAGTACCTCAGGCGTATTACTGTTGACTTCGGGTGTTTGTGCTTATACGGTTTGGCAACATATGATAAATATTATATATTTCAGTTTAGCAAGTCCACACGATTCGGTACATACCTCTATTACAAAATAATAATGGCATTATGTTTACTAGAGTCTATAGCATGTGCAAGGAACGCTTGTTTATGTATATGCTTTTGCAATGTCGAATCCAGTCAAACAACCGCTCCATGTATATGTGATAGATACAAGTTAACATAGTGACATGTATATTTTATCACTGTTTCTAAAATGTTGGAAAGTCGGGTATGTCAGAGACAGATATGTTTGTATTTGTTACTGGACAGATCACAGCAATGTTTGTATTTGTTACTTGACAGAGAACAGCAATGTTTGTATGTGTTACTTGACAGAGAACAGCATTGTTTGTATTTGTTATTTGACAGATCACAGCAATGTTTGTATTTGTTACTGGACAGATCACAGCAATATTTCTATTTGTTACTGGGCAGAGAACAGCAATGTTTGTATATGTTACTGGACAGAGAACAGCAATGTTGGTATTTGTTACTGGACAGAGAACAGCAATGTTTGTATTTGTTACTGGACAGATCACAGCAATGTTGGTATTTGTTACTGGACAGATCACAGCAATGTTTGTATTTGTTATTTGACAGAGAACAGCAATGTTTGTATTTGTTACTGGACAGATCACAGCAATATTTCTATTTGTTACTGGGCAAAGAACAGCAATGTTTGTATATGTTACTGGACAGAGAACAGCAATGTTGGTATTTGTTACTGGACAGATCACAGCAATGTTTGTATTTGTTACTGGACAGATCACAGCAATGTTTGTATTTGTTACTGGACAGAAAACAGCAATGTTTGTATTTGATATTTGACAGAGAACAGCAATGTTTGTATTTGTTACTGGACAGATCACAGCAACTTCTGTAATGTACTGGACAGAGAACAACAATGTTGGTAGTTGTTACTGGACAGATCACACAAATGTTTGTATTTGTTACTGGACAGATCACACAAATGTTTGTATTTGTTATTGGACAGAAAACAGCAATGTTTGTATTTGATACTGCACAGATCACAGCAATTTCTGTTTTGTACTGGACGGAGAACAGCAATGTTTGTATTTGTTATTGGACTGAGTACAGTAATGTATGTATTTCTTACTTGGCAAATCACAGCAATGTTTGTTTTTGTTACTGGACAGATCACAACAATGTTTGTATTTGTTACTGGACATATCACAGCAATGTTTGTATATGTTGCTGGACAGAAAACAGCAATGTTTGTATTTGTTACTGGACAGATCACGACAATGTTTGTATTTGTTACTGCACAGATCACAGCAATGTTTGTATTTGTTACTGGACAGATCACACAAATGTTTGTATTTGTTACTGGACAGAGAACAACAATATATTTATTTGTTACTGGACAGTTCACAGCAATGTTTGTATTTGTTACTGGGCAGAAAACAGCAATGTTTGTATTTGATACTGCACAGATCACAGCAATTTCTGTTTTGTTCTGGACAGATCACAACAATGTTTGTATATGTTACTGGACAGAGAACAGCAATGTTGGTATTTGTTACTGGACAGATCACACAAATGTTTGTATTTGTTACTGGACAGAAAACAGCAATGTTTGTATTTGATACTGCAGAGATCACAGTAATTTCTGTATTGTACTGGACGGAGAACAGCAATGTTTGTATATGTTACTGGGCAGAGAACAGCAATGTTTGTATATGTTACTGGACAGAGAACAGCAATGTTGGTATTTGTTACTGGACAGATCGCAGCAATGTTTGTATTTGTTACTGGACAGATCACAGCAATGTTGGTATTTGTTACTGGACAGATCACAGCAATGTTTGTATTTGTTATTTGACAGAGAACAGCAATGTTTGTATTTGTTACTGGACAGATCACAGCAATATTTCTATTTGTTACTGGGCAAAGAACAGCAATGTTTGTATATGTTACTGGACAGATCACAGCAATGTTTGTATTTGTTACTGGACAGATCACAACAATATTTGTATTTGTTAATTGGCAAATCACAGCAATGTTTGCTCATGTTACTGGACAGATCACAGCAATATTTCTATTTGTTACTGGGCAAAGAACAGCAATGTTGGTATTTGTTACTGGACAGATCACAGCAATGTTTGTATTTGTTACTGGACAGATCACAGCAATGTTTGTATTTGTTACTGGACAGAAAACAGCAATGTTTGTATTTGATATTTGACAGAGAACAGCAATGTTTGTATTTGTTACTGGACAGATCACAGCAACTTCTGTAATGTACTGGACAGAGAACAACAATGTTGGTAGTTGTTACTGGACAGATCACACAAATGTTTGTATTTGTTACTGGACAGATCACACAAATGTTTGTATTTGTTATTGGACAGAAAACAGCAATGTTTGTATTTGATACTGCACAGATCACAGCAATTTCTGTTTTGTACTGGACGGAGAACAGCAATGTTTGTTTTGTTATTGGACTGAGTACAGTAATGTATGTATTTCTTACTTGGCAAATCACAGCAATGTTTGTTTTTGTTACTGGACAGATCACAACAATGTTTGTATTTGTTACTGGACATATCACAGCAATGTTTGTATATGTTGCTGGACAGAGAACAGCAATGTTTGTATTTGTTACTGGACAGATCACAACAATGTTTGTATTTGTTACTGGACAGATCACAGCAATGTTTGTATTTGTTACTGCACAGATCACAGCAATGTTTGTATTTGTTACTGGACAGAAAACAGCAATGTTTGTATTTGTTACTGGACAGATCACAGCAATGTTTGTATTTGTTACTGGACAGATCACAGCAATGTTTGTATTTGTTACTGGACAGAGAACAGCAATGTTTGTATTTGTTACTGGACAGATCACAGCAATGTTTGTATTTGTTACTGGACAGAAAACAGCAATGTTTGTATTTGTTACTGGACAGATCACAGCAATGTTTGTATTTGTTACTGGACAGAGAACAGCAATGTTTGTATTTGTTACTGGACAGAGAACAGCAATGTTTGTATTTGTTACTGGACAGAGAACAGCAATGTTTGTATTTGTTACTGGACAGATCACAGCAATGTTTGTATTTGTTACTGGACAGAGAACAGCAATGTTTGTATTTGTTACTGGACAGATCACAGCAATGTTTGTATTTGTTACTGGACAGATCACAGCAATGTTTGTATTTGTTACTGCACAGATCACAGCAATGTTTGTATTTGTTACTGGACAGAGAACAGCAATGTTTGTATTTGTTACTGGACAGATCACAGCAATATTTCTATTTGTTACTGGGCAAAGAACAGCAATGTTTGTATTTGTTACTGGACAGATCACAGCAATGTTTGTATTTGTTACTGGACAGATCACAGCAATGTTTGTATTTGTTACTGGACAGATCACAGCAATGTTTGTATTTGTTACTGGTCAGATCACAGCAATGTCTGTATTTGTTACTGGACAGAGAACAGCAATGTTTGTATTTGTTACTTGGCAAATCACAGCAATGTTTGTATTTGTTACTGGACAGATCACAGCAATGTTTGTATTTGTTACTGGACAGATCACAGCAATGTTTGTATTTGTTACTGGACAGAGAACAGCAATGTTTGTATTTGTTACTGGACAGAAAACAGCAATGTTTGTATTTGTTACTGCACAGATCACAGCAATTTCTGTTTTGTACTGGACGGAGAACAGCAATGTTTGTATTTGTTATTGGACTGAGTACAGTAATGTATGTATTTGTTACTTGGCAAATCACAGCAATGTTTGTTTTTGTTACTGGACAGATCACAACAATGTTTGTATTTGTTACTGGACATATCACAGCAATGTTTGTATATGTTGCTGGACAGAAAACAGCAATGTTTGTATTTGTTACTGGACAGATCACAACAATGTTTGTATTTGTTACTGGACAGATCACAACAATGTTTGTATTTGTTACTGCACAGATCACAGCAATGTTTGTATTTGTTACTGGACAGATCACACAAATGTTTGTATTTGTTACTGGACAGAGAACAACAATATATTTATTTGTTACTGGACAGTTCACAGCAATGTTTGTATTTGTTACTGGGCAGAAAACAGCAATGTTTGTATTTGATACTGCACAGATCACAGCAATTTCTGTTTTGTTCTGGACAGATCACAACAATGTTTGTATATGTTACTGGACAGAGAACAGCAATGTTGGTATTTGTTACTGGAGAGATCACACAAATGTTTGTATTTGTTACTGGACAGAAAACAGCAATGTTTGTATTTAATACTGCAGAGATCACAGTAATTTCTGTATTGTACTGGACGGAGAACAGCAATGTTTGTATATGTTTCTGGACAGATCACAGCAATGTTGGTATTTGTTACTGGACAGATCACACCCATGTTTGTATTTGTTACTGGACAGAAAACAGCAATGTTTGTATTTGTTATTGGACAGAAAACAGCAATGTTTGTATTTGTTACTGGACAGAGAACAGCAATGTTTGTATTTGTTACTGGACAGAGAACAGCAATGTTTGTATTTGTTACTGGACAGATCACAGCAATGTTTGTATTTGTTACTAGGCAGAGAACAGCAATGTTTGTAATTGTTACTGGACAGAAAACAGCAATATTTGTATTTGTTACTGGACAGATCACAGCAATGTTTGTATTTGTTACTAGACAGATCACAGCAATGTTTGTATTTGTTACTGGACAGAAAACAGCAATGTTTGTATTTGATACTGCAGAGATCACAGCAATTTCTGTATTCTACTGGACAGATCACAGCAATGTTTGTATTTGTTACTGGACAGATCACAACAATATTTGTATTTGTTAATTGGCAAATCACAGCAATGTTTGCTCATGTTACTGGACAGATCACAGCAATACATTTATTTGTTATTGGACCGGTCACAGCAATATTTGTATTTGTTACTTGGCAAATCACAGCAATGTTTGTTTATGTTACTGGACAGATCACAGCAATATTTGTATTTGGTACTTGACAGAGAACAGCAATGTTTGTATTTTTTACTGGACAGAGAACAGCAATGTTGGTATTTGTTACTGGACAGATCACAGCAATGTTTGTATTTGTTACTGGGCAGAGAACAGCAATGTTTGTATTTGTTACTTGGCAATTCACAGCAATGTTTGTTTATGTTACTGGACAGATCACAGCAATATTTGTATTTGGTACTTGACAGAGAACAGCAATGTTTGTATTTGTTACTGGACAGAGAACAGCAATGTTGGTATTTGTTACTGGACAGATCACAGCAATGTTTGTGTTTGTTACTGGGCAGAGAACAGCAATGTTTGTATTTGTTACTTAGCAATTCACAGCAATGTTTGTTTATGTTACTGGACAGATCACAGCAATATTTGTATTTGGTACTTGACAGAGAACAGCAATGTTTGTATTTGTTACTGGACAGAGAACAGCAATGTTGGTATTTGTTACTGGACAGATCACAGCAATGTTTGTATTTGTTACTGGGCAGAGAACAGCAATGTTTGTATTTGTTACTTGGCAAATCACAGCAATGTTTGTTTATGTTACTGGACAGATCACAGCAATACATTTATTTGTTACTGGACAGGTCACAGCAATGTTTGTATTTTTACTGGGAACATCACAGCAATGTTTGTATTTGTTATTGGACTGAGTACAGCAATGTTTGTATTTGTTATAGACAGATCACAGCAATGTTTGTATTTGTTATAGACAGAGAACAGCAATGTTGGTATTTGTTATTGGACAGATCACAGCAATGTTTGTATTTGTTACTGGACAGATCACAGCAATGTTTGTATTTGTTACTGAACTAATCACAGCAATGTTTGTATTTGTTAATAGACAGGTCACAGCAATCTTTGTATTTTTACTGGAAAGATCACAGCAATGTTTGTATTTGATGCAGTACCTGTATTGAAACAACCCTAATTTAATCCTAGTTACATATATTTCCGAAGATACCGGGGGTATAATGATAGAGATAAAACAAGATAATGGATGGCATATATAAGAATCATTTATCACGGAAGTAATTCCAGCAGCACGATATATTCTGCCGTGGCTGGCAGAGATCGCATCTACCAAGTGATATGTTAATCCGTATTTAATAGCGGTAGTCAGCTGCTAATTCACATTGATGTACAAATGTTCTTAACTGTCACTTAATAGTCATGCTTTATCATCAATTCCAAAATGGTTGTCACATTAAATTCCCCAGGGTTTCATATCTCAGCATTAAATCTATATAGTAGTCAAATATAAGTAAGTGAGATAATGTCTTCCTGTTGTACATATTGCACACAGAGAGGTTGACATTATACAAATGTTGACTTTTTGTAGGTTAAAACGATGAATTGTTAAACATTTATTGAGAAAGGTGATATTCCCCGAGGTCGAAGGCCGAGGGAAATATCACATTTCAAAGGTTTAACAATTCCACATATTAACATACAAAAAGTTAATAATTGTTTTGTTATATCTAATGATGTCTCTTTAAAAAAAATTGAAGGAAACAGAACGACTATAATTGAAACAAAAATTCAAGAAAATCTCCATTCACGTTTCCTCAGTAGATACTTTTAGCACTTCTGATAGGCTTCTTTACGTAATCTTTGAACATGTGGCTAAATTTTACATGTGTAGAATATTTTCCTAATCCTACCTGGCAATGTTGTCTGCCATGTTTGGTTATATTATGGTTATTGCCCGATGATCGGCAATGCTCTATTTTGATTGGTCAAAAATGTAGAGAGAGGGAATTTCCTGTGTTTATGTACAATGTATAGCCAGGTTACCGGATTTGCAATGTCAACTTCTGAACCGGTGTTCATCGGTTTATGGTTGACATTGCTTTTTGCCAAGACCTGTGTGGGCGGTCTAGACAATAAGAAAACGGCAAACTCAAAGTCACATAACAATAAATGGTCCTGGTTTAACATAGGACTTTAAGCAGAACTAAATAAAAAAACACCAGTAACCACTGAGTCCGCAACTGAAACTGGGGTTTCATTTAATCTAATTAACATACAGATCCTTATTATCACTCATACGGGATCTAACAAAATCCTATTAGGGGTCACGTTCTGGTGACCTTTATATACTCCTGTTGTTTACTTCCAATATTCTGGCAGTGGCAATTACTTTGGCCAATTTTGGGATCACCAGAACGTTGCCCCTGATAATATGGTGTCAGATTCTTTACGAAACAAAGTGAAATAAGGATCTGTCTTTTAATCAGTTTGGAGTTTCATAAATATATAAATATTATAATCAATACAAAGGCATTTTTTCCCAAAAGTCTTATATTTTACATTAATAAGTTCATTTTGAATTATATATTTTTTATCTAAATATATATGCATTGTCGAAATATGATTTATTTTCTATAAAAAATTCAATGATAATGTACACAATGCAACACACTTGAAAGAATAAAATGCCAATCCACGTTTTATTATTTAATGAAAATGAATTCCCTCGACTAAATTTGGCAGTGAAATCAGCTGCAATGCATTATTAATACATTTTTGCTAGGGGAAAGAAACGAGTGTTGTTTGTAATCAATAGTTATTAATTATTTTTAATTTTAAAACTAATTTTACATTTTTTATATTCTTTGATTAACAGTATGCAATAGCCGTTAAGGTCGATGTCGTATTTGTGTGCTGTTTACATTTCGTTCAGACAAATTTCATATATTTTTTTTTATATAAATCTTCATTGGTGTTCTATATTCAGATATTTCCATATATAACCTTTAATTATAATTATATATATAAACTAAACAAGGCAAAGTGATGTATATGTGGGTGTAACTGACACCCAAAACGTGACTGTTATGACGTCACTAATGTTGTAAACTTATCAGCGTCAAAATGGCTGTTCCATCTCGTGGATTAAATCGTCGTTGATAAACGGTTTTCCTGGTCTGGCTTAAACAATGTTAATGCAGAGACCCCAAAATGAGTTGATAATGTAAATATAAGCATTCAACTATCTTCCTGTGGCATCTATGGTCTATATAGATGCCAGAGCTTTGCAGACAATCATACCATAATGCGCGCCCTTAATTAGTCATAATGGCATTTTGTGTAGCTACGGTAGGTATTGGAGAACGTCAGTTAACATTTCCGGCTTTGCTTTTAACTGGTGCGAACTTGATTAATGAACCACAATGTCGCATTATTGTCTTCAATCCTAAGCTTTGCCGTTGATGATAAGCTTATCCTATCTAAGTCACATTCGATAAAATAATTGAACTATGATTATTTTCTTACATATACACACAGAGAAAATTTTGACTAAAAACGTTCAATAAGTAAGGGTTAATCATTTGTTGATAAAACTAACACTTTGCCTTTAGCCCATGTGTAAGCCAACACATACGTATGCATAGTTTCATCGTAACCATAATGCTATCTACTGTAACAGATGATATCAGGCAAAAAACATGTCTGTTTAGGGTGACATTGGCAAAAAAAAAGTCGATAGGTCGGGATTTTTTTCTTTCACTCTTACGTAATGGCCGGAACCTGAGATCGAAATTCCGACTTTTAATTTTTTTTTTTGTAGAAAAGCGTGCCTCGTTTCCACACGACTCTGTTGGTTATTAGGATTTATCACATAATCCGCCTGATATCCAGTGACGTTGCCCAGGTTACATTTTTACTTATGTCACTTGTATAATATAACCTGGAGCGCACTTAATTGGCTGAACATCTATTTTAACTTTTTATCTTCATACATTGACGTCAGTTAACAATAATGTGAAGTAAGGTTCAAAAACGACGGCCCTATTGGAATTCTACAACATATTTTGACATTAAAATTCATCAAAATGTTGCTGTTGTAAGATGGGATAAAATTGATTAAGTAAGTAAGAGAATGTTTGTTTCATAGACTCATTTCATAAAATCTCATATAAAATGAACACACATTTAAGATCCAATATGAATTAAACATCGTTGATTTAATTCTTAAAAGTTAAAAATAGACTTCTGAAAACTCGTTTACTGCTAATTTAAAAAATAAGTAATTCGTGTGAAATAAATGTCATATCCTGCAAATTGTTGTATTACCTCTATTTAGAATTTCGTGAAAAAGAGAAACTGCAAGCATTGTGAACAAACTATCAGTACAGACTATGTTACACAGCCAATTCAAAAAGCTATCCAACAAATTTCTGTTTTCTGCACAAAGGCGACACGACACCGAAAAAAATATACATACTTATCCATACCGACAGACAATGCTTTGTTGTATAGCTATATCATCGGACACTGTATTTGACCTTGAGGAACTTCCCAACCGTGGATTTTTGCTGCCTTAATCCGTAGACATGCGCATCTATTACCTTTTCAACTTTAAGGATAACACCACATGAATATCGGAATCTACAGCATATTTTATGAAATGTACCTGGGAGTTCTGGTCATTTCTCTCATCCATCTCGGTAAGTAGTGTCTTTAATTGTCTATTTCTGGAGCGTTTTTATGATGTTGAATTTGAAATTGTCTTTACGTAACGTATTTTATTTATTTTTAATATGAATTTGAAGGTTTTTAGGGCATTTGCTTTTGAAACTTTGGCAACAATTTGAAATTATTTTTATTACGGAAAGATGGGAATAAATTATGATACTATCGATAAACAAAACCATAACACGAAAACCACTTTAGCACGTTAGTGAAGCTTTGAGATTTATCTTCATAGTGTTCATCGATGTTTTAATCATGGCGGATTTTTTTCATCCGCTTGATTATGAAGTATGTCCTTAGTGTGGATGTTTTTTCATAGCACCACAGTTTACATACGATATCACGAAACATTAGAATAAGCGCTTTTCATTTTTCCTAAAATAACACTATCAATTGTCCTCCATGTTTATAATAGTTACATTATTTTTTTTCATTAGAATATGTTCAAATAATTTTGATATAAACACAAATTATGCTATTCGAAAAAAATATTCCAGAAGTAATGTTAACAATGATAACCATGTAGTGGCTCATCAAAATCCGTTTTCTTCTTATTTATATTACCTACAAATTAATCTACCGCTTAATTAACGCTCGAAATAAAACCCCAGGGAAATTTATGTTTCAGCTTTAATCTTCAAAGAAACGTGTTGTTATAAACTGTCTCTATCAAATGTTTAAACTTTAAATAGAAACTAAGGTCAACATGAGACTTCTAAGGGTTTGAAAAATCACAATTATGGCTTATTTATTTAACAGGTATAAAACGATTTAAGCCTAAACTTTTTTGTTAATATAATTTCCTTGTAGTTTACATTGAAACGTTTCGCTAATACTATAATGCTATATAAGCTAATGTGCACGGATTGAGCGTGATACCCGCGGTATCAGCAAGCTCGTCTTACGCGCCCTTCATGCTTCACTTCACCAACTTTAGATATATAACCCGGTATAACCTTGACGGAGGTCACAACATTATATTTGGAACGAATGATTGGAACTAGTAAAACTTCTTTTTTTCGTACCAATATGTCATACAAGTAAGTCATTACCATATATAGTACCGTTTCGGTCAAGGTCCTTGCTAAGGGTAAAACTAGTAATGGATGACATTGTTGAATAGTAGTATGTGTATCTTGATCAAATCTTAGTGTGCGTCATGACTTACACCATAGGAAATACTGTTGACGCGGACACTGCTGCACTGCTTATAGTGTACCAAAATATGCATACGGATGTATTGTTAATGAGTGAAACGTTCGCATTACATTTGTACATTTCCTGTATCGATCAACATCACATAATGCTTTTTAATTAAGAAACCGCTATCATTTGTGTCGTGGATGTTGACTTTGAAAAAGGGAAACATAAACACTTCTTTTTTCTATACCTATCTATACAATTGTTTTTGCTTTAATTAATATTAGAGATATGTAAACATGATACATCTTCTTGCCCACAATAATGTTCACATAAAATTATATGTGCCATAATTTGCATATTAACAAATCAAGAAGAGACTTTAATATGTTATACACCAACATTTACCAATATTTTGAGTACAAAATGAATATTTCGTAAAATGGCCACCATTTATTACTTATATGCCATCTTCCATGCTTGTCTGTCCATTGCATTGGTAATATAATAAAATTCAGCATACATTATGGTTTCTAATAAATTACCGAAGAAAAATAAACATGTAAAAATGTTGCTTTATACAGTATATTATGTTTTTTTTTGGGGGGGATTTATCAATTTTAAATAAGTACTTAATTATCGTGCAAATATTGCCTGATCTTGCAACCTTTATTCTTTCAGCTTCCGGACAGACGCCGGAGATTGTAGATGAAATAAAAAAAGATGTGAAGCCCGTGAACGCCATCGGCTATCTAAACTGTACCGCTGTTCATCTGAAGTTGGGGGCCACGGTACGTATGCGTTTCGACAAGGTTTCACAATTATATCATATCATATACATGATTCAAGCTTTAATGATAGCAATAAGAATGGTGCTATAAAATACAACGATGATAAAAGTCTAAATCTTCTGGGAAAGTCATTATAAAAGTACATCTATGAAACGTATGCTTGTAAAGGGGTGATAGTATGTTGAAGCCTACTCAATGAAATGAGGTGTGGCATATGATAGTGTTCTCCAACGCAGTTCTGACCCGTCGCTACCTATCCAAAAAACACACAAGCGGTAGCGTACACATTTCATAATTAAAATTGATGGATTTAACATACCATATAGCCGATTATTTACCCGCGGATGACAGTTTAGAGATTTCGCGGGATATTGCTATGATCGCAAAAAAAATTGATCCGCAAAATATTAAAAAAAGGTTGAATCATATGAATAATACATTAATCGCCAGATCGCTAAAATTTGATTTTCTCGTTTTTAGATCAAATTGCGAAAAGTTTGATCCGCGAGAATAGCCGGCTAAACGGTATACACGAAGTTGTTTATTTTATGTGACAGGTCCACTGGGCTAAGTTTGTGTATAATGGAGATGAAAAGTCGACCATTGATCTCAGCGAAGATGATAAGATCGTCCTTCAAAACAGCGATCAAATGGGTACGTACCTAATTTACATATCATTCATACCCCTGTATGCTGTTAACCACAATATCTTTTACAAGCGATTAAATATTGCGTATTTTATGATTGACAAAAAGTAAAAATTGAATAACATTTTAAATATTATGTACGTAGTATTGAAAATTTATTACAATAATCGCTAGTACATTGTACTTCACATTGTTCTTTGCATTTTTGGTATTCCCACCTGAAGTAGATATGCAGTATCAGCAATGAAATATTCTAACATATAACACTGCTACTGTCTAGGGAAAACAATAAAATAAGAATGTCAATTTGGATATGCGAGTCGCCAAGTAGAAATAGTCAATTAGGTTTGTTCCTTGGACTATTTATGATAGGATTTAGTGGCAGGGCAAAGGGACTGTTACCTTCCGTCACTTGGTATATTGCGCGATAAAATTTGACATTTTCACCAAATGAGGACATACTTAAATGATTTATATATTCCCGTTACTTTGACATTCAGTAAACCTATTTTGACAGATAAATAATTCGCAGTTTTCAATCAAATTAGCAAAACGAAATTGCACATACCAGGCTATTTGAGGAATTATCAATGCTTAGTCCTTTAGCAGAATAAATTTCCACGGCTTAGTCATTTTCCTAAGAAATCACAAAGATATTATCTCCATGAACAAAATCAGCTTATTTTACTTTTTTTTTAAATATGATTGTACAAAATATGCATACACTCCCCAGGGAAAAAGGAGGACTTAGGAGAGCCCAAATATAGCGTGATCGTCGTGAACAACAACGTGGATTTACGTACGACATTCATATTGGTGATCCGATACCTGAAGGAGACAGATGCTGGCGATTACATGTGTTACATCAAAATACAGAATACAGACTACCAAAACTGGCCGAAGAAAATTGGCACACTCGTTGTCCAAGGTGAGTGACATTGTATTCCGGTAGTGACATTGTATTCGGGTAGTGACATTGTATTCGGGAAGTGACATTGTATTCGGATAGTGACATTGTATTCGGATAGTGACATTGTATTCGGGTAGTGACATGTATTAGGGTAGTGACATTGTATTCGGGTAGTGACATTGTATTTGGGAAGTGACATTGCATTTGGGTAGTTACATGGTATTAGGGTAGTGACATTGTTTTCGGGTAGTGACATTGTATTCGGGAAGTGACATTGTATTCGGGAAGTGACATTGTATTCGGGTAGTTACATGGTATTAGGGTAGTGACATTGTTTTCGGGTAGTGACATTGTATTCGGGAAGTGACATTGTATTCGGGTAGTTACATGGTATTAGGGTAGTGACATTGTTTTCGGGTAGTGACATTGTATTCGGGCAGTGACATTGTATTCGGGCAGTGACATTGTATTCGGGAAGTGACATTGTATTCGGGTAGTGACATTGTATTTGGTTGATTTTCTTCAGCAGACACAAGTCACTGATTAACAGTATTACTTGTATGTCTTAGACTATGCATTTCAAAATAAAACTTATCAAGGTGTTTGATATGAACTTATTCAGAAGTGCTACTCAATATCGGGGAGAGGGCACATGTAGTCGACGGGTTTACTTATGGCAAATATTTCATAATTAAACGGATGTCAACCTGTTCTCATATAGGCTAATATGGATGCTGTGATTTATCAAACCTCAAAATATCAACTTCCGATACATCCACCTGAACACAGGTCGATAATTAATAATGTCACGATCTTAAGGACGCCCGGCCCCCATGCTAGTGTCTTTCATATGATACTTTGACATTATGTGCAATTTATAATGCTGTCGGGTGGTATGTGCTGTCTTCAGCAATATTTTCCATAAAGGTATCATAAAGGAAAAAATGTAACATATTCTTTCTTATATCAAGGAGAAATTACATTTTAACAAAGCACTTACTTTAAGAACTTTCACCCTACTCCATTCGATTTCAGTATAACCCATACCTTGTACTTACGTGTTACAGTGGCCCCGACCATCAACATAGAGGGCACCAGTGTTTACGAGGTTGTGGTCGGCGGTAGTCTAAACCTGTCCTGTTCAGCTTATGGTGTACCGTATCCCAATATCACGTGGAAACGAGAGGATGGCGGAGAGCTGTCAACTGGAGGATCTCTTTATTTTGTATGTAATCGTTATGACAAATGAATTGTAAAATAAAAGTAGTGCATGACCATAGTTACAATCCATGAAAATAATTTTCTTTTATGTACAATGTATGTGTTGCTTAATTAGACACTTGTTAAGCGGGCATTTCCACTGATACCTTTAATCAGCTGTAATACAGAATATATCCATCCTTTTCATGAGCAAATCCATTTTACTGTCATCGACTCTTGTTTTTACAGGGTGCTACCTTAATGCTGACCAACATACAGAGGTCTGACCACGGAAACCACATCTGTGTTGCGGACAATTCTGTCAGACCACCGGACAGCTATACTGTCCAAATCAAGGTATTCTATTCACCTATCTGTCGGGCTGTCCAGGAATCGGTGGGCCAGGCGCAGAATCGACGGTTTGACGCCAAACTTGAATGTATAATCGAAGGTACTTACCTACCATTTGTACGAGACGCTGTGTGGCCTATATTCTGATCTGACAGAATTATCTCCCTTCGTATCACTCAATACGTACTTTTATATGCATGTACCTACGTATATATGAAGTATGAATTTTGGCGCTTTTTAAAAAAACCGCGTCCTTTAGTGCTGCAAATACCTATCAATAAAAAGAATATATAGTGCCCAAAATAATGTCTGTTTAGGGCTACACTGGCAATAAAAAGGTTCGGTAGGTCGGGAGGATTTTTTTAGTGTCTTTCACTCTAAAATCTAAAATAATGGCCGGAAGCGGAGTCTGAGATAGGAAAGATCAAAATCCCGTCTTGATTTTTTTTTCGTAGAAAAAGGGGAAACAATTATTGTCGAGGGTGAAAATTAGGGTCGGTCGGGTAACCCTAAACAGACATAGTAATTTTTTGGCCTAATCAGCATTAGGAAAGCATTAAGGCTCTAGTCTTGCAAATCCTTTTTTTCCCGAACAATTGTTCCATATCGGACGGATTTGAAAACAAAAGACAATTGTTTTGATAAATTTTAAGTATCTAATGCCGTATCCCTTATGCTCTAGGCCATCCAGAACCTTCTATGTATTGGGAGAGATACGAGAACACAGAGCGGATAGAAATCACAGATGACGTCAACTACGAAACCCATAAACTGTCTGGTAGTCAGAATTCCCTCGAACAAATGTGGTACTCATTGCTGGTGAAGAACGTTCAGGCCAACGACTACGCTAATTACTGGTGTATCGCCGTCAACAGATACGGGTCATGTCAGTCGAAATTCACACTCTTTGGTGAGATTAAGAATCATATAATCTATTTTTTTAAGAACATTTCTACAATAATGCACACGCCGATATTTGATTGATTCAATGTGATATAAAAAGGACCGATATATTCATTTGCATGTGTTATGTATTTTTCAGAAACCATGGAATGTCAAGGTCACAACTGCCCATCCATCAAACCAGCGGGGGCCAGTCAAAATGTCGCTTACTTACTGCCTTTGGTATTTGTGGCACTGAGTGTTCTTTTTGTTCAGTCCGCATTGTTTTAGTGCTGTGAACTGCAGAAATAGTCTGGATACATGAAATTAAAGAAAAACAAAACGGTAGATGAAGCTGGATGAGCAAATTATATCATTATCTACTCTATATCAATCCACCATTTTGAAATTAATTTAATTCCTGTCAATTTTCAGAAGAATTTAACGTTATACGCTATTAAACTAAATCTGTTTTACTTTCTAGTATACACAGACTACATACATAGTCTACAAAGACGACAATAGTTTCCATGAAGCTAATTTTAATCATTTTCATGGTTTATTTATCCAGACTAGTTTTCGAAATACCCTATTTAAAATTCATAGAAATTAACTCTTTTCACGTTGTTTTTATTCACGCAATGAAGCAATCACATTTGATAAAATAAACTATATCATCATTCTCATTCATTTGAATTTTAAAATTACAATTCACCGCTGTTTCAATAAAACAGCTTTTGAACCAAACAGCTTGTCATTTTGGTTTTAAATTGATTTGTATATGACAAAATTTCAAATGACTGCAAAAGAAGTAAATATATTTTGCTGTTCATAATAATCAATAATCATCCAAGATGTGTTTATTTGTTTAGTTTCATATCTTTATATATTAAATAGTTTTACATACTAAATATAAATGAAAATTTTAAAATTAGTAGATAAATGCAAGACCTTGGTGCTTCGATAGTACGATGTATTGAGGCAGCATTGTAAATACACTGAAGTCGTTCATAGCATGCACGAATCAAATGACTGTAAGCTGTCGATAGGACGTTACACAAGTGAAAGCGTCCTTAGCAGCATTATCTGTTAAAAGAACTCAGCCCACGTTGAAACAAAACCAACCACTGCTTCCCTAATGGATACCAACGTGATGAAAGTGAAAATTAATTTTATTATGCAATTTAATTAAAAGTGAAAATACGTAAATAAAGTGATGTGATATAATGTCTCCGTTGGATTTTAAAAACAGTGAGAAAATCTTGGATTTATTACTTGTGTTTCTTTGGAATATATAAGGTGAGGCTTCAGTCAGGAAAAGTGAGTATGTTATTTTATCTTTATTCGTTTTAGAGATGAAATTTTGATCTGTAATATGTATCTAAATATAGTTCCGCATAATCCTTTATACCCTATTTTGGTTTCGATAAAATAAAACCATGAAAAAAGATATCAGTGTAGCGAATTAAATTTGAAAAGAAACGCTAGAGAAATTCAAACTTATGACCAAAATAACAAAACCGTACCTTATGAATAGTAAATGTGCCTATAAATCATGCTTTAATCATATTTTGCATTATCAATTACATTGAAAACAGGCTTTACGTCAATTTGGCCATTTTTTCCCCTTTATTCCTATTTGTAATATACCCGTATACACTACAATACGTTTTGTATTATCATTATATTTGATACTTCACTACAATGTCCCTGCTTTCTGATTTTATACCTGTGATGTAATTACGATTTACTGATTGATTGTAAATGTTTGTAAAACTCGAGAGATATTTTCCATGGTATTCCTGCGTATCGTTAAAGTTTTGGGAACTTCAAAATTATAACTTTTTTGAAAATCCAATCAATTTCCTTAACACATTTAGCAAGATTTGTCTTTCGGCCATTAATCAAACAATATAATGCACATGATTAACGTTTTACTATGTTGACGATTTTAAAATCGTTCTGCCCGGAAGTTTGTAAAATATCTCTCTTTTTGTATATAAAATGTATAACCTAATGGCAGAATGATAGTTCATTCATGTACTTTATACTTGAAGATGTTTGTGTGCAATATTAACGGCTCAATGTTTTTTGTCCTTATTAACTGAAATATGAATGTTATACATTTTATGTGTCAGTATGCGACAGTGCTCTTCTTTTGACAAATTTAGTTCGTAATAAGAACGGCTAAGATGACGAAAACATTTCGTGGCCTAACATTAAGAGCGATAAGGCGATGTATTTTGTATCCCTCTCTCTATATCAAATAAATCATTAGCTTTCAGGTAACGCCTGCTTCATGGTTTGTATTAATTACTTTATCAATATGAAGTCAATGATATACATATAGCATAAATAGTTTACTCTGATGGGTGTAACATTAAAGTTAAGTTCAATCGGATGTTACCAACATAGCCAAACGTTTACTTTAATGGTAATGTTTATGCTGCGGTCAACGGCGTTTATTCTAATGCGAATGTTGATGCTGCGGTCAACGACGTTTATTCTAATGCGAATGTTGATGCTGTGGTCAACGGAAAAACAACTTAGAGATTTGGCTTCCTCTGTTACCGTCTGCCAGTTAAATGATCAACATCAATTAAGATCAAGGACAAAATTTGGTATATGTATCAGTATATCACTTTTATTAAAAAGGTTTAGAATGTACAAGTTAAAATATGGCCGCATTAGGATACATCATAATTACATGTCTTTATTTACAAACGTTTACCTCGTTCGAGGCTAACTATTTCTTACAAAATGAATAATTACAAGTGTTACCGTAATGAATTGGTATGAAATCAACAATATATACATGAAGTTATCTAAATACAAACACAAACTATATAACAGTACATTAAATATGCATATAACAGTTTGATACAAGAGGTCTATCATTTTGAATGGTTTCTATGTTGTATTTGACTGAAATTTTGCAAGTATATTGAAATGAATAATATCAGATAACAAAATAGTAGCAGCAGGCTAAAACCCAAGAAATAATTGCTTTAACGATATGAAACTTTTCAAACATCAGGAGAAAATTTGGTTTTAAAACGACCAGACACCGTCGTATTGTAACAATCATGTTGATTACATCTATATTTTAAAGTTCAAATCAACAAGAAAAGAATTTCAATACTAATAACGTAAGATGATATACACTGTAATTAGAACAAAGACTTGATTTACAATACGTGAGGGAAGATAAAGGGTTTACCGTTGTATAAAGACAAAAATAAACAAAACAAGTAAAGAGCACACAAAGCGTCTACCTCTTGAAATGGTAAACATTAAAACCACACGGATAGTGAAGACACTCAGGCTGAACAAAATAAATTCTATACAAATATTTCATCATCATTATGAAAATATAAAACCGCTATGAATTAAACAAACATATATATAACTATCAAACTATATTGTATATATAGACGAAAGTTCACCTGAACTCACTACGGATATGTAAGAGCAAAGAGGAAAATCCGACTACACATTTAGAGCTAGTATTTTATATCAATATATTCCATCTTAATTACCTTCCTTAGTTATTGCATTTCTTAATCGGTAAAATTTCCGTTTTGCATAAACTGAAGATGTCTAATTACAGATATGTACATAACTTATTGCACAACAATGAGTACACCTACAAATTCTCGTTGATCTGGACAGAAATGTCGGCGATGTGTTGTTGACTTTTTATCATGAAAATTTATAGCATTAAGCCCTTAAAATCAGTAAGTTGAACGAAAATTTAATGATCCAAATGAAAGGTATGCCAAATCATTTCATAATTTTTTCACAAAGAAATGCGTGCCCAACAAGATAACGATATCAAATTGTATGCTAAAAATCCTAACAGCGAAAAACCTGAGGTACAATCAATGATGAATTATACATACATAAACTGTGTTGTACAAGTTAAAATGATTTCTATATTATGTGATAATAAACATATTCATATCAAAAATAGCGCAAATCATATTTAGTGACTACGTATGTAAAATTCTTTACAGACTATTTACATCTTGTTAAAAACTTTTTTGATGAAACCTGGAGAACCACAAGAATATTGGTAACTTCAATTACACATATCAGGCACCATTTAAAATAGGTCTGATAACAACCATATTATAAGACATAGACTTTGTGGCAGATAGAGGGGAGGTAACTCGTATTGTCTTACATAAAATGAAAAATAAAACCTTATTTTGCATGAAACATCACGGTCATCGTCCCTTCCTCTTGTAGCAAGCAATACTGCCAGTCAAATCGGGATTGTGAAATTCAATAAATATTAGTTTGCTATAAACAAATCAAGAGTATTTAATCTTTTAAGTTCCTTTGCGTTTTTCAGAGTTTACATTACATCTGTTCCAATTAATCTTTCTGATGAACAATTCTAATTTATCAATAACATATTCAGGCACTTGCTCTTTAGTTTTGGTGAGAAATTTTCAGGTCGGGTTCTGTTATCCTAGGGACTTTCAACTATACCTTCTGCTCAACATCACCATTAGTGCACTGAAATCGTAAGTAATTAGCGCTTTGGAAAGTAATTAATTTGATGCGTATATCTATGACCTTTTTTATTTTGAACATTTTTCGGTATATCGTAATTTCCATATGCATGTGTATGTGGAATATTTATAATAATTAAGTCTAATTTGTTTTGGGACAACAATGTTTCCTATATGCCCTAATTAACTCTATAAAGTACGACTGCAACCTTTTTTAACATGTACCACATTACGTGTTGATGTTAAAGATTACCTTTTCATACTTACTCAGAGTTTTAAGTACCATCTAATAGAGATATAAAGATTTACTTTAATACAAAAAAGTCGGGTTAGGTGAGCTGTGTGAATATAGTAGACTTTGAACAGATTATGATGCAAATTAAGGTCTCTTTTTATATGCAAGTACCTTAAGTTATGGCCATAGAAAAGAAATTATCCAACGCCGTACATGTGATAAGCTGTAATTGTTAAGTTGTTGGTTTTAGTAAGAGTTCCTTCCCCTTAACCGGAATCTATATAGGTTTTGGTGATAGCAAAACTTTTTCCCAAATTAAAAATCCCACTACCTTTCCGATATACGGCTTTTAATTAGCAAAATGGGAATGTAAAACGAGATCGAGATTTTGTTGAGACGCAAAAGTTATTAACTTATCGTTAATGATACACTCATCATAATCTTCTGAAAAATTTAATTAAAATAAATAAAATGATACTTTTCATAACGCGGGTCGTCTTATGTTTCCCGCCGTCGTCCCAAATACCGCGCGGTAGTTGAGTACCACTGCGCCAAACGTCAAACCAGCGAAATGAATATCCACAGTTATCATACCTTTAGATGTTGCTTCGGAACGGTAGGGGGCCTTTAACCAAATCAGGCTTAATAATTATAAATATTCCTTATACTGTACATGTACACTGTATATGTACATGTATATTACAATTACGAAACACCACGAAAAGTTTAAACACATTGAAAATAATAAAAAAAAACCACCACTTCAAATTACATTCATCTGTATATCAAGGATTTTTAAGTGCCTGATCTACATGTACATGATTCCATTGCAAAACGTTGATTGCTAAGGTTGAGAGCCAAAACTCTTAATGGAACTTAAAAAAGAAAGCCAAAAATCGTGTAAACATTACAATTATTGCCTATGATATCTGTTTACATGTATCTCAATCATTGGGAATTTCTCTGTTGGTCCATTTAACTGAACTTATACTGCAGTCTCTGTGAACTATTTTCCATTTTACTTTGTACCAGGTCGAAGAGAATTGGGTTCTGAATCCGCTATCATATTGGAATATAAATGGTACCAATTGATTAAAAATAATATGTTTCACTCATTGCTGTTAGTTGAATCTTTGAGGTCATTTTTCCATAGACCGAAAGAATTGTACGTCAAGTATTATAACGTCATATATACAGAACGTTTTCGCGGGGAATTTTAAAAGCGGCACATGTACATTCATTGGCCAAATTGGAAAAGATATCAATGCGCCACAACTCAACTTGTTTTATTGTAAATTGAAATTTATGCCTAATTAGTACCTGATTGAGTTATCTGAATTATCAATGATCCATGTCACTATTTTTTTAATTTCATTGGGGTATGAAAGTTAGAAATCTGTGTGAATACGCTTAGAAGATTCACCCAAATGTTTGCAAACAAAATTTATTTCATAATCCGATAGAATTAAAAAAAAAATAGTGACATCGATCTTATACATGTACTTATTTTTCCAGACTATTTGATAAAATGAAATACGTTTACACATACTTTATCGTTGATTTTCCAAGGGATCATTTTTCCAAATCTATACGCAACGTCAACGTTTATATTGCGACGTCAAGATAACGTCGGGTTTCCGCGCCATTGTCGGATTTTTTTTTCATAGTGGTATGAAAAAATTAATCGGCCAATCAGAAAGCCAGGATTAGTATGAGAACAAAGAAAAAAAAATAATTATATGTAAATATAAGCATTTCATTTAGGCCTATTTGCCGCTGTCCAGTTGGCTACTGTTAAGATGACATTATAACATTGAATTGTTACCACCAAGAAATTCAAAACACAGTTTATTTAAGGAATGATTTTTATTGTTTGTTGTTTACTGGCGAGTAAACTGCATTTTTTTGTACAGATATTTTAAATGACGCATCATGTTGAAATATCTGTACAAAAATGCAGTTTACACGCCAGTAAACAACAAACAATAAAAAAAAATCCCTTATACTTACATTTCGACCGACCATTTTATTTAAATTAAGTGTTCAAATAAAATAAAACGCTGTTTTTTTTTCTGTTTCTTTTTTTTTTCAATGTTATACAATTGTTTAAACAGCCGGTCTATTGATGGATTCCCGGAACAGCTGGCTTCAATTTGGCGGGAAATGTAGTCAAATTCAGAGAGTACACAAAATATAGTTCCACATTAACTTTATCTTTTTTTCATCCCAATTACACAATATTTGTTATTTTTATTATTTGCTGATGTATAATTTAACATTTACATAATATTCATACATGCAATATATTGAAGATTTTTCATACAGATACAATAAGCCTAATCGGATGCGCATTCACACTACTTGCAGAAGTCAGTGTTCCAGTGTGTGTGTATTCTTGCGCAGCAACCACTGCGTTTACGCAAGTGTAAACGATTTCGCAGTTGGTAAGGTTATATAGCAAAGAGAAAACGGAAATGTAAATGTCTAGTGTCAAGTTACCTGTGAAGATCTGTAATATTACAGCGAAGCCAATAGTTATTAACCCGAGGGCAACCCTCTGTCTTGCTAATGAGGTTAAAATTGTTGATAATCTGGCTTCAGATTCACAGGTTGACTCTCCAGTGTCCTTACCTGAGGAACTTGGTCTTCATGTTGACACACAAAATCTTTCTGAGGCGCAGCTGTTGAGGGTTCGTCAGGTTTAGGTAATTGGAAGCATGCATTTTCCACCAGTGCTTTTGATATCGGCTGTACAAACATTGTTAAGCACAAGATCGACCTCATCGGGGAAAGGCCTTTTAAGCAGCCTTACCGGAAAATACCTCCCGGCATGTATGAGGAAGTGCGACAGCATATACGTGATATGCTGGAAGCTGATGTTATTACGGAGAGTAAAAGTCCATTCTCTAGTAATGTGGTACTTGTTCGCAAGAAAGACGGTAGTCTCCGTTTTTGTATTGATTACCGTATGTTGAACTCTCGTACGCGCAGAGATGCATATATGTTACCTCGATTCGACGACACCGTGGATACTTTATGCGGGTCGCGATATTTTTCGAAGCTAGACCTTCGTTCGGGTTATTGGCAGGTCGAGGTAGACGAAGCTGATAGAGAGAAAACCGCATTTTCCGTGGGCAATTTGGGTTTCTGGGAAACCAAGCGGATGGGTTTTGGTCTCACCAATGCACCAGCTACGTTCCAGCGTTTAATGGAAAAGTGCATGGGTGATATGCATCTGCGCGAGTGTCTCATCTTTCTTGACGATATTTTGATATTCTCCAAAACTTTTGACGAACACCTCGTAAGGTTAGAGTCCGTATTCTCAAGACTCGTACAGCACGGCTTGAAACTTAAACCATCCAAGTGTGAGCTTTTTAAGTCTTCAGTGACGTATCTCGGTCATGTCGTCTCAGAGTACGGTATAGCAACAGACCCTGAAAAGGTGTCTGCTGTTAAGGATTGGCCCGAGCCAAAGAACGTAAAGGATTTACGTCAGTTTTTAGGATTTAGCGGCTATTATCGGCGATTTTTAAAGGATTATGCCAAGGTAGTCCAGCCTCTTAATAGTCTGCTTCAAGGCCATGACTTGAAGAAAAAACCAAAACGGCTAAGTCTCGAAAGTCTAAGCCTAAGGCTAAAGCCAAATGGGTTTGGGGTACACCCCAGCAGGAGGCCTTTGATTTGGTTAAACAAAAACTGACGCAACCCCCTGTTCTGGCATATGCTGACTTCTCAAAAGATTTTCTTGTACATACAGATGCCAGTTCTTTAGGCTTGGGTGCAGTTTTGTACCAGGTACAAGAGGGAAAGGAGAAAGTAATTGCGTATGCGAGTCGGGGCCTTAGACCCAGTGAACGGAATTATCCGGCACATAAATTAGAATTTCTAGCATTGAAATGGGCGGTTACAGAGAAACTTCATGATTATCTCTATGGTAATAAGTTTGAAGTTGTCACAGACAATAACCCCTTAACTTATGTGCTGGGTAAGGCCAAGCTGGATGCTACCGGTCAGAGGTGGGTAGCAGCGCTAGCCAACTATGATTTCACTCTGAGATACCGAGCTGGGAAAAAAACCTAGATGCCGATGGTCTCTCTAGAATGGCACAGGTCCAAACCGATTCTGTTCATGCCATATGTCAGTCTATGGTGACTAACTTGCCTCCGTTAGCGGACAGTGTATCGGATCATGTGGCCAGTGAGTTTGCGATGGAATCTGATACTATTAGCACAGTAGACTGGAAACAGGAACAACAGGTGGATCAGGACATTGCTAGGGTTTCCGATCTGGTGAGAACCGGTTTTCATCCCAGGGGGAAACCATTACAGAATGAGACCCCATATGTGCAAAAACTTTTAAGAGCTTGGAACAAATTGTGTTTGCGAGATGGTGTTCTCTATAGAACTGCTTCTCTCGATGGTCAGAAAGTAAATCAGCTCGTCCTTCCAAAGCATTATCATTCCCTAGCACTTAAGGGTGTCCATGATGATGTTGGACACCAGGGAAGAGAGAAAACTCTTTGGTTGGCACGTCAACGCTTTTACTGGCCTGGTATGGAGAAGGATGTAAACACTAAAGTTGACACTTGTGGCCGCTGTATAAGACGTAAGACTCCAGTTAAACCAGTTGCTGAGTTGGTGCCAATAGAATCCTCTAGACCACTTCAGATACTCTGTATCGATTTCCTCAGTCTTGAGAAATCCTCAAGTGGTTATGAAAACATTCTGGTTATAACCGATCACTTCACTAGGTATGCGCAGGCAGTGCCATGTCGTAACCAGACAGCACACACAACAGCTAAGGCTTTGTACGAAAAGTTCATTGCCTACTACAGCTTCCCTGAGCAGCTTCATAGTGATCAAGGGCGTAACTTTGAGAGTAAGGTGATAAAGGAGCTGTGTAAAATCGCAGGGGTTCGGAAGACCAGAACCACTCCTTATCATCCTCAGGCAAACGGCTCAGCCGAAAGGTTCAACAGAACACTCCTAGGGATGCTTGCAACCCTCGAGGAGCATGAAAAACCAGACTGGACCTCTTATATAGCGCCCCTGGTTCAAGCCTATAATGCAACAAAGAGCGATGCCACCGGCTATCCACCACATTACTTAATGTTTGGTTGGCATCCTCTATTGTCAGTAGACGCGTTTCTTGGCTTCAACCCAGCCGAGCAACAGGAATCTGTGTCATCCTATGTTGGTAAACTACGGGGCCACATGGAATTTGCGTACGAGACTGCCCGTCGTACCGCATCTAAAAGAGCTACTCAGAACAAAGACCGATATGACCGGTCAGTTCGAGAGTCAAAGTTGGAGGTTGGTGACCGTGTTTTGGTACGCAAAACTGGTCTCAAGGGAAAGAATAAATTGGCCGATAGGTGGGAACAGGAACCCTATTTGGTGACTTCTATTCCAAATAGTGATATTCCGGTCTATAAGGTTGCACCCGAATGTGGTAAGGGATCGAAACGAACCCTTCACAGAAATATGCTGCTTCCTTTCCACTCAATTCCAGTGGACGTTCCTCCTAAGGTAGCTAACCGTAAGGTTAACCGACCAAAACAGTCAATCCCTGAGCGACGACATAGTCCAGACCCAACTTCCACATCTGAATCTGATTCAGAGTCAGATACTGAGCTCTGTCCTGTTGTAAGAAAACGTACAAGACAGTCGAGAAACCGTAAGCCCAGTGAGGTAGGCCTTAGTCCAATTCCCCGACCTAGTCGATCCACTATCGATTTAGGTACGACTGGACCTAACGAGCCTGTGTCACCACCGGAACTCCATATCGACCCTCCGGAGAGTCTCCACTCAGCCACTCCGTCTACGGAACACCCTATTGATGATACCATCAGTGTTGTGGACGAGATTGAGGTTGATGAGAGCGTGGTTTCTCAACCTGTTCCAAGGAGGTCAACTCGGCCATCTAAACCTCCAGAGCGTTGGGGCTATACGGTTTCCTCTTTAGCAGCTGTGAGTAAAGAGTCAGGGGAAATCTTTGTGTGATTAGAACTTACACAATATCCAATTTTATCCAATACTATGAGTAGCCTCCCTTGGAAAGTTGATACCGACTGGTAGGGGGTCCCCCAACCGTTGGAGATTAAGTTCCAGAGTGGGAATGTATTTTTTAATGTCATTTTATATTTTATCTTGTGATCAACCTCATTTTATTGATACCATGTTTTTTATGTATTAGTATCCTTCCAGATACAAGCAACCACCACCTGTTGTCAGGTATGGGGCCCCCAAACCGTCAGCAGTGGTGTGTTGTAGTACGATGGTGGGTGTGTTATTTCGGTCGTAAAACCAGAAAGAATTATAGTGAGTTTCTTTTTGTTAACGTTACACATGTCATCCAGAACTTAGACTGCTTTATTCTTTAAGCCAGTATAAATGTTCTATTATTAGCATGTCCCATTTAAAGGTCCCTTCTGCAAAGATGGTTCCTGTCTCTCCTGTGCTATTGCTCCTAAATAGGGTTCCTTTATAGTAAACCATACCTATAATAGTTTCTATTTCTAGGGCACTACCAGTTCTAGAGCGGTAGTCTCCGTGATATTTTTATCGTTAAATTATCTTTAAAAATGTCCTATTGAGAAATGCCAGGTGTCATTTAACAAAGCGGGGGAGTATGTAGCCAGGTGTTGTTTACATCATTTTAAATCATCGCGCCATTCATCATAATAATGTATGTAAAGTGCACGTGCCGCACGGACCACTTGTCCACACTCTAATCACCGGCCTCTCCCCACCGCACTCTCACTTCACCTCTCGACAGGAACGGACGTCCCTGTCGAGCTCAACCCCAGCATTCAATTCACCATTGTCACAAAGAGCCAAGAAGCCTTGGTAAGTATCTGTATGAAAGTGTTCATTAAACGTATTCATCATGTAAATATAATATGTCCATTTCTGTCCATTTATATCACCGTGTGAATGACGTGTGAGAGAACTTATACTTTTATACTTTATCTGCTTTGCAGGTCTTCGTACCAATTAATAAATATTTGTACCAAAAGACAGCGTCCCTTATTATTTTTGGGAACCCATGCTACATGTATATATACAATATTATACAGAGATGTTTTACAATATCTAAAGTAATTTGTGGTGGCGCAAGAGTAATACGAGAATTTAAAGTGATATTTATCTGTATGGGAATTTCCTGGTATAATCCTTAATCCTTCTAGGTTCCGAATTAATATTGTTCACAAATCCACGAGGAACATGAAATGTCCACAGATAATTTGTTAAGTTCCAGGCAATATGAATAAATCCACACAATGCGTTGTAACAATCCACAGATAAAGTCACAATAACTCTCCCAATATAATCTAAAATGGCGTTGTACAATTCCTGATATGTCTAACTACAGGTCTCATTACAGTTCTGATTAGCCTTGGACAGCTGGAGTATATATAGCTAAACCCTAATTCAAGAATATTTGAGAACCTTCTACTTCTAGAAATATCTAATTAAAAACAGAAAACAAATAAATACACAGAACTTTCTGGAAATAGCTAATTCTAGATCCCTATTTATAATCAACATGTTTACTAGCCTCAGATGGAGGTCCCGAGTTCACTGCCATGAGCACACGTCGATTCCTCTAAAACTGGGGCGTTCACCATCGACTGTCATCAGTCGCCTTTCCCCATAGTAACTGTCGCGCTGAAGTCAAAACAGTGAAGCAATTGATCATCGGCAATACAAGCACCAGTGGCGATCTTGACACTGATGCGTTTCAACGTGCTATTCTCCAGTATCGTAATACACCTAACAAGGACACAAAACTTTCCCCTGCTATGTGCGTGTTCGGTCATCATATACGGGACTTCATCTCTATATCACCAGGTCGGTACATTCCACATAACACATGGATGGAAACCCTAGCAGCCCGCGAAGAAGCGTTAAGGAACCGACATGTACGTGATAGCGAACGTTGGTCTGAACATACAAAATGTTTTTTCGCCACTGGTAGTTGGAGATCATGTGCGTATCCAAAACCAAGTCGGACCAAATCCCCTCAAATGGGACAAGACCGGTGTTATCATCGAGGTTCGCCAATTCGACTAATATGTAGTTCGGATTGATGGGTCTGTACGTATTACCCTGCCCAACAGGAAATTCCTCCGAAAATACATCCCTGTTATTACCCCTCCAGCGAGTCTGACGATTGATATAGACATTGCCATTGGCCTTCCTCATCGTGTAAAGCTACATACCTCAAATGTTCCAGAAACTACAATAGCTGAGAAAGAGAAAACTTTTAGTAAGAACACAATTGCGAGTCCTGCTCCTTTCACACCGACGGTTACTAGAAATGTGGAGCATTTATTTCGCTCATCACCTGATTACTCCGCGATCCGTAACACGCGATACCCAAAGTCGTCGTCATCTAGAATTCAACTATCCATCAATTCCAAAGGACAATCGTAACCGAACACCGCTCACAGTGCCCCCTAGTCCTATACTTATACCACAGACTCCATCACTCACACCCGTCCGTAAATCTGGTCGTACAACAACAAAACCGGTGTGGCACTTGGACTATGATATGTCTGGATGATTTGACATTCTACTACTCAGGACATTTGTGTTGTACTTTTTTACAGACTTGATGTTCATTTTATGTTCACTTAGACAAGTAGTCTAACATGTTAGTGATCATTGTATATCAGTCTATGCCAATAGTATACTCATATCAGTGATACTTCACCGCTAAAGACTTGGGGGATATAGAGGATTATATGTTATACTGCATCATGTATGTGTCCATGTATGTGTCAGTATGTCACCAATTATTATTGTCTAGATCTAATCTGTGTTGTGTGTCTTTTCAGACCGTGTTCATTGTTGAATAAACACCTTATGACGTGAACGGACATGAGTCCCATTTATTGTGTGCATATCTGGGGCCGAGGATATGTTTACGTTCCACTTCGCTGATTACATTATCTAACTGTACCATGGCTATTAAGCACGCTGGTAAGTCAAAGACCCACTATAGACTTATATATAGAGATCTATGTCCATCAGTTCTAGGAGTGAGGAAAATGTATGGAACTTCTGTTGTCTTGGTACTGGTTATGGCGATTACACTGACGAAAGGTAAGTTTGTAAATTTATTGTTAATATACATAAACAAGACTATATTTTCTACAAGCCATGACATTAACGAAATGAATATATCCAGTATATTACTTCCTTGATGTTGAACGAGGTTAATATCTAGTATACAAATGTATTCCTTCCTTGTTGTTAATTAAGGTAGGTTTCGCTCAATGAAATATAAAGTTTACGGCATTGAAATTTATCCTGTGCATATATATAATCTTCAGATCATTTTCGATTCATACAGCGAACAATATGGGTGGTCAGCTGCCTAGCTTGACCAGGAAAATACTCCTCTAACAATAGAGCGAAGTCAAGCTTTACATAGAACATGACGTATTTTTTTCCAAAACGAGGCCGCATCAACAAACGGAAGCGTGCAATAAAACGTCAGATAGAAGTGAAAGTCTTTCCAAGGCATGTTTAGCAAAAAAAAATAAATAAATAAAAAACTAACAAAACAACAAATCGATGGATTGTTTATACATGTCATATAATCTATAACACTCCAAGTTACTTACATACGCTCGCTAGCTTAGTACACCAAACATATATGTACTATGTAGTTAGTCTGCCGCTGTATGTGCGCTGGCATATGTGTTGAAATTAACTCACCACGTGCAATACAACAAAATCTGGGCGAGTTCCACTTGAGATGTGGCGTCTGTTTCTTCCATTGCTACATGCCGTCCCTGAGTTTCATTCCCTAGAGATATCCTAGGGTGCTACCGATTCCATTCTAATTTCCTACTCGTTGATGCCGATTCTGATACATTTTTTTCTCACACGCTTTCGTTCAGCCATTTTGTTTACTTTTAGTGCGTAACAATGCGCATACGCGAAACTTCGACAACACAATCCATCACAGCTTCATTTACATACAATCCTGTCAGCCTGACGATCGTAATAAATCAATGATTTCCTTCAATTTTGTATTCAAGACACAAAAGAAATCTGTTCTAAAGGGAAAAATGGTATTAAATACTGTTATGACTATATATAGTGTTGAGGATACTATACAGTGCAATGTAACGGAGATTTATAACAAATCTCGGATTGTATCAATTAAATGCATACCAACTTTTCATTTGAAACAATGACGAAGTTACAATCTCGGTGTAGAAACTAGTACATGTAAACTATCATTCCACTAAAATATAAATATATATATTAAGTACATCACGTGACAGAATGCTGGCTACACACAAGGGTACTATTTCAATAGTGCCCGGGCAAGCCGGCACTATTGAAGTGGCGCGAAATTGAACGTGTATGTATTGTGACGTCACCATAACATGACGTCATTATAACGTTGCGCTTCGATCACGACGTCAAGATGGCGGACAGGCTGTTGTGTGCGGGGATGGAAGCAAATGTTGCTTTTCTACAGAAGACAGTTCACTCATGTTCTATATTAATCTACTTTTAATCTTAATGAAGCTGAATCCCGTTTTATAGAAACACAGATTTCTGAAACAATTCATATGTTGTACTTTTAATGTAACAACGTGGTGTGGAAATGGAGATAGCGTTGCGAGGTGTCGCTTGACGTGCTTCTGTTACGATGCCATGAAAACGGGTTTCATGTCAGGGTGATGTACTTAACCCATTATCGCCTGTTTGAAAGGGCACTATTGCCTCGTAGTATTGTCTCGTGATAGGATAGTGCCCTCGCCTTTGATCTGTACAGTGCACATGCACTTATACTTAAGTTTTGCAATGTTCATTTATTTTATAATATATATTTTCATATAAAATATATAATTCCCTTTTGCCTATCCACCCATTTGATAATTCCCTTAATATTTATCTATACAATATTGTCAGTCTCCTTTGAGTAGCTTCATAAGATTTTGTTTTGATCCCAGGCAGCTATAATATATTCAATATTTGATGCTTTTTATTTTGCTGAAAAGAAATAGTTGCAGAAACTGATGTTTCGTAACATGGGATCGTGTCAAAACAGCCACCACAGGCGATGACAACATTCAGGCGTTACTCGCATTGATAGAATCCGGTATGCCGAACACTCGGCATGAACTTCCGAAGTCACTACAGGAATATTTCACATTCCGTGACGACCTTCATACAGTAGATGGTGTGGTTCTTTACAAGGAGAGAATATTCATTCTAACATCACTTCGACAGGAAATATTGGCCTTTCTACATTCAGCACATCAGGGGGGTTACATCTATGACTTCAAGAGCTGAGGTTTCAATATTCTGTCCTGGGATCACACCTGCTATCGCGTCGGTTCGGGCATCATGTTATCACTGCAATCGTATCGCCCAGTCCAACCCGAGTGACCACCACTGCCTTTCACCACGCCTGACTATCCGTTCCAATGTGTATGCGCGGACTACTTTCATTTCATGGGATGTAACTACATATCTCGTAATCGTCGATCGTTATTCTAACTGGCCAATAGTGGAGAAAGCGTCCGATGGTTCTAGCGGCTGGATAGAAAGCCTCCGAAGGACATTTGTTACTTTTGGCATTCCAGATGAACTAGCCTCAGATGGAGGTCCCGAGTTTACTGCCATGAGTACACAACGATTCCTCGAAAACTGGGGCGTTCACCATCGACTGTCATCAGTCGCCTTTCCAGCGCGTCTGACGATCGATAAAGACCTTGCCATTGGCCTTCCTCGTCGTGTAGAATCTACAGAAACTACAATTGCTGAGAAAGGGAAAACTTTTAGTAAGTACTTTGCATATCCAAAACCAAGTCGGACCCAATCCCCTCAAATGGGACAAGACCGGTGTTATCATCGAGGTTCGCCAATTCGACTAATATGTAGTTCGGATTGATGGGTCTGTACGTATTAGCCTGCCCAACAGGAAATTCCTCCGAAAATACATCCCTGTTATTACCCCTCCAGCGAGTCTGACGATTGATATAGACATTGCCATTGGCCTTCCTCATCGTGTATCGCTACCTACCTCAAATGTTCCAGAAACTACAATAGCTGAGAAAGAGAAAACTTTTAGTAAGAACACAATTGCGAGTCCTGCTCCTTTCACACCGACGGTTACTAGAAATGTGGAGCATTTATTTCGCTCATCACCTGATTACTCCGCGATCCGTAACACGCGATACCCAAAGTCGTCGTCATCTAGAATTCAACTATCCATCAATTCCAAAGGACAATCGTAACCGAACACCGCTCACAGTGCCCCCTAGTCCTATACTTATACCACAGACTCCATCACTCACACCCGTCCGTAAATCTGGTCGTACAACAACAAAACCGGTGTGGCACTTGGACTATGATATGTCTGGATGATTTGACATTCTACTACTCAGGACATTTGTGTTGTACTTTTTTACAGACTTGATGTTCATTTTATGTTCACTTAGACAAGTAGTCTAACATGTTAGTGATCATTGTATATCAGTCTATGCCAATAGTATACTCATATCAGTGATACATCACCGCTAAAGACTTGGGGGATATAGAGGATTATATGTTATACTGGATCATGTATGTGTCCATGTATGTGTCAGTATGTCACCAATTATTATTGTCTAGATCTAATCTGTGTTGTGTGTCTTTTCAGACCGTGTTCATTGTTGAATAAACACCTTATGACGTAAACGGACATGAGTCCCATTTATTGTGTGCATATCTGGGGCCGAGGATATGTTTACGTTCCACTTCGCTGATTACATTATCTAACTGTACCATGGGTATTAAGCACGCTGGTTAGTCAAAGACCCACTATAGACTTATATATAGAGATCTATGTCCATCAGTTCTAGGAGTGAGGAAAATGTATGTAACTTCTGTTGTCTTGGTACTGGTCATGGCGATTACACTGACGAAAGGTAAGTTTGTAAATTTTTTGTTAATATACATAAACAAGACTACATTTTCTACAAGCCCTGACATTAACGAAATGAATATATCCAGTATATTACTTCCTCGATGTTGAACGAGGTGAATATCTACTATACCAATGTATTCCTTCCTTGTTGTTAATTAAGGTAGGTTTCGCTCAATGAAATATAAAGTTTACGGCATTGAAATTTATCCTGTGCATATATATAATCTTCAGATCATTTTCGATGCATACAGCGAACAACATGGGTGGTCAGTTGCCTAGCTTGACCAGGAAAATACTCCTCTAACAATAGAGCGAAGTCAAGCTTTACATAGAACATGACGTATTTTTTTTCCAAAACGAGGCCGCATCAACAAACGGAAGCGTGCAACAAAACGTCAGATAGAAGTGATAGTCTTTCCAAGGCATGTTTAGCAAAAAATTCCCCAACAAAACAACAAATCGATGGATTGTTTATACATGTCATATAATCTATAACACTCCAAGTTACTTACATACGCTCGCAAGCTTAGTACACCAAACATATATATACTATGTAGTTAGTCTACCGCTGTATGTGCGCTGGCATATGTGGTGAAATTAACTCACCACGTGCAACACAACAGAACCTGGGCGAATTCCACTTGAGATGTGGCGTCTGACAGGGACACAAAACTTTACCCTGCTATGTGCGTGTTCGGTCATCATATACGGGACTTCATCCCTATATCACCAGGCAACATGTCCATTGCTACATGCCATCTCTGAGTTTCATTCCCTAGAGATATCCTAGGGTGCTACCGATTCCATTCTAATTTCCTACTCGTTGATGCCGATTCTGATACATTTTTTTCTCACACGCTTTCGTTCAGCCATTTTGTTTACTTTTAGTGCGTAACAATGCGCATACGCGAAACTTCGACAACACAATCCATCACAGCTTCATTTACATACAATCCTGTCAGCCTGACGATCGTAATAAATAAAGGATTTCCTTCAATTTTGTATTCAAGACACAAAACAAATCTGTTCTAAAGGGAAAATGGTATTAAATACTGTTATGACTATGTATAGTGTGGAGGTTACTATACAGTGCAATGTAACGGAGATTTATAACAAATTTCGGATTGTATTAATTAAATGCATACCAACTTTTCATTTGAAACAATGACGAAGTTACAATCTCGGTGTAGAAACTAGTACATGTAAACTATCATCCCACTAAAATGTAAATATATATATTAAGTACATCACGTGACAGAATGCTGAATTCTGATTGGCTACACACAAGGGTACTATTTCAATAGTGCCCGGGCAAGCGGGCACTATTGAAGTGGCGCGAAATTGAACGTGAATGTATTGTGACGTCACCATTACATGACGTCATTATAATGTTGCGCTTCGATCACGACGTCAAGATGGCGGACAGGCTGTTGTGTGCGGGGATAGAAGCAAATGTTGCTTTTCTACAGAAGACAGTTCACTCATGTTCTATATTAATCTACTTTTAATCTTCATGAAGCTGAATCCCGTTTTATAGAACACAGATTTCTGAAACAATTCATATGTTGTACTTTTAATGTAACAACGTGGTGTGGAAATGGAGATAGCGTTGTGAGGTGTCGCTTGACGTGCTTCTGTTACGATGCCAGGAAAACGGGTCTCATGTCAGGGTGATGTACTAAACCCATTATCGCCTGTTTAAAAGGGCACTATTGCCTCGTAGTATTGTCTCGTGATAGAATAGTGCCCTCGTCTTTGATATGTACAGTGCACATGCACTTATTCTTAAGTTTTGCAATGTTTATTTATTTTATAATATATATTTTCACATTTAATAACCTTTGGCCTATCCATCCATTTGATTATTCCCTTAATATTTATCTATACAATATTGTCATTCTCTATGTCATATGAGTAGCTTCATAAGATTTTGTTTTGATCCCAGGCAGCAATAATATTTTCAATATCTGATGCTTTTTATTTTGCTGAAAAGAAATAGTTGCAGAAACTGATAAAATTGTTTCAGTGCATGGCCAGTTGCCAGAAATTGTCGACGAAATTTTGCCAGAAGTGAAACCTAAAGGCAGCACAGGCTATCTTAACTGTACGGTTGTGAACAAGCCGGAGAGCCAGAAGGTAGGTTATCTCCCCTTATTTTGTAATCGTGAACAGTAAAGACAGATGGAATGTTATCTTATTTTTACCACATTTGGACCAGAAGGTACTAGGAAGGTTATCTCCCCTAACTCTGTAATCGTGAACAGTAAAGACAGATGGAATGTTATCTTGATTTTACTACATTTGGACCAGAAGGTACTGGGTAGTTATCTCCCCTTACTCTGTAATCCTGAACAGTAAAGACAGATGGAATGTTATCTTGATTTTACTACATTTGGACCAGAAGGTACTAGGTAGGTTATCTCCCCTTACTCTGTAATCGTGAACAGTAAAGACAGATGGAATGTTATCTTGATTTTACTACATTTGGACCAGAAGGTACTAGGTAGGTTATCTCCCCTTACTCTGTAATCGTAAACAGTAAAGACAGATGGAATGTTATCTTGATTTTACTACATTTAGACCAGAAGGTACTAGGTAGGTTATCTCCCCTTACTCTGTAATCGTAAACAGTAAAGACAGATGGAATATTATCTTGATTTAACTACATTTAGACCAGAAGGTACTAGGTAGGTTATCTCCCCTTACTCTGTAATCGTAAACAGTAAAGACAGATGGAATATTATCTTGATTTAACTACATTTAGACCAGAAGGTACTAGGTAGGTTATCTCCCTTACTCTGTAATCGTAAACAGTAAAGACAGATGGAATAGTTATCTTATTTTACTACATTAAATTGACAGGGTATAGTAGTTATATCTCCCCTTACTCTGTAATCGTAAACAGTAAAGACAGATGGAATGTTATCTTGATTTTACTACATTTAGACCAGAAGGTACTAGGTAGGTTATCTCCCCTTACTCTGTAATCGTAAACAGTAAAGACAGATGGAATGTTATCTTAATTTTACTACATTTAGACCAGAAGGTACTAGGTAGGTTATCTCCCCTTTCTCCATACCTCTATGGTGAATGAACAAACAGGAGGGACATGAGGTAATTTGTCTCCCCTTTCCTATATTTATGTGCTTGTAAATTTTATTTTGAATTAAGTTTTCCTTATTAGTGTAAAATATGATTTTAAATGGGTATTAGCTTATTGTACCTAAAATGTAATGCGGTCATATATATCTCGCAGAGTGTTTTAGGTACATTGTATTGGTCTATGTAATAGCTTATTAGTACCCAAAATGTACGCCATTCATATCTCGAATAGTATTTTAGGTACATTGTATATAAATTACAATATTTATTAACAGGTATGTTGGCAGAAGGGAAAGATGGGAGGAATCGATTCATTCGACATCAGTGAAGAGGATCGTATTTTGGTTGCCAACAATATTGCTCAGGGGGAAAGGGAGGATTCTGGAGAACCAAAGTACGAGATCATAGTGACGGTAAGTAAAGGGATAAAGATAAACCAGCTGGGGGTGTCAATCAAATCATTTACCCCCAAGGATGGCATTTGAACTCTTCTCGTTCAAAGACCGGAACAGTTCATGATGAATTTTCATGGGTAAATGAGCTTAGTAAATCAATTGAACATGTATAGTACCGTCAAACCAACCAAGTTCAAGAAAATTGCAGAAATAAATTGTAATGTTCATGGTTGCATGATAATGTATCAATGTTTTTACTGGCCATCACTATATATATAGCTAAGACCCAGCTTATGGGTTATGGGAGTTTGCGAGTGTCAGGGGCGGAGTCCATAAGGACAACAGTATCAGGAATTATTACAAATTATATTATATGTAATATAAGGTTATTTGGTTATTTTGACACATTCCAGTACGCTGTACAATAGAGAAGATTACAGAGCTTTAACTATCCAGTGCTATCTAATTATTTTAGTTTGTAAATTGTAGTAATCCTTATTCTATGGAATGAAAGTTACAATATCATGTATAGTCTGTATAGTCCTGGGCCAGACATTTATAGTCAGGATGTGATCAACAAATTAAAGGGTAGCCATACAACTAAGACACTTAAGACATGGATCGATGATAAATGTTTGACAGTTGTTTTTTCCTGAATCCTTTTGATTTTTCTTTTCAAAAGTTGTCTTGAGTATGATTCATTTCTATTTTTAGACCCTTGGTTTACGTATCAGATACACATTGATTGTGAGAGTACTGTCTGAGGAGGATTCTGGGTTCTACACCTGCTATATACGACAACAAAATCAGGACTGGCAAACATGGCCGAGCAAACTAGGAGAACTCATGGTACAAGGTGAGAGGTCAAAAGTTGAATACTAATGTAAGGGGTCATAGTTGAATGATTCTTGGAAACTTGTATATACTGTATTTGACCAATAAGTACTCAAACTGTTAAATAATTGAAAACTGAAGGCCTTATGGGGCACTTCAGATAGGACTAAATTTGGACTAATATTACACAAAATTATTGCACAAGGGTAAAAATCAATTAATTTAAAGTAAAATTTAATTAATTAAATTATAGAAGAAACCAAATAGAGAGACCTACATTGTTTTCATGGTTTTAATCTATATTTAAGTCATTTGTGTAGTGATATTGAAGCCTCAAGAAAGGGGAATAGTGCTTATTGTGACAGGACGCGTATTTGGTCGAATATGGTAATAGTCCTTATTCATTGTAACTTTGACTGAATACAGCTTAATCACATTTTATAATACTTCCAACAGTGGCGCCAACGATGTCTCTACAAATGCAGAGTGTGTACGAAAGGCCAATTGGAGGAAATATCACACTTCGATGTGATGCGTTTGGAAACCCAGCCCCCAATATTACATGGAGAAGAGAAGATGGAAAGTTCCTCCCAAACGGAAAGTCACAGTCATGGGTATGGTTCCTATTTTGTTCTTAAAGATTATTTTTAAGGAAATTAGACGTTACAGTGTTCTTTAAAGATAGATTTCGCCCAATGAAATGTACAGTTTACGAAATTGAAATTCATCCTGTACATAGATATAATCTTCAGAAACAGCGAACAATATGGGTGGTCAGTTGCCTAGCTGGACCAGTAAAAATAGAGCGAAGCCAAGCTTTACAGTAACATGATGTATTCTTTTCCAAAACGAAACAAACGGAAGCGTGCAACAAAATGTCAGATAGAAGTGACAGTCTTGCCACGGCATGTTTAGTTTAAAAAAACAACCCAACAACAAATCGAAGTACGATGGATTGTTTTACCCTATGTCATATAATCTATAACACTTCAAGTTACTGACATACGCTCGCTAGCTTAGTACACCAAACACATATGTGGTTAGTCTGCCACTGTATGTGCGCTGGCATATGTGTTGAAATTTAACTCACCACGTGCAACACGAACCAACAGAATCAGGGCGAGTTCCGATTGAGATGTGACTTCTGTTTCATTTATTGCTACATGCCATCTCTGAGTTTCATTCCCTAGAGATATCCTAGGATGCTACCGATTCCATTCTAATTTCCTACTCTTTGATACATATTCTGATTCATGTTTTTTTTTCTCACACGCTTTCGTTAAGCCATTTTGTTTACTTTTAGTGCGTAACAATGCGCATGCGCGAAACTTCGACAACACACTCCATCCCAGCTTCATTTGCATACAATCCTGTCAGTCTGACGATCGTAATAAATCAAGGATTTCCTTCAATTTTGTATTCAATTCACATTTGTTCAATCTCATACGCATTAAGAAATTAAATTGAGGTATTTTAAATATGTTTTTTTCCATCTTTATCGGATTTCACAAAAAGATATCTATTTGGTTGGGCGAAACCTACCTTTAAAGACAAATATTGTGAAGTACTGGTGTGTAAAATCTCTCTTGGAAATTCCTACAAATAGATTTAATGTCACTTACCAAGAACTGAAATTCTCCAAATATCACACCATTGTATGACAATCAATTTAAGTACAACACTACATCTAAATATAGAAATACTTATTTATGTTTAACTTTGACAATCTGGGCTAAGAATTTCAACTTTAAACATTGATTTGAACATTTGTAAACTAAACACACAACGGTATTCAAGTCACTTTTTATACTCTAACCCAATCTCCCCTGAAATTCCATAAAGACCAAATGTGTTATCGGTGTAAATGTGTTGAGACACTTCTAAGTGTGAATATGACAGTGTCAGATATTCTAGCAGAGAATCATAAAATAAAGTAACTTTGAAGCTTATTTGTAAAAGTTTTCCTACCATTTGTGATCAATATGTTAATTAATTTATGGATTAATGTGGTTTTTTTACATTTTCCCATTGTAAGATCCTCATCTACATTTACATCCAAGTCATCGAAAGTGATTTTGATTAGTTAAATACAAGTTGCTTGTTTCATGATTGATGAAATTAAATTGAAATTCATAGTAATAGTTTTTGCACATATCAGTGTGTTTATTTATTTCTGTATTTCGTTTGTGTTTTGTAGGGTGCTGATCTGCAGCTGATTAACATTGGAAAGAAGGATCGTGGAAATTATATTTGTGTCGCAGACAACTCAGTGAGACCTCCGGCCAGATTTACTGTGGAAGTGAAAGTGTTTTATGCACCGTCCTGTTTTGCTGTTCAGAACACAGTTGGCCAAGCTCAAAACCGAGGATTCAATGCCAAGCTCGAGTGTATTGTCACAGGTCTGTATTCAGTTGTATCAGTAATTTTTCGGCTTCTATTTTTAATCAATAAAAATTCCCATCCAGCGACAATGCAGCTCCTTTAAACATTAAAAACTTCAGGGCATTCAGTAGGAGCAAAATCTTAAGAGTCAGTGACCCTTGGCTGTTAAATCCTGAGAATCGAATCAAATTCATGAGAATTGAAATATTAAACTTGACGGTCAATAATTAATTGCGTTAAAATTCGGCTATATTTAAATATTTCTACAAGTCACATTTTATTACCAATAACATTGATAATGTTTTACAAAAAAGTATGGCTATGATATATTTCTAAAGGTTAAGTAAAGGAAATGAAGAAAAATATATTAATTATGTAAAATAATTAATTTAACGGCAACAAACAAATGTCAAATTTACTTGTTTTGTATATTTGATTGTTTTTTTTTAAATAGAGAGAGAAAAATCAAGTTTATAAAATCTTAGAAACTTGCATTAACAACAGTATTTAATTTTGTTATAGATCCTTATTATCCTGGTTAAGTGAAGTATTTCTTTTAAGTGACTGTAACTTGTGATATTTAATAAGTGATATGAATAAAGAATTAGACATTAAAATGTTACAGGTTATCCAACGCCCAGCATGCACTGGGAAAAGCTACAGAATGGTGAACGCTACCAGATCAGTGACGGAGATGACTACAGTACTGAGAAACTGTCTTCTACGGAAAATATGATCACAGACATCTGGTACACGTTATTGGTGAAAAACGTTCAGGCTAACGACTATACAGAGTATTATTGTGTGGCGACAAATACCTATGGCAGAAATGAAACGACATTCATGCTCTTTGGTAAGTCTCTTACAGATTATCAGAATCATTTGTCAGTCTCTTACAGTTTATCAGAATCATTTGTCTGTCTCTTACAGATTACCAGAATAATTTGTCAGTCATATTACTTATTTCTTTTTGTCACCTTAAAACATAATTTGTATAGACAAATCTTATTTAAAAATTAATTATTCTTTACATAAGCTTTTATAGGGAAGTAAAATATTTATTTTTATTGGGTCATGATAATTTTTAATGGGAAATGCTTTATTATTATAGAATAAAATACAAATTTCTTTTGTTTATACACTATAATGATTTTATACTATATATGTACTTCTACTTTCTGTTAAACACGAATATTCCTATCACACAAGCTAGACAGCATATCTGTAATTATCATTGTATTGCTTGCTATTTCTCTCACTCCCCAGTCCCCAAATTGCTACAAGTTTTATAAGTTCTGTAAAAGAATTACATGTTTATTAAATATTCATTGAATATATAATTACATTCTCTCCTGATATTTCAATATTCACCAAAAAGTTTTGGATCAACTTTTTATTCATAGATGTAAATATTTGATCCCTAATCCATAAAAGACTATATGTATGGCTAATGTGCCCCCTTAAACATAAATCATGATAATGTCACAGTGGAAATATTGTGAATTTTGGCCATTTTTTGTTATTAAACTTTTTCATTGTAAAACTATGGAGTCCCCACTTTAACAACATATATGATAATCATCCAAAGGTATCCGAAGAATACCTACATATTCTGAGTAAATATTAAGTTTGATCACAATTTCTCTCTATTTTTTCTTAGAAGAAACTATCAAAAAATAAGCAAAAAATGACAAAATATATTTGAAAGGTTATACATATCATGGCTGCTAAAGATGAATAAAGCTGAAATAAAATTGTAGACTACAACTTGGCTTCTTGTTCTGACTGTATGTTATCATTACACTTTACTGTAGATGTAAATATGATATTTTTTAACAGTACTGTTAAAATTCATATTTAGCTCTTATTTTTAATTGTAAAAATAAATCGGTGCACTGAAAGTACAGTAATTCTCAAAATGTTAGTAACTTTTGATGGTAAATAACACAAAAGCTTATCTTGTTTCATGAGTATGAAAAATACAACACATCTAACTTTGATTAGTATTAATTGATTAAATTATGATAGTAATAATTAATGATAATAATAATTTCTAGCAATGCTAACTTCTGCTTTTTATACACATTCAAACTGCTTTTTAGTGCTAAAAATGGTAGTTTCTATATGGATAATTTTGCAATAATGATATATTTTAATTATGAATTATGATTGGTCCATTGATTTTAATTGAAATTGCGAAAAAATGAAGGAAGAATAGAAAACAAATGTACAGTAATATGCAAATTAAGATGCCTTTAGACTCCCCTTAACAAGTAAAACTGGACTTGCAGAATACGAATATATTTAATTTAGCTGTTGTTCAAATACTTATCAATATGATTATGAATATAATACATTGTATATAAAGTTAAATTTAAAAAAAAAAACACCATTCGATTTAATTAATAGTTAATTAATGCCATCATATTGCATTAGGAGACTAAACACATATCCATTAATGACACTTTTATTCTATATATATTTATAGTCTTTCTGCTTCACAAATAATCTAAATGCTTACCTCACCTTCATGTGCTTTGGACTTATTTCAATACATTCTGTTATATTGTTGTCTAGCAACAGGCCTGGCAACGAGTATACAGTATTTATGATAAAACAGACATTTGAATTGCTTTTAAAAATTTCTAACTTGTAAATTAAGGTGGAAACTTTAAGAAAGTTAGTACTTTGTGATGTGTATAAGGAATCATCTAAATCATGTCATGTTCCATAACACTTGATCATATTATAGCCCATAGTTACACCATAGCAATCATTTTTCTCCACAGCAACAACACTCTGACACTTGAAACACAAAAAAAACTGTGATTTTAAAGTTATTTAATCAATGAAAGTTTTACTGTTTATTTCATATCTATATTTTAGTTGTCGGTACAGTTCTGACAGAATTTAATCATATAATTCTATTTTAGCGTAACGTAGAAATTAAAACAACAGGACAGTCTTCATATTTCTGTCAAAGTCCCGAGAGGATAGCAACGATACATAATACATCTCATGAGGTATACAGTAGTAAATCTATAGACTATATATATTAAGATGTGTATACTTGATTCTTCAATTCAACATTACGATCCATGTTGAAAAGCGACCGGGAAGATAAATGTATGTAGAAAATCAGCGTAAACATCTCTAGTTACGCTGTGTCGAAACACCGAGTACATTATAAAGGCGGGGCCGTAATCCGGGCAAACAAATACGTACACTATTTTTATCACAACGTTTTCGCTACAAAAAGTTGTGAATGGCGCTTTCTGCACAGAGTAATAATTTTATGTATCGTCTTAAAACTAAAAGAAAATTACTATTATCATTACAATTCCATAGTTCACTGAATATGTTTCTCATTTATTTTTTTCCGGATAAATAATGGTCGTGCCCGATACCGTTTTATATTATTATCACAGCCGCTGCGATCTCTGGCTCGTTTTATTTCATAGAATTTTCTTTTTTTTCGGATTTGCAGCATTTGTGTCCAAATTCGATATTTTGCATAAAGATTTAGATTTTTATGTTGGTTCTGTTGACAAATAAATGGTGTTTGGACAAAGCTGCGGCCAATGTGAAAACTTTGTTTGTTCAAGCCATTTTTCAAAAAAAAATGTATAAAAATGCATAAAATGGCTTAAATATATCGTCTTTTAACCCATCTACAAATACTGTGAGTGGAAAATCATCTTTAATTACGAAAACATCGATACTACACTCCTTTGGAAAGCTATATTTGTAAGATTTGACATTGTTTGAATTTCTATATATTCTGGGGCAATAATTGTCCCTTATTGCATCTACTCCTTTCGTATCTTATTCCGTCTTTGCATATTACAGAGTTAGATCCCTTGCGGGTAGGTATCGATTGTTACGTTATCATTTTTTGAGCGCAAGTCACGTCGTCTTCTCCGAAATGTATGACGTTACCCTCGTAAACACATGACGTCAAAATCAATACCCACCCGCAAGGGTAGATAACTCTGTAATATGCAAATACAGAATATACGATAATGATCTTATACTATGTACTTCTACTTTGTGTCACACATACAGGTGCTATATAAGGTATATCGGTAGTCCTGCACGTCTTTGTAGCACAGGTTCTGTTCTGAGGACTTACAGTTGTTAGATAGTTTTTCATCTGTTACTCCGAATTTATTTCAATTTGAAAACATGGAATGTAGTGACTAGTATGAAATAGCACAGGCAAAAAAGACAAAATGAGGCAAACAGTCCTGCTTATTTACATACAACATATATCGTGGTAATCTATTATTCTATGATAAGTCATGAAGGTGTTATATTTTCACTCTATTAGATGTTGGTTCCACGTTTTGTCTATTACAGAGACCGAGGACTGTCAAGGGCCAACCTGCCTGTCTAACATAACAGGTGAGTCGACTGGTGTATGTGCGCTAAAGATCAATGCTTTGTTTTCAGAAATAAACCAACATATACAGTAAAACCTCTTTACCTTGATCTGCAGGGGACCTAGTTACATGTAATAGCTCGAGGAATAACGGGGTATTTGAGTCAGCAGGGGCTTAAACACTACGATATCGAATTATGACACACCATGAATGCCATTGACATTTGAAAATCTGTGTATAACAGCATGGTATTAATTACAAAAGTGATTTCTAACCGCTGTAGTTATGATATTGGAAAGAAATGGATAAAATGCACATTACATTTTTTGTAGATAAAAAACCCGTGTGACGAATAAATGGCTTAAATAGTATATATTTTTGAAGAAAAGGAGATATATTTCGAGGAATAAGGGCGAATAGCGGTTCGAGATTTCCGAGATTCTGTATATAAATCATATAGAGGAACTGTTGGAACCACGAGATCAGTTAGACGAATGGGATGTATTCGTGAAATGCGAGTTCAAGTTAGAGGGTTTATACTGTACATTATATAACTGTTTACAACAACATCGTTTAACCAAACATATTATCAAATATACTTAATATGACTTATTATTATACCTCACTTTCATTTAGAAAAGTGTTGTTTTTCATTTAGAATGTCGCCTAAAGTTTACTAAGCGTGAGTTATTGGAGGAAAAATCTGCGCGTGGAATCGACCTTGCTTTTTATAAATCGGTTCTTTTTCCGTTTAATTTTCCCTTTATTTTACTCCTTTTGATATTTCCGCTATCGCTTGTTATCTTCTCTATCGTTTGAGAACATCCGCATATCTGTATCTTGACAATGAACTTCGCAATAACAGGTGGCCGAGCACACAGTAAAATAAGGATTGCGTACTTCATTTTTTGACTCATGGTGGGCATGTTTAAAGGTTATTTGTGACGTCACTAATGCAATGATGTAATTGATCTTGATATTCTTCATAATGATGAACAAGTTTTTTTCGCCCCTGTGAGGATGGCTCTGGGTTCTGTCCCCTGGCCGAGACACACCAAAGTCTATAAAAGCGGTAGTTTCTGCTCCTGCTTAGCGCTCAGCATAACGAGAGTGGAACGACTGGTTCGCCCGTTGTCAGTATAATGTGACCGGGTGGGGTATGTTGCTTGGTGTCTTCGGCGGCATGCTTCAGTGATATAGCACTATAAAAATTGCAACATTTCCACTATGCAAGAAGACACAACATTAATATACCGCAGTCTCCCAAAACACACACCTCGCAAAACATACACGCAAAACATCGCATACATGGGAGGCCGTCCTTACATGACTATAGCTGTTAATAGGACGTTAATTAATCAAACAAACAAACAAACAAAAAACAAACAAACACGAAAGAGAAGAATATGATTATTCTTTGTAACACTAAAGAATGCGAAGGTCCAAACTGCCAGTCTATCAGGTAAGGCGATTTGTCTCCTTTGGGAAATGGGGTATTTCTTTACATGTACCTATCTAAAAGTGATATTCACAGACATCTTCCTTGATGTAAATTACTCGATCTTGCTTGTAAGGAGCATTTTGAATGGTTCAAATCAAACAGAAAAACATGCGTCGTTCTTGCGAATAGAGCGTCTGATTGGCCAACACAACGGAGTAATTGGAAAATATGTAATGCAGAGACTAGTATGAAATAGCACAGGCAAAAAAGACAAAAGGAGGCAAACAGTCCTGCAAACAGTCCTGCTTATTTACATACAACATATATTGTGTTAATCTATTATTCTATGATAAGTCATGAAGGTGTTATTTTTTCACTGTATTAGATGTTGGTTCCACGTTTTGTCTATTACAGAGACCGAGGACTGTGAAGGGCCAACCTGTCCGTCTAACATGACAGGTGAGTCGACTAGTGTATGTGCGCTAAAGATCAATGCTTTGTTTTCAGAAATAAACCAACATATACAGTAAATCCTCTTTACCTTGATCTGCAGGGGACCCAGTTACATGTAATAGCTCGAGGAATAACGGGGTATTTGAGTCAGCAGGGGCTTAAACAATACGATATCGAATTATGACAAACCATGAATGCCATTGACATTTGAACATCTGTGTATAACAGCATGGTATGAATTATAAAAGTGATTTCCAACCGCTGTAGATATGATATTGGATGGAAATGGATAAAATGCACAGTACATTTTTTTTAGATAAAAAACCCGTGTGACGAATAAATGGCTTAAATAGTATATATTTTTGAAGAAAAGGAGATATATTTCGAGGATGTAACGCGACACATAAGGACAAAATTATATGTTATTTTATATGTGTATATGTTATGACATAGTATTGTCGAGGGACTAATCCATCCCTCGACAATACTCTAAGGCAATAGTGCCCTCTCAATCAGGCCATAATAGATAAATAGCACAGGCAAAATAGACAAAATGAGGCAAACAGTCCTGCTTATTTACATACAACATATATCGTGTTAATCTATTTTTCTATGATAAGTCATGAAGGTGTTATTTTTTCACTGTATTAGATGTTGATTCCACGTTTTGTCTATTACAGAGACCGAGGACTGTCAAGGGCCAACCTGCCCGTCTAACATGACAGGTGAGTCGACTTGTTTTTTTTTTCATTTAGAATGTTCTGATTTGATTAAACTTAAACACATGACATTGAATAAGTTAGATATTTCTTCGGAATTGGCAGGCGAGGGAAATAACCAAAGTGGAATAACCCCTTGGAACCTCCGCACGCGACCAGAAGTTGACGTCATCTGCAACATCAACCAACAATGGCAACGCTGTTGCTTATTTTTGCAGCCTGACGAATTTAGCAATGTTGGGAAATATCTTCAAGAGCTATTTCACCAGAGATGTTTTTCTATCAATTTTGTTCGGTATTATAAAATAATTATGCCCCTATGTGTCTCGTTACATCTAGAATTGTATCCCTCCACAGAGGGCTATAATTGTATAATATTACGTGGACGCTTCCGGTTACATATCATTACATTATGATAGTTGTTTTATAACGCTGGGGAACATATTTTACGATTTTCTCTTGATACTACATCGGAAACAAAACCTACATATATATATATGCACATAATGTACCTACATTTGCATAGAGTATGAATTACCACTTTATCCAAGTATTCTTTTGTGTAAATCCTATATCCATTCCACTGCTGGCGATATTCGAACATGACTCAATTTTGATAGAATATAATAAATGCAATTTATAATAGCAGTTTGGGGTATTTCTTTACATGTACCTATCTAAAAGTGATATTCGAAGACATCTTTGTAATTGATGTTCTTATTCTTACATATCTAGTTACACCCCCGCGTCTGATTGGCCAACACAACGGAGTAATTTGAAAACATGGAATACAGAGACTAGTATGCAATAGCACAGGCAAAAAAGACAAAAATGAGGCAAATAGTCCTGCTTATTTATATACTACATATATTGTGTTAATCTATTATTCTATGATAAGTCATGAAGGTGTTATTTTTTCACTGTATTAGATTTTGGTTCCACGTTTTGTCTTTTACAGAGACCGAGGACTGTCAAGGGCCAACCTGTCCGTCTGACAAGACAGGTGAGTCGACTGGTGTATGTGCGCTAAAGATCAATGCTTTGTTTTCAGAAATAAACCAACATATACAGTAAAACCTCTTAACCTTGATCTGCAGGGGACCCAGTTACATGTAATAGCTCGAGGAATAACGGGGTATTTGAGTCAGCAGTGGCTCAAACACTACGATATCGAATTATGACAAACCATGCATGCCAATGACATTTTAACATCTGTGCATAACATCTTCTTTGTAACTGATGTTCTTATTGTCATATATCTAGTTACACCCCCCCCCACCCCTCGAATCTTCGAGAAATTACTCGATCTAGCTTGAAACGAGCATTTTCAATGGTTCAAATCAAACATTAAAACATACGTCGTCGTTGCGAATAGAGCGTCTGATTGGCCAACACAACGGAGTAATGATTTTAAAAGAAAGTTCTATTTATAAAGCTTTCATTTTTATTGTTTGGATAGTTTAATATCTTAATGTCTTATTAACAGTTAGGTTAATGTCAGGGTGACCTCCCCTATATGCAATGTTTGTGTGTGTGATTAGGGAGGCTGGGGTATAACAAATTTTAAACGATTGCGTACAGTAGGTTGAATTTTATGGTCTTTTACACAAAACTTTCTCACAAGGTTGTTTTCAAAGAAATGATTTGCCATTAGGGGTTGATAGGTGTGTAAGACCAAACTGTATATCATGAGGTAGTCATTGCTATGCTATATACAGTACATGTATTTGTCGTATTACAGAGACACTGGACTGTGAGTGGCCATTCTGTCTACTCAGTACAGACGGGGCGAGCAGAGCCCGTGGCTGGGCTGTTTTCCCATTGTTCCTGGCCTTGTGTAGCCTCCTTGTCTTCAAATGATGATCACGTGTACAACAGACGTACGAGTACACATGTTAATCTTTATATATAAAATTATACGCGTAATCTCTGACAGATGAATTTCCTTACATATAGGATGTACCCAAGAAAGAAATGCGGTATTGTCAAAACTGTTTGCCATTTGTAAGATCAGGAGCAAATTCCCTTTACTATATTGAGTTGTTTTGAAAGCGATGTTTGATAAATAACTGATTCAATTTCTTATTCCAATAAACTGCATGTTGCTGTGTTCAGTATGTAGGTTTAAAGCAGTTTGATCCTTATGGTTTTGATGGTACGTTTGATTAATATGTATATGTGTTATGGACTCAATAACCATGCTTTCTAGTATTATCATTATCAGTGTATAATGTTAGCACAACACGTTAATGAATTCGATTGAATAACTGATTGCAATCGAGTCATTATGTTCCCACCATGAGTGGGGTCATGACCCCACGTTGCTACGCCAGCGACTATTCCCGTAGTAATACAATCCCCGCACGTGTTGTATTATCATTATGCACTAATAATGATAATATGGTTATTGAGTCCATGTCAGTACAAATTGTTAATATTTCAATATATTTCTGTTTTTGTGTTACACGTACAGTTTACATATTTTATTCATGAAGATATTTTATTCTCTTAAACACAAACGTTGAATCGATCAATTTTGAAACTCTTTGTGTTTTGCCTAACTAATCTAGTAATTCATGTATATAAGTTTGTTGTAAAGATATTTTTCCATATGAGCTTCTTAAAACCACAATATCTTAATTAGCTATATGAGGTCGTGTCCTTTAATAAATTTGGATGCAATTGATTCCTTGTTTCCTCCTAAAAGTATTGACAAAAACAAAATATATCAGATATGATTTGATTTCATTAGCTAATATATTGTCAAGTAGAGTTCGATATATATCACATCGACACGGTATTTGTATTTTTCTATGACGTCACAACTACGTCAATATTGCACTTAATTGATAATAATTGATACTTGTTATTATATACATTCAATAGTGAATAGAAACATTTTGCCTTATACTATATTTCCTTGAAAATATCTCTTCCATAGCCTTAAAATTGTTATCTCCATTTCAATGTGGAGTGAGAGCCCTCCTGCGTGCGGGCAACGCTATATTTCGGGGAATCGATCCCATGGTGCCTTGTAACCCATGTGTATCAAAATTATATATGCATATAATTATGTACTTGTTTATTTGTTTCAATTATATCTACTCATATTTTATGTCCTACACAAGTATAAAAAATGTAAGTAAAAATATCCTTCGCACGGGGAAAGTGTATTTACACCGAGCAAAAAATAACAAACGAAAAGAAAATCATATAATGTACACATATAATCTAAAATAATTCTACATTATTTTCTCTGATGCAAGAGTGAGCTACTTAGTGCCTCCCACGTCTTTTTAAAGATTTTAAGCGGTATATATCCGCCCGATAACAGTTTGATGTTTATATGCTTTTGGTTTGGGTATTTTTTTAACAAAATTGAATTAAAAGTTTTATTATAGTTAGTTCGTATCATCATCTATAATGACGTTCGCAAGTCCAAATATAGGATCAACCGTCAATATATATAGTTGCTTCTGTCTTGTATAATCATCAATTTCACGCTGTTAAAATATGTTCAATTATCACTTTGTAAAACCATATTATAGTTACGACAAAAGGGCGTCAACATGCAAATTTATTTGCGATTTCATATTGAGATTGCGGATGAAACTGGTGAGTCTGGCAGGGATCTTTTTTGTAATCAGTGGTTTTGTTTTCAGCTACCGTTAAACGAGGAAGGATTTCTATTTCAATGTTTTAAATACCGATTGCCTTCTAGTTATTTTTTGAGAAATCTTGGCATGCAATATTTTAGGTCAAAACCGTCATCGTTACCAGATGTCGAATGCCGTAACGTCGAATTGACTTATCATCTTGTTGAGGAACAACAATGAACAATAGGAGTGCTTAAAGCTGACAATGCGAGTTCAAAATATTAAAAAGATAACTGGGGGATGTCTCAGAAACAATTTTAGGAAACAAATTCATTAGAGACATGGATCATTTAATGACTATATACAATTTTGATTATATACATAAAGTATATATTTCTTTAAATTTCAAATACATGCTTTTTAACATGCATTGTCAGCTTTGAATTTCATATTAATTTGTTATTCAGGGCATTATTTCATATTACAAGTTCATTTCTGGACATGGTTAAAAACGAAGGAAGGTGGTTTAATCTAGTTTATTATATTAACATCCTCTTTACAGCAATGTGTGTAACGTGTAGTGATGTGTTGGTGTATTTGTTGTGGGAAACTACCGGTACATTCATGTTTCTGAAATCTCTCAGCAGAAACGCATACATGAACAGATCGGTTATGACTGCGGTGATCGCCAATACCCCACAACCAAACCTAATGCTCTTCGGAACATGAATATAGAGCAAAAAAATGCCAACCATACTTTGTGCTGTCATAGCTATCACGAAAACTACGAACACGACAGAGACTATCCGAAAGGCTTCCGCCGCCGATGATTTTGAATGTGAAATAGACTTACTGGCACGGCTCTGTCTTACAGGAACTGTTTCTATCGGAGTAACATCAATAGTATTCTCGTTGTTTTTATCTGGATGTTTGCTGGTTCCAGGTTTGACAAGAGACTGATGACGAGTAGTTTTAATAGCAATTTCTTCATCGCGTTGACTTTTGTAATCTTGTGCCAATTGATTAATTTTGTTTGAGGCAATGATGTAGTCGGAGTAGCTGTTTGCATTGGATGGCTGAACAGTATATGAGCTATGGTTTTTACAGCATTTTCATCGCCAGTTTTCTTAACATGGCATGGTTTCAAATGATTTGTTCGTCTGATTGCATTTCGGACAGTCTTTGCCGTTAAAACGTACATCACAATGGTGCATAGCCATATTAAAAGGATACTAGACATTAAAGGCGCTGATGCTCGATGCACATCGCTCCGTCGTTAGAGCGTCTATTGAATATCTGCAGTATTCAAGTTTTAAACAAATTTTTTAAGAAAGATAATGAAATTACTTTAAACACTATACGATTATAACTCTATGTATTTTTATATCTTGTACATGTATATTTTGTATCCATCTTGTCATGTATATGTCTATGTATGTCATTATGTCCTCATGTAACACATTTTCATGTGTCTGAGAGTAACAAATAAAATTTTGAAATCTTGAAATCTTGTTAGTATTTTAACAGTAAACAGGTAAGGTATTCCAAGTATCAACGAGCAAATTCACATGATGATACAGGCGATTAATTGACGTTTACGCGTGGACAATACCTGCATCGGTCTTGGCCTTGTATGCAGGTATCGTTCGATGCATATGGTCAAAGTATGGAAAAGCGAAGACACCATTCCAAGATGGATGAGGAAGAATGTCAGTGCGCACATCCAAGTTTGGCTAAGTGATGCCATTCCAGTTGCAGCAATGAACAGAAGGGCAAGACTATATACAATGTCACTGCAGCTCAAGAGAAGAATTGACCCGACGAATGGCTTTTCTTTTAGTTTTTTTACTCACGCATACTACCATCACTGTCGCAAAATGTTCCACAAAGGCAATGATCGATACAATACATATTATCACATAGAACGCAAAAACACCACTTGTGCTGTTTTCTATGTTGTTGTGCTCTGTGGTGTTGCAAAAGCCGTCCATTTTGGAAACGATGACCTGTTGGAAATAACATCTTTTTATGAATAGAGACGAATGTACATGTAATATTCGAAGTACGAAGGAATGATAGAAATTATCTCATTTGTTTTCTTCATATCCATTATCGACACATGATTATCATTTACAGGGGTTGCTACATAGTTAATAACCTTGCGGTTGTAACGTTTGATACTTTGATGTATGGATAGGGTTGTCGAATTGAAGATGGAAGTTTTAACGACCGTTTACGCTTATGAAAGACTGCAACACTTGTCGTGAGCGCTATGTGCATGAGAATATCGCTCTCTTGCAAAACATTTGATACTTTTGAAGCGGCGATATCTTGACATAAGATGACAGAGTATGCAGGGTTGCATTATTTTGGCATTGATTTTAATGAATTTCAATCACTTTCATTCCGAAGCAAGAAAGACTGACTTACTTCAACAGATCTACAAGTGCCTTACGACGCACGAGAATGCGAGCGCAGAAACATTGTTGCGCACGAGATCTGTTGTTAACTTCATGTTCAATCTATGTTTGAAGGAGAGTTTGGGAACTTGATTTCGCACGCCCTTTTAGATTTTTTTTCTCAAAATATATATTTTCAAATATTTCATGCACAAACATGCACTTGTTCAATTTATAAATTGATGAGAAAAACGCAATAATTATTGAGTGAGTTAGTTTAATTATTTGTCGTTCTATTAACAGTTAGGTTCATAAAGTGCATTGTTAAATATCTAGTTATGTCAATATATTTCCGTTATTTGTGTTGGTTTAATTTTTTTAATGGTTGGGATGGGGTTTTTAAAGGTAATCGAAAATTTCTGTCGTAGCAAAATCAACTCATGTTTAATGCTAAGTAATTGATAATAGAAATTTTCTACTATGAACATAGTCATTATCTAATTACTGATTTGACATGGGCTAAAATTATCTACATTTACATCAATATTATCGCATGTGTGATACTATTCAAGAAATTTAAGAAATCACCCTGGTTTGATATTTTCTGTATATCAATAAAAGTTCACATGCCGAAATTAAACATTATTGTCTTGACAACGGGAAATGTAGAAGATTTTTTTATGATAATGACAGTGAAATGTGTGTATTACCTAATTTTAATTTATTTCTTATCTTGTGAAATATTTTGCACCTTAAGGTAACCTAAAATACAATGAAAAATATTCTGACAAATCATTTATTTCCTATGAGAATTTTGTTTTTAACCTGACTTTGTTGAAGTTGTAAAAACTGTATTCTTATTCCACTGACGAAAGTAGTGAGGTAAAAACGGTATAAAGCTAGTATATTAATAATCCGAAATAAAAGGCCAAGATAAATTCAAAGTAAACCAATATCATTTCTATGGTCAAGGAATATATATTCAGCCACTATAGGGCCTTCTTCAGTCCAAAATAACACAAACCTAATGACGAAAGTTTTAAAGATATCATTACTTATTATAAGACAAAAATTATCATTATAAAGATGTACAAAGATATCTCTTGGAATAAAAATATGAAAAATTATATAGCAATTTGAAATAAATTTTACGCCATGAATAGATCCATTTGGTAACCTATACTTTCCTTGTTTTGAAAAACGACGGGTAACTAAAATAAATGAACACAGGTAAGAAGAGGTAAAATTATTGATTAATGGAACTGACCATAATAGATTTTACAACACTTTGTTCTCTAAAAATTTGTAAAATGGAGAACGCAACCCAGTGGTGATTATAGACAGGCTTTTCTCTAACCATGTACAGTGATATTTCAACAAATTTACCGGTGTGAGATTTTCCTATTTCACCCTAGGGTAAGACAAGCTACACGAGCGCTTTACGTGCTTGTTTGTTTGTTTGTTTCATTATTTTAACGGCCTATTAACAGCCAGGGTCATGTAAGGACGACCTCCCCATATGCAGTGTGTAAAGTGTGTGAAGTGTGAGGTGCGTGTTTTGGGAGACTTCGGTATGTTCGTGTTGTGTCTTCTTGTATAGTGAACTGTTGTTCTTTTATAGTGCTATTTCCCTGATACATGCCGACGAAGACAAAAAGCAACACATCCCCCCTGGTCACATTATACTGAAAACGGGCGAACCAGTCGTCCCACTCCCTATTTGGTGAGCGCTAAGCAGGAGCAGAAACTACCACTATTACAGAGGTCTTTCCACATGCTCACATATGATACGAGAAAAAGAATCATTCACCCTCGTTGAGATGAGATAGGAGATCTCAACCCTCGGGTAAGATTCTTGAACTGTAAAGCACCCGGCAAAGCCTCGAGATTGACAACTTAAGAATCTGAACCTTTGGTTGAGATTCTCCTGTCTCACCTCAAAGGGAGTGAAAGATTCTATTTGTTTATTAATTAGTCTGTGTAATTGCTGTATTCTTATATAATAATTGATCATCTACCCCCTCTGATTAATTAAGTATATACATCTTTATTATTTACCATTTGTTGCTTGGTGTCTTCGGCGGCATGCTTTAGTGATATAGCACTATGAAAAGGGCAACAGTTCCACTATACAAGAAGACACAACATGAATATACCGCAGTCTCCCAAAACACGCACCTCGCACAACATACACGCATAACACTGCATACATGGGAGGCCGTCCTTACATGACCATAGCTGTTAATAGGACGTTAAGTAAACAAACAAACAAACATTTCATACATACCATTCAGTTTAATCTAAAAGTTTTATATATGTTGTTCAAGTCATAAGACAATTTTGATACTATTGTTTTATTTCAGCAAACACATTTAAAAAAATGCATTTTGGTTTGTACCATCTATATATTTATAATTGTCATACTCACAAATTACAGTATGTGTGTTTTTTAATTAAGGTCATTGATTAATATTGGCATGCCAGACCGACGTATCGGTTATTAATTTGCATGCATTTGTCAGTATTCTGAAGTATTTATAGATTATAATAAGATCATATCGCCCATTTTGCCATTATATAATTTCGTATTTCTAAAAGTTTAAGGAAGTATGAGGTTAATGAAATAAAATCACGGTAACATTGGCTTGCCCGATGTATCAGTTATCAGCAGGCATTTCTTTTTTGTATCAATATCAAAACATCATACTTTTCATTATTCCAAAGTATATATTAGCTTAAGATCATATATCCACATAATCGTTCTGCAAATTTCTATGTATTTCTACGTGTTTATGGAAGTAAGAAGTTAATGAGATAATAGGTAGTTTTATTTGCAGTCAGAATCGCTTCTGTTATATGCATCGGTTTATAGTAAATAAGTAACATAACATTTAAGGTCAATGAATTATTAAATATCTAATAGAATTGTAACCTAAAACCTACAACGAATACTTATCCCGCAACATACTGTATTGTCGTTACATTACAACAATTTTATATCAGCAAAATCTTTATGTGATTTAATTATCAAATGTCAATATTTTAGCAATTGGAAGATAAATAAAAGATGAATATCGAACAAAATACTGTTTCTCTTAAACCCCTATGTACAAGCTAAGATCAATACTGTGTGTTCATCCTTACCTGGTATGTGGAGTTGATATGGGGCTATGAATCCTTAGACATTGACCAAAGGTGTGGTGCTACATAGATACGCAGATCAGCACAGGGGGTGGGACTGACGAGATTTGATGTTAGAATGTCTCCACAATTATTCATTATCTTGATTATCATAAGCTATATACTCTAAATCCCTTTCAACGGCAATTAATAGATCCACACACCACATACATGTTCCGTGTTAACGCCCGTTTAATGTTTCCCGGTAATAATCTGGTAATGATCCCTAATTTATGAGCTGAACGTATTATCGTCGCATGTATGTTTTCGTGTCCATGGATTTCTGTTGCGAATTGACTTTTTAGTAGTGCAACGATACATATTTGATTTAAAGCGACCAATATTTCGCTCTAGCTCAATAACACTTATTCCAATCATTGCTTCATTTCTCAGCATTTGAGATAACGCTCTTTTATTTTGACAAGCTTGACATTTTCTTGGTATTGCCATTTCAGGTTAGGATGGGATGAATTTTGCAATGTGAACCAAAGGAACACTTACTAAAAGTTACTATAAAATTAATGTGTATAATAATAATATTACTTAGAAATATATACTTTGCTTGATTCAGTTAACGATTTAATAACAGACAAATTCATGTAAGGATGCCGTCCCATGCATGCTGTGTGTTGCGTGTATGAAATACGCGATGCATGTATTTGGAGACTGTGGCGTATTCGTGTTGTGTTTTCTTGTATAGTGGAACTGTTGCCCTTTTATAGTACTATATCACTGAAGCATGCTGCCGACGACACCAAACAACAAGTCCCATGGCTTTAAGGAATCGAACTATTGATGATGAATAACATACATGAGATGACATCGAAACGACACTTCAAGGAAAGCACATCCAAAGGCTCGAGCAGACAAGACTCATTAGACTCAAAGACCTGCTTCCTTAATTGACGTGCTTCCATATCGTGTCCGTCAAAACCCGTGACAGATGAGGGACGCATAATACCGCCGCTTATAATAAATTCAATATAATTATCTAAATCTTAATCTCACGGATTAAACAATTAATGGAGATTGCTGGTATTTCGATGTTTATGTCAATTAACTGAGATAAACATTTAAACAAATATTTACTTGGATCGCGATATTCGCTAAAGTAATTCGCACACGAAAAATTGTTTGTTTATAGTACATCTTCAAAACTATAATCATGATATCCAGTGTCCCAAAAACCACCGTATACTAATGTTCATTAAAATTGGACAAATTTTAAAATATGAACCGTCTAGATATAAATGCGCTTTGCATATAGGGGGTCATGGCCACTTTTTTGGAATTATAAGGGAACAAAATCTCTATTACATATATATACATTCTAAAGTGTATCATCTTTTACCATTTGTACTTGTAATTCAATGAGCCTATTGGCCTATGAGTCAATTGATAATGAGCCCATTGGCTGATGATTCAATTGGCAATGAGACCATTGTCTTCTGAACGTCTTATTAACAGCCAGTGTCTTTTAAGGCGGCATTCCGTAAATGTCATGCACGTGTGAAATACGAGGTGTGTGTTTTGGAAGACTGTGGTACTATTCGTGTTGTGTCCATGTATAGATATGTCATTGTAATAGCGTGTAGTCATGTTCGTCTGTCACTACGAGTACTGTCACTACTGTATGTACGTCGCACCCTAGTCCGCTAAAACTGACCATAATCACAGGCTCAAAATTCTGACTGATCGCCTGTTTATGGTCAGCTACCTACTGCTCTTAAAAAGTCGGGGATTGTGATACAAATCTGGCGACAGCGATTGTGAGAATTCTGCATGTTGGTTTGGGGTCAAATATGCCTTTAAAGTTAAAGGAAAACGTTTGGCACTCACTTTAATACATGTCACATCCCAATTCATCACATTAACGAAGCTATGTCCCTAGTTATGTTCGAGACGTCCTAGAATCAATGTTTGGGTAGCCTTCTTTGAATACTGAAAGTTAATTTTAACACCCAATCAGACAGCTGGGATCGATTTCCGGTGAAATTCGACGATTCTAATTGGCTGTTAAAATTAACTTTTGGTCTTCAAAGATGGCTACCGAAACACTGATTCTTGGACGTCTCGAACATAACTAGGGACATAGCATTAAAGTGAGTGCCAAATGTTTTCTTTTAACTGTCAATACCTTTCTGACCCAAATCAAACCTACAGAAGTCCCATAATCACTGTCGCCAGATTTGTACTACAATCCCCGGCTTTTCAAGAGCAGCAGTAGGTAGCTGACCATAAACAGGCGATCAGTCAGAATTTTGAGCCTGCGATTATGGTCAGTTTTAGCGGACTAGTCGCACCCAGGTTCAATGTCGTTCAACCCGAGGTTCCGTAGAAATATAGCGTGGTCAAAGAATAAACAACGCAGGACTATGGTACAGGGTATTTTCTTTCATACCTACGGGTGTAATACTGGCTGGTCTAGGGCAATACACGAATGCCGCCTGAGGCTGTATTGCATGCCTACCCATGCAATAAAGCCTCGTGACGTCACGGCGTCAACAAAAACTCTATTTCTTCGGTAAAATTTTAACATTTTTTTTCACAAAATTGACTGGTTTTACTATAAAAGATACAAGTAACGGAATTTATGTTGAAAATATCACGTAATTTTTCAATGATGGAGAATTGATTTGCAGTCGTGGATTTCTTCGAATTTATTTCAAAATGGCGGGATGTTATATTAGTAAAATTGCAATAAAACGTCACGGTATGAAAGAAAAATACTCTTTCATAAGTGGATATGAAGGATTGGGATATTTTAAACCAGCGGTAATAAACAAGATGACATAATAATATTTATTATATATATGAAACAAAACCACTTACACTCCCACTTTCACACACGACCGGCCGGTCATACAATTTACAACAATATAAATCCTTTCACATCATTAGTAAGGTGATTTTGATTTGAGTGAGAGAGGATGGACCTCATATGGAAATACAGGTTGTTAAAATTGCTAATTTAGAATAAATTCAAATTCCATTTCGTAATTATCAAACTTATTAGACACAAAAAATACAATCAACACTCAAAAATTTTATTCGAATAATAATACAACATTTTGATAATTCAATATTCACAATCAAAATTATTATCATAAGTTTAAAAGTTTTCATTATGACCTCTTTAGCTAGATGGATTGTGCCCTTTTATGAGAACAAAGGCAAAGGAGGGGTATCACTTTGGGCCGATTTACAGCCACTCAGTGATAAGTAAAATATTTTGCATGAAGATACATTAGGTCAGCTGCATATTGTATGCTATTCAGAAAATCCAATTTTTTCTGCGCTCATGGTAATTTCATATGTCAAAGAGTGAAAATTCACATTTTCATTATTTAAGTCTCTATTAATTAAAAAGTAGAAAGTAGATAACATTTTTGCTGGTTTTGCCTGTAAATATTGGGTTTGTGAAGTTGTGTGGCTCATAATGCAGACCAAGATTATTATTAGAGTAATGGAATTCGCAGTGACAAAATGTAAATATATCTTCAATAAATGCAATCTAACAATCCTTTAATTGTTAAGTAGAGACTCTTGCCTAACCACCCTAACCATAGACGACTTAGTTATACCATAGATTTACCTAAACAGTTCCAAAATAAACAAGAGGCCCTTGGGCCTTAACGATCACCTGAGTTCGGATACAGAATAAAACAAAGACACATAAATACTATATATTGACCCATAAGGCCCTTGCAGTCAGTCAGTGTTTTTATAGATTTGACTTTTTAATCTATGAAGATTATTTGGTTCCATCAAATCTGTGAATTCAGAAGAATTTTTTTTGAAATTTAAGCCATTTTGACCCCTTTTGGCCCCGCCCCTCTGGCCCCTGGGGGTCAGCTAGGACCAATATTGATAAGATGTTAAAATGATATCTCAGGCTAATAATTCTAGCCCAGTTTGACTTATTTCCTATGAAACTAAGCAAATAATGTTCATAAATGTGTTTTTCCTATGTAAACTTCAGTAATTTTGACCCTCTCCCAGGGTAAAATTTGAGATCCCAGGGTCATGAAATTCACAATTCTTGTAAAGAGCCTCAAAACCTTTCAATCTATGAACAGTGTCTGGTTCCATCAAATCTTTGAATTAAAAAAAAAAAAAACTTAAACTTTATCCATTTTGGTCACTTTCGGCCCCGCCCGTAAGGCCCCTGGGGGTCAGTAATGGGAAAAATTGTTGACAGGATTCAATGGCCATTTCATAGGGATAATTCTGACAACATTTGCCTAATTTCCTATTACAAATGACCAAATAATGCTAAAAACTGCGTTTTACCTATATAAACTATAGTAAACTGAACCCCCTCCCCAGGGGGAAACCTGATTTCCCAGGGCCATGAAATTTATAATTCCTGTAAAGAGCTTTAAAACCTTTCAATCTACAGAGAGTATCTGGTTCCATCAAATCTGTGAAATCAGAGGAACATTTTTTTTAATTTTAACCATTTTGGCCCCTTTTGCACCCCACCCTCTGGCCCCTGAGCGTCGTCCAGGACCAATAAGGATATGACATTAAAATGCTACTTCAGGGTAATAATTATATCCCAGTTTGACTAATTTCCTATGAAAACTAAGCAAATAATGTTCATAAATGTGTTTTCCTATATATTTTCAGGGGAAAACTCGAGACCCCAGGGTCATATAATTCACAATTTTTGTAGAGGGACTCGGTACCTTTCTATCCATGAAGAGTATTTGATTCTACCACATCTGTGAGTGGAGAAAATGTTTGAAATTTTAATCAATTTTACCCCTTTTGGCCCTTCCCACAGCCCCCTGAGGGGTGTGGGGTCATATAATTCACAATTTTCATTGGCCTTATGCCTTAGAAGGTTTGTGCAAAATTGTATTGACATGGCTTCAGTGGTTTTGGAGAAGAAGTCGAAATGTAAACTGCTTATCGTCGCACGACGGACTACGGACGACGACGGACAATAGGCGATTGGAATAGGTCACCGTGAAACTTCGTCTCAGTTGACCAAATAAAAAACAAAACAACCAGGATTCCAAAACACAGGTAGAAACTTAGATATTTATTAGACACATTCACAAATTCATCAATATTTCACAATCTTCAAAGATACAAAAGATCCTACTCCAGCTGTCTTTATAATCTTGACTTCACATCAATAAACAAAAATCTAATAAAATAATAAAATATTTACAGCTTCTCAGTACAAAAACAAATTACGACATTCACATGAATAATCTCATAAATCTATATATACATTCCCATACACTTCATGTAACATAACACAAACATTCCCATCTCAACACTACCCTGCAGGTAGGGCATTAGAATTGTACCTGCTGCCCCTATTGCATGATCGTAAAAGGCGACTAAATTTAGGATCTTATCTTTTCTCTTCTTCCTAAGTGACTTTATCTTTCCTAATGCCTCCCTTGGCACCGCCTCACTTTTGGCCTTAAGTTGAGCGTTCGCCCCTGTGAGGAAGGCTCTGGGTTCTGTCCCCTAGCCGAGACACACACCAAAGTCTTTAAAAGTGGTAGTTTCTACTCCTGCTTAGCGCTCAGCATACAGGGAGTGGGATGACTGGTTGGCCCGTTGTCAGTATAATGTGACTGGGTGGGGTGTGTTGCTTGGTGTCTTCGGCGGCATGCTTCAGTGATATAGCACTATAAAAAGGGCAACAGTTCCACTATACAAGAAGACACTACATGAATATACCGCAGTCTCCCAAAACACGCACCTCGCACAACATACACGCAACACACCGCATACATGGGAGGCCGTCCTTACATGACCATAGCTGTTAATAGGACGTTAATTAATCAAACAAACAAACAAACACATCTCAACATATGTTCTCTTAATGTTATATTTTTTTGTAATTTTCACATCACAAACTGTCATTAAACATATAATACAATGTGTGAATATAAATGCTTATATATGATGGTTCAGATCAATGAAAGCACTAATATACTATTGACATAGCGGTAAATGTCGCATGAAACATAACGTTTTGAAAGAACCGCCACAGTCAACGCCATGTTTCAAGCTTTCGGATAACATCGGACAGCGGAGTTGCATCACGTGACCGACATTGGCGATACCGTCTTGATCGAAACCTCCCGAGTCGTATCACGTGTCCAAGATCGGCAATACCCGTACAGATTGGAGACTTCCGAGCTATTTTAAACGTGTACACGTTAAAATTCAATATTTTAGTTGAATTGTGTAATAACCTTGTGAATACGAACTTTACAAAAGTCGGTAAATATGGAAAGTTTAAAACTTAGAGTGGCAGAGAAAAAAAAAATATGCAGAACACTCTTAACACATTTTCTATGCCGAAAATACAGCAAAGCACAGACCATACAATTTTAATGCTTAAAAGTTGCTTGTATTCCCTAAACATTCTTTTACTGACAGTAAGCCTTGTACCACCTTCATAAAAAATTCATTTATCATGTTATTTGACTACTTTGCCCCAATTGATAATTACTGAGTTTGTACTAATACATACACTTTACCAACGATAAATAAGAACTAATTGTGATAGACATTAACCGGAATTCTATACAATCTTTTATTATTAACATTCGAGAGTTGGATAATTCTTGATGCTGAATGAATTTGATAAAAACCATCCTTTTACCCGTTTTTTGTACTTTACTTATATGATCTATAAAACAGTCATGATCTATAAATATTATCAATTGGGCAAAGCGTTGAAATTTATAAAGGTGTGGATATGACCTTTTCTCTCATACCTACACGTGTAATACTGGCTGGTCTAGGGTAATCCACCTATGCCGCCTGAAGCTGTATTACCCATGCAATAAAGCCTCGTAACGTCACAGAGTCAGCCAAATGACTATTTTCTCGATACAATTTATTTTTTATTCAGAAACTAGGCTGGGTTAATATTAAAAGATACGAAACAACGGAATGTGTGTAGAAAATATCATTCAATTTTCATGTATGGATAATTGACTTGCAGTCGCGTTTATTTTTTAATCTATTTCAAAATGGCGGCAAAATCATAGTAGTAAAATTACTAAAAATCGTCCAGATATGACAAAAAATATTACTCCTCCATACATGGATAAGAAGGATAGGGATATTCTACCCTTGGGATCACAGATCGTTTTACATCGTCTGCAACAACAGTATACACTAATATTAGAAACAAAATACGAAACCAATCAATCGGCTAGCTCTGCAGCTGTTATTGTTATGACAACGATGGCTGCGCCCAGTAGCAGAAACATGTGCGTCAATACATGATTCTTTTCACAATAAACAGACCTTGTAAGTAATCAAGTATTTGTAATAGCATATCTCTATCTATTTATCGTAAGTGATACATTCTTATCATAAATAGATTAAATAGCATCCACGGTCAAAACATCGTTTTGTCTCAATATTTTATTAAAAATGTCAATTTTTATGAGATAACTGAAAATACGATTATGTCGCACGACATGGAACAAAGTGCACATGTTGCTAATAATACATAATACTTATCTCTTATGTGTTTAAATTCAATATAATTCACTAAAATAGGATCCAGTGTGACAGGAGAATCACATGCATAATACGTAGGATGATCCTGCCCTCTCAATAGATAGGCATGTGTAAAATATGTGTGTCCGGTTCGGAGCCAGGAGAGAACAACTTCAGTCCATTAATCCTAGTAGGTTTTTTGCGACCATGCTGCTGATGGTCGTTTTGCGGTGCTTCAGAGATTACTTTGGCATTCTGCTGATTACAGACCTGTTCCTCATGAGATATGAAAACTGTTCGCAGTTTATCACGTTTTTGGTTTCTAAGTAAAATATGTTCCCTTTGTTTCCTCAATCAGCTGCTGGTTTACTAAATTCGATGACTTCTTTCAATTTTATATTTTTGTCTTCAAGACCTCTCTTTCTTAATGACTGCAATCAAACGTGAAATATAAATCAGTCTATCTTTGTTAGATTTCTCGGCATATCCATATGAGTGAAGTCTGGATTTTCTGGCTATTAAATATATCTTTTTTGCCATACAGAATTCATGATATATAGATATAACACTGAGCCCCGCCCCTCTGTGCCCAATGCTCAGACCTACCTAATTAATATGAAATATGATTGTCCTTCCCCAGTCCTGTTTCACACCAAATATGGTTGTTATCCATTCAAGGGTTAAGGAGGAGTAGGATTTTAAAGTCAAATTTCAGTAAAATCACCCCTTTTGAGCCCCTTTAAGAGAAGTTGGATTTTGTATGAAATAGTCTTACGCCCGGCGGACGGCAGATGATGACGGGTGAAACACGATGACAATAGGCCATCCTGAACTTTGATCAAATTACCTAAACAAGCACCGACCAGCTGTCAATATCTGACTGCTTCTCTACATGGAATTCGACCTCGCAACCCAGAGGTGGCGGGTCTGTGGTAACATCCCAGGGCCCGAAAAAAAGGAATTAAGGACCTGTTCAATATTAATCTATCGGTCATTAATCTACCATGTACAAGCGTACAATGTATCAGATCTCAAAAATACTTATTTGTTAATCAACAATAATCTGGTGATAGCCAAGTAATAAATTTTAAAATTTACGCCCATCACGTTTCACAAAACAATGCCAAAATACTATATATATTTTTTACAAAATTGAATTGATATGTTTGTGCGGAGACATGGAAAATAAACATGGACAAGATACAGGAAATGACAAGATACAGGAAATAGTATGAATGCATGTACCTGCTTCAAAAAATAGAACATCTGTCTTGAAACCTTTCAACAATTTAATTTTGATATAATCTCAAATCAAACCGTACACAGTTCATTTATTGCTGGTTTATGAGACAACTTTCTTTTCATGTCGCGCACTATTACGCAAATATTTTTTTCCTGTTACAAGAAAGATAATGATGATTACAATATTTTTTATCTGTAGTCTTTCTCAAAAACTATCAAATATTTGATCACACCACAACCGAAGCCGCCTCACCAAGAAAAACATTTCCTGACATTATATAGCTGTCAAACAGGAAATTAGTAAGCGTATATTTCCTAATTTTGTATTATTATTATAATTATGAATATACATAAAATAGGGATATGCCTCGTATAATAACTTGATACTCAGAAAACGACTGCAATATAATCATATAACTTATTTGTTTAGTTCGTCGCTTCTTTTTAGCACCTGTGTAATTGGCCCGGCACCATAAATCTATTCTCAGACAGATTTTTCACTTATTGACAAGTATATGATTTTGCATAGAATTGAGTAAAAAAAAAATCTGTCTGACAACGTTTTATGGTGCTTGGTCCTAGTCGATTCAGTGTGTGTTTTTTTTCTACGGCAGCATGCTTCAACCATATACAATATACCACTATAAAAAGTCCCATTATACAAGAAGACACAACACGCAGCCAACTCGCCTATTTCGCCAGACAGACTGTCAAAAACGGTCGTGCTTCTCAGACCTGGACCACAAATGGAAAAGTCATGATCAGAGACCGAAAATGAGCGCGTGTTCACCATCAAAACGGAACGAAACCTCACTGCATTTGGCCATGTCATGGACACTTGACCTCTGACTATCAGATTACACGGAACATGTATAATAATGTAGCAGGTAGTAGACCATTCTGGTCTGCAGTACACATGGACTTTAGTGTACACCGCTACATTACAGCTACATCTATACTGTTACCTATCTCGATGCAGTGATGACTTTGTAATGATTCGTAAATTGCCTTTCACAATTATGGAAAATAACAATGTGATATGCTTTATCTACTGTATGCTACAAATACACTACGATTATATGTCATGCCAAACCATGTATGTTGAGCAGTGGTTGTATTAAGTAATACATATATATATTAAATGGTGTAGGCATGTTACATATTTATGCACACAATTAACCATGTCGATTGATGTATGTTTTACATATATCTACGTCACATGTGATATACGTATGTTGTACATTATATTTACGTCACCAGAGATATGTATGTTGCACGTTATATTTACGTCACAAGAGATGTATGTTGTGCGTTATATCTACGTCATAAGTGATATACGTATGTTGTACGTTATATCTACGTCACATGTGATATACGTATGTTGTACGTTATATTTACGTCACAAGATATATATGTATGTGTACGTTATATCTACGTCATAAGTGATATACGTATGTTGTACGTTATATCTACGTCACATGTGATATACGTATGTTGTATGTTATATTTACGTCACCAGAGATATGTATGTTGCACGTTATATTTACGTCACAAGATATATATGTATGTGTACGTTATATCTACGTCATAAGTGATATACGTATGTTGTACGTTATATCTACGTCACATGTGATATACGTATGTTGTATGTTATATTTACGTCACAAGATATATGTATGTGTACGTTATATCTACGTCACATGTGATATACCTATGTTGGACGATATATTTACGTCACAAGATATATGTATGTTGTACATTATATCTACGTCAAGAAATGCACGTAAGCCGTGCGTTATACCTACGTTAAATGTATGTATGTTGTACGTTATATCTACGTCAAGAAGTGCACGTAAGTCGTGCGTTATACCTACGTTAAATGTATGTATGTTGTACGTTATATCTGCGTCAAATGATGTAGGTTTGTTGTACGTTATATCTGCGTCAAATGATGTATGTAAGTTGTACGATATATTTACGTCAAGAAATGCATGTAAGTCGTGCGTTATATATACGTCACTTCAACAATTCAAAGTGATATACAGTACGTATGTTGTACGTTATATCTAAGTCACAAGTGATATGTATGTTGTACGTTATATCTACGTCAAGAAATGCATGTAAGTCGCGCGTTATATCTACGTCACTTCAACAATTCAAGTGATATACAGTACGTATGTTGTACGTTATATGTACGTCAAATGATGTATGTATGTTGCACTTTATATCTATGTCAAGAAATGCATTTATCACAAATCCGCCTTTATCCAGTGATTTTTGTTTTCATCAAGGTCAATCGAATATGTATGTTGTACATTATATCTACGTCATGTATGTATGTATGTATGTATGTATGTATGTATGTATGTATGTATGTATGTATGTATGTATGTATGTATGTATGTATGTATGTATGTATGTATGTATGTATGTATGTATGTATGTATGTTATGTATGTATGTATGTATGTATGTATGTATGTATGTATGTATGTATGTATGTATGTATGTATGTATGTATGTATGTATGTATGTATGTATGTATGTATGTATGTATGTATGTATGTATGTATGTATTCTATATATTACATATATATATATTCCTCGTTGCCCCTACACTACAAAAAGTTATTTTACCCCTCTTATTTCTAGTTACCAAGCATTATATTACTATACCCTGAGCGTTCCCCTCCTCCATATACTAAGTATGTTATCGTGCACTTTCTGTCCTCCGGATCCCTCTTTCATTCTTATTAAACTCCAAATGTTTTCTATTCTTGTTTTCTCTGTTTCCTCCTCTGCTAGGAATCATCTTTCCCCCACCCCTTTCTTCCAATCTTACATTTTTTTCTATCCTCCCCCCTCCCCCCTTCCTTTAGATTTACTGAATGTTTTTATAGTTCCTTCTCCCCTTACCCAACCCCACCCCTTGTTGCTCAACATGTATCTGACTTCATCTTTACATCAAGACACCTATTCTGGCACTTCATTTTTTCTTCTCTTTAACCCCGGGATTACATAATGCCAATTAATGTATCTCTCTACCGTGCTAGGATTGGTGTCTTCAACAACTGTGTACAGACGGTAAAATTTATCTCTCTCGTGAACGTTCGCGACATGCTGTGTATCAAACTATTACTATTTCTAGTTTATCCCTTCATATTTTACACTTGTATAAGTGTTGCATCTCTCTATAAATGTAGTCGAAGATATTCCCTCTTCTGGTTTGCTTATTTCATAACAGATACTGTCAGTCTTATCTCGATATATTATGCATTTATCACCTTGAGAATATCCGGTGATATTGAATTAAATCCAGGTCCCTTATCTACTAGTTCATTGAGCTCGTCTCTGTCCTCTAATCCAAGTACCCAGTTCTGCACCGACAGGTATTCCTTTGTTCATCTGAACGTTCAAAGTATCAAACATAAGCTCGATGTCCTGTATACTGAGCTCAATACTTTTTCTATATTATCATTTACCGAAACTTGGTTAAGTGACGATGACATCTCTTCCAACTTAAATTTACACGGTTACTCAGACCCTTTCTACCACTGTAGGCCCGATCGAGTGGGTGGTGGAATATCTGTCTATGTGAAAGTAAATATATCTGCTAAACGTAGGCGTGATCTGGAGCTGCCTACTGTTGAAAGTGTTTGGCTTGAACTTGTTTTGGATGGAGAGAAATACCTATATGGTACATTCTATAGACCTCCTAACTCCCCTGTAATCATTTGGTCCCATATCTCACAGTCTATTGAAAATGCGTTTAATACTGGTATATCTAAAATTGTAATAACAGGCGACCTCAATGCTAATTTGTTAGTCGATCGTCAATCATCTTACTTGCGTGATATACTTTTTTCGTTTAATTTAACACAACTAGTAGAAGACCCAACATTCTATACGGAGGCTTCTACATCTCTACTTGATATAGTTTGTACTAATGACGCTAATATAATAAGTAAATGTACTGTTGGCGAAAGTTTTCTCGACCAGCCGTTAAGATACCATTGCCCAACGTATTGTTCCTTTAATATTGTTAAGCCAGAGCAGCACACATTTAAACGTAACATATGGCTTTTTGACCATGGTAACTATCCATTATTTAGGGAGAAACTGAGTGCAGTTAATTGGGAAAATTTTATTGATGTCGATGACATTAATTTCTCGGTAGAACATTTCATAGGTACTTTACTAGCCATTGCTAAATCTTGTATTCCTAATAAAACTGTAACAGTCAGATCTGACGACCCTCCCTGGATGTCTAATGATATACGTAGACTTATTCGCAAACGGAAACGCACTCATAAGAGAGCTAAACGTACCATGAACAACACTCATTGGTTAGCATTCCGCCAGATTCGAAATAAATGTGTAAATACTATAAAGAAGGCTAAAATTCAGTATATTGATAACTTATGTGGAAAAATAAAAAGACCTTCGAATCTTAGTGCAAAAGATTGGTGGAAAACTGTTAATCTTTTATTACCAAACTCTGGCAAATTCTGTATACCTCCACTGACCATTAATGACACTGTAGTCACAGATGACTTTCTGAAAGCTAATTTGTTTAATGACTTTTTCTGTTCCCAATCACAGATTGATGAAACTAATGCTAACCTCCCCAACTATTAATAACGAAACTAACGCTATTTTGTCCACTATAAATATAACAGCTGCTGACGTTAAAGACGCTATACTATCTCTTGACTGTTCCAAAGCTATTGGTCCAGACCTTGTGAATCCTCGCTTACTTAAAGAAGCAGTAGATGTTTTATGTATCCCATTAAGTTCTCTATTTAATAAATCTCTTAATTCAAGTGTATTTCCTTGTGACTGGAAAGCTGCGAATGTTACTCCAGTACATAAAAAAGATAGCAAGTCTATTTTGACTAATTATAGACCAATTTCTTTGTTGTCCATTGTAGGTAAATTGATGGAAAGGTGTGTTTTCAAACACGTATATAATTTCTTTTTTACCTATTCCCTTCTGTCACCCTATCAGTCAGGGTTTAAACACGGCGACTCACCGACCTACCAGCTTCTTTCAATCATTTATGACATATACTCTTCTTTAGATAAAGGTAAAGAAATACGATTGGTCTTTTGCGACATTAGCAAGGCCTTTGATCGTGTTTGGCACAAGGGTCTTCTCTGTAAACTATCTAGTTTTGGAATCCGGGGTTCTCTGCTTTTATGGTTTGAGGATTATCTTCGTAACCGAAAGCAAAGAGTTGTAATTAATGGTAAAAAATCTGATTGGTCAGAAGTCAAGGCAGGTGTTCCACAAGGTTCTATACTTGGCCCACTTTTATTCTTAATCTTCATTAATGACATTGTAAAAAATATCAACTCTATTATCAAGCTTTTTGCTGATGATACCTCTTTGTATGTTATTATTGATTCTCCCAGGATAAGCGCAGAAATTTTGAACACTGATCTAAATAAGATCCACGAGTGGTCACAGAAGTGGTTGGTCAACTTCAATCCCGGTAAAACTGAAACTTTACTAATAAGTAGAAAAATTCCGAATCCCATTCATCCCCCCTTGACTATGAATAACACTATCATTACTGAAGTCAAAACACATAAGCACCTAGGTGTATTTCTATCGAGTAATGGGGATTGGAAAGACCATATCAACTATTTAATAACTAAAACGTCACCTAAAATAAATATCTTGCGGTCATTTAAATTTACATTAGACCGTTTTTGTCTACAAACATTATATTTTACCCTAATAAGACCTATTCTCGAATATAGTGATATTGTCTGGGATTGTCTTACAAAGGCTCAATCCGACCTTTTGGAAGACATACAGTTGGAAGCAGCACGTATTGTTACTGGTGCCACTAAGCTGACAAGTAGAGTAAAACTTTATACCGAAACTGGCTGGCTTCCCCTCCAGCGAAGACGCGAACAACATAAAATAATCCAGTTTCACAAAATGGTTCATGGACTGGTCCCTCAATTCCTTCATGATATACTTCCTCCGCGAAACAGTAGAATACATGACCACAATACTCGTGTTTGTAATAGCTTCCGTCCTATTGCCTGTCGCTCCAGTTTATAGCAGAAATCTTTTTTGCCTTCCGTAATCAGCCTTTGGAACTCCCTACCCGAATTGATAAAACGAGACCCTTCTATATCTAGACTAAAAGGACATCTAAACGAATCCAATATTAAAATTCCCTCTTTCTATTATTGTGGTAGCAGAATTGGCCAAATCCATCATGCTAGATTAAGGATGGAGTGCAGCTCTCTTAATTTCTACCTGTTCCGCAGAAATCTTGTAAACAGTCCTTCATGTCCATGCAATGATGGAGATGAAACCAATGAACATTTCTTATTACACTGTCGCCTCTTCTCTCAACTTCGTACACGTGCTTATAATGAAATAACATGTCCAATTTCAACTCAAATATTGTTGTTCGGAAATGATGAATTGTCATATAATGAAAATGTCCGAATATTCACGTGTGTTCAAAGTTTTATAATAAGCACTAAGAGATTTAACTAAATTTCCATTTACTGTAACATGTAGTTTTATGTATGCTATTTCATATTCTTTGTCCCATTTGCACAGCTTTCCGCATCCTGTACAGATCCTTTCATAACTTTTACTTTTAATTAATTATGAATTATTTCACTTGCATGTTGGGCAACAACCCCCCCCCCCCCACCCCACCCCTTCCTCCCCATTCCCGAATTATAATTATCCAGTTATTTATTGTTTCAATTATGAAAATATATCAAATATTCCACACATCATCATGCCTCGTCCATAATCTAATGCTTTTTCTATTTCTGGAGACGGATTTATATAAGTTGTAAAACTTGTTTCCGAATCCAAACCTTAGAATTGTAATTGCTGTATGTCTCTCAAAGAAAACGAAATAAAGTTTATATCAAGACACAACACGAACATACCGCAGTCTCCTAAACCACACACCTCGCACTTAACAAACGTGATACACCATATATATGGTAGGCCGTCCTTACATGAACCTGGCTCTTAATAAGACGTTAATTAAATCAAAGAAACAATCAAACCACTCAATAGTTTTTTGTTGGTTTTGGTTTGCCTTTTACTCATGAATTTCTAAATTGAACAGGTGACTGAGTTATTTAATGTAATCAGATGGAACACAGCTTTTATAGAGCTGGATGCACAAGCACAGTAAATTGTGATAATTTAAAACCTTTCATACGGTAGGAGATGATATAGAGTTTTTGTTACATCATATGAACGGTACCGGTCCACGAGATCACAAAGGGGGGAGAGATCCGAACATTAGCGAGATGTTCTGCCAATGGAGCCACGAATATACCGCAGTCTTCCAAAACACACGCAAGACACCACATACAAAGGAGGCCGTCTTTAAATGACCCTGGCTGTCAATAGGACGGACATATAATGAACCAAACTAAGCTCTGACTATATGGAGCCAGTCCGTCGCTGGTGATCGACGTGAAGCTCTGACTATATGGAGCCAGGCCGTCGCTTGTGATCGACGTGAAGCTCTGACTATATGGAGCCAGTCCGTCGCTGGTGATCGACGTGAAGCTCTGACTATATGGAGCCAGTCCGTCGCTGGTGATCGACGTGAAGCTCTGACTATATGGAGCCAGTCCGTCGCTGGTGATCGACGTGAAGCTCTGACTATATGGAGCCAGTCCGTCGCTGGTGATCGACGTGAAGCTCTGACTATATGGAGCCAGTCCGTCGCTGGTGATCGACGTGAAGCTCTGACTATATGGAGCCAGTCCGTCGCTGGTGATCGACGTGAAGCTCTGACTATATGGAGCCAGTCAGTCGCTGGTGATCGACGTGAAGCTCTGACTATATGGAGCCAGTCCGTCGCTGGTGATCGACGTGAAGCTCTGACTATATGGAGCCAGTCCGTCGCTGGTGATCGACGTGAAGCTCTGACTATATGAAGCCAGTCCGTTGCTGGTGATTGACGTGAAGCTCTGACTATATGGAGACAGTCCGTCGCTGGTGATCGACGTGATATACACTATCATACAGCTATCTAGTGGGTGAGGCGTGTCGCTTAGCGTCTTCGGCAGCATGCTTCCATGATTAAGCACCATAAAAAGGCAAGAGTTCCACTATACAAGAAGACACAACACTAATCACGCACTACATACCAGCTATACACCGCATACATGGGATGTCATTCATTGCGACCTTCGCAAAGAAAACGAATGACCTTGGGTATTAATTGACCAATAATCTCATCAAACAAACAAACATAATCTAGTCGCTTAAAATACCTTAAACCCAAACAGTTAAATCTCCGTAACATGATAAACCCATGGGTACCCTTGAGTTAATAGATATATCATTAATGATGAATAACTTCTAATGAGCATATCAACAATTTAATGATGATCTATTATGTGATCATTAAAGTAAGTGGATACGTCAAGCTCTCCATTATAATGTTTACTATAAAAGTGTAAATGATTCTCTCTCGAAACAATATACAATGTACTTTTGTTGCTATGTAATCGTGCTTGTTTGAAATATAACCCCACCACTAATACATTATCCATTTTAGTGTCGTGCTTTAAGGATTTTTTCCATCAGGTTCTAAGGACCTAACAGTTAATTGTCTCCTGCGTTTATTAAAATCTAAACGTTTATGTGAATCTCATTGAATTTTGGTTTCGTCCCGTCGTCGTTTACAACATTAGCAACGTCACGAAGACTTTGAAATCGCATGTCTTCCGTTCACTTAATAACCGACGGGTTGATAAAAACCAACATATAACGCTTGAACGGTAAACGGAAAGGCGTAAACGGAAAGCTCCGTCCTTATTTTGAAAAAATATATAGACTAATTTGGCAAAATTATTACTAAATGGCTCTAGATAAGTTTTGAAGCCTCGCTTCACAAAACAAAAATGGCGTCGAAAAAAGAAACGAGTGCACATCTGTTTCGGGCTTTTTGTATTTTGCACTGTCAAAAATACGTTATTACCCGTTGCGATGGGGTTGCTACGAAGGCGTCTATTGTCTCCTATTGTTAGAATGCTAACTGCCGTGTGATAGTGTAAACTAGCAAATATCTCTCGACCCATCAGAATGCAGGATTCTCACTTGAGGTAAAATAATAAACGTTGTCAAATTGTAATTTACATAATATTTTTTTTATTATATACACAGCGTCGAAAGTTTAGTACCAGTAAATTGAATTTGCTTTATTTGCTATATTTTTCTACTTCGCTTAAATGCCACCGTATGAAGATTTACCTAGTAGTTGTATCATTTATGCGTGTTTCCAATGCACATTTGTTCCTGTCTAAACGTTTCTGCAGTTTTGTCTCACTATCTTGTAATACCGGAAGAAGCTGCTATTTAACATAATGCTGATTAAATTTAATGAAATTTAAATAGAGATTGAACATTGTTTTGATTGCGTTAAAGGTGGTATGAACGCATTGGGATACAGACATATTCAATGTAGCGCGTTAGCACTACATGGAGAATATGTCTGTATCCCATTGCGTTAATACCACCTTTAACGCAATCATAACACTTTTCAATCTATATTTTTACATAAATAAGTATATTTTTACATGTTCGTGATCAAATTTAAAACGATGTCGATTGCTAAGCTGGGTAACTACGGTAGTCAGGAAGACCGAAGATATAGTTCCGATTGTTAAATGTCATAGCTGCAGTTTTGTTTGAAATATAACAATGACTGCTTTCAATTATTTTTGAAATGTGTTTTTTTTTCAAGCTATCATATATCAGTAATGTCTATTTCGAATAAAAATTGAGATAACCGGGGCGGAACGACTACCGGTATGTATCGTTGTCAGGGTAGTGATGCGGTCCGAAGTGGAGCGAGCCGCCATATTTGATTTTCAACCAAAGAAAGTTACTGTGATAGGCCTATAGCCTATTGATGGTATGACCGTTGAGCTGCTGAATGTTTGTTATGTATGTATCGGTCTACGAACGCAATATAGACTAAATTCTTCATAGTCATGACTTTATTGTTATAGTACGGAGGATAGACAAGTGTTTGAATACATGTACGTGTGTGTAGGCCTATTTTGAATGCAAAGACGGGGGGGGAGGGGGTAAACTGATGATATTGTTGACGTAGCCTAACTATGGAATTTCTCGATCATTCCTGAGGAAAGTCACCCGGTTCGGTTATAGCCCCGACCAGCGATTCATTTGCTTGTTTATTACCGTTGCAATGCCATCTTTTGTTTTGATGTCAAATACATATGTAATTGGATCTCATAAAATCTCTTTATTATTTATTTGAAATCCGTCAACTTATGACGCAAAATCTTATCGAGGCGTGAACTAGAAGTAGTCCGAACCTTCACTGCGTTTGTATTTATACGTCATTGCGATTACGCTAATTTGAACGCAACTGCCCTTCCATTGACTATATAGAGGCATATGTAAATATATTGCCATGTATCTTTTGATTCACATTAAAAGATAAATATCGCAAAAACCATGTCGTTCTCGCTTCCTTCAACTTTTAGATTTACCTACACCTGAAAAATAAGGTGATGCTTTTTATTTATGGACGCCGTGTATATGTGCTAATTGTATACATTGACGTCATTGTGAAAGAACACGTCACGTCAAATCATGACGTCATTAACATGACATATTTTATGATTTGTTCAATTTTTATGGGTACATTTGAGTGCCTCTGAAATGAAAAGCATTCAATTTAATAGCAAAATACTTTGGATTTATTAATCTGAATAATCGTGGGTTCTTATCGCACATTTTAATTAAAATAGCCCTGCAGGTATATAACATATAAAACTGTATATAACATCAGAAGATTTGAACATGAAATCACCAAGTTTACTGTGTTCATTATATTTTCATACTGCCGCATATAAGTGCTAACAAAATATGTTTTCAGGTAAAAGCAATCAATTTCATAATACATTCCAAGTAAATAATTCTATGTCTAAAATAAATCTATAGTTGTAAAGCATGATAGTTTATATGGGCAATTTAATTCAATAATATTTTACAAAATTTCACAAACCATTATCTATTCATAATCACTATAGCAATACCAGAACTGCAGATAAATAAAATTTACTAAAAGTGCTTATCTGTGCTTAAAGAAATCAAGAAATGTAATAATCCGTTCTCTAACGTGCCAAACCTTCCATAATAAGATTAAGAATGCTTCCCCTTCCACACGCCAGCAGATACGGCAGTCATTTTGGATTGTGACTGCTTTGGCGGGACATATATATATATAAGTCATATGACTCTTGTAGTGACTTCAGTGGATGTTCATTAAAATTCGTCAAAATGAATGAAATAACATGTCAAGAATCATTCATGAAGTTTTATCCATAACTGATATTCATTAAAATTCTTTAAAATGAATAAAAAATTTCATTCATTTTGAAGAATTTTAATGAATATCAGTCATGCATAAAACTTCATGGATAATTCTTGACACATTGATCATGAACAATCATGAATGATTCATGGATCCATAAAACTTCATGAAAAGTTCATGAGAGACACTTGATGAATATTCATGAACCATAATATGCTAATATTCTTGAAAGTTCATGAATCATTCATGGATATTCATGATGTCATGAATACCATCACGCAGGGGCAGTTTCAATCTGTCGATTGAGTGTCATTTGTTTTCTTTTAATTATCATACAGAATAGGATGGAATGTGACGGAATCATGGTAACATTTTTGCAAGTCTGGATGGTAATTTTCTACGCAAGTTGCGCTTAGCACTGTCTGTGAATAATGTGATAACAGCTAGCGTTGACAGATGGTATTATTCTTCATTTCTGAGATATGGTTTAGGGCGGACGCATAATACCTGTTACTGTATCTGTTAATGGACAAACGTATTTGATATATAAAAATCAATAAGAAATATGATTTTATTATTACTTTGAAGATATCCAGAAAGGAGGTTGTGATTACGGAACAAGAATCGCGTCTCAAGTAGCAGTGCCGCATTGTCTATCAGCGATTTTCTTTGTTGTATAATCCGTTATCAGAGTACATATATATATTTTTTTGATTACAAAACTACCAGTAGTTAAGTAATACAAAGACTTACCGAATAGATGGAATAATCATATGTTCTTTGCGTGTGTTGCTATATTTTAAGCTTCTGATTTTGTTTTTAGGTCAAGTGTATATCTAAGCTCGCATAATGACAGTTACAAAACATATTTTTACATGTATATGCAGTATGTACAAAATTATATGTGCCGTTATTTTCATACTCACAAATCCTAAAAAGCTTTTAAAATTTTATTAACCATGCAAAATATCAACATTTTGAGAATAAGAATACTTACCATGCATATGTTTCAATAATACATGTACACGTACAAATAAGAAATGAAAATTATTTTCGCAGTACTACCAAAATTATGTTTACAGCTTAGTGAAATTAGTACAAACGGTCAGACCATCAAACCAAGTTGTGGTCTACAAATATGTTTCACATTTGAACGGTGTTATTTGTAATTACAAAGTGAATTCTACAGGTATGTTTCTACGTGTTTAAACACCACATAATGCATAAAAAACAAGAATTTTAAAACGTATAAATGCTATAAAAAGTCCCTCTCGGGACGTTGTTCATCTATATAAGAACATCTTTTAAAGATTCTCCACCGCCGACAGAGCATAAATGATATTCATCACTTGAACAATAATTGGTGTTTAATCGTGTGCATATGCGTCTAATTAACACAAAAAAAAATAATATATAAAATAATTTATTTTGCATTTGGTGCATGTGCAGTCAGTACTTCATTCCATATAAAATATAGTGCCACGGAATTTTTGCGGGATGCAATTAATTATTTTTTTGTCATTTTAACTTGAAGTAAAATTAGAAGCTCAAACTTTCCAATCGTGGTAATGGTGTAAAGTAAGTAACTTTGTAACTGAAGAAAAATACTAAATCGTCTGCTCCTGTTTTTTGATAGTGAAAAAGTACCATTCGTCAGCGGTGGAGCATTTTTAAACGCCTGAAATTAAAACCAATATTGAGAAAAAGTATTTTTTTAATTGTTTATATTTTTATCACACTGACCTTGACTGTCCATGTTAAATGGTTGAAGAAGGGTTTTCAAATGCTCACTCACATCTAAAATATTTTGTAATGAAATAGGAAACAAACAATGTAAATGTAACAATGAAAGTTTTGCTAGATTGCAATTAATGCAGATATAAATGCAATTTGAATTGTCAAGTATATGTATATACATGTATTTATATCGGCATTAATTGCTATCTAGCATTTAAATTTAATTGTTAAATATATGTATATACATGTGGGGGCCTCTGTCCAGCAAACTTAGTACGTCCTTACATGACCCTGGCTGTTAATATGACGTTTACGTAATAAAACCAAAACCAAACATACATGTATTGTACATATTTTTCATAGTCATTTCATGTACTCTACACGTGTATAAGGCCTTATTCCACTCTGATTACATTGGTTGGATATGGAATCACATTGATTTGATGTCAATACACTTAGTCAATAGAACTAATCTCCAAAGGCCAGACTTTCAATATCATCAAAGGGAACATTGACGTCAAGGATAGCAAGGCGGGTTCAACAATTAAAACTGGTTATATAAGTCGCACATGATCTGTGCTCAGCGTGATACATGAACGTGATTAATTAATGGTCGTTTTGATAAGCATCTTGTTACATTGTATACATGTGAGACACAAATGCAAAATATCGTATATCAGTTGCTCTGTTGCCTTAATAATATCATGGAAGATCTAAATAAATCTGATATACATTCTGTTGAGACTATGCTTCTTAACATATGAAAATGATGTGTGTGCTTCCCTAGTATCACCATAATTTTAACACATCAATAGAAATATTTATTGCTATCAAATCGCCTTGATTTTTGTTTGTTTCATTGTATTTTTTGTATTTTATATATTTTCTTCTAACATAATTATTCATAATTTAAGTTTTGTATAAACACTTTTTGTAATAATAAGTGAAGTGAATATTGAACACAACAAACAAAATATTTGTCAGTTTTCAATAACGACTATACTTTCACAGCTTATTATGAAAATAACCGGGAAATAGATTTACTCTCTTAAAGATATATGTCCCATTAATTTCCTACTCACGAATCAAGAACTGCTTTTTATATGTTATTGACCACCAACGTTTTGAGAATTACCATACTTACAATGCATATGTTCTAATTTTAGAAGCATAATCAAGAGCCGAAACTCAACTTTGGCTAAACTGCCAAAAACCATAATATTTACGTCTACACTGCATTATAAATACTACACACGGTCAATACAAGAAACTAAGTTCTGGAACACTTTTTTATGCCACATTTTGACAGTTACTGTGATATTAAAAACAAGTAATTACTAAATCCACAAATACATTAAGCATACACTGAGAACTATACAGTTCATAATTTCTGTAATCAGGGTTCACACCAGCTTTTAAAAATATGTCGCCAAACCTTTTGCCAAAATTGTTTTTGCTAAATAGTGAATATCATTTATGCTCTGTCGGCGGTAGAGCATCTTTAAAACAATACTATTGTATGTATGTCTATAAATTATCATACATAGTTACCCGTGTCTTTGAATGATATTCACAGTTAATATCACACAGTAAATCTAGTATATTTCGGAACAGTTGCATATGTTACCCCTACCCTTAAAGATGCTCCACCACTGACAAATTGTATTTTTCACTATCAAAAACATGAGCAAACGATTTTTTTTCTTCAGTTACAAAAGTTACTTTTTTACACCATTACTACCATTGAAAAGTTTGAGCTTCTAATTTTACTTTAAATTAAAAATATAAAGAAATAATTAATTGCATCCCTAAAAAAAATCCGTCTCACTATACCCTATATGGAATGAAATACTGATTGCGCACACACCAAAGGCAAAAAATATTATCTTATTATAGTTTTTGTGTTAATTGGACACACATATATATATGATTAAACACCAATTATTGTTCAAATGATGAATGTCATTTATGCTCTATCGGCGGTGGAGCATCTTTAAATTCTGAAGATGAAAATACCACGTATTGACATTTTTGTACAAATGTAATGCTCCACAGAAAACAAAATTGTTACTTATTTTTATAAAATTTTGTAGTCTAAAAGAAAATAAGTTGCGGTTTCTAAAGCCATCATAAAAATAGGGGTCAGTGTACTTGATTTTTTTCCCGTTACAAAACTTGTATTTTTTTCAGAATTTTTGCTTAAATTTTAAATTACTTTATCTTCACTAAAATGTAAAAATTAAAAATAAATCTAGCAATGGAATTTTTGTCTTATTTTTATATGTCAATTTTCTACAAATTAAGGCAATTATTTTTTTTTTCCACATGAGATTCGAAATGAATTCGCGACTCAAATGTGGAGGGCTTGCGGTTATATGTCGTGACCTATTTGTTTTTCCAAAGGATAAAAACTTTTCATTTTTCTCGTCAAGGGGGTTGGATCCCCCGAGGTTCCCAACAAAACAAACAAATAAAAATCATTCAACCAATCCCTGCACTATATACTTAAATAAGGCAATGCATAATGTAAGACATCTTTTATGCAATGGTCCGCATAATTTAAGTTAATATATGTATGCTGTATAGCACATTTTACTTTTGTACGTTCTCATCCATGAATTAATGTCCTTAGCTCACTTCGCTCAGCCATGTTCAGTGGACTCCGAGCCGCCGATGATGACAGGTACGTTTCTGTTATAATTATAGCCTTATTTCTGTAGGCATACGACATTTTCGTGTTATGTGTATGAACATAAGTCCTTTATGAATAATAATCATTACCTTTTATTTAAAAAATATTTTATTTTAAACAACAAAAGCATTATATTTATTCATGCAAGAAGGTATATTACATATTAACAATATTGGATTAGACAACAGGCTAGGCCTATACTAGTCTTTTCCATAATTGATATCTTGATACATTTTGATAATTAAAACTTATAACATATCACAAGTTTTGGGGAGATCGGGTTACAATGATTTATTACAACATCAAGTTTGCACTTATTATCCAAGTGAAATTCAACCGTATCGAATTAGTCGTCAACACTCCAAAAAGAGGTGGTCGAATCTAAATATTTCAATTTCACCACAAGCATGTTCATATTGTTGTGTGGGAGAAACAATAATGATATAAAAAGCAAGAGAAAGAAACAGAGCAAAACCAATTTATAGTATATATAGCATGTGTAATTTCTGTCTGTCCAACTTATATATGGGAGGACCTCCTTACATGATCCTGATCGTCAATAGGACGTTAATGAATCAATCAAACAAGCAAACAACATGTCACTGTATATCTGGGCTTGGTAAAAAGGGATAAAAGGATAGACGCACTAGTTATTTATTCAGTGTACAAACATTTTGTTTTCTCAGGCGGAAAAGGATGTGTATATTTTTACCACAATACATCCTATTATTCCACTCTCAGGCCATTGTATAAATGAACTTGGTGTTTGATAAATATATTGTCATTCCACAAGTAGAATAACACCCTCCGGTCTTTTGATAAGTCGAGATTTTAAACTTAGACTCGAACTACTTTTTTGTTCATTGTCACTTTACAAGTTGTAAACATTATCAAAAGTCAAATGACGTCATGTTGATGCACTCTGATGGCTGCTTGCAGATCAAACCCATTTATGAAACCGGATGGGTTACGACGTCGAAATCGTTCACGTTTCCCCATTCGTAGTCTAAACTATCGACTCAATATTCATAACTGTCTTTTTGTTTAGTGATATATCTTGCCGTACAGTGATCTTGGGGTGATTTCGGTAGAATTTACGCACCTAGACCGGGTTTGATGATTATTTGGCGTGAAGTATATGTCACTTTGCCGTAAACATGCCCTAATATAGATAACAAAAAGTTCAAGTATATATAGAACTTTATATTTAAAAAGACATTCGGTAAGTAGGAATGCATGGAAAAGTAGTTCATGATAAAAATGATTTTTTATTAAGACATACTTTATGCAATCAAGATTTTTGAATAATAATGAGTGCCTGTTTGCTTATGATGATATCACTACACCTTATTTGCATACGTCGGCAAGTAACGTTATCGTATTTAAGCCGCCATATAAGATGATTTAATTGTGGTGAAAAACAAATCGCACAACTCGCGGTTGTTGGATATGCAATTTATTCCACACTCGTGAAAGTTATTTTTAAAAGTTATCCATATCCAATAACCACTCGTTGTGTAACCTCTATATACAAGATGTACAGTATATATTTATGGCATCGCAGTAAATATCTGTATTTTGATGCGAGCTTCCAGGGTTGGGGCGTCCTAGAAGAAAAAAAAGACTTAAAAGCTGAAAGGATTTCAAGAAACAAGTTCACGAATCAAACCATTGAACTTCTTTTTTTTTTAATCAGCTTTTTTAGAAAATATTTTGCTATTATAATGATTTGAGATTCATTGCTTATGATTACTTATCTGCCTGCAGAACGTTGGAGATACGGCGTGATATTTTGTAACAGTTTTCTTGTGTTTGGGGTTTACTACTTCATGGAGATCCCGACCGCCCTACAAAACGAGATGCTTCTGGATACTGTAAGTATACCTTATCAATGACCGATATTGAAATAAACAATTTTGCTATTTAGATTGAAGACATAGGGTTTAAGTAACAGAGAAACAATAATGGAAGAAATCTTCACCAAAATCTTCCCTTCTAATGTTCACTGTTAAAATACTTTCATTATGCGGTATCAACTTTTATTTCACAAACTATTGTTGAGTAAGATCCAAGTGTACTGACTGACATTTTGGTTTCTGAATTTTGTAACATTGGCTGGTTCAGGTTGTTGTTTTATATGCCGGTACGCTTAAGGCGGGGTACCTCTCTAGGTATATGGTGTTTGAATCGTACCTATATAAAAGTTTTTTTTATTTATCAAAGGTTTATATCTGTTCTCATAATGGGACCATTCGTGTGACTAGGTAAAATTATATGCTTACATAAACTTATTACTGCTGACTGTCTGATGTGTGAAATGGTCCAATATATAATGTTTATACATAGGTGTACGTTAATGCCCACTGACTTCTTGCTTATAGTTAATCTCGCTGGGATAATAAGACGCATGTGCTATTTGTTTTATAATTGCTTTAGTCTTCACTCGGGGATTCTAATAACACTGGGAATGACACTGAGTCGTGTACTGCCTGTCTGGGTCTCGGAGAAGTCCGCTATAATCTGTTATTCTCCTTTACAAGATGGACGTAAGTATTTCTTGATTTCGTTAGATTCACTCATTCACTCGTTAGATTCACACGTTAGAGTCACTGATTCACTCTAGATTTACTCGTTATACTCACTCATTCACTCGTTAGATTCACTCGTTATACTCACTCATTCACTCCTTAGGTTCACTCATTCACTCGTTTGATTCACTCATTCACTAGTTAGATCCAATCATTCTCGTTCACTCGTTAGTATGACTCATTTTCTCGTTAGACTCACTCATTCACTCGTTAGATTCACTCGTTAGATTCACTCCTTCACTCGTTATACTCACTCGTTAGATTCACACATTCACTCGTTAGATTCTCCCGTTAGATTCACTCGTTAGATTCACTCGTTAGATTCTCCCGTTAGATTCTCCCGTTAGATTCACTCGTTAGATTCTCCCGTTAGATTCACTCGTTAGATTTACCCGTTAGATTCACACATTCACTCGTTAGATTCTCCCGTTAGATTCTCCCGTTAGATTCACTCGTTAGATTCTCCCGTTAGATTCTCCCGTTAGATTCACTCGTTAGATTCTCCCGTTAGATTCACTCGTTAGATTTACCCGTTCGATTCACTCGTTACAATCAGTCCCTCACTTGTTATAATCAGTTATTCACTCGTTAGATTCAATCATTCACTGGTCAGATTCACGCATTCATTCGTTCCATTCACTCGTTAAATTAACTCATTCGCATGTTAGATTAACTCATTCACATGTTAGATTAACTCATTCACTCGTTAGATTCACACATTCATTCGTTAGATTCACTTATCCACTCGTTAGATTCACTCATCCACTCGTTAGATTCACTCGTTAGATTCAGTCATTCATTTCAGGTCAAGATGTAAACGGCTCTTCAATTTCGAACATTTATCTCATTAATATGATAAACTAAAAAACTCAAGTGATCAACTCCAAAGCAATTAACACCTACAGCGACTCTCATTGGCCATCTCCAACCAGTTAAGATCGATATCAGTACATATGTGATAAACAGCTTCCCCAACGACTGACTTGTTTAGCATGTCTATCTAAACTGTCGTTAGTTCATTTCCAATATCAAAGCTCTACTTTTTATTAAAAATTTGAAAAGTTAGGAACTCCAGTTTGATAAACGTGAGCATCAACTGGGAACCGCTATCATAATGATATATCTTACGCAGGTTCCAGTCTATGTAACCCCTCCCCGTCATAGCCCCCTTCCCCTCACTTTTTATTGCCCCAGCATTGATTAAAATGTCATGTATTGTTGCTAATTTATGTCAATCAGCAAATATATTAATTTAATGAATTTTGAGTCCAATCGCATTATAAGACGACTGCTCAAATTGCATTCTTTTCATACTGTTGTGAAATGAGAATCGTTTAATGCTGTATTTTGAGTTTTAAGTCACTATCTCAATTATGATTTTACAACCATCGTTAAGATTCACAAGTGCAAACATTAATTAATCAGGAATCACATTATTTCATTTTATTGATCAAATGAATGATGACTATAGAAATGATTCATTTACCTGATGACATTCTTGATTTACTTTATATAAACACACAAAAGGATTTAAAAATACCTTCTGTTTGTTAAAGGTCAGTTGTAGTATCTTTACCCTCCGGAATTTTGATTGACAGACTTGGAAACAAGCGTAAGTGAAATGTAAATACATATGAATTTTCTATACATGTTAGTGAAACAATTGAGAACTATCCCCGCCTATGTCCATTCAAGTATGAGAAGAAAAACCTTATGTAAACGTAAATTCTATTGGTCCAGCCCATGGCAAAATTTCAATTTTCTGGACATCACATGTACTGCTTCTTGTGCACTGATTGGGTAAAATCAATATGAACCTGGGAATTGGCTTTGCTTATTATTGTTTGATACCGTGAGAAAGCGGTTATACAAGGCTGCTCCCTTATACATATTCGTTTCTGGTAAACAATTTAATTAATATGTATTGATAATATATAGTATTTTGTAAAATACCCTGCTTGGAAAACGTCATTGGTGTTGTTTTATTGCTTGATATAAATTGCGAGTACATTCAGTATGTTACGTTGTTTTTTATCTTCTGTCTGAATGAGTTACTTCCTCCTTATAAATACTTTGACACTGCCTGATTTCTGGCGCTGAATTAAGCTTCCAATGCGGTGAGTTTGGCAAAATGTTGGTCATTATGGAAGTAAATAAACTAGTCTACCAGACTAAAATAGCCATCATATAAGATAAATGTTCTCAAATCGTTTGTAATATTAGTTGTTCATCTTGTGTATAGCTTGAACCGAACTATAAATAGCCACTAATCCCGTCATCATTGTCATAACATAAAGATATATATAGTACATGAGTAATGACTTGTAACACGGGACAACGAGCGTCTCTTACATCAAAGTTTTATCTATCTTATTTGCTTAGGTTCGTCGATTTTGTTTAGTACATTAGTATTCGTCGGTTCAGTGCTTTTTGCTATTGGAGCCACCTCAGAAGCCCCTATCTCCACACCAATGTACGTATTGATGGTACTTGGGTATGGATTCCTGGCTTTCGGGGACGGATCTCTACGTGGTGCGTGTATCATGGTCTCCATTCTCAAATTAGAAAGAACAACTCAATGTCAAAGGCCCACTACCTTTCCGAAACGGCTTAAAAATTTTCAAATGGGAATGTTAAACGAAATGTTATTGTCACAAGAGTAATTAAACTACAGTTAATACTATATTTTCCATCACCTTCTAAACAATTTAATTTAGATAAATTTAATGCGAATTTTCATAACGCGGGTCGTTTTATGTTTCCCGCCGTCGTCCTAATTACCGTACGTCGGTTGATTATCACTGCGCCACACGGCAAAACAGCCACATAGATTTTCACTGTTGACAAAGTTTTACGTTAGGAATCATGCATTTGCTTGGCGTTGTAACATCATCTTAGGCCATTACGTATATTGTTATTGTTTGAAAGAAACTTTTTAATTTTTCGTTTCGCAAAGGTAGTGGGCCTTGAATAAAAAGCGAAAAGTAAAATTATAACATCTTGGCAATTACTTAGTTGAAAAGTATACGTTTGGATTTATATTATCTCAATCAACAATGAATGTAGAGTATTGATTTTAAAAATAGTTTATATATATTAACACAAACCACACATGAACAGTATTTGTTGAATTTATCAAAATAAGGTTAAGCATATACAAAGTGTAACATTCATGATGGCATTCTAGTTATGAAGTAGTAGATAATATGTATTTAGATTAAAATTTTGAACACTGTTTCTTTTACTGTACGTAATGTGAACAGGATTGAATTACCAACACTTTTGAAGGCATGGTGTTGATAATAAACTTCTCAAATTGTAGACCTTCGAGTGCTGCCTGATTTCTATTTATTTGGATATTTCATTACATTTGAATATATTTGACTTACTAAATTTCAAACGAACTTAGATCATTCAGAAATATTTACTAGCTTTATTGAAACTTTGGTGTGATCACATGGAAATAAAGATGACGTCATAAGTTGTTTTTCTTTTCATCCATAGTCGTTCAGGCCAGGGTAGTGTCATTCTGCTTCCCAAACCTCACCTTTATTGCTCTCGGCTTTAGTGTCTTGGGATATTGCGGTCAGGGATTGAGTTTATATATTACACCAATTATTGGTACCGTTCTGGGGTTAAAAGCGGCTGTTTGGCTAGGTAAGTTTAATCTAAACCTTCTCTTTACTACAAAACTGCTAGTTTCTGTTCCTGCGACTAGTTGCCCCATTGCCAGTTTAATGTGACAGGGTGGGGTGGGTAGCTTTGTTGGCGGTTTGCTTCACTATAAAAAGGCCAAGACTTCCACTATACAAGAAGACACAACACGAATATAACGCAATTTCTCAAAACACGCACCCGCACTTCATTGGTGCAACACACCACAAACATGGGAGGCCGTCCTTACATGACCCTGACTGTTAATGGGACGTTAGTTTATTCAAACTGTTTTGCTGAATATTTTTACACTACAATTTAGATAATAAGTTGATTTTGCCATAATATCTGTTGTACTATATAGATCCAGCATCATGCTTGTTTGGAGTTATATGTGCAATAGGATTAGTTCTTCTTCTAAAATCCCAACCACAACTGTTAGCAGAGGATTATGGAAACGACAAAGTATTGGTAAATAATATTTTGCAAGTTTGGATTTTATCAAATAATTAAATATTTAATTTTTAATCAAACTTATCGCCATCTATTTGAAGGAACACAGGTTCGCCAACAAGAGACTGTTGTTTATGACAATTTTCTGCGAATGTCATTTCCAGATTTGAAAATTAAGGAACGAGACTTTAGATAAACATAATAAATAACATTGACGCGTCGGGGAACTTATTTATCCTATAACTTCATATCTATATTATACCATGCGTGGTGATATCTTGTTTCTAGTCTACATCCAAGGAAGCTTACCACCACTCACTGTGACATAATACCTTTCCGCCATAAAATAAAGTGCCAAAATAGACAGCCAATGCTATGCTGTTTTTTATTTTGAATAAACCAGCTAGATCTTATAAGATTAATGCAAAGCAATTTAAAAGAAAGTGCGCTATGAAAAGTAGTCCAAAATTGAAGGCAATCGGAATCACGAGTGGTTGCATTGGTTAATGTGAAGCGCTGTACGTGTTTACAAACATAAACGATAACCAACTGCTATGGTGTTTATATCACATGATGATGGTAAATTAATGCATACTTATTTGAAAGGTTTCCATTGTAGACATTCAGATATTTAAAGAACTTACCTGGAGCTTACTGGCTGTCGGTTGCTAGTATGGGACTATTTGCTGTTGGCTGGCTTGTTAAACAAGCCAATTTACCGTAAGAATGTTTCATATCAAATTTTACAACAAAATGACATTATGATGGTTGCTATCTAAGAAAATTGTAGATTTAGTCAAATAAGTTTACAAAGTTGGTGTTTTCATATTCATATTATCTAATGGGACAATTGATTTATGCGTGTGCAGTTACAAAATATGCAAAAAAGTATTACTTTACATTCCCATGGAAAGTAAAACAAAATATTAAAAAGTTCGAAGAGTTACTAAAATGGTTTTCTTGACAAAATCGTGTATCTAATAAGGTAAACATGTCACTGTGAGAGCTATTCGAGTTTTGTAAACAAATTTACTTTAAAACAATGGCACGGGCCAAGGTTTGGTATAAAAAACGTCAGAGCACACAATATAAAGGCGGACAGCGAACGCGTTTGAACATTTTACACTACACGGAAACCACATTGAACACTGCTGGCATATAACAGTGATGACAAATACTCCAACTTTGAGTTTTTAGACCTCCAAAGTTAGCTATTTTTATGTTTCAAGAACCCTTAAAAATATTCAAATTTTGAAGTTGCATATTTTTAGTCAAAATTTGCAGAAATGTATACTCTTGAGAACATGATATCGTTTTACGAAATTAAACATTAATTTGATATAGTTTTGGACCTAAACGTGAACTCTGGTGTACACCTCGGAATGGCAACATTAAATCATCCCTACCACAGGCCCCTGGGGCCTTTTGAATTTTTTAAAGGTATCTTACATATTCTCTGTCATAGAACTTCAAAATGCACCTTGGTTTTGTAAATTGTTTCGTGGGCAAAATTCAATGGTAGTTGTAACATGTCCTTTAGATATTCTGGATGTGGTCAAATTACGCGATCGCGTCACATAAAAATACATTTAAGGTTTGTGCTGGCAACCGGGAAAATTATGTACATGAATGTTGCCTTTATTGGTCTTTCTTTTGTGCAAACATGTATATAACTAGGTGTTTGACTAATAATCACAGTTTCCTATATTATTTATGTCGCCTTTCATATTCACTATGCTATCACTGGAAACTCTGCTGCTAAAATACACTATTACTGTATTATTTCAGTGAATTTTTGGAGTTACAACATGGTTACACGATGACTGATGCAAGTCATATAACTGGTATAGCACCAGTCATTGCCCTGCTTAGTCCTGTCCTGTGTTTCTTTGTGGTTAGTATTACAGATATAATCATCTTGCTATGTAGATACTCCACCGCTGACAAATGGTATTTTTTCATTATCAAAAACAGGAGCAGACGATTGAGTATTTTTCTTCAGTTACAAAAGATACTTACTCTACACCATTACCACCATTGAAAAGTTTGAGCCTTTAATTTTATTTCGTAGTTAAGAATATAGAAAATAATTAATTGCATCCCGAAAAAAATCCGTGGCACTATATCCTATATGGAATGTAGTACTGATTGCGCATGCACCAAAGGCAAACTGAATCATTTTAGTATATTTTTCGTGGCAATTAGACATATATATACACGATTAAAGACCGATTATTGTTCAATTGATGAATATCGTGTATGCTCTGTCGGCGGTGGAGCATCTTTAAGTAAACCTAATCTTATGTCAAAGGTAAATAATACAGAGGAAGATTCACTCTTGCGTAACACATTTGCCTGTTACTAAAGCATTTATATTTCCTTATTAATATTGCTATACGTGTACACATACTAAAGTAAGGACGCTCAGGGTTCTGTCTCCTGGCTGAGACACACCAAAGTCTCCAAAAAAGGTTTCTGTTCCTGCTTCGTGCCCAGCATATAGAGAGTGGGACTACTGTCCGTTGTAAGAAAATGCGTGTCTGGTGTCTCCAACAGCATGCTTCAGTAAAATAGCACTATGAAAAGTGCAATAGTTCCTCTGTTGTAAGAAGACACAACACAAATATACCACAGCCTCCAAAAACACGCATCATTACTTCACACACGCAACACTCCGCATGCATGGGACGCCGTCCTTCAATGACCCTGGCTGTTTAATCATACAAAAAAGCAAGTAATGACAATAAATTAGGATGTGTTATACATTTGATGTTTTATTGGTGCACCAAATTGAATATATTCTATTGGCATAGTGGTAAATATCACAGGGAGAGGGCTTATATATGCATAGCCTGCTGCCCAATCCCTATTAAATCTAATGATTTGATAAAAATATATTGAAATGAAAACACGTTTGAAAGAACCGCCTCCGTCGACGCCATAACGACAGCGAGGAAATCTGACTGCATTTTCCATGTTCATAATGAAATAAAGGTATGTTCATATATTATTTTGTGTTTGAATTTGTGTTTACCATGTCGAAAATTTATTTAAGAATATATTGGTATAAAATATGTACATAATTTATCCATGTTTGACGGATTACGGACGACTTCTGTAGAGGCAGGTGTACCTGTTCCAAGCGAGCCGTTGGTTCCCTTGTCCTTTTACATAGTATATAGGCCTAGTACACATGTATATACAGCAGACTTTCTCACAACCTACGTTACAAGTCCCTGTGGAGCGATGTAGTAATATGGTCACGGTAGAGTGGTAAGAGAATCCTAATGTCCATTTTACACTTTATGTACTGTACATAGATGTAGGTTATACGCATGGAAGAACCAGTACAAAGACGTTTGTATTACAGAACATCAACATGGTACTCTCAAAATCGTAATATAATACTTTGAATAGTTTACGACGTGCGGATCTAAGTGATAAAAGTTAAATTCGAAACTCACTCATGCGTTTATGGAATTTACAAAGAACACTGCAATATATATTTTATACCCATATAGTTTGCAATAAAAAGGGACAAGGTATGGAGTTTCTTCTTTTTGGACCTCGTGCGTTTTACATTTAAGAAATAACATACGCATGGCCAATACATATTATCCGCGCAAGTATAATTATCTAAATTAAATATGAACTAATCATATCATGTAATCATGTTCGTTTTGTGTGTCTCGATAAAGGGGCAGATCGCCTCGAAAATTTGACAATGTTTTTGTCCACATGGATGGAATTGCTTCTTTGCCCCATAAATTAAATGTGTACATTTTAAAGGAAATTTTTATCCCAATATTCGTCATTTTTTTTAATTATCGTGCATGTGATGCCATCCAGTTGCCCATATTGAAATAAAATCGTTAAAGGGGATGATATTTTATTTTCCTTGTAAACTCCGTAATGTCTGTCTTCATACCGCCTCACTTTTGACCTCGAGATATGCACGCCCCAGTAATAAAGGATTTGCATTCTGGTCCCTTGAGGAGACCCATTCTAGCCTTTCAATGTGGAGTTGAATGATCGGCTATAACATGATCGGATGAGTGTGCTGTTTGGTGATTTTGAGTGTATGTTTCTATGAGATAGCACTATAAATAAGACAATGGTCTGTATATTACAAAAAGACACAACACGAACATTTCCACAACTCATACCAACACCCATACCCCCAATATTATGCATACAGGGGCGGCCGTCCTTAATTGACCAAAAGGAGTTACATTTGAAATATGTAGAAAACTTTCGTTTTAGTCATAATGATTTTTATATCAACGATGCTTTACTTCCCATTGCACCCATTCGAAATATACATATGTACGTTAACCGAATTTGAATATGTATGGTGCTGTAATGTAATGAAAACAATGTCACAAATCGTTTTTTTATAGTAGCTGTTTATAGTAGCTGTTTATACTAGCGGTTTATAGTAGCTGTTTATAGTAGCGGTTTATAATAGCGGTTTATAGTAGCTGTTTATAGTAGCTGTTTATAGTAGCGGTTTATAGTAGCGGTTTATAGTAGCTGTTTATAGTAGCTGTTTATAGTAGCTGTTTATAGTAGCGGTTTATAGTAGCGGTTTATAGTAGCTGTTTATAGTAGCTGTTTATAGTAGCTGTTTATAGTAGCTGTTTATAGTAGCTGTTTATAGTAGCTGTTTATAGTAGCTGTTTATAGTAGCTGTTTATAGTAGCTGTTTATAGTAGCGGTTTATAGTAGCTGTTTATAGTAGCTGTTTATAGTAGCTGTTTATAGTAGCGGTTTATAGTAGCTGTTTATAGTAGCTGTTTATAGTAGCTGTTTATAGTAGCTGTTTATAGTAGCTGTTTATAGTAGCTGTTTATAGTAGCTGTTTATAGTAGCTGTTTATAGTAGCTGTTTATAGAAGCGGTTTATAGTAGCTGTTTATAGTAGCTGTTTATAGAAGCGGTTTACGTGATATACACACGACATGATTAGTGCTTCCTTTTAATATACAATTGTGTAAGAAGGACATTTTGACGTTAATATGAAATACCCTTAATCTACAATAACAAACAATTGAAATTGGTATTCAATTAAAAGAGCTTATCATGTGTTTTAATCCTATTAAAGAAACCAACTACACTAAAGTGTTATTTCTTCACTTGGACATTCGGAATCCGAGATATGTTGCTAAACATAACATGTAGACCTAAAATGATTAAATGTGATACATGTATACCTTTAATAATACAATTATTACCAAATGAAGATGTGATTGAAATGATAAAGCGACAACGAACATTGTCGGTTTCATTGCGGACGAAAGTGATAATTCGGGTCGATTTATGAATTTAAACAATTAACCACCTTAAGCTATTCAGGTTAAAGCGATTATTTCCATGGAGTAAATGTTAACATTTCAATGTTAGGGAGAATACATATTCAGTTGATGTTTCCGCACCTACACATTTCCAAACGAAGGGATGTTTCATATAAATAAGGACGCCGATTTATATAAACACAGTTATTGATTTGTTCAAGTATTACATGTTCTGTCTTCTAATATCTTTCAGAATAAGGCACAAAGTGATGGAATCGTGGCTACTGTTTCCCAAGCCTGGATGGTTTTATTCTACGTGATATTGGGCTTTGCTCCGGCTGTGAATATTTTGATAGTAACCCTGGCTGACGGTATAGGTATCGGTATATTGACGGTAGGTTTATTATTAACTGAGTATCCCGTTGATCTGTTAAGTAGATCTATATAAGTTAAGAGGTTTGACTAATCAGCACCAGGTCTACCGATTGCTGTAAAGTTTTAGTCGTTCATAAGGGCTGATATATTCCCAGCTAGTTGTCTGACCATGTTAGATTATAGCTAAAAAATCACAACTGTTTAGGTTCATATTCTGACAAGCGCATGATTCAAAACGCATATTTCTATAGATATATAATTAAAATACACTAATGCAAATACATGTGAAATATTGATTTGATGTTGAAGTAAAATCAATAACCCTTGCTTTTCAATCTACTGCATTCGGAGAAATAAAATTACTGTGTTTGTCCTTTAAGGCGATGACATGGCAGCTGCTCGTGCTCCTCTGTCCAGCCGAACACGTAGGGACGCTTGGTGGTCTAATGTATTCAGTGAGAAACGCATTAATAGCTTTAGCCTTTATTGCTACTGGCTATATATTACAAAGGCATCAAATGTAAGTATATATACTATAAAGATAATATATAGACGTTGTTGTTGTTTAACCTAAACAATCGATATTGCTATATCACTACAAATGTAAGTATGTATACTACATAGATAGGGGTCAAGGAAGTAATATCAACATGTTTTTTTCCCCATATAGCACTGGATCATTATAGACATATGTCTGTAGGATACGAATTACTTTAAGTAGTAAATATATTTACTACAAATATAGTATATACTATCTGTTGTTTTTTCATACACAAAACAATCAATATCGCTATATCACCACAACAATTTGTTCAATACTTACGTACAGATGATATGTGCTGTGTGGTTTTTTATTCTAACAAAGTATGTCATACCGTTTTACACTTTCATCGTATTAACATGATTTAATAACTCCTTTATTGGAATAAATAATGGAAAAAAATATCATTAATCTAATTTGAATGATTCTAAAATAACCCTTTTGTCGTCTAGGATTATCCCTTGATAACTTTGGTATTGATTTCCACTGTTTAAAAAATGACTTTATTTAATTTCGCTGCATCCGTCACAACAGGTTACGCTTGAATAACAAATAACTGTCTAACTTTACTTTGCTGATATGTAGTTATGATATATAAGACTACAGTTAAATATCCAATAGCAATACCATTTTATAATTCATTTTTTTACCCCTAACGACATTAATTTTCAGGACAGACACTGAAGATGTGCTTCTTCACTACAAACGTATGTTTATCACCCTAATAACGCTGTCATCAATGGGAGTTCTATTCGGCATAATGATGAATGTACTCGATTATAGAAAGGTAAATACATATGGGGACAATGGCATCATGTAAATTGTCTGGATAATATTATAAAATAGTCTGATATGTTAATTGTTGGTTTATTTGATCTAAAAGTATCGTTACATGTGTGTTACGGTAGCAAATCAAATAAGTTTAACTTTTTATTGTATTGAAGGATGGCGCTTTGAATGCTAGGTTAAGTAGATGGCAGAATTCCAGTATGGAGAACATAAAACTAATTTCGAGGAGTAAACCCCCCAACGACTACGATGGACATAGTGACATCAAAGAGAGTGTGGCTGCTTCCACTAATAGAGATTGTAATAAAAGTCAACCGTGAAACGGATGTAATAAATCTATGATGTGTATCTGTTTTAGCTTTTGTAAAATATAAGAAGTCAGAAAAGAAACCGTATTGAGAGAGGTTTTCAAACGTTTGCCACACCCGATAGCCTACCAAAGTAATAGAAATTTCCATCAACGTAGCGGATATGAGAGTGAGCTGTGATTGTAAACTCTAGCGAGGGTCAGCTCAAGGTTACTTGGCATACCTAGCAAGAGAGCGAAATTGGCCCTTTAGACTTGTTTTTACAAATCATCATTTGTAAATGTCCATTTGATAGTTCGGTTGCCGATACAGAATAATGTATAATGTATGGACGCATCGATGAAAAATTGAAAATTGAAAAAATTGAAAAAAAATCGATGGCTGTCGCAATATATGATACAACGCTAATAGAACAATCTACATTTATATATACACGTAAAACATAAAAACCTCCAAAAGACTCCAGTTACCTATTCTCCATTTTTTCGAAACTCTAAGTTAAACAGAGGCCGGACAGATAAGCAAAAAATAACTGTTTTAATATGAATTCAGCAACATTAACTGACATAGTTAACCCGTTATTTGAAAGACTTGTATACAGTAAAATGTTAATAAGTAGAAGTTGGAGTGTACATTTAAAAAACATTCCACTCATCTGGAATTTGACAAAGACATGTAAATTGTAAACAAAGACCAACGAATTTTCCGTCAACTTCGCTATCTACTGGGTCTCTTGTTATTTTGTTGATGTTGTCACTTACAAGTTTTAAAATATATTTATTCTTATATATTTAATTGACAAGCTGCAATAAAACCAACTCAACTGATCACTGCTTATCGTATGAAACATACATGTGCATTGAACGGATCATTACCTAAGATGGAATGTGGCAAATTATACATGTTTAATGTAATTAAATACATTTTGACAAGTTATAAATACTATTTAAATAAAAGTCAACCCTTTTGTGCGATTTAAGTGAACAGAAACAGCCATAGTTTATATGATTATAATTTTCGCAATTGTTTGGTGACGACAAAATATGTTTTGAATATGATAAACCACGAGTTGATGTAGATTATGGCCTATTCTGCACCAAAAAGAGGTTATCCAGCTTAAAGTTACAATAAACGTAACTTTTCAGAGTTTTTTGGGTTTTTTTTATCATAAACATTTACAAGAACATTACCACGTTCTATCTGCATAAAATGTTGACTAAAGTCAGGTGAGATGCTAATGAGATTCGAAAAAATATAAAAAAAATATTCTACACGAACGTCCTAAATACCTATCAAGCATTCTACACGAACGTCCTAAATACCTATCAAGCATTGCAACATTTCAGCTATCTAACTGTTGCATACTTGAATAGAACTTATTTTTTTGCACTGGTAAATCGCGTTTATATTATGGTCTAATGAACACATTCATATTTATGAATAGGTACAAGTGCATTCCATTTGCTATATCACAGTTACATGGTCATTGAATCGGAACGGATTTAACATGCAGTTTATAGATATAATCAATCATTAGTTACACACAACGATACCAAAAAGCATCCGTGAATTTTATTCTTGTGGATATTAAATGAAGATTTTAACAGACCATAGCTTCTGTGATATTTAAGATGAGAAAATTATAAATTCCAAAGGAGCAAAAGTGTCATGGGAATCCAATTAATGATTGGGAACAAAAAACACACCTTTAAAGAAGAGTTGCAAAAGATAACTCTAAAATTGGATATAATTCAACATCTTTACAACCGACTTTTGGAGTCATGAGGTGTAATGCAGACACGAAAGAAATTGTTTCAGGATTTTAAAACCTGGATTATTCTAAATGGAAATCGAACGTGAAATCATTGATACTCCAAATAAAAAAACATTGTGGATTTGTACGAAGTGTTCAGTGTGCGTGAAGAAGCATTTAGAACACATGTATTCATACACACATATATTGCATACAAAACTTAGACATCAATGTAGTTCCCTAAATTACGATTTGTTCAGGATAAACCTTGTGGAAACTCCATGCTGCAACTGTGGACATATTTGTGAGAGTGTACATCACTTTTTTTTTCGAATGTAAAAATTATAATGTTGAAAGGAATTTGCTATTGGAAAGCCTAAATAATATGAATTTAAATGTTCTTATTGATTTAAATTTAATCTTGTTTGGAAATGAGGATCTGTCTCTAGAAACGAACACAGGAATATTTTTATATGTTCAAAACTTTATTAAATTAAGCAAAAGATTTTAATATTAGACGAATACCTTTATTGTTATACACCTATCAGTTCTTTTCGATATCTCTTTTGTGTATTTCTGTGTTATCTAGAAATCGACTTTAATCACGTTATTTTAGATATTATGGCAAGTTGGTACTAAGGCGACGATTGCTTATGGATTTGATGGAAGACCTGAACAGCTAGGAGAAAGATTTTAGGAGTGTGATGGACATTCTTTGAGAGGGAAGGCAAAGAACGAGATAATAAGTCCAACTGTTGCCGCAAATTATTATTTATTAATTAAGTCGATTTAGTATTACAATTTTAAGACATTGAATTTTCTTCCTCTCCTTACTCTCTCTCTCTCTCTCTCTCTCTCTCTCTCTCTCTCTCCTCTCTCTCTCTCTCTCTCTCTCTCCTCTCTCTTTCTCTCCAAAGTGTTCTTAATTACTATTTAATCATATTTATATATTTCATTACTTTGAATATCATGTTTGTATTCGTTCTGTATTTTGGAAAGGGTGGCAATATAAGTTGCATAAAACTTGTACCCAATCCTTTTGTATATATTTGCAATAAAATATGTAAAATCAATCAAAATCAAATCAACACATGTATGGGACGAAAGAATATTAAAATATAATTTTATTAATTAAATTTTTTTTGCAAGATATTTTTCAGGTTTTCTTTTCTAACATGATATCTATACGTATATATATATTATTGAATATTTTATAAGTCTGTCTACCACAGTAAAATGAGCCGTTGTTTCATGGCCTTTCATTGTTCTTAAATAATGCTTAGAAATCATACATATTTATCATTAGATTGGATCTGTTGGATATTCGATAGTTATACTGTTGGATAGTCAACTATCCAACTAACCATCATTGGATAGTGACACTATTCATCTGTTGTACACAACGGATGACGTCACAGAATTTTTATCAGGACATGTAACAGTGTCAATCATGGCGGTGGCGGCTTGATGCGTCTTGTACATAAGTGTTGTTACATAGATAATTCTTGTGTTGTGTACTTATGTAGATTTGTTGGTGAAAATTTTCAATATGATAGAAAAACAGCAATCTTACAGTCATTACCATAACTTACATCCAAATCACATACAATGACTACAGTTTGTTTGTTTTCCTTTACATATGTTGTATACTATATGTGTTCAATAAGTAATACTAACTCAATCATTTTGCATAGCGATTACCAAGATATGTTGTCATGAACACTGAAACACGAGACAAGCTAACGATACTTTTTACCAATAACTCGGTATCAGTAATTCCAAAATATCTTTATAAACATAGTACAATTGAGCGTCTGATGAGATTAACATTGAAGATAAACATGTTTGTAACAATATACACTTACACCATGCGCTTGTTAACTTAAGCATACACTTCTAAACATCAGCAAGTCGGATGGCGGCCTTTTTAGTTTGGTTTGTTTAGTTTTACGTCCTATTAACAGCCAGGGTCATGTAAGGACGTGCCAGGTTTGTTGGTGGAGGAAAGCCGGAGTACCCGGAGAAAAACCACCGGCCAGCGGTCAGTACCTGGCAACTGCCCCACATGGGATTCGAACCCGCATCCCAGAGGTGGAGGGCTTGTGGTAATATGTCGGGACATCTTAACCACTCGGCCACCGCGGCCCTTTTAGCTTGGATGGCTCCTTATAACATTACAAAAATAACATTACAGCATGATCGCTTATTAACTTATAAAGTATTAAAAAAAGCCAAAAATTCAAATTTCAGCCTATGGTTTCAACAACTTTCACTAACAAATTACTTAAATTATAAACATGATAACATGACACTACACATTGGAGTTCATAAAGTACATCCGTAATCCCCGAATCAATTGTTCATGTATTAATATATAATCCTCATATAATAAGAATGTCACCGATGCTTATAACACCATAGTAATTTGAAGAATTGTCACAAGTAACAGCACAAACGTGATGATAAGGTGATTTCAGAGATGATCCGTATTGTCACGGTCTGTACTACATTTTGTTTGGTGTTTCACAAGGGATTACAGTCAAGAAAACAGATAAATAACGTTACTGGAAATGATTTCAATACATTTCTTTGGGCTGCATCGACCTGAGATAGCTTTTATGTTTCCCTATACAATACATACCATCGATCAAAATGCATAAACAAAACAAATGTTGGTAGGTTTCATTACTGACTGCGGATAAGTAAAATGGTTTAAATTGCCATCACCTTAGAACTATTCAAATACCGCATGTCATGTGATGTTGGTTGTACATCAATACCTTTTAGATTGTATAACGCTTACTTCGTCACCATCCACTTTTTATAATTATTGTTTAGAAACAAGATAGACTAGTTTACCATTGAGGCTTAGCAGTAATCCTTTCTTGTATGACTGAAGAGTGATGTAAAAGCAAATCAATGTAGACATCTGATCATGGAGTTTGAGGTACAGCACTATAGTATGGGCATCGTAATATAATACAAAATGACAGGTTCACGAAAGAAGCATCATTCTGTGATATAATTTCTAAATTTTATTTTTTCTATATTATATCCCAATTCCGGGCGGATTGAACGATCAAGTACAATTAATAAATAAATAAAAGACAGTAAATAAAAGTCGGGAGAAAGTCGTTTTTCAATTTTAGCATTTAATGACCCTGCTATGATATAAAATGTAGTTGCTGTTGGAATAATCTTGGCTTTAGAATGACGTTGATCATCAATGCGTGGTTTGGTGTAGTGTAACCGCTTGTCATTAACAAAAGTAAAAAAAAGTATTAAGTATCAGTAAAATAATAAGGTATTCAGCATCAAAATGCGTTAGAAACCTAACTTATAAAAACGGACAAAGGATTTTAGTACACTAGTCAGTTTAATGTCACAAAATCTTTTCGTTGCATTTTTCTAACAGTCGTCAGAGGAAACACTGCATATAATTGGACAACGATAACATACCACGTACAGGTCAACAGATTTGCGTAGGTAAACTCGAGTTATCGAGTGTCCTAGTTAAGCGTTTTTAATATGTAAGGATATTAAAATTATTTGGTCTGAACCGTCAAAATACTTCATATTAACAGTATTGCATATTCTTAGAAGAGGTCTTGAAGCTAAATAACGAATGTATAAAAACCAAGATAATAGAATATAGTATTGTTAAATACATCAGTGTATATAGAGCTAACACTGTGAAGTTTCGTAATATTTCTCTCTTCTGTTTGCACTTCGATGTTTTTTCCGAGATATGATTCTGCCTCGAAACGAGTTGACAAGATTATCAATATCCAAAGCTATTATTCCAAACATCAGACCTACCAAAATGGCGCCACCTACCGATCCAGTAATCACGGCCGATAACCTGTTATCACATGCGGAAGTCAGTGTTCTTAGATATCTCGAAGTTGTTTTCCGGTTAAGTCGCATCGTCGATATCTCAAATTTTGTTACACCACTTATTCCATTTGTACAAACGATACAGGTACTCGGGCATGACATATTACTCTGTAGGGAAAGTGTCGTTTCAGCAATTGATGCTGGGGACTCTGATGTACTCGGTGGCGTTGTGCTTTCGGTTGTAGAGTCTGCTAGGTGAGTGTTATGATCGTGTGCCGTAGTTGTTAGTCCGATATCATCTTTAGTAGATTCTAAATGGTACATAGTATTTGGATGAACCTCTGTCGTCTGCACAGTATTTTGTGCTGACGTAGTGTCCCCAGGTGTCACTTGTGTAAGCGTATTCCTTACAGTTCCTGTTGGCTCATTGATTGTGGAAAGTACAAATTGTGTTGTGATAGGAAGTACAGTTCCTGTAGAAGATTCCTCTGAAATCTGTTTTAATGTTAGCCTTTCCGTAGATACTGAAGCTCTTGTCTCTGACGCACGTGACGTTGTCTTTGTTGTGTATGTTGACGTTGTCTTGTAGTCCGGCAGCGCTGTAATACCACCAGGCAACACCGGGATTGTCGTTTGGATATCAGATGGCATTTTATTCGCATCGCTTGGGTAATGTTTTGATGACGTTGTCTGTGCGTCTGTACCAGATGTCATTGCTGGGTCCGTCGTTGATGAAGCCATGGTCGCACAATCAGGGACTGTACTAGTGATGGACGATGAGGAAATCATCTGAGAAATAAGATTAAATCGCTGAGTACCTAGGCATTGCAACAATACTGAAATCTGTATCAAATGTCCATTATAAAAGACAATTTTATAGAAATATTTACCCCCTGTTCACAAAAATATTCCTTTTTAAAATATATCGTATGCCGTAAAAATTGCATTAGCAGATACATCGAATAAAATTGAACTAATTTACGTATCAGGTGAAACCTGATGATGTTTATGAGGGAGTATTGATTCTATTGATGATGAAATGGCGCTAAAGGACAACGTCCCGCGCTAACGTCATTTTAACGAGAAGAATACAAAGAGGTATGGGCTATCACCACAGGAGATACTAGTCCGCACAAACGTTATCAGGTATCACGTGGTACATTAATTAGTTCTATTATTGTAAATTTAAATTTCTGCTGTTTTTCGTAACCAAAATTTGGATTATCCTATAAAGGTTAAAAACAAACAACTTTTGAAATAGATATATTACATGTATACAGTATATTTCAAGTCTGCATATCGACGTCTCACCTCTGCCATATTTTCTAAGTCCATTCCAAGTGGGAAACTGTAACTCTCATCCTCATCAACCCCAAAGATTATCGCCATGAAAGCATCATCGGCCGAGATCACGTGATGTCCAGACGTCAATGTCGTAACACCAACAACAAACTTCGTGTTACTGACATGAGTAAACGTTGTACTATCAGATAGCGGATATCCAGATAGAACTATTTTGTCTTTATGTTCATTTTTCACCGCTACAACCAGAAGGATTTCTAATGCAGAGTTGTTTCTATGTGTCTGAGGAGCGTAAAAGACGTATTCGTCATCGTAATTCTCAATCGCAGGTAATGTAGTCATGGTCGGGTCTTTATTGGAGTCCGCCATAGAAACAAACATAACCACCATTACCGGCTCCTCTGATCTAACGTAACATAGGTCTGGATATCTCACTTCGAAGGTGAGAACACTTTTAAGGAGAAACGTTTCTTTATTGTTTGGAGATGTGCAATTTTTTGTGACCAATGTCTGGGAACAGTTATTGTCGGAAACCATTTTTACAATAACAGTTCCATATGAGAGCGACGGAACAATGAATTCCTTACCCCATTGACCTACCGGAAGTAGTTGTTCTATTAGATGACTTTTCTCTCCGTTTTTTATTTCAGTTTTAGTGTTGCCGCTGTAGACAGCAATTGGCAGGTCTGCAGTGATCCTTGACCCGGAGAGGTCGCCATCGCTCCGAACCAATATAACTTCTCGTCTGTTTATATTTACGTTAATAGTCTCCCCAGGATTATATTGTGTGCTCCCTTCCCAAGATATGGACGCATTTTCATTGGCTGATAGATTAATAATAACGGTAGTATTGGTGTGAACTCCGACTATAAGTATCCCAGATGTTCCTGATAAAGGGACCAGTGTACATGCGCGATAAATTGTACCAAGCTGGCGGTGTTTTAACGACATAAATCCATCAGAGGAACCTGACTGTTTTGTCAACCCGATAACGTTCACTAGGTCACTCTCGGTTTCAACTAGAACTCCTTTAACAGCTTTCTCTTCTGTTTCTCCCATCATCAACTGTGTTGCCATGCCATTAAAACGTTTGGTTGTAAATGGTGAAAGGTAGAAGCTCATTTGTTGAGTTGAATACGATATTGTTACCTGCATTCTAGATGTAGACTTAGATGTGACATAAACTTCCACCGCACCTCTCCAGTTAAACTCATGGGGATTGTACATGAATCCGATAAATATCATCGCAGGCGTGGTTACTGCAGAGAAAAACATTGGTAAGAGGTTAACAAAAACTTAACGATAACTTACATACTTTAATGTATACTTTAATGTATTTTACATGTATCAATCACATTGATAGTCTCGTAAACTGTTGTGTAGACCAACTCCCTTTCAGCTTCTAGTGGAGCATTCGCCTACCTGATGAAGGCTCTGGTCCTACCTTCTTAGCAAGACGCATAACTAGTGTTCTCGTTGCCAGCATAACGTTACCGGGTGGGATGTGTTGAAAGATGTTTCTGGCAGTATGGTTCAGTGCCAATTATGCCAGAATTGTGCCAGAATTAAGATCGGGCAATAGTTTCACTTTTTTTTTCATTTTAAGACATGTAATACGAATATGCCATACTGTTTCAGAAACAAACAGATCACACATATGGTGCCGTCCATTACTGAGATGGCTGTTAATTGGACGAAAGCTTAATAAACGTATCAATCATCTGTGGTGACACGAACATATTTTTTATTATGTAGGACGAAATATATTTTTAACACATCGTTTTTCTGTGCGTGTCCACGTAAACCATTTCGTGTGTGACGAGCAATATTGTTATATGCGGTGATTTTTTTTATTAATTGCCTATATTTTTATGCTCAAAGTAAAACATTTTGTGGAGGGAAAAATTATGTTCTTGTATAGTAAAAAGAAAGTGTTTAGTGTGAGAACTATTAACATATACGTGAGCCTGTATTAAATGTAAAGAGAGTATGTAAAGGTTAGTTATCATCTTACATAAAAGAAACATTTTTTGTACTACCTAAAAGTCATATTAGTGTTCTATATAAATATTAAACACGAGTGTTCTATATAAATATTAAACACGAGCACATTATAGATCTTACGCGAGTACCTATAGATCCAGTATGGAATATCCCTACATTGATGGTAGGGCGACCACATTTTACCCGAGGGGAGATTCAAACTGTCTAACCCGAGACTTGAGGAGGGTAAGACTGACGCAAATCTTCTCCGAGGGTATAGATTTCCCTATCCTTCCTTCTAGACAGGGAATGATCCTTTTCTGCCCTTTAGTTTTTCAATACATGTTAAAACTACAAATACGCGATTTCAAAAATTGAAGTATTTAATTAATAACTATTTAATTACTTTTTCTTTTTACTTTGTCAAAAAACTCCTTTCATGGTGACAAACAAGGGCTATACCATTTTGACAAAGTCAAATAGATATTAACATATATTATCAAAACCATGAAATAAATATTTTTACTCGGTAAATTTCAACGAAATATGTGAAGGAAAGTAGCACGCGTCTGATGCACGAGCTCGAGATTAAAGCCAAATTGGACTTAAAAGGTTAATGTTTATTTGCAAATTACCTTTTACCTCTTTCGGTTTATTACGCTAATATGTTCTACCCGTTCATGTTGTCTTGCCCTTGTTAAGACAGAGAAATTTTACCCTCACCGAAAGTACAGATATTAACTTCGATATATGTCCAATGGAGTAGAAAATAAACTATTCCTCCCAAAAAAGAACAACAATTAACATCTCGCCTGATGTATATGTATAAATTGATATTGATTTTTTTCATATAAAAATATCTAAATGCTGAATATTAACTATTTTTGAATAAAATTAACTACATAATTAATTACTTTTATATATGCATTTTGAACGTATGTCATGCTGAATAACATCTTATATATGAAGGAAATAAATTACATAATTATTTATTTCTATATATTCATTTCGAACGGATGTTGAATACTATATAACATGTTATTTTCACGTGTGCACATTTTCGTGATTTGACAAAAGTTAAATTCTAGCAAATCAGAATTTCGCGATTTGGCTTTGATAGTATCTATAATCCAAAGAATTCTAAATATTTTACGGATAAACTTACAACATCAATCGATGACCAAGGAGATTAAGTTATATCTGGCTCAGAAATAAGATCACGAAATCGTTGTTGTTTTTAGGGGATTTTTTCCCCCTCAATATTATTGCACAACTCAAAATAATTTCTTGTAATCATCGACTATCACTGCATCACTCTACTAAAATATATATTGTTTATAATTATTATTGGTACGGTTAACTTTTGTTTAAATTGTATTCATGTATTAAAACAATGAAAACATTTTACATTGAACACTATCGTTCCAAATATTCTGTTGATTAAGAGTGTGTCGCTAAATAACCAAATAAAGAACGTATAATAAAACGAATACACAATACAAGAAATGTTTAAAGTCAAAAGCACCTATTATACATATATTAACACCGAAATATTCAGGAACCTTTACATTATGTAATAAAGACGTACATATTGTAAATATTTATCATTTATTCCTTAATATCCATTTAATCATAGTTGGTTATGAATTGTTTTTATATGAACGATACTCACTGACCTTAAATTAGTATCTCAATTTTCTATTTCCTATTTAACTGAAAGTTGTCAGTACCAACCTTTCACGAACGTCAGGACTAGAACACATAACACCATGGCGTATAGCAGCAATCCCATTCTGTCAACTGAAGCAAGGATCCGAAATATCCGCTATGACGAAAGCTCCAAAGATCCGATAGTCGCGTCAGGTATCACCAGATATTGCTACTAACACTATTGTTAACGTCTGTCGCAGAACCTGTAAGCCAATCGGAAGTCAGTATGCAAATGATATAATCATCTCTCTATCATAACGTATTAATTATTTTAAAATAACAGCACAATTTAGTTCAATATTCATTCAATAAAATAAGATAATGGCCGGATGTCGTAATTATGTATTACAGATCGTGGTTAAAATGAAGCATATTAGGTGAATGTGTAACAATAAGTGATGATTAACACGTATCTAAGATCAAGATACCTGAAAAAAGAAGAAACTTAGGAGGTAATTCAGAAGTCGATACATTGTCAGATATGCCCCACCCCAGTTTAGTTGGCGCATTCTTACAACTCTCTTTATAAAAAACCCCGTTGAAACATATTTGTTTATGAATTAAATATGAAACAATTCAACGCACTTAAAAAGCATTTCTAGCATATATGAATTATTCTCATAACTTCAACACTGAGGAACGCTTTGAGTCCTGTTCTGAGTTCAACAATGCCTTTTATGTTACAGATGTATGCCATAGGATAAAGCAATTGGTATACGGTATAGCGCATGATGAATAATACGATTTGACGTACTGTTTATTATTTAGCACGCTTACTTAATATATTTGGTAGTTTTTGCGTTTTATTTTTCCTTACAAAAATGAAAAAAAATGCTGTTAAGGATTATATTATGCGCATTTTGCTCTGTAAATGTATCACAAAATTCATTCTGTATTTAACCTGTATAGCATGCAAAAAGATATTGCTGTATTGGGAAATCCTTTTCAAATAGATCTACTGTGCTAAGAAAGAAACACAGTTAGACTACTGTTATATGTTTTATCGAACGACACCATTATGCTAACATAAATCCACCCTACATTTTTCTTGGTGGCGTTGATTTAAAAAAAAAGATTACGTGTTTGATATTTTAGTAAAATATTCTCTAATTATCTTTTCCTATAGTACCAATGATTGATTTACTTTCATGTCCACATAGATGTGTTTTGGTTTGATCAATAGAAAATGATGTTTAGTCAAGTTCAGGTCAAGATATCTTAAGATTAATGTCAGGTAAAAATTGATTGCCTACGTATGTTGTAGTAATAATATATCTTAATTGATATGGTTGCAGGAATTGCCCGAGACATTTCAAGATAACGATTTAAAATGCAATTATTATATGTGTGTTCGTTAAGTCTAAACAGCTTAATTATTTACCTGCCAATGTCTTCGGTATTTCAGTTTATTGACTCGTGATTGTTCCAGCATTCGTAGAAACTCGATCATTTACTACAAATTAAGACACTTGTTCATCTGGACACCTATTTTCTGATAAAGACTGGTAATAATGCTTATATTCCAATTTACGGTATATCAGGCAGCTAAGCACTTAGCCTAATTCGTCCATAACGATACTTGCACATGCATAATGTATATTTTGTAGGTGTTTTCTCCTTTTGATCTAGTAGCCGAATTTATTGTAGGGATTACTTCCTTTTACTCATAGAAGTAAAGGATCATGAGTAGAAAACAAATTTAAGGCGCTATTTTGATGATAAAGTACGAGCTCCAATTTTAAATTTTGACAATTACCCTACCTCTTTCACCCTGAAATTATCCTTTTATAGACCATAATTTCTCTTATATAAATTTATATTTTCACCCATGATCTTTCATTTTACTCCAATTGACTAATTATCATCTTATGCTTTTTTGTTTGGTTCTATTTCTATACTTGGCAGAGTTTTGGTAAACCCTACTGATGCATTTCTTCATATTACAGACTGTCTCCTTTGTTTTATATGTATAATGCTATGTCTTAGTCAGTATGATATTTCATTTGTTGGCTATGATCTTTTACATGTAATTTAAATGTCACCATCCGGTGGCCATTTCACGCAAATCTGTTTTATTTTCATCAAGTTTATATGACAAGATGAAGAATGTGTAAAAAAAATAATAATTGGTTGTTCATAGAATAGATAAAAATGTACTTTCTGATTTTGCAGTTACTTTGAGTCATATTTAAGTTGGGTATAGGTTGGGATTCTAAATTGTTGAGTTTATAATTTGCACAAAAGAAAAGTTCACATGTAGTTTTCATTTTGGGTTGAAAATTCCTTTAATTATAAATCCCAGCGAAATATCTTTAAGGAAGGGTTTGTTTTGGTAATGACCGTTCGTTCGAGTGGGGTTTTATAGCATAACTCCAACACCGGTTAACAGAGCTTCATGAAACTCTCTATACTTAGTAGACTCCCGTCTTTGTTGTGTCTTTCCTATTGAGATTTTCTTCTTTGTTTGTCACTTCAGAGACTTAGTGAAAATCGCCAGAAAATGCATAATGAAATATTAGCTACATTGCAATTAGTGAGTTACACATTCGTTCATTTTGTACCTACATTATTACGTTTGTCTTAAGATTTTTTGTGTTAATGTATCTATTATGCATGTTATAAACTGTTTCTAACGGCGCTTTTACATCCGATTTCACTCTGATAACATGGTACCTAACGTGCGAGTCGGAAATCCCGAAAAGATCTTTAGGAGACAAGAAAGTCATAAATCAGACCAATATACTTTATTTCAAGCCGACATGTATACTACACACAAACATGTAAAAATAAAAAATAAAATGATGATATGAATTAAACATATGTTGATAAACGAATAAACATACCTGCAGAATTAAGTAATTGATTATAATGTGGAAAAACATAAATAATAAATCACACAATCCATTCACACGCATACACTTCAACCGCAGTTATCTCCCTTTACATGTCACAACCAATTCAGCTATACATCTTAAAGTACTCCCTGAGAAGATATATGCGAACCTATCACAACAGATTGAGCAAACATTTCCCTGTAAGTTATGTAAATATAGACTCGACTAGACACTTAAATTTAAATGAAATAATCCGGTTGTATGATCCTTTATATTACCATTGTTTTGTATAACATAAACATAATGAGATTTCATGACTGTTACAACTATCATACTATCAATAGAAATAACGATTTTTTCATTAATTTATACATAATATAATAACTATGATTCTAGTATTAATTTAACAAATGGTACAACACATAATTCAAGAAAGAAGTACAATATACATGAGACGTTAAAACAATTACCATCATGATGAAGGACCGCGGTGGTCAATTTGTTAAGATGTCTCCACATATTACTGACCGCTATCGGTGATTGTTCGCAGGGTACTCCGGCTTTGCTCTAACAACAAACCTGGCATGTCCTTACATGACCCGGACTGTTGATAGGATATTGATTTAATAAAAGATACATTCATACAAATGAAATGAAAATAATAAGAGTTAAATTAATGCGCATTACCAGAGGAGAGGATATGACTGTGACCGCCGTGTCCAGATGAACAGTTATTTTAACATCTAACAGATAAAGTCTATATCGCAGATTCAAACTGCATTAATCTGTCAACTCTTGTTCCGAAACGTTTAGTTGTCACTTTTCTCAACATCTTCTTCTTCATGGATATCGGCAAGTCTGCTGGGATTGGTTTAAAACTCGGCGGTACCTGGGCTACCATGAAGTCTCCGTACACTGGTTGTCTTTCGAAAAGACAGGGCTCGTTCAGCAATCGTTTCCTGAGTATTTCCAAATGTGTTGTTCCTGAAGAAATCAAATGACGATACATTGTCATACCAATGTTACTATGATAAATAGAACAATGTTAGAGAAATGACTTGTGTCAATGTACGAGTAACTAGTTGTAGATTATTGTATTTTATATAATTTGATTACATTACATTGTCATGACCAAAGGCAGTGGTAATTTTTTATTGAGGATACTTTATAGCCTGACATGTTTGTTGTGTAGAAAATCTGTCGTTGCTATGAAATCAGCAATACAAAAACAATGAAGTTTATGTTATCAGCACAGGACTTGTTTCCTACTTAGGTACTGTCATCGTACCAACCTTTTATTGTAGGAGATGAACCGCTCATCTCCAATTGCTTCCCATTTTGACGTAGTACGCCCCACACTCTCAGCATATCTGTCGAACAGGGCATTTTTCCTGTCACAGGGTGGTTCATTGATGAACTGTAAATGAAAACAAAAAACTTTTTATCTTATTTTTATTCCGAGATGTTCTATTTCCGCATTAGTTAATTATATTTAAAGGCCCACTACCTTTCCGGAGCAAAATTTAAAGGTTTCTTAAAAACATTTATAACAAAAGAAAATATATATCGATGGCTTAAAAGATGAGGTTACGGCGGGAAACATAAAACGACCCGCGTTATGAAAATTAACATTTTATTTATTCTAATTAAACAGTTCTGAAGGCGATGATAAGTGTGCTAGTAAACGTATAGTTAATAACTTCTGCGACTCTACAAAATTATTGATCTCGTTTTACATTCCTATTTTAAAAATTAAAAGCTGTTTCCTTAAGAGCGGAAGTCTAGTCTGATACGATGATATTATGATCTAAAATCAATATGCTACTTCACAGAAGCATGTTAATCTATATATGGACCGATTTACATAAACGGTATTTCACGCCATATCACATTATCATTTATATAAAATTACACAGAAAACAAAAGTTTATTATAATATTATAAAAATCGTTTAGGTTTATAGCTATATAGTATTGATTACACAGAAAATGAATAATGTGATTAATTGAATAAGACAGTGTGTGGAAAATAACCTGTCAGGCAATTTGTTAGACTGGCCACCAGACCCTAAGTTGCTGATAAGACTTTCTCAGTAGAGTTCTTTAATAGATTATCTCCCCTTAGTTTAAAACTTAGGGTCTCTAGAATCAGGCACTGAGTAGAGACAAATATAATCAAGCCAATTTTTAGTGATTGTTTTAATATTCTAGAGACTGGTGGCCAGTCTAGCAATATGTATCCAGTATTGACTACGTCATTTAATATCTAGTATGAAATAATATTGAAGGTAAATAATCAACTCTCATGTGTGTCAGTGTATAAAACAATATCCTCATCCACACATGTACATCAATATAACAATGAAAATCATGTCGAATATCTGTACAATGACTAAGCGTATAGGACAATGGAAATCCAATCCATGGGGAATGTAAAAAAAAAAGATTAATATCCAGATTTTAATATGAGCATTGCAGAAAACAATGAACATTTATGAAGAGTGATTACATTTCAGTTCAAATTAAAAGAAGTATATTAATATATAAATCCGATTTCGAATTAAGTGGGTTCCGCTGTCGTTATTAATTTGCATCTTAAATTAACAGAGTGTTTCATGAATATATACATATTTTGTTCAATAACATTGACTGTAGAATTTCAACAGGGGAAAATTTCACAATCATCTTGTCATGATTATTGTCGATACTTACGTTGACTGTAAAGATCTGTTTATGCTGGTCTGCGCTGACATTCGTACAGGTCTCAGTAGTGTACACATTATAATATTCATATCTTATCCTTTGTGTGAACTTATAAAGATAATCGAAAATAAGTTTAGTACAAGCGTACAGCTCGGTAGGCACTGTTGTGGTAAAATAAACTTACTGATGGCCTGAACCTAGATATATAATCCACAGGTTTAGCTGGTATTCCCGCGACAGGTTATTTTAAACTTCCGTGAGATAGCCGGATGTGGTAGGCACATACGTGGAAATAGGGAATATCTATAGTGTAAGTATTAAACACTAATTTTAGATTTTAAAAAAATCTAAATTCTTAACATTTGAGATGTAATAACATGATCTTTTTATTTACACTATGTTTATATCTGATATTGATACGAATACGAAAATGTTTCATATATAGTAAAAGGAGGGACCATGTTCTTTTTGATTCATCATTTACCTCGCTATTTCAGATTTTTTTTTTTTTTTTTTCGTTTTATTTTTACTTTTCGTTATAACTTTGGACCCTTCAAGTTCAATCCACCATTCAAATCTAATGAATATCAAAATTTTAAACCGATCTCTCACAGTAAAATTCGCACCTAATTACAACTACGTTATAATATACAGAAAACTTGTGTTACCAATCAGAATAATTATTTTGGTTATCTAAACCTTGAATCTGTACACTCGTCATATCGTAAAGTTGCTTATCAATTTTGAACTTTATTTGATATACATGTATAGTCATAATTGCTAGTTTAGCGAGTTTTCAGAACTGGCTGTCAATCAGATTTACTTGGCTGTCATGCGGTGAGAGTACAATAACATAGAATATTTATGGGCACGCATATTATTATTTTTGTCGACAAAGTGAAAGTTTGAAGTTATTCAAATAGGGATACATTTTTTAATAATACTAGTATTTAATTATAAAATCGTTAGGTTTGCTCTCAAAAACATCAGGGGATTTCGATGAAATCCTTCCCATTCAAAATATAGATACAATACCTATATTAACACATTCAAACATGTATGTTTAGTTTGACACACTTGTCAAAACTATTATATTAATATTTATAGGATGATTACTATGATTAAGTATACAGCTGAAGTTATGAAAATATAGCGACATTGATTCAGACATAGGATAACCATCCATGATGACGTCTAAATGTAACATGGAATTTCCCGAAATGTATTTTTAGAGTTCGCGATTTTCTTATTCTATAAATAGAAATGTGTTATTAATCAGAAAATAACAAATCGAAATTCATCAATCGCTTTACTAAAATATAAGTTGTAATAAATATATTTCGAAACCTCATCAGTCATGAACACTTATCATAGATTACGATGAATTCGTCAACTTTAGAAATTGATGTCTATGTATCTTGTATTCATCTCGCTATTAAATCCGTACTCATTACTACAGTGGTTACTAAAACTGTCTTTATACAGTGTATGAGGATATAATGAAGGGGATAGTAACCCCTGAGAAATCGAGGATGTATTAAATTAGCCACTAATTATTAGTCAGATTGAACATGTGGTTACGACCAGGAAAAACGCTCATTTCAATCACTGTTTATTCCCCGTAACAATAGTGTTTGTTTGAATATGTTTCTGTAAGCTCACTCTCACACTTTCTAACACAAATGTTTCGTTCCTGTATTTGTATGTCATCAGATCGTCACAGCGAACACTAAATATTTATGTATGTGTGTATAGCTATATATATAAATAAAACATATAACATTTACTTCCAGAAATTGATTTCGGTAATTGTAATAGCATTTAATATTAAAAATGTGTTGATAAAGATTATTTACTTTTGATAATGAAGTATAGCATAATTCTACACGATATTGTAAATCAAAATTATCGTCGATTTATTTTAAACTGTTGATGATAATTAAAGTACTAAAATATCTTTCAAATATATTGATAGTTATTACCAGATAATCTTAATAAATATTATTCAAAATATATATTTGTTTATGATCATATGACAAACGGAACACTTCCTGTTTACGGTATGTACTGTTTACATATCTGTCAATCATTTAGGTCATCGGTACTTAATAACCTAAATATAGTAACAGAATCAACGAGGATTTTCTTTATGTGTCAGCAGTACAGAAAGGTTATTACATTTTCTCTACCGGCCAGTGGAATTTTGAAGGAACGACCAAACCAAACTGAAATAGATTTGTGGAAATTCCCTTCCATGCAAAATATATCTTAGAAAGATAAATGTTTCGGAGGCTGATGGTTGGGTATTCAGGTTGCATCAATTTCAAATGTTTAATGTGTAAAGAAATTTTAAAATCCTTTTACGTTTCCTTCAGACATGGAATATAGTTTGGTAAATGTTTGGTGCAGAATACAAGATGGCATCCCTACCTTCAAGTTAGCAAGATGGTACTTCTTTAACAATTTCATTTAATTTAAATTTAACTCACAGTTGTGTGAGGTGACCTTCAAAATTAGTAATGAATTATTAAACTTGCAAACTGCAACCTGGACAGTGGCAAACGATACCATTGTCGTCTATTGGGAATCATTTGGTTATACAGCAGTCTCTATTCCGTATTTGCATATTACAGAGTTATCTGCCCTTGTGGGTAGGTATTGATTTTTACGTCATGTGTTTGCGAGCGTAACGTCATACTTTTCGAAGAAAACGACGTGAATTGCGCTCACAAAATAGTAACGAAACAATTGATACCGTCCCGCAAGGGAGCTTACTCTGTAATATGCAAAGACGGAATAGTGTTTCGTGCATGTGTAGTTGTTTGTTAATCCATACAAAATAGAAAGTATGAAATCACAATATATATCATTTAATGAAACTCGTCTCGAAGTTTCAGTTCTTGCTCGCCAAGGCTCACAAAAAGTTTCATAAAATCTCATATGAAATGAACACAAATTTAAGATATTTTTTATCACATAATTATAAATACCTGCAAAACAAAGAATTTTACGTCAAAACGTATTCCAAAAATCTAACAGGGGCCGCCATTTTGTCCCGCCGTCCTCGTAATCCTGACGTCACGTCATTTTTCCTCACGTCATTTTATATTGCTCCTATCTGACGTCACAATGAAATTCCAGCGAATGAAAATCGTTCCAGGTTATATCATATTAGTGACATACCCAAAAATATTACACGGGGGAATCACTGGATATCAGGCGGATTATTTGATAAAAATCAAGGTTATTTTACTTAATACTAAATAGCATAGATTTAATCATTGACTACATTGTCTATGTGGGAAAAAATATATATATATTAAAAAACGTTCCTTTAAATCCCCACTTTGAAACGGACACATGAGTTACCTTAGTTTTGCTCTGTGAATTTTAAAGCCGCGTGCAAAATGTTTGCTTACTAAATATAAAGGCATTTACAGATAATAGGCTTTTCACGTGGAACTCATTATATACTCATTATTTTCTTACGACGAATCTAAGCCGATAACATGTTAAGATTAGATTTTCAGTTTTCAGTTGTTTTGATATCAACAGTTAGCATTTTCATGATGATTGTTTGTATTGCTGTCGCCCCTTAATATCTGATAGGTGTATTTGAAACATACCTGATGTCAAACGTAAATCATAATATGGTTTGCCAATATTAAGTGTGTGGCACTTTGAAAAGCATGGATTCCACGATATCAGAGGGGAGGATTCTTCATCAGTGCAAACCTGATTATCATTTTTATTTTTCTCGGTCAATATCTGCGTCACGTTACAACCTTCCATTAGGCAAATTGTGGTCTACTTTTAAGATTAAATAATGTTACAAAGACTAATAGGTTCTTGAAGGCAGGAGAAATCTCTACCCGAGGAGGAGATTCACGACTGTCTAACCTAAGGCTTGCCGAGTGTGAGACTGTCGTGAATCTTGTACGAGGGTACAGATTTCCCTGTCCTCTTTAGGTAGGGAATGATCCTTTTTCTGCCCTTGTGATTGACAAAAAAAAAAACAAAAACAAAAACCTACAAATGCGCGATTAAAAATGATAAATGAATCTGCTTGAAGATTTTATTTTACTTTGTAAAAAACCTTGTTAAAAATGTTGAAAAACTGTGACAATCACGACCTAAATCGTTTTAAAATATTCAGTCATAGAAATACTTCATATGTAACTAATACTGTATTAAAACCAGTTAAAATCAGTCTTTTTACCGGGTAAACATCAACAAAATATGTGAAGGTAGGTGGAATTCCAATATTGCGATGATCATAAGGTTAAAGTTCAGCACGCGCGTGAAGCACGGGCTCGAGTTCGAAAGTGATAGGGACTGTACAATTGGACTGGACACATTAATTGTTATTTGCATATGAAGTTTTACAACTTCCGGTTATCACGCGAATATGCTCTTCGCGTGCAGGCTGTCTTGAACTTGGTAAGACAGAAAAATCTTACCCTTACCGAAAGTGCAGATATCTCTGTCCAATGGGGTAGACACAAATAATCTTTAACCAAGACCGTTAACATATTGTCAGCTGAAAACATATTGTCAGCTGAAAAATCGCACACCAGTCGCAACATTTCTAGGCGCTACACGACATATTTGATGCCGCATTAATGTTCAAAGATATGGCTATCATAAAAGTCATAAAGCACGTGTTAAAACTCTACTGCATATCGAATGAAGTGGGGACAAATGCATGAAAATAAAAGCAAAAGATTTTTTTATGTAACTTTTTACATTTTATTTCTAATTTTCAAAAATGTATATATTAACAATACAATACAACAATGCATACATTCACAAACTTCTCATCACGAAAGTAAACAAAAGTTATCATAAATGCCATGTTAATGAATACAATAACCGAAAGTCACTGCAACATTATCAAAATATAAGTTTGCAATGCTTTAAACAATAATAAGAATAACTCCACTAACCTAGGACTAAATGACTTGAATAGATAATGATTTTGTTTAATGAAACTAACCGTCCATTCCTTTTGCAAATTTGTAGTAGTCGTATTGAATTGATACGGTACCGCCTAATGGTACGCGTTTGAGAATTTCAATGATAAATGAATTGCATCAGGTCCACCATCTTGGATCCAAGTGGTACGCTTCGAGAAACGAATTACTCGTACCGGTTCTGTTCGACTGGTACAGGGCGTTCCATTAGAGATACATTAGATTCGTACCAGTACAACTGGTACACTTGTTCGGACCCGCAAATGGAACACACGGTTACTGTTCATCGACCTTCATACTTCAATAGTTTTGTTTGTCATTCTTTGTCGTTCGAATTACAAAGTCATTTTTTTCGATATATCCACGAAATCATCCTATGTGTGAAGAGCATCTTCGACTGAAGGAGGCGGAAAGTGGCGGAAGGTGCCGGAAGGTGCTGGAACGTGCCGGAAGGCATGCGCAAAGGAATTTCGAAAGTTTGAACACTATTGGTATATTTTGTGTTGCAGTCATTGAGGACTAGAAATTTATATATCACAACCATTCCGAAATCAGATCTCCACAACTTAGTCGTCCTCAGAAAACTGTCCATCTTCTGTCAGCCCTAGGTATCTTGATCCTGTAAACAAAATATTAGATAAATTTCAGTAGGTTAGAACTACCGTGATTTCTATTTAATCTCTATTATGATAATTAATTCCTGTAATATTCCATAAATTGTTCGATTTATTTTTATTTCACATTCGCCACTGACACATTCTAAAAGTTGTTGCAGTAAGAGTATTAACTCATTTACGCATGGAATTTCATGATGGACTGGCCTAGTCTTAGATTTAAATCTTAATATGCCTTCAGATGTGAATGAGTTAATTAAAATTAATTTCTGCTTACCTAGTACACACCTGCCGACTGAGCTGAATGTTTCAAGTGTTTGAGGTGGTAGGTGACCTTGGGTGGAGTACCAGTTGTTTGTTCGTATTGTCTGCCACGTGGTCAGTAAAGTGGGTTCGGTCTCCACGTCTCGGTGTACAGATGACCTGTAAATATAAAATACGTTTTATGAAAGAAAGCTAGTTTTCTTCGAATATTTTCATTGTAATTTTGCCGTTTGTCACACATACAATTTACTGGCATATTGTAAAATCATTATAATAGGACAATGTAAATTTCACTCTCCAAATCTACATTTTTTTCGCCACTGTTAAAGCAATGTTACATATTATAACTTCATTTATACTCATTATTGTGAAATGACTCTCATGCCGATAAATATATATCTTAAGTTAGATATAGAAATTTGTATTTCACGAGATATCTTATCAAGTTAAAAACTAAAAGTAGTATAAAGCATAAAATAATTATGTTCTATTTAACATAGCAATACGTCAACAGAGAAAGCATTAGGACAAAGCGTGTTACCTTATGACCATTTACTATACATATAGCGTCAGCATGCTTATACCAATTAACAATATTTCGTTTTTACGAATGACAGCTGATGAAATATGTCAATGCAATACCACAAGTGGACGAAATAAAACATGTTTATGACAATACATCCCAGAATAACATGTACAGAGAAAACTAAAGAGTAGTGTGATCAATATGGTGTTCGATACAACATTAATGCAGCATTGAATATTTGTATGGAAAAAAACACCTTGCACATGAATACCACAACGCATGAATTATAGTAAAAATAAATATTTGAGACTTACATGCTATGTAAACGTCTGATGGTGTGTTGTTGTGCGGGTCTTCCCATTTTAACCGCCAGTCGAGCAGTCTTAAGTGTATTCATGGTTACGATAGGAGGTAGGATGGCAACTGTATGTGTATTTATTAGTCTACTGCTACAGGGCGACCTACATTTATATACATTCTACACAGGCTGGGTTTCACCAGAGTAATAAAAATAGAATCTGAAGTTTCCAGATGAGTGAATCACGAGTTCATAGTTTGGATGTTCCCATTCATATTCACTTTTAAATCACCAAAATCTGTTCAATATGTAATATTTCGAATTATGCACTACTATCATTTATTGCAATGCTATGTTATACATCTAAATACTTAAAACAGTCGGCTTTAGTAAAGAAAGTGGGCATAAACATATATATAATGATGGGGGTTCCCGATCTAAAAATAGATGAAAGAATGTTGATCTCTTGCCAGCGATAGAGTTAAACGCCGGGCATCACCTTATTTTTGTAAGGGAATTTCCTATTCTAAAATAGGATTGAAGCAACAGTTAGTTCTGTTGCAACGAATAGATATACGTATATCACATCATGGGCAACACTTATATATAATACAAAATATAACTTCTAGCTCTTTTTAAATCACTACGTTAACCTTGATAATGTTATGCCGGTTTTATTAAAAGTAAATTAGATAACAAAATTGGAGTTCTGCCAAAGAGCCAGTATTACTGTTAATGCATCATTAAACCATAAGCTTAATGAGTAATCATTTTCTATCCTTCCATATACATGTATATGATACATGCAAATAAACGTTGATATAGATATATAAATGAAATGAGTCCGACTTTGTGGATTGAGGAAGAACTTGTATGAATTTTAAAAGAAAAACAACTACTTAATTAGATTTCTTTTGAATAATTTAACATCTTCCAAACTAATACATTAATTAGTACCAAGGATATAATTTTCATACCGGAAAATAGCAAAAGCTTCTAGTTCTTATGATCATATTGAGTATGAATTAATTTGATTGAATGCAACTTTCTGTCATAACCATATATGTAATACCGTTGATATTTATAAATTAAAATATGAGTCATACTTATGGTAAACACCTGATCGTATGTTTTGAAATAAAAATGATTTTATGAAGTAACCAATATAATAAAAGAATGTAAATATCCTCGGTTGGATATATCAGCTGTGATTTAATTAAATAATAATTCCATTATCATTATACCCTCATAACCTCAACAAAATGAAAATATATTCCTTATATTTAAAGTTTTTCACGTAACTGAATATTATTTATTCTCGCGGCAGTTGCATAGTTTTCTATTAAAATACCCCTATTTTCTTCCCTCCCGTCATCATCAACGAATTCGATTGAACAGCTGATTGAAATCGAGTCATTCATATGTTCCCACCAAAAGTGGGGTCATGACCCAACGTTGCTACGCCATCGACTATTCCCGTATCAATAGAATCGCCGCACGTGTTGTGCTATCTTTATACACTCATAATGATAAAACTAGAAAGCATGGTTATTGAGTCCATGTCAGTGCAAACTGTAAATAGTAATGCGTTGTGTTGTGTATTCAAATACTCTAACCCCTAAACAGCAATTGGGACACAAAAGTAGATAAAAAGTGTCATCGAGTATGACGTCAGAGGGCACCAAGAATTAATTCTATATATATACTTCTATACTGATTTGGGAACAATAAATTATGTGAAATATATGAAATAGAAAAATTCATTGTGCGTTAATATCATATTTCATGTGACTTAACGTCCGCGGTAACAGAGTTGGTATCGATGATAGTCTCTGTACCCTTATACTTCATTACTGACAAATCAGTCGTCCATACTCATTTCTGCTAAACACTAATCAGAAACATAAATGTCATTTTTGTCGTCCATGTGACTTCTCGAACAAGGGACATAACCCAGAAACTTCTGCAGAGGAGCAAATAAAGCCGCAACACAACCTCAATATAAGTGGGGCAAAGGAGACGTGAGGAAAGAGAATTAGCGGAAGAAAGTAAGATCAGAAGATTGGGAAGAAAAAAAAATATTATTCCAAATTTACTCGCCTTTTACCAAATTACAATATTGGGACAGCATTTACAATATTAATGTCGGAAAGCCTATACAAAAAACATATACATGTATATAAATGTGCAAGAGAAAGTAATTATTTGCTGGTATGAACAAAATAAAATATGATAAAGAATAAATTACAATTTGTTTAGTTGTCATAACATATACAAATAAAACAATTTTAAAGCTGCGTGATCCTTCTTAGGGAAAGCAGGGAGTACATTTCTGAAAAGGAATTCCGATACTAAATGAAGTGCAAGAACGTTTCAATAAAGCAATGGTGTAATGCTGTACGTGGTATTGTCAATACGTGTTTGATTCAGAGCCAAAAAAAGTGTTTTAGCATGGGAAATCCCATAGATAGTATAGCCCTTTCAAGGTGAAATGTATGAAAATGAATATTCATTAAGAAAAATATGCATGAAAAGTAAATTCCCAGTAAACATATGTGTCTGATTCATATCTATATTATTCATATTAGCAGTACTAATCTCGTTGTGATTCTCATTGTGCTTTAAAACAGGATCCAGATGTTAATATTTGGAAGGTCAACACTTATCTCTTTAAACGGAAGTAAAAATGATGAGACGATAGTAAGTGAAAACCTATTGAGGAAACATAAATCGTACACTGTAAAATTTGTCAGAATTAAAGATATTTCTACTTAAATAGCGTCATAACTACTGACGGAGAAGGAATACAACGAAAGGAAAGACTGCCAAAAACATATTTATAGTATAACCATCCTGTTATCCAGTTATTTCGTCCAAGTATCGTTATTGTTTACTATCAGCGTAATATGACCTAGGGTATATTCCATCGGCAGTGCCGGGCTGGATTACCATTCAGGTCATGATACGAACACTAACATGAGATCAGGAAATAATGCACATTTATTACTTCTTAGATCAATTTACAATAGGAAGTCATGTTTTCAACGACAATTTGTTGAACACAATTGTAGTATAACTAGCGATACTTCTACTGAACAGCATATTCCATTGACATCTGATTGTACATGAAGTAGTTTATGAAGAGAGTACCCTCAGATTTGTGTGTTATATTTCCACAACACAAATCATTTCATTAAAGATAATCTCTTCAAAATTCAAAATTCATTTTGGAACACCTTTTTTCTATGAAATCATTACGAAATTATTTCAGCCAATCCGAACAGAAGCGACTCAGCCGTGCAGGTAAGGCGTGAGAAATCCTTCCTTTTTTCCTACCTTATTTTCTTCGTCCTAACGTCTCCCTTGACACCACTTCACTTTTTGTCTTTGGTTAAGCGCTCACCCATGTAAGGTAAGCTCTAGGTTTTGTCCCCTGGCCGAGACACACCATCATCTTTAAAAGTGGTAGTTTCTACCCCTGTCCTCGTCGGCATGCTTAAAGTTATATGTGCCGTATTTTTCATACTCACGAATTAAGATAAGCTTTAAATATGTCATTTATCACCAAAAGATATTTACATTTTGAAAATTACTGTACTTTCAATGCATTGGTTTTAATTTCAGAACTATGAATAAGAGCAGAAAATGATTTTTAGCAGTACTGCCAAAAATCATTATATGTACATCTATAGTAAAGCGAAATGAGTACCTACGGTCAGACCATGAAGCCAAATTGTGGTCTACAATTTCATTTCACATTTTTACAATGTTATTAGTAATTATAAAGTGATTTCTGCAGGAAAGTTTCCATCTAAATATACATAAGGCATAAAAAACAACAATTTTCCAGTACATAATTTCTGTGTTGTAACTAACGTTTATAAGGCATTTGAAGCCATTTGAATGGTTTTCACGGCTTAATTAATCAAACCTTATGTTTTTCAATAGATTAACGAAGAAAAATCAACATGCCAAAATTTTCGCCCAGTTACGGCATATATAACTTTAAGTGACATAGCACTATAAAAAGGCAAAAGTTCCGCATTGTTATACAAGAAGACACAACAAGGATATACCGCAGTCTCCCAAACCACATACCCGCACTTCATACACACTACACACCTCATACATAGGAGGCCGTCCTTACATAACCCTGGCTATTCACAGGACATTAAGTTAATCAAAGGAACCATTGAAAACGATGCTGAAGGAATCCTTAGTAAAACTATACATGTGATCATGCACACCATTTTGATATGCATGTTAAAATGCGGCCGTGTAAAGCCTGAATATATTTGCTGCTGTATGCATCAGGATTCATGTAAGATATTGGAGTTATTTTCCTCAATCTCTACATAATGCATTGCATTACCATTACCATTGACGAAATTTTACGTCCATATGATTACATCTGTTTAAATCATTTTATTTATCTTTATTTGTACGTTCATTCTCCACTAATTTGCATGTTTTCAGAAATGAAAACATAAAATATGAAAATTGAAAACAAAATTCTTATGTATTGTCATTTGTTTGGCAAATATCTCTACTTTTTTAAATCCAAAAGGACTGGCTCCTATCTTTTCTCTAAGAAAAGTTATAATTGTTACAGTCAGCCATCATATTTTGGTAAAGAACAGATACGTGACTTTGTTAAAATGAACTAAATTGAGGTTTGTCATTAGAAATGCCACAAAATATACACTTTAACTGAATTTTTGCTTTGGTTTTAGACTTTTCTTTCCATTCAAAGCCATTTGTCCGTCTCGAAAGCAACTTGTCTTTATCAATTGCAGTTATGAAAAGTTCATAAGTGTGGTCGAATAGTTTCATATAAAAATAGTACCAAAGTATTTTGTTTCTATATTTTTCCTTATTATCAAACTGTACCTTTATCTGCATCAGTACATGTCAGTAATTTTGTATTTGTATAAATCCCAAATTACTGTATAGGATATTAAAATCCTGCTTTAAACAGTAACGTATATGTTACAACATACTTAATATATGACTGTAGAAATCTGACAGGATTATTATGTTTTTTCTGTTTTTTAACTCATTATCGGATATCTGTATTTTTGTAATATTAGATGGCGTCAAATATTTGACGGACTAAAAGAAATGGTCAACAAAGTCAGACTGAAAAAATACAGTAATTTGAAACATTATAACCTTACAATTATTCATGAATTGGTGAGATTAGTATAACGGCAGGCTGTTGTGTGATTTTATCCAGTAAATTTCACGTTTACGTCAACAACTTCCCTTTGCCTGTTCTTATTATACAATGTGGAATGACTGCATGTAGAATAGAAATGTACGAGGAAGCCTTAAAAGGATATGGTTAAAATTATAACAATATCAATCACACTTGTAAATCGGAACAGGTGATTAATAGAATCTTAAATGGGTTTGTCAAGTGGACAGGGATATCCCAACCGGAATGAAAGTGAGACTTGCCGAGGGTTGACGGCCAAAATCTTTCACGAGGGTTGAGAAAAAATCACTGCGTCACGATCACAGGAACGTCGTTATGCGTAAAATTGATGACGTTATCGACAATGCACGCCGCATGTATTAATGACGTCACGTTATTGTCTAGCGCGTGTGAGCTGTCTTACACCCCCTGTGTAAGATATGAGTTGTCTTTTCCTTAGCAACCAGGGAAATTCCCTATGAAATATGGGAGAAAACAAGATCTCTACAGGCATTAGCTGAATCACCGTGTGGTCAGATATTTGGTCTTGACGTCCAATAATTTGATGCCCACTTGCCACTTTTCAGAAGATGCGGATCTTCACTTATAAATTTTAACAATTAACATCGAACGACTAACTATTGAGTAACATAACTAACAAAATATATATCCAAAGTTGTCCATAAGTGTTTCCGTTGAAGTAATGAATGACATTAAAAGGCACTTCAAAATGTCATTATGTTAAAAGTTAGACGTCACAGGAAAATTGAAAAAACAATGAACCCTAAAAATAGAATTTCTCTTAAACCAACAACATATCTCATCTCTACCGGAAGGAAACCTTCCTGTAGATATCCGCTAATAGACTTCGTGGTTGGGCAGTTGACCTTTACGTCACCGAAGATGTTTGTGAAAATGCACACATTTGGCCCACGCTTTCATAACGGAAAATGTAATTCTCCAATATGGTGTCAGAAATCTACTTGTGCATCCTCCTACTTACGCCATTTGTTTAGGAAGTCCTGATGCATTCGATGATATACTCGTACTGATGTCATATATGTAAAGTTTAAAAATAATATTCTCTCTCCCTGTTTCAAGAAAGGAAGTATTTGTTTCCGTTGAATAGAAGACATTACTGTAGGCATCAATGCTATTTTCTGAATTATTTATCATAGATGCTATACACCAAGTTTACAAAGACAACAAAGTTCGAGTAAAATTGCAGCCTTGTCTAAATCTAATCCTCAAAACCTATAAATTTCTTTTTAACAAGACATATTGGGCAATTCAAATGCCGGAAACAGAGAGGATTCCCAAATGTTGTAGAAATTTAAAAAAAAAATTTTTTTGAAAAAATTAAAAAAAAAGCGTCCAATCCTGTCTCCTATCACAACATCAACCACATCATAACAACGATTTGATTGCTAAGAATATGCCACGAAAATGGAAGATATAGGTTTTTTGTAAGGAATTCCTCTTCTTTATGTTTAGTAATGTAAGGTCAGTAGCGGTCTGTGTAATGTGATTCAAAACAATGCCAATACATGTCTGATAACGGTTAATGTAGGAAGGGACGGATCACTAGACTAATGATCAGCGCTTCTATAAAAATGTTAGAAAGTATAGTTTCACTGAAATTTATATACAGCTAAAAACTTCCAAACTGCTATTACTATATATGTATTTAACAATATCATATCGGAAGTGAAAAGGTCAAGGGTCACCTGCCCGATCACGTTGGTTTTCTGCGGGCACTCCGGTTACCTCCCACACTAAGATCCCTCGCGCTCTTACATCCGAGCCATCGAGAGTGATTTGCATAAGTTGTATAACTTGTTTCGTAATCGATATAAATAAATAAAATGTATATTATATATATTCCTCAATGAATAAAGCTTATACAGCAAATTAAAATGAAATATTTTGAAACTCATTTTATTTCAAATTCGACAGAGCGTAAAAGATTGCAATGAAATGTGTATCACCATCAAATTTATCATTTTATCAAATATCATTTTTGAAAAGAATTGTTTATAAGTCAAAAAATATGACAAAACCATTGTTTTTATTGGGTCACAGTAATGTATAAAGTATACATAGTCATGACTGTTTATACTCTTAATGTTTCCCATTTGAAAGGAAGTCGATATATCCGGTTTTTGTTCGAGTTGTCAGTCAGCTCACCATCAACAAGTGGTCCGTCTGACGATTATAAAACCCTTAGTGATTCATGTTTTCTAGTACAATGTATTATAAATTATTTGAATTTCATTGAAAACTATTTCGGGAATAATTCAAAACATTTATAGATCCATTTCAAGCAAACATGAATTGAGATGCCGAAACTGGATAAGACATTCAAAATGCGTATAATTAAAATGGTGGACCTCGTGGTCAACTTCGTTTTTGGACCCACTCTTAACAATATCTGGTCAGGGCATTATCTGTATCATTTAAGGCAAATTTTAGCTCAATCATACTAATGGAATGGAAAGAGCCTTAAATTTGTCTGATTAGATAAACTGTTATCGCACAGTCCCGTTTCCAGATCCCCACTGTCAGGATCACGCTTTAGAGGCCAAACATAACAACACATCATTAATTGGGCATTATTTTCCTATCTACCATGATTATTCATGTATCGAATCAGTGTAATTGGAGAAGTTTGAAATCAGTTCTTGCAGAAGACTGTGGTGGATACTGCCATCTTTTATTTTGGTACGACCACCAACACCTAAATATAACCATATCGGTATCAAATCGGTTACATGAAAAGAAGGTTGACATTCTAGTAGTGTACAGCGACGGCACACGACGAATTGCTATGAATGACCCTTCAGCTCAGATGACACTGTATCTTAAAAGCTGTGTTAAAAAGCGTGGCATTTTAAAAGTTATGTGTGCAGTAATTTTCATACGGACGAACCAAGAAGAGATTTTAATATGTTATTCATCAACACAAGTATCAACATTTTAAGTATTGCAGTACATGATGTACTTACAATACATAAGTTTTAATTGTATAAGTACAAATTAGCGTTTTATAAGAAACAGCCAAAACTATTTACGTCTACAGTGAAGTATAGAAAGTTTATAAGGTCAGGCCATGAAGCAACGCTGTTGAATGCAATTTCATTTCACATTTTTTCAGAGTTAGTAGTAATTGTAAAGTGATTTCTGCAGCTATGTTTCCATTTACAGTGTAAACATACATCAGGCATAAAAAACCCAAGAATTTAATGTACATAAATTATAACATCTATACGACATCACACATGTTAGTCTTTTCATTTAAATTTCTCACCTAAATTTATCAAAGCTTATGATTTTCAATAGATTACTTAGAACGAATAACATGTCAATCTGTTCACCCAGTATAACCATATAAATTTAACACAGAAATAAACGTCCGCTTTTTCCACACTACGGAAGTTTCCGTTTCCGATTAGACGGTGACACTATTCATCACTTGAAAACTCTCATATGTCAGAACATTGTGCAAAATTCTGTAAACAAAACACTCCAAAAAGTTTATATTTAATTTTGTTATTTTATTTCATAATCACAACCATAACAATACAATATAACATATGGTCACCAAATTGATATCCTCACATCAAAACCTACTCACACTTTACTAAATTACTAAATTAATTGATTCATACATTAAGGAAAAATAACGTTTAATTCATAATTGATCAATAATTATAAATACTTTACATTCACACAACAAAGAAATTGAATAAATATCAACTCAATGTGATTGCATACATCTATAAATAAATTTACACTAGTTGTCCTATACATTTATGACAATTATTTACACTCAATAAAGCATGTATCACCTTTCTCACAATATTTATCCTCAAGTATTCAACTATTGATTGACACTTCCTGGATAATTAACCTTTCGTCGATATCATAAGATGATAGAAAGACGTCTCTATTATGCAAAACCAACGCATATGATGGTAAAATTCAAAAGAAACGAAATGTTAGACATTTTAAATTACTCTAATATAGCAGCTAGTGAGTCTATAATGATGTACCCAAAGTATCTTTACGAGATCAAGTCGGATTTTTTATTTACTAAGTACACTGTGTAACTGTCCAGATCATTCTATCGGGTTTTTACAAGCAGTTATAAGTCTTCAGAAATCAGGAACCAGCATATACACATAGGTATCCGGAGGTATATTAAATGAGAATTAATTCCACTTTTTGTTAACAAAGGTACGACATCAATCGGACCCCTCAGAGGATATGGATAGTTCCCTTTCTCTATGTACCTTTCTCCGGCTCAGTTTGCGCAATGCTCAATATGTGAAGCGGTACTCAAAAGAGTTAAATGCGAACCATATGATCACTGATCACCTGGTCACGACGAAGACATCAAGATAACATAACCCAAGCTCAACTAGTCAATTTTTGAATCCTTTCAACAGTGCCCCAATACTTGTTTGAATATCATCTGACCTCGCTTGTTCTTCAAAAAGACCTAAATTTCTTGATCCTGCAATAATAATTATACAAACACACATTAACTTTAACGGAAACATATTTTAAAGCAAAGCTTGTGACTATAACTGATTAAAATCACCACAAAACCTCAAAACATTTAAGATTTGTAAATGCATTAACATTGTTCAAATATATTGTTTAGGTAGTTTCTCAAAAAGTGCTTTCAAACATTGAAATAATTTAGCCACTTAATGAAATCTGTCATTAAAAATCATTGATTAGTAATTTCACAGCCTCAAGATGATATTTTGGTGTAAAACGAAGATGATAGAATAACAAATTAAATACGATAAGAAAAGAAAAACATGACGAAAAAAACTAGTAAAATGATAAATGCGTTAAATAAGATGATCGGTAAAATAGCATAAGCTATTAGAGGAGAAATTCCGTGACAACAGATAACTGATCAAGCGGAATAAATCTCAGATTAATAATGGAATGATTGAAAAGCGGTTTTGTTAGTTACAAATAAAGCTAGCTTACCTAGAATACTCCTAGTCTCCGTTAGTGTTGTGTGGAATGTTTCATGGGGTGTGGGTTTGAGGAAGCCTTGAGTCGTTACCCAGCTTTCCTCCTGTAGTGTCTGCCAAGCCTTCCTCATACCACCCTGGGGAGGCGGGATGTTGTGGTGGGTCCTACAGTGTAAAATTGTAGTTTAATATCACAGTGGTTAACAATAGATAGCAACAAATAAAAAAGAAAAAACAAACATGAAATACCTAAGATAATTATTCTACAGCAATGAAACATTGAAGATAAAGCTCTATGCGTGTATATACAAAGATATTTCGGAGTTTCATATATGGCTTATAGAATAAATTTACATGTAAGAGAATATCCACATTGTGGGAATAAATAAAAAACGCCATTCATTTCCACAACTCTCGTTTAAAGTTGAATCATCGTCTTAAAATTAATTAATCCAAGAAATACAGCAAATTAAGCGATTGATGCATATTTAAAAATGCATAAATACATTTAAAAATCTGCGGTGATCATCGAAAATATCAAAATGTACTTAAATCATCAATAAAATATTACTTAATCTACTTACATAGACTGTAGACCTCTTGTCAACGTTCCTTGTGTGTATTTGGCCACAGGTCTTGTGACTTGCCTTGTTAGACTGCCGATGGCATTCATGGTTGTTATTAGGTTGTGTTGTAATGTATTCGCTATCAATTCAGTTTTTATACAGTATCGTGTAACTATAAATAGAATACTGGATTTTAGAGCAGCCTCCGTTATTGGGGTTTCCCTTGTAGGACATTTCAAGTTCGTGACGTAGCTCCGTACTATGAAAGTTTCCATTCATGAGTAATAAAAAAGCCTGTGTCTAAAAATAAACTTAATGGTAAATACAATATTTTATTATTAAAGTTGTACTTATAGAACACACAGAAGCAGGGTTGTTAAGGATTTTGGTTGGAGTTGCCCTGTATTGTGATAACAAACAAACCCACAATGCAGGCATTTTGATTTCCGTTAAAATGAGGGCAAACGATGATTTTTTGGACCCCAAGACAAACTGTTGCCCGTTGACGAAGTCTAACTCAGTTTGACAAATTTCCTATGGAAATTGAGCAAATAATGCTCATAAATTTGTTTTTCCAATATAAAATCTGAGACCCCAGGGCCATGGATTTCACAATTTTTGTAAAGGGCTTTAAGATCTTTTAATCTGTTTCCATCAAATCTGTGAATTCGGAAGATTTCTTCAAAATTTCAGGATTAATACAAATTTCCTCCAGTAACTAATTGATAGTTAATAAACGTGTATGCATTATATTTTGAGGTCATTGGAAAAAATCACACACGAATCTTTTGATTTCGTTTATTGAATATTGACATTAAGTAAATGCATTCATATCTGCCTTCGGTATAACAGCAGGTCGGTATACGTTTATCCGTTGACTGGTCGACAATCTATATGATAATGATAGTTATAGTCTATACATTTCTGCAATGTCGTCGGCTCACAAATCCCTGAAACACAGAAAACACTGGGCATTACTGATACATAAAGCACATATATTTCTCGAAATCTTATCAAGAAGCTATCGGTATTGAAGAACTTAAATAATTTCTAAATTGGGGCTAAATTTCGTCACTATATCTTCAACATTCAGATAAAAAGTACTAAAGTCCCGATGGTCATATGACGGGGCTCCCATACCCCTTGTTTACTAAATTTTGCTGTCAACACTCAGCAAACTTCATGCTGATTAACGTTACAAGCAGTAACTGAGCGAACATTTTAACATGGTTTTTTTTTCTTCGAGAAATTTAGGTTTAAATGAAATTATTCGAACAAACAGACATGTATGATGTTTCATACACATTCGTAACAACAGAGAAATTTAAAAGAAAAAAAGTATTACTGTGATATACCAGAAAAGCCCACTGTAGTGAAATGTATGTGAAATGTTCAAACTCGGTAACTGTCCGTCATTACACATAATGATCGGATGTCTTGTATGCCGAACCCTGGCTCTTGGCAGTGTTGTAAAGAATTTTAAGTCTATAACTACCAAATCGCTCTTACAGTGGTGTGGTTACCTGATTAGATGCATGTTTTTGTCTAAAGATAATTTCATCAACTCCTCAGTGGTTATGTATTGCATTTGTTTAACGTGCGTGATTTTGGCTCGTGTATGGGTACAGCGTACGTGTTGTACCTGCTTAATCGTATTGATCAACGATTTGGAATTTCAATGGTATCAATCAAAATAGTAACAATGTCGTAAAATTTGTCAATATTTCTTGAAATATGTTTCATACGGAATGTAGAACAATACATTTATGTCATATTTAGCTTCGTGGTTTTAAAACAGAATTAGCCCCTTTAAGAATAACATACCACTGTTCACAGTTCCATGTTATAATTTGTAATTCTACATCACAAGTGAACCTATGTTTAACACTTCTGCTTAACAACCAAAGGCGAAAATGGTAAATTGAAGTCAATTATAGACACCTGGGTGACCCGTAGCAGGCCCGGCGGGCGTGTCTCCTACCGTCCACACACATGACGGGTCCCCGAGCTCGACGCCATTCGGCACGCCATCTAGATCAGTATCATCTGTGCAAAGTTCTAATGTCCACATGTGTCCATTCTGTCTGAATGCCTGCATCATACAAGGAAACAGAAGTATGAAATATGATTTAGATAAAATGTATCGATGTAGCAAACCTTAATTCAACCTTAACATGGATTATACAATAACAAAGTGTTGGAATGTCAGGTGATAAATAGGCATCGCACACAGATCTCATTTGAATAACAGACAACATCGCTGTTAGAGAAGATACAACACGAACATACATCAGTCTCCAAAACACGCGCTCGCACTACATGCACGCTACACGTGCATACATGGGTGGCCTTCCTTACGTGGTCATGGTTGTTAATAGGATGATAATTAATCAAATAAACAAACAATTGATTGATTTATTTCAAATTTTCAGAAAAGCTCCTCTGTACCAATATGGTGAATATTACCAAAGTGGAAAAAAACGTTACTGCTGTTATATGTCCGAGGAAAACCAAACGTTTACGACAGCGGTGACTATGTCATTTCAACATATGTTTTGTTTGTGTGATCTAAAAAGAAATAAAAATAGTTACATCTCCAAATAGATTACGCTGTCCACCTCCTGAGGATGTGATATGTCCTACGCCATTCCACAACGTTCCATCTACGCAGGGATGCGGGACGGCATCTCCATTAGGTATCTGTTTCTCATAAACTTTAAATCCTAAACAGGTACTCAAACTCAAAACGGACACGAACACCTGTAGCAACATCCTTAACAGCCAACAAAAAGAGTGACGACAGGTGTCAGCGAAACTTTATAATATGTAGGAAGGATTCATGGATCGTGTTCTTGAAAGTACAAATCACAGGGCCTCGGCATGGATCCGTAGGTCTTACATGTACCACACACTATATAGACTATTAGTATTATTTTTTTTATTTGATAAGAGATGCAATGACAAACTGCTGTGGGTTGTAGATGCCAAAAGGTTATCTAAATCTGCAGAACGAACATGCATGATCCCATGAAGTATATACTAGTTAAATTTAAAGATACCACTTTAGTCGGATGTTGTGTAAGGAATCACCAAACATGTGTAACAGTATATATAATATTTAATTTTACATTTCTATTGGCACTGTTTAAACATGGAATGATATTAAATAAAATATAATGTATGAGCGGCTATATACATGTCATATGAAATTCATTTATCCAGTTCCAGATTCGAAATGCCACAAGCCTTCATGCTATTTTTACATATATGTAGTTTATGTAGATCAATATAGCGCATGCAGAATTGTAAGCATGTATGCCAAGGCGTTCATATTATTTTTAAGGAAAGACTTGCAAAAATAAAAAAAACATCTTAGATTCGTTTAATAATCGTATGAAATTAACGTTCATTTAAAGATACTCCACTAGTCCGCCAATATATATTAGGCAAAAAAAATTAAAAAAGCTTAATAACATAGGCAGGTTTAGCGGACTAATACTCCACCACCGACGAATGGTATTTTTCTTCATCAAAAACAAAAACGACGAATTAATATTTTTCTTCGGTTACAAAAGTTACTTACTTTACCACCGTATAGTAATAACCCCGAACTAGGTACCCCCTGAAGCGAGAGTGAGAAAATCAAGATTTGAACAGAGCAAAGATTGTCGCTTTTATCTGCATTTTGAGATGTTTTGGATACTGACGTTTGGTACACGTAATTTCGAATTTATCAACCACACACTGATATATCAATGGTTTTCGAGAAGTGTCGCAAAAACTCTTGCCAAATGTAAACATGCCACCACACAAAGGGAGGTACGGTTGTAAATCGCCTGTCGTTAGAACGGATGCTGGAAAAGAACTTTTAGTACTACATTACACTATTATGATATATAAGGGTAGATTCAAAAGAAAAATACTTCTCAGTCCGTCTCATTTATGTCAAAAGGCTCACCCAAATCGCAATGGTGTACGGCACATAGCGAAGGAGGTGTACGGCTCATAGCAAATGCTTATCTCGGGAGGTATACGGTACATAGTCACTTTATATGAAGGGAGTTGTACGGCTTATAGTTACTATTACATATCTTTTCAATTATTGGATGGTGAAAACAAAAAAGATAACTATTTATGATTTAATATGCCTCATATGCATCACTATTACATTATAAGTGTTACTAACAGTTTACAATCATGAATAGAATTGGGGTTTGTTTGTTTCTCGTAACCAGTGAAGTGCAACCTAAAGTCACGTACAAAACGCACTTATTTCGTTCCCACTCACTTATTTGGTTATCATTTATAAATTGTCGAGATTATAATGCGTTTTATTATGATACATATATTTTGGTAACTGATCCATTGTCAAGTTTAGAAATAAATATGATTACGATGATGAAAATCATGTAATGATAATAATGGTATAGATGATGGTTGTGATGATAATGATGATGATAATGACGATTTATGAGGATTATATGAGTAAGATGTTTGAGAATGAGTGTGATAGCGATACTGAATGTGAATAAGAATGAAATTATTTAGCTATGTGCAGTATATTACACATGAAAAAGAAATAACAATAAATTATAAAAGTCGCAAGAATTATTATTGGTTTACTTTCATATGTAGATGTTTAAGCTTTGTATTCGGAAAAGTTAGGCTTTGGTTTTATTAGTTTAACGTCCTATAAACAGCCAGGGTCATTAAAGGACTTGCATGGTTTGTTGCTGAAGGATAGCTGGAGTACCCGGAGAAAAAACACCGACCAGCGGTTTGTAAGTTGCAACTGCCCCACATGGGATTCGAACCCGCATTCCAGAGGTGGAGGTCTTGTGGAAATATCTCGGGCCTTGGAACACGTTCTAATGATAAAACTTACAGTTTAGTCTTAAAAATAGAGAATAATTTAGCACCAAACTATCTCCTTTCACTTCTGCCTCCAAAAGCCACTGATACACATAACTATGCTTTAAGAACTAATATCAGTTATAGAATCCCTCTTCACAGACTTTGTCTAAATTTTCTTTTATACATTCTTCTCTGCATGTATGTGGAATCACTTGGATGCAGCGATTAAATCATCACCTTCATTAGCAACTTAAAAAATATATCTGATGTATGTAATTCTGATGAAAAAGATTCAGCCTATTATAGTTTTTGGTGTCACGAATACAAATGTTGTACATGCAAAGTTAAGACATCGATGCAGTCAGTTAAACTTGTTTCGTGCTAAATTGTATATGTGGTCATAAATTGTATATGTGGTCATAAGTGTGAGAGTGCCTATAATTTTTTTCTTCCAATGTAATAAATATATGAATGGCAGAATTATTTTATAAGATAACTTAAGAAACATGAATGTTGATATTAATTTGAAAGTTCACTTGCAAGCTGTTATACGCTGATCATATAAACCAAAGTATTTTCGAACACATGCATCAATTTATAAAGTCCAGCAAAAGATTAGGATGTTATAAAAATGTAAATTTTATATTCAATGTTATCAATATTGTCAATGTCTATTGTCTCCTGTTTCGTCATTGTATGTTACAAGAAGGGTTTTCAAATTTGTAATACGTTTGCCTGATCACTTTGTCTTTCAAATTGACAATAAAATATTTTTAAACCAAAACTTTTCAACTTTCTCAACATTCCTATCTTTTACTATCCAGATAGCAGCGTATATATAGATGTACGTATTGTCATATCTTCTGACTGAAAAAAGATGTGTGTATTCATCAGACAAACATTATCTATACAATTTACACTCATTTATTATCTTTGTGATAATTAACGGTTTTGAGGTCACTGTGAGCCGTACACCTGTCAAATAAAATATCAGCTATGAGCCGTACACCACCGTAATTTTACATTGCTCCCATAAGATAAGTACACTGTAACTGGGGCTAAGAAGTATAGAGTAATGTAGTACTAAAATATGTGTTTATGGGCTATGGAAAGTTCTTTTCAAGCATCTGTTCTAACCACAGGCGATTTACGTCGTTACCTCCCTTGGTATGGTGGCACGTTTACATCTGGCAAGTTTTTTGCGACGCTTCTTGAAAACCATTTATATATCATGGTGTGGCTGATAAATTCGGAATCGCGTGTACCAAACGCCAGCATCCAAAAACATCTCAAAATGCAGATAATAGCGACGATCTTAGCTCTATTCAAATCCTGATTTTCTCACTCTCGCTTCAGGGGGTACCTAGTTCCGGGGTCATTGCCATACGGTGTTCGCTCTTACAAAAAAAATGTCAATACAGAATTAATCATCATAGCCTAACTGTAAACTCTTTTCTCTTCAAGTCACATTAAGTTACATCGCCTTTATATGTACTATGTGCAATTCCGAGAATGAAACTATTCCACATGTATTGTTGGATTTTGGTGAAGTACAAAATTTACTAGAAAGCCTTAGAATTTTATTAGGCGATATTTTCATTCCATTTAACTTTCAATAAGCAATCTTTATTCTTGGGCCAATATCTGAAAACCCTGACAACTGACAATTCAATGTTTATCGGTATGTATATGGATATGGTACCTTAGGTCGGTATACGTTTATCCGTTGACTGGTCGACAATCTATATTATAATGAGAGTTATATTCTATACATCTCTGCAATGTCGTCGGCTCACAAATCCCTGAAGCACAGAAAAAACTGGGTATTACTGATACACCATGTAAATGCACATATATTTCTCGAAATCTTATCAACAGAGGTATTGAAGTACTTAAATGATATCAAAATTGAAGTTAAATTTCGTCACTTTAGGAAATACAATTTAGACAAGAAGTGTTTAAGGCCTTATGGTTATTTCGTGAGGTGCTCTTTCTCCCATAACTGTCAGGGACGCCATAGATGATGTAATAATTCGTGCGCATTTAGATGTTCTGGTGATGATAGCGCGTTGAAAATGCTTCTAAACATTCGAAATTCCAACAATTTGCGTTACAGTACTGGAGAACAATAATCAAACATGCGTTTGTCAGGTGAACTATGATATCTAAACCCTTGTAAAAAAGGGTCAACTCTGCAAACCTCGTGCTGGCTAATTAAAACCTTCTACTAAGGTCGTATACCACTGTTTACATCACAGTACCATGCTTTAATATTTTAGTCCTCGTCTCAAACGAACCGATGTTTAACATTTGGGTTTAACAACCAAAAGACCAAATTGAAACAAGAACTGTTTGAAAACAGCAAAGCTCGCCTCTGGCAGCCATTATAGACCTAAGAGATTATTATGCAAGGAGAGGTTTATCTCTTAGGCCTCTTGAATTTCCGAAAAATCATGTCTTTTACTAATAACATATATATTCCAAAGAACCTATGTAAACCAAGGCAGAAACCAATGCGAATTGTAAAAAGTAAAATGCAAATTTACACCTTAGCAATCTAGAAATTCTCATTACTCTTAATTTTTCATCTTAAAATACTTATCCTTACCAAGAGCAATAAGACATGAAAACCTATAACAATGTGGAAATGAATATCAGTTGTAACGGGTAACAACACTTACACCAAAGCCTTAACCTGGTAATTTTGACCCATTGGGCCTCTAGAAATTCCCAAGATCCAGCATATTTTTCCTTAAAATGACCATCACAACACATATAATCCTAAATTATTAAAGAAATCAGTGTCAGATGCTACAGATAACAGGTTTTTGACAGTTACACCAAATCTTAACCTAGGATTTTCAACGTTGACGCTGGAGTGATTCCATAAGCCCTCCTCTCTTCGAGAGACGAGCTAAAAAACCACATCTGTGTGATTGGTGTACAGAGCGTTATAGGTAAAATGATGTAAGTTGTAGATACCTGGGTGACCTTTAGCAGGCTCGGCAGGCGTGTTTCCTACCGTCCAAACACATAACGGGTCTCCCAGCTCTTCGCCATTTGACATGCCATCATTGTCGGTATCATGCTGACAAAGTTCATATGTCCACGTGTGTCCATTCGCTCTGAATTCCTGCATCATACAAGGGGATATGAGTATGTATGTTTTAAATAAACTTTATCGCTGCACAATTCCGATAAACATATTAATTACAAATAATAGCAAACTTTAATTCAACCTTAAAAATAGCATAGTGTGGGAATGTTACATAACAAAAAAGGCATCGTGCATGACTCGCATTTGGTAAGACATGGTTTGCGGTATGGTGTACCGTACATATATCTGCAATAGCATTGTTTCCCTTCACTCCCCCTCTTTAGCGTAAGTCTTTTTTCAACTTTGATAAACTCGTAGACAATAAAACTGAGGTTAGCCCCCCCCCCCCCTGCAAAAAACAAAAAACCCACATTTTTTTAGAAATGTTTTCAGAAATATTTTGCTTCTTACATGATGTTATACGGGGGTTTGTTGCACAAACCCGTCAATGTTTTAGTCCTTCTTTAAACTAGTGATATTTTGTAAAAGTTGATGCAAATGTGTATGCGTCAGGCCTAACCTTAGGTATTACTGTTGTACATAATTTTTTTCATCAAATACTCATGCACTTATGTTTACTAGTGTTTATAGTACTAGAAGCGCTGGTTTGACCCAATTCGACTTTACCAAGGCACACACATCGGGTCCTTTTTGACCTTGACAGGAACATGACGGCTGTAGAAAAAATAATTTCAAATACACTAAATATTATTGCGTTAGCTTGATTTTGTACAAATTTTTCGAGTGGTTGCTGTGGTCAGATGTTGGTGAGAGTGCATACATTCATGTTATTCACCTACATGTAATATCGCGCATCGATGATTTTACCGGTTATTTAGCAAAAGTATACTGTGTAGGTGTAGGCAAATTCTTAAACATATGATCACTGGTTCGATATACGTAAATCTTACATCCAATATAATTAAGATTCGATGTTCATTATCTACTCCGTTAATTACTTAGATCTACTCCGGAGTTTGCGGATTAAATAACGAATATCGAAATGCACAATGTTACACATATTTCATTCTTGGTTATGTACATGTGCACGTGTAAGAACATGATCTGGACACACAGTTAACTAAAGGATAACGCGATCTAACGATAGCAATACTCCTTTGAAAAACGTTATTGTGAAAGGTCAGATCCCATTCGATTTAACGGCTCTCGTGACATTTCTCCTGACGCCAACATTTAAATGTTTATGTAATATTGTATGATGGCATCAGTCCTATCCTCTTTGCATTAATTAACATACATTGCTTCTGAAACATTAATTTTAATCATTAATATTTTAATTTAAGTATACTAAATCCGTTCTTGGTGTTTATATCTTGAAATGTTGACCAACATTTTGCCGTCATTTCACGGTTACTTTAAGACGTCAATTTAATCAACAAACACTTAAACAATTGATGTCTTTGGCGGATTCAGTGAGATAAAACTATAAAAAGGACAAAGGCGTTCCGTTTTTACAAAGACACAAAACGAATATACTGCAGCGACACATAACATATAGCCTTTCAAAAACTCAACAAATAGCATACAAAGGACGTTACGCCTGATCAATCAACCAATCATTATATGTACATACGAAACCGCCTACAGTACGCAGTGGTCGTACACATAGATTAGAAAGCACGCTTCAACATGTTTAGGATATTTTGTGAACACATATCATTTATCGATGCTGGTCCTAGGAAAAGACAACTCTCTTTTTTTCACTTTTTTTCCAAGACATTTTATACATAACATAATAGGGCACATACACATTCACTCCGATATACCATATACATTATACATGTATAGTAATTGCAAACATATGTAGTACATACATTTTATTGTACATACATTTATACATATATTACATTGATTTATACATACACACGTATATCGTAAATCATATAGGAGGTAGGAGTTGGTGAAATCATGCATTTGTAGAAATCTTTAGACCCCTTTTTCTCATAAAAATATTTCTAATAGATGCGGCAAGAAAGGTTTTTCATTTGAAAATTACACTTTTGAAGAAAGCGTTTCACTGCAGTAACTACACCGTGATACTGGAGGAAATTTGTATTAAACCTGACATTTTGAAGAAATTCATCAAATGAATAAAATGTCATATCATCAGTGTTTTTAACAAGTTCGTTGACTGTAAAAATTGCTGCCTTAAACCAATTTGGATAAAAAACATAATTATTTCCAACTTGACAACTTTCTACTTAGATGATATTTTTTATCAAATGGAAAAATTGTATATTCAAAAGTTGACGACGGACTGGCAGACTGACCTTTCCATAATACTTTTTGCCAAACATAAAGTATGAAGTGTCTTAAACAAAATGAAAATATTTACTTCTCCAAAAAGATTAAGAGGCGTTCCACTTCCACTGGAGGTAATGTGTCCGACTCCACTCCAAATTCCACCTACACAGGGATTTGGGACGGCTTCTCCATTAGGCAACTGTTTGCCATAAGCCTTATGTCCTAAACATGTACTCAAACTCAAAACGAACACGAACACCTGTAGCAACATCCTTAACTGTCAACACAAAGACTGGCGACAGGTGACAGCGAAACTTTATAAATATGTTGAAGAGATTCGCAAATAACTGATCACAGGGCCTTGGTACGGACGTCAACGTCATAATCCACACAGTATATAGACTATACAATATATTATTTGGAATTGATAAGCGATGCAATGCCAAACAGCTGTGGGTTGTAGATGCCAAGAGGTTATCTAAAATGGCATGACCAATAATCACGATCCCATCACCTCTGTACTAGTACTAACATTACACGAATCATTCTATGATACTGATTGCCCATTAACGTTGTTTTAACACCACTTTGTTAAAATCGAAAATAACACAAGTGCAAATGTTGTGTGATACAAAATTAATTGAGTTTATTGGGTCGGTGTGCCACGAACCGTAATACGTTGCTTCTACATATATGCATTCAACGTTTTAGGTCACCTGACCATAGGTCATGGTTACCTATTGCCATAGTCTTTTGTCCGTCGTCATGCATCGTCCATCATACGACGTCCGTTAACATTTCCTTGTGAACGCGATTACTTAAGTAAATATAAACTTTTTGTAGGATTTAAAAAATCAGCATTATTCAACGGTAATTTACGGAGTTATTGCCCTTTCCATTAATATTTACTATTTACTTTATGAACGTAATAACTTTAGTATATCTTAACCGGGATTAATGAAACTTTGTATGTGGACGAACATTGGAAAGATATCGAATGAGAACAAAAATCAGCATGATTCATAGGTAATTACTGAGTGATTGCCCTTTGCACTAATAATTAATATTGGACCTTGTGAACGCGATATCTTCAGTTAATATAAACCGAGATTAATAAACGTTTATGTGTAGAATAATTATATATAACACTGGAAATATCTCGAACGAGTTATAAATTCAGAGTAATTCAACAGTAAGCTACGGTGTTGTTGCTCATTGCACTAATTGTAAAGCAGAGATCTATACATATCTAATGATTTGCTATTATTTTCGTATAATAAACAATCTATTGCATATTACTGGGTGGTTTGTGAAGGTTTATTTGCTTGAGAATAATCACCTTTTTTGCAAATAAATTCATACTAAAAGATTTCACTATGCAATGCAATATCAGATGGGGACGGTGGGTAGGGTGGTTTTTCTATAACCAGTTTCAAATCGCCCGTTGTCAGTATATTGTAGTGGGGTGTGTTGTTTGGTGTCATCGGAAGCATGTTTCAGTGATATAACGCTATAAAAAGGGCAAAAGATCCACTATGCAAGAAGACACTACACCAACATACCGCAGTCACCCAAAACACACAGTCGCACTTCACACACGCTACACACTGCTTACATAGCAGGCCGTCCTTACATTATCCTGGCTGTCAAAAGGACGTTGATTAAATCAAACAAACAAAACCAGTTTTAGAAATATCTCTCTTACTCCACGGAACAACGGTGATCCGACGGTTCGGTCTAGATAATCATGATTCTGACTAAGGCTTGTTAAAAATAGCGAAGGAACTAGTGTAATGTATTTGGAAATACCATCGCTGGCGAAAAAGTTCTGACTGATAAGGCTGTTTAGACCGAGACTTTGTGTGATCAAACACGCAAACGGTAGGTGTTTATTTCGTTGTCAATATGCTTGCCTTGCTTAAATGAATGGCTCATATTTCATTTATATTAGTTTTCTATTTTCTGGTTTACGCTTTGATTATATCCCATTGTAGAAACATACGAGATATTTAATAAATCAAACAAACAAGAGTTTATGTACTGTTATTATTATAGGGAGACGATACTGCATGTTGCCCAATTCACTTTGCCTTTAACATCTGTAAATAATATAATTTGAAATTGAATCCAAGGGCTCATACATAATGGATGCTATATCAAAATTGTCATGCCGTAATCTCTAAATATGTTGTCGTCGTAAAATAGGTCAGTCCTATCAGGGAATGCATTTCGAAATACATGAATAGTTTATTCGTGTTTTAGTAGTTTTGGTAGTTTAATTGTTTTCTCCTGTCTGTCACTAGAATTTAAATTGATACAATTTTTTACATAGATGTTGAAAATGGATGCTCGTATCGGAATTGTCTTCCTTCTCGGAATTGGCATGATATACGGTGCAGCAGTAGTAAGTTATAATATGATATTAACATTAACAGTTTATCGTGTGGTTCTTTTGTTCTAATCTATTTCAAATTGTTGACGGTATACTACGTGTTGCGTTGGACATCTGTAGTATAATATTTTGCTCGTCGCAATTTGATCTTATTGAATATTCGCGCGTATGTGAGCGGAAATTACTAATGTCCAAATCGACTTGGCTAATAAATTGCTATCAACGACTTTTTTATTACATTTTTGTGTAAATTGGATCCATAATTGCAATTTATGACACTGTTTGGTTTTAAAAAAAAACGGAGTGATAAGAACGAAATCAAACGTTGTTGCAATTTGTATTCCAATTATTCAATCAAGGTTTATATATGAATGGCTAAATAGAGTAGTTTTGCATCATTTATATAAACTGTGAAGTATTAAAACATGCCGTTAGTTATTGGTCAAAGGGGAGATAATCAAATCATGAAAATCTTATATAATAATAATTCGCCATCTGAATTGTTAATGGCAATAACACTGAATCTAAATTTAGCAGAAACATAATCATCAATTATCGAACGTGGTCATCTCAACCACTTATGCATTGCTACAAATTTTGGTGAGGAACTTAAGGAGATTAAAAAAATATGGATTGCAGAAAAAAACGAGATATTCACCAGAAATAAAACAAAATATACGCGAGTTCAAAATGATTCCCTTTCCCGACTAAGGTTGACGAGACACACGTGGCTGTTATATCCGCAGTGGACGCTTCCTTTGAAGCTTTGGATCACAATCACAATGGAATAATGGAACTTAATGAATTCGAGGAAAGCTATTACCGATTGGACACCAACCGTACGTATTTCTATCATTTACTTCCGACAATGGTCAAAGTGATCAATTAAAGTATTAAAAGTTTCATTTCAATTTTCTAAATGTAAGGTACTGTACGAAAAATACTCAAGTGTTTAGGTACCCAATCTGATTAAAATACAGATCCTTATATTACCCTCAGCGTTCAATAGAGATACCTAACGAATCAGATTTATAAGAGAATCTGGTAACATCATATAAGGGGTCATGTTCGGATGACATTTATGCCACCTGTATTTCAGATTAAATGCAAATCTACACATTGCTACATCAGTTAAAATCAACATTTAGTCTCAGTATACATATACATTTAGCTCTCTTGCTATTTGCGGGGGATGACTACCGACACGAAAATAATTCTGCCAGCTTTTTTCAAACAGTTTTCTCTTCGGTCAAGATTCTGGCAGCACCAATTTGATTGGCCATTTCCAAATGTCACCAGAACAAGACCCCATATGGGATGTTGTCGGATGATCTTATCAATCAGATTAGTAAGGTACCAGGCGTTTAAAACACTACGTATTAACAAATGGTAATGGATGAAGCCAAAATATATTTATGATAACATTAATTATGATAACATTATAGTACCTTGTACTTGTCAAAAGTCAGATTGTACTTTTGTTTTAGATGACCATATGATCACTGAGTCCGAATATACCGCTGGATCACCAGATCATCAATTCTCAGCCGCCGTATTTAAACAACTCGATTACGATAAGAAGGGCTATCTTGAAAGGGGGGACGCCTACGGCCAATTTTCCATTATGGATACAAGTGGTGAGAAATGGCGAATTAAAATACTATTATCTTTTCTACAATTATAAGTTTTCAATAAGCTTCGCAAAAGCTTTTCTTTTTTTTTTTTCTTTTTGTGTGATTTTTCTTTTGTTTTTATTTTGTGTGCGCGTGTTGGGTTTTTTTTTTTTTTTTTTTTTTTTTTTTTTTTGGGGGGGGGGGGGGGGGGGTCTTTCGAGTGGTTTGTTTTTGCGTATTTTTTGTTATTATTATTATTACTGATTTTTTATATCTATTCTACATTGTAATTATTGTCATACTATTTATCTTATAAACATTTTGGTCTTGCTGAGTATATTCATGTAAATCAACATTGTCTCATTAATGTAGGTGATAATATCGTGAGCAGGGCTGAATTTGACACCTATTTCGTTAAGGTAAGGCAATGATATATGTATAAAGACCAATGTAGATATCAAACAATTGCGTTGTTAAATCAGGCAAGCCTGGCAACTTTTATTTCTCTACTAAAGATGCTCCACCGCCGACAGACCATAAACGATACTCATCATTTGAACAATAACTGATGTTTAATAGTTTGTTTTAAAAGAGAAAAAAATACCTTTCAATTAGCCCATTGATCACGCCGAATACATAAGGTTATGTAATGAAGACAAATGTCAAAAAATTACATTTTTGCGACTAAAAGAGTTCATTGATATCATTTCCAGTAGTATTTCTCAATTTTATTTGGTTTTTAAATTGATATATTTGTGTTACATTTTTATTATTCTACAGCTTATTTTAGCCGCTGCAGAAAATCACTTGACGACTGCTCCCACCTTGTAGAAAACGATATAGCTGCATTTCCAGTTGACGAGGTACATTTAACTGCTATTGAAACTAAATTCCTATTTTAATCTTAACAAACGTTATCCAACACTTCCTAATTGTTAGTCTTTTTTATGTTGAATTGACAACTGCTTAGAGCTCTCGTATGATTAATACTTTTGAAAATCGCGCCAATTCATATGACGCTATACCGGAAGTTGCGGAGGTTGTTTTGAATTCCAGAATGGTTTCCGATACGCCACGACATCACACTTGGATATTTTTTCAATAGGTGAAAATTGTCTACATATAATATTGAATGTTTAAAATCATTAAATAAATCAAATAAAAGCAGTGAAGTGAAAATTATATGCTATCTCTGAGGTTTTTGCGGTCCCTGTCGTAAATGGGAATGGATTTTTAAACACCGGAAGTGCCGTTCGTCACTATAAATCATAAGAGGGGACCCGGCCCGACCGAAATTCCGGAATTCTAAAAACATCGCATACGGATTTCCTTTAAACACACAATTTGGAGAAAATCATAAAAACAAACAGACATAAACCAGATATAATATCACAAAAACGTATGAACTGATGTGGAATGTTTTTTGGCGGCATGATTTTCAAAAAAATAATCAATTATAACCCATCTAAGCACTGGATGAAATGGGGGTAGGGTTGCGAGTTACAAACTTCAAGCTAACAAAATTGTGAAATTTTGATCGAGGACCTCGTGTTTTTATATGATATTTAAAAAACATATTACCTTGGGCATATCATATACAAATATTGTGAAATTGACATGGATTTTCATTTCCTTTTTGGCCTATTCATTGATTTTTTACTGGCAAAAATATGGCAAAACATGATAATTACGTATAGAAACGGTCCTGGGAAATAACAAAAATTAGTTAGCATTTGTAAAAATAAAATAGTTTTGTATATTGTTCTATCGTTAGAAAATTAGGACAAAAAATCAACAGGATCGAGAATACATTCACCCTAATATTACAGAAAACATAATTTTATGAATTTTTCTATTTTCGGTCAGCAAATTTGCATGGATGGTATATTTCAAGCTCAAATATCTCAAAAAGTAGTTCGAGAACACCCATTTATCTTTACAGATTTGAAATCTACATGAAAAATGCAAGAAAATAAGACCTGTTAGAAAAAAATGACATGGGTTTTATGTTGAATTGACAACTGCTTAAAGCTCTCGTATGATTAATAATTTAATTAATTTATATTTTTATTCAAATTGAATACAGACGTCATGATTATTTTGTCTGGGCAAATTACAGAGTTTCCTCGCCTTTGGGTGGGCATCTATTGTGACGTCATTATATTTTGAGCGAAAATCGCTTCTTTTACTCTGAAAATATGACGCTACCTCCGCAAACACGTGACGTCACAATCAATACCTATCGTCAAGGGGAGCTACATTTGTAAATCTGTAATAATTAAATACTGTGTAACAGAATATAAAAATCAACTGATACAATTCAAAGATAATTTAGTATTCTATTATGGCCCTTTCCAGAGGGAACTGTCTCCTATATAGTGTTGTCTGGCGAGGTATAGTCCCCGAGTCAAAGACGAGGGGACTATAACTCGCCAGACAACACTATAGGAGAACTGTTCCCGAGGGAAATGGCCATAAAAGATTTAGTACGTCACATGACATTCATAATGACGTCATATATTTGGTCGCGTGCTCATTCCCGGAGGACTATACTTTAGTATAGTTGCCGTAGTCAGGTATAGTCTCTCGTAGTCAAGAAGGACAGAGAACTTTCGCAAAATAGACCATGGCTGTTATCCTATCGCATTCCTAGTAATTATCATGTGATGTACTAAATACTTTTATTGATCATATAATATATATATTAATTTAAATTTCCTATTTGATCTTTATTTATTACTACACTTATCTTATTACCATGATTTATATTTTGCAGGAATGACATATCAGAGTAAATATGTTGTAAAATCATCACGCTGCTGAGTACATGTACATATGTACTTTTAGGAAAGTAAAAAGTTTATTCCTGTTATGAGAGTCTATGTAATTACTTATGTCTATAAACAATCGTTTGTGAGGTGAATCCTTATCTGAACCTCGCTGATATAACTTCGTGTAACCAAGAAAAAGCTGTTGTGTGGTGTGGAGGTCACCCATTCATGATAAGCGGTTTATTAGTTTAACGTCCTATGAACAGCCAGGGTCATGTAAGGATGTGCCAGGTTAGTTGGTGGAGGAATGCCGGAGTACCTGGCAAAAACCACTGATCAGCGGTCAGTACCTGGCAACTGCCCCACGTGGTATTCGAGCTCACGACCCAGAGATGGAGGGCTTGTGGTGATATAATCAAACCCTCCACCTGTGTTTTTTAAGCTTTCACCTTTTAAGCAATAACCCCGAAAGAACATTAACTTATAACTCTTACGTGTAGCTTGGATGCCCATCTGGTTCACAATTTATTTGTGATAGAACATTTCAAAATTCCTAAATATTGCTTATCCCGACTGCTTTTTATGTTTAGGCTATCTCTGTAACAAGATATCTCTTAATATATTTTCATATTTCCAACATTAATTCTATAAGGTAGAATAGTATAAGAACACAATATCATTATAACCCTTAACAGAACGAAAGTGCGTAACATCTCGTGTACTTTCCGCAGCAATGCAAACATTTGTAAGACCACTTTTATGCCTATTGACTTCTAGGCATAAAGTAGATTGTAATGAATTCTCAACTACATAAATCTATATCAACAACATGTATTTATTGTTTCTCCAATTTTAACGTGTCCACTTTGTAATCCTGCATTCTCCAGGGGTTAGTATCGCTGTCGTTATGTCCACATCATCTTAGTCATTATTTAACCTAGCTGGCTCTTTGTTCATTGTATGCAGTGATGAAATTCGGATATATGTGTTTAGTGGTGTTGTTGGATCGGAAAACATAAAAGAATTTTCAAGAAAATAATGAAACGATTAATAACTTCGTATATTTGATTAATGTATAACACCCTCTCCCTTCTAACAGGTTTTAACTCCATTTTGTATATATAATGTCACTCTATTATCATCTTCGATCCTTCAATTTGTCTTTTCTTCTCGTCTAAAACCATTTCAATGCTGTGTTATATACATTATGAATGCTGTAAAATTGTATTGGGAGAAAACTATATTTCTTGCATGAAAATTTGGGCCTAATCCTAATGTATATACTAGTATTAGTTATAATATATGACATATAAAAATCATAACATACAGAGGTACGTCTGCAAGGTTGCACATTTCACGTTTCTTGTTCGATGACATTTGTACAAAGGTTTGGAAAAAAACTCATTTTTTTTTTTATTAATTTAAGGTTTAAACTATTAAACACCTTTCTGTTTACAATGGTGTATTACACCGTGGTTTAATATTTATGTAATAATATTGTTCCATATTCATAATGTAACCTTTCGATTACCCGTACGATGTGCACTCTCTAAGGCGATATTATACATATCGTACTGGTCATCAAAACACCACATATATAACTTTCACTAGATGTGTATCATTACACAAACCATTCACACTTTCCAACCACACCAAAATGTTTAGAAATATGCGAAATAATCTTATTCTAACCCGTTGTCTTGTCAGTTACTCAAATGGCTGTAAAGTCGTTCAAGGCTTTCCAAACCATTATCTATGATTTCATGATATTACAACACGATTGTACAGACAGATTCCCAACATATTGTCCGACGTCTGATAAGGAACGTACAGATACATACTTATGTAATGATTAACTCTAAGTGAATGTCGCAGGCCAAAGTTTTATGGACATGGCATACCACAAGACTCCGCCTCCGCTCTCTTATTAACTGAAATCTTACTACACCGTATTCAACTCAATTTAATTCGTTTAAGTCCGTGTATAGCTTACGGTAATCATGTCTCTTGGTATCACGTGACGTAAATCAGCAGATAATCTATTTTATTTAAATACAATTTTATATCCAATGTACATGTATTTCCATTGTAAAGCTATCTCAAATGCATCGTAGCTCCCTGCATAGCTAAACTTTGAACAATACTGTCGAAATCTTAGTGTTAGCGCTTGCTGCTCATGCATCCTCCGTACTCTAGAGATTACTATTGCTAACGTTATATCCACTCCTGTACTATCTCATAGTAATGCTAAACGCAGTTCAAGAGAAAAAATCTGACCAAACACACACCTGCAAAGACTTTCTTTAAAGACTACAGAGAGAGCGACGTTTAACTTCAAAGAAATACAGTCAACCACACGATTCTCTTAATGTACATCAAATAACTAAATTACCTATTCTGTTGTATCCTGTTTTACTATGAGATAGTCCATGATAACGACAGTAATAGTAACCCCTGGGGTTTCGAGGATGCTGTTCATGTAGCAATGTTTCTCCTTCATTGTCTACCACCAAACAATACTAATATCCAATGTTATATGAACCTACCCTCAGTTTAATGATATAACATGATGAGATTATGATATTTATAATGTACTATATTTAAAAATGTTTTAGTCGTTCAACCCTTTTTGTAAAGGCATTGACAAACAATCTTACAATTCATATTCAGATTATACCAGTGTTACCCGATTTATGAAACTACGACCAATTTCGTCTTCTCAACAGATTAACGCCAGTTGTTTCTTTTTCTTAATCCTTGTGCCATTTCCTTTTTCCAGCACTTAGCACAGCTGATTTATTTAACTTAGATACATTTAGTTTAAATGTTTAAAGGGACAATTCACTCAGGCTAATTCTTTTACATAACCAAGAAGCAAAATATGGCATAAACGTATTGTTCTACATTTCTTATGAAACATATCATATAAAATATTGACAAATTCCACGTCATTATTTAGTATTTTAATTAATATCGTTGAAATATCAAATCGTTGATCAATATGATGAAGCAGGTTTTAGTTTTAAGCCCATGGTTGTGACATGTGTGTAGATGTTCAAACTCGCTCGCTGTCCGCCATTACACATTGTGGTCGAACTTCTTGTATGCCGAACCCTGTCCCTTGCTCGTAGAGTAATGCAACTTTTGTCTAGAACTGCTCAAATCGCTCTGACAGTAGTGTGTTTACCTTATTAGGTGAATTGTCTTGCCTAAAAAATGATTTTATCACCTTCTCAGTGGTTATGTTGTTTATTTGTTTAACGTGCGTGACTTTGGCTCGGGTATGGGTACAGCGTCCATATTGTACCTGCTTCATCGTATTGATCAACGATTTGATATTTCAACGATATTAATTAAAATATTAAACAATGACGTGGAATTTGTCAATATTTTATATGATATGTTTCATAAGAAATGTAGAACAATACGTTTATGCCATATTTTGCTTCTTGGTTATGTAAAAGAATTAGCCTGAGTGAATTGTCCCTTTAAAACACCAATAAACGTAACTTTTCAGATGTTTTTTATTTGTAATCACAAACATGTACAATGATCGAACATCTCATTTTTTTCGAATTTCGAAAACTTCACAGTTTGTCTCAGTAACATCTTACCTGGCTTTAGACAACATTTTATGCAGAGAGAACGTGGTAACTGTCTTGTTAATGTGTGTGATAATAAAACAAACTGAAAAGTTACGTATATTGTGCCTTTACGCAGATTGCAAGTAGGATTTTCTTCATTTTGATGACGATTATGGTTATTCTTTGCTGCGATTAGTCGATTACGTAGTTCTGAACGACAAACGGAAGATTTCTGACATGGTCTGTCGGAAACATATTGTACAGACAGATTCCCAACATTTTTGCCCGACGTCCGATAAGGAACGTAGAGATAGAATATTATGCAATGGTTAATTGTGTAAAGGCATACAGATATGATTATTCGTTCTATGTTATTCTCATTTCTTATATGTGTACTAGCTTGGTTTTCACCGTGAAATGTTTTATTTTAACTAATTAGCAAAATACGTGCAATCTATAACGAACGATAATAATAATAAAAATAATAAAATCTTTTATTTAACCAGGGTTACATATTAAGGCAAGTCTAATTTACAATATGGCCCTGCATCAAAATATCACAGACAAAATGTTAATAAAGAAAATGCCTTAATTAAAATGCATATACATTTATATCAAAATGCAAATTGTGTGGTTGCTTTCTAATACATAACAGAATGTATACAATGTATAAAACTAAAATTGCGAAAACACAGCAACACTAGAGGCATTTCTAATATCGTCGTTCAATCTGTTTAGTAAATTTGAACAAGTGTAAACAAATGAACGCTTAAAAAACCTTGTTCTAGCATTAGTAATATAAAACTTATTTGAAATTGAAGATCTGGTATTTCTCATACTAACATCCCTAATATAGGTAAACATACTACTGAAAAGACACGAGGGTTAATCCCTATGGGAAATTTTGTAAGCAAGACAGGTTTCCTAAATATAAAATATTTTCAATTGGTAGCCACTTCAACATAGTAAAAAGCGTTTTGGATGGTGTTAAAACGGTGTATGTACTGTATCAGAAGCGGTTGTCATGACAAACATTCCAGTCTCTTGTTCAGCCAATCAGCTTCCTCATTATATCCAAACTCAGACCAAAACTCGACCATCAACTGATACCGATGCACGATGTCAAACTGGCAGACGAACTGTAGTTTCCGGAGACAGACCGGACAAAGAAACAAGGAACGTTTGTCCGATTCCTCTAAATGGTTTGATCCGTTCATGATACAGGAGAAATAGATACAGTGTGAGAGACCAAACATATGGCCGATCTCATGACACATTGTCTTACAGGCACGCTTCATCAAAGTGTTGCTCCCTGTTTCACTACAACACATACAAAATGGCTTTATCAGATATTTAGAATTTATATTTAAATGTCTTATTGAGCTCTGGCATCTATGGTAAAAATAGAAACAACGAAAACATTTTTTTATAATTACAGATAAAGCTAATATACATATAAATATATATGATGTAATTAAGCTAACGATATGACGAGAACTTATAAGAGGATGATGTTGATTTATTGCAGTAAAATATAATTAAGCTTTTACGGTGAATATAAAAGGTTTCTTAAAAAACATTAATAACATCAGAAAATGCATACCGATGACCTAAAATAAGGTTACGACACCAAACATATGCAAGATTTCCTGCGTAATATATGAAAACAGTGGAGAGTCAATTCGCTGTTTTGCCGTCTGGCGCAGTGATAGTCAACTACCGCGCGGTATTTAGGACGACGGCGGGAAACATAATACGACCCGCGTTATGAAAATAAACATTTTATTTATTTTAATCAAATCGTTCAGAAGGTGATGATAAGTGTAGTATTAACGGTAAGTTAATAATTTTTAAGACTCTACAAAATATCGATCTTGTTTTACATTCCCATTTTAAAAATTAAAAGCCGTTTCGGAAAGGTAGTGATTTATTGCAGTAAAATATAATTAAGCTTTTACGGTGAATATAAAAGCGATATACTTCACTCCATTGAAAATATGTATTTTGATATTTTCACTCGCTTTTGACTAATCGGAATGCAGCATTGGTAGTGTAAATATAATTTTGATTGTTACGGCATTAGTTTGTGCGCGAAAATGACGTCATATTTTGTGTAGAAATATGACGTACATGTATGCTTACAAAAATTCAACGTAAAATTTCAACAATCGCAAGGGCAAATAACACAAATACAATTATAAAATACAAAGTACAATGGCGGAATAACCCTTGGAGGAACTAGTAGTGATGGTCTTCTGTAAGAAATCAAATGTGATAAATAGAAAATTCCTTGTTTCTTGATGAATACCAGTAATATTTTATTGAGTGAGATGGAAACTTTGATATTTTACACAAGTGCTTCTTTACACGAGAGCGAAGCAAATATCAAAGTTTTTACATCACTCGATGAAATATAGCTAGTATTCATCAAGAAACAAGGAATATCCTCTTTATCCTTTGCTGTTGTTTTGTAATTGTTGTTGATGATGATGGTGATGATGATCATGATCAGGAGGAGGATGACGATGATGATGACGACGACAACGACGACGATGATGTAATGATGATGGTGTTGATGAGGAAGATGACGACGACGACGATGATGTCATAATGATGATGATGATTATGGTGGTGGTAGTGGTGGTGATGATGATGGTGATGATGATGATGATGGTGGTGATGATGGTATGATGGCAGTGGTGGTGATGATGATGATGATGATGGTGATGATGATGATGATGGTGATGGTGGTGGTGGTGGTGATGATGATGATGATGATGATGATGATGATGATGATGATGATGATGATGATGATGATGATGGTGGTGGTTGGTGGTGAGTGGTGATGATGATGATGATGGTGGTGATGGTAGTGGTGGTGGTGATGATGATGATGATGATGATGATGGTGATGATGGTAGTGGTGGTGGTGATGATGATGATGATGATGATGATGGTGATGATGATGGCAGTGGTGGTGATGATGATGATGATGATGATGATGATGATGATGATGATGATGATGATGATGATGATGATGGTGGTGGTGGTGATGATGATGGTGATGATGATGATGATGATGATGATGATGGTAGTAGTGGTGGTGATGATGATGGTGTTGATCATTATAATAATACAATTACCTTTCAGGCTTATATACAGATGTAGGTTGATCTCCAAAATTTGACAAGTAACGAGCTAAGGAGTAGACTCCGCACCCTGTGGACATGTTGGCCAAACCAAAAACAAAATTCCAAGAGTCCTTTGGATACAGATCGCACATGGTTATCCCTGCGACACAAAAAGCGTCTTCGGGAACCAGATTTATCATTTGGTCCAGAACTTTACTTGCATTGACTTGATAAGTATTCGAATTTTCATTCAAACGATCCGGAACTTTTCCTTTGAACTTTTTTGCTTTCATTACTTGAAGTTTCATTCCAAAAAATATTGAAGCAAATTTCTTCAGTGAGTCTAAAATGTTAGATGGAACAGTCGCCTCATCAAATTTTAGCGGCAGAAGATATATCACTTTCTGTCTATGTGTTGGGTACCTAGCGGAACCTTGGAGAAATCTTTCAAATGGTTGACCTTCAGTTTTGTGTTCAGCTAGCCATTCAGATTTCTTTGGTTTCTTCAATGGTGTGAAGAAATCAGCATCTGGATAATTTTGTATAAAAAGCATGGTGAAACATTAATTGTGTAAAATATATTTGTAGCAGAACGGTTGAAGCAATTTATCATTGATGGTTTCCTAGATATTGAGATGTATTTTCTTAAGTCTTCAAATGGCCGTCGATTGTACGAGATTGATAAATAGATCATTTACCCCCCCCCCCCCAGTGCATACAATGTTCTTAAAATAAATATCCTTATTTTCACTCTGTTTGATAGAGGATCTGACAACATCCCAAAAGGGGTCACGCTCGGATGGCGTTTTGAATTGGCCAATAATATCACTACTTCTTAATTTCTTGATGGGGACAGAATGGTTTGCAGAACTGCCAGAATAAGATCATTTCGGCCATACTACATGCTGAGATGAAGTGTCGTTACCGAGTGGCGTAGCTAGTTGGAGAGAATATGTTTGAACTGAAAATACAGAAAATGAAAAGGTCATCAGGATATGACCCTATTTAGATGTTGTCAGATCATCTAGAAAACAAATAGACTGCATTTCGATCAAATTGCTGCACAACTGAACTAATGATTCAAAGTGCTATGTTTCATGATGTTTGTGTGAGTTGAACCTTTACATATATTATAGGGGATAAGATAATATCATGTAATAGTATGAAGTTTGACTTGATTTAAAATCACATTTTCTATTATCATTAACGATAATCAAGATAAGTGAATAATGTTCATGGTTTTCATAACCCTTCATGTAAAGTCAATTTGTGCCAAGAACTAATATATAACATGTTCTTTGTTGCCGCCAATGTCAATGGATTTTATTGGAAAGATGTAAAGAATAACAAAGTAATCATTTTGGTTGGAGTTTTGTGCCAAATCCACACTATATTTAAGTACATGTGATATGTTTACCTTCAAAAAATAATGTATTCTTGAAAATATCATTCTCTTAGACTTTCTACTGTTATCAATGGTTCACTGTATCAGGTCGATGAATATTTTGGTGGGAATGATCATGAGTTACAAATTAAAAAAAATAAAAATGATATCAACACCACTGAGCGACTTAATCAAAAATATATATGTATAAAAAAAAATACTTTGGTGATCACTGGTTAAGAATACTCTGCTGTGGTTTGAATTAAATTGAATTGAATTTCGATAAGTTTTTTATTATTAGTTTCAAAGATAAACTGCCATTTTTTTGTACAAAATTATTTATCGAAATGTGTACTGTGTAAACATACAATTGGAAGTATAATACATATTATGTATGAAAGGTGTATATCATATGTATATATGTACTGCGGATGTGTACCGATTTTCCTATCAAAACTCCAAATTAGTGCTAAATACATTGTAGGTATTGTTGTGTTGTGCAGATATATTTTGTAAGTATAAGATAATAAATATAATTTATCAATATAAGCCATGGTTTAAAAGTACATAAAGATATCATATTTTAAAATGTATATCAGTGCACTGGCTGCCTGTTCCTCTGTTACCGGTAGGCCTATTCTATCTATTTTCACGATTTATACAATAAATATTTTGAATTGTGTGAACACTTAATTGTTTCATTTTTATATAGAATTTAATCAACACCTTATATCGATCTTACATTGTATGTATGTAGATAATATCACAGGAGTTTGACGTTCTGTCAATAATATATAGTATACATATATAAAAATATATATATATATATATATATATATGTATACTATATATCATTGACAGAACGTCAAACTCCTGTGATAACAGAACGCAGAGCAGCACGCTATACAACAAGCAGATACCACAACACAAGTTCAGTACAAGACATGATGGAAAACCTCAACTGGACCTCACTACAAACACGCAGAACAAGAACACGTTTAATTTTATTTTATAAAATCATACACCATCATGTGGCAATAAACTATAGTCAAATTCTCAATCTGACAGACTTCAGGACGAGACAATCACACCCATTCCCATATAGACATATATAATGTAGCTGCCACCAAGGACATATTCAAACACTCTTTTTTTCCACACACAATTAAACAATGGAACATCCTACCGGTGGCTACAGTACAAAGCACTACACTAGAGGTCTTCAAGTCACATATCCTAAAAACAGAACTTGAAGACCTAAACCCCACTCCCTAAAATTTCTATCATATTTTTATCTTATAACTGTCACTAAAAGAAAATAATAAAAAAAAATAACATGCACCTTCACGATCACTGTAAATAACTTCACTCTTTTTTTTTCCACAATCACGCCTCTGCCAATCCGCACAATATAATCATCGGCATCGATGGATTTGTGAACGTCAAACTCCTGTGATAACATGTTTCTTCTGTGGATATGTGCATGGGTACATAAAAGTAGTATCATCAAGGTTATTTTTCCAGTAACTGCATGATAAAAAGGATATTCCATACAGTGGATTTAAATGATTTGCACATGCACGTATATCATTGTCATGGTCAGGGGACTTATCTTGTGTAACATATACCAGTGTTTCACTAACAACATACCAGGAATGAAACTTTTGACATCTTTCAATAAGTCGTCCTGTTGTCGTTTCCTTGACGCTCGCCCAGTGATTGGTTTTAGTCGAATAAGGCCATCTCCGCTGCTTTCCAAACCAATAGCAGACCAGTGTATTTTCGCATCATCTCGAGTATTAACTAACCGAGCAGCCATTCTGTGTTAAACAAATTATCGACAAACAGACGAACACGTTTCATTGTTTACAAATTCCATCGATGGCTTTTCGTTATTTCCTAACACAAAAGAGTTCCGCACTAGTTCCCGCGCGTATAATCGATGTACACTGATATGGCGGAGAACAGAATACCATCGGGATCTTTGCCTATCCTGAAAACAATAAACGATATTGTTTTTTATTCTTTCTGATATTTGTCAATCTTTATTAATGAAAATATCGAAAATTTTCATACGAGGCGCGACGCCCACTATATATTCAAAACATAAAACACTTACCGATATGTGGGCTTGTGGCGCAATGGATAACGCGTCTGACTACGGATCAGAAGATTCCAGGTTCGAATCCTGGCAAGCTCGTAATTTTTCCTTTTGTTCCCCCGTTTTTATTATTTTTTTATTTTTTAGATATATATCAAATCAATATTTTGTTATCCAATATTGGATTATAATAGAAATTTCGATTAAAACGATAACCGATTTTCAAACAGATTACCATAACAAATCAAATTGATGTACCGTATCCGGCGAAATTATTGCCCCACTCTTCTGAAGAAGGAGTTGGAATTTAATTATTTTTAATGTCTTCATTACATGGATTTAACGGATGTGTGATGTTTATAACATTTACATTACATGAACGACGTAATAATGCATATAATTATTGTTTATAGCGAGATATTGATGTGCCATGATAACAGAAAGAGTTACAATACGGCCAACTTTTTTTTAGTTTGTTGTTTTCGAACCCAACCACAGGTGTTCGTTTCTAATGTAAGTATAAGTATTATACTTATACTTATATTAGAAACGAATACCTGTGACCCAACTAACATTTTGGTCCCCTAGGCCTAATGTGTTAAGCACATTTGTAACATTTCTAAGTGACTTAGGAATACTGTAGATAATTTGTCAGTTGATTTTGTACAAATAAACCGTACCGTAAGGAGTCGCAAAATACCTACAGAATATTTTTTTAATTAAAGTTGGAGAGTCATTTGACACCATATATTTACATAAGAGACCATGGTGAAAAACGATAAAACCATTAAACACGAGGCAAAAAAAATCTTACTCTGCGAAACTAGTTTACAGACCGCCATACCTATATTCATGTTTTAAGGTATATACAATTAAAGTCTAGTGCTAAGTGCATTTGAATGGGATATCCCATTTATTTGCTATTAAACAGGCCACCGCAGGAATTTTAGACCAATATATTCTACCTAAAAAATCGTGTGATACCAGTATTTCACGGCTCCACTTCAGCGATAATCTACAATGTATTACATATGGACAGTGATTTAGATACATGTACACTTATTCTAACGTAAATATTCTAACGTAAATACGCATGCACATGTACCTTTCATTTTTTTTCTCTAACACGTTGATTTGGTGTTCTTAATATCAACCCATAACTATGATATATACAGAACACACTAACATAATTTTCCTCATTTTGCTCACGCGCATTTCACTTATACACGTATATACATATCGATTAAGACGTTCGTTTGACCACTCGATCGGGTCCGAATTGCTTGCAGCCTAGTCACTTATTGGTCAGAGATATAAAATGAATTAGTCATGTGACCAGACAAAGTCAATATAACTATGACCACATATGGTAAAACATAAGATGATCCACCCCGGGTTTTGACACCCGTCTGATATCCCCGGGCATGACCAGTGACAAGATGTACATATGTATGTCAATACTGCGCTTTAACTATGATTGTCGTGATGGAATAATTACATCGGAAATTAAATAAATATTGTTGGATAAAACCATCCTTATTTAGGCTAGTTAAACGTTAAGTGATTTCAAATGTGAAACAGTTTACTAGATTTTTAAGCGAATTGGTGTACAAATTGCAATTACTTTGAAAAAATTACTAACGTCATGAAGTTGTCCATTCTCCACTGCATTAGCACAGTGTTCTGTATATAAGGCAAATATGTTTGTGCGATATTGAAGTTATGAAAATGAGTTGGGAAAACTAATTCATTTATAGAATTTGAATATATCTGTGCACGTATTTTACTCAAAAGGTTAATCGATATATATACCCATATACTTTAGCTTAATTGTTTTGTAATCTTCAAATATGATTTATATTATATGTATTTATCTATTATTGATTAAACCACCAAAGGATATAAAAATAGTTAAAACAGCAAAAGCAAACAAAATATATGAAAAATATATATTACAATTTATTGGATGTATTTTTTGAAAAGTTAACCGTCATTCTTGACCTGCTTATATAATAGTGTATCAGAGTACATAATGTATACATTACAACCGATGTGATGAAGTAGGTCATTCGGAATGTAAACCACAGCGTAATCGATGACCAATCATACGTTTGACATGTTCAAGTAATTGATACGTCAAAACATCACATACCGGCGCTAGTGCGCATGCGTCATACAGAGACCTAGATAAACCCCTTGCCCGAATATTCTGGACCATCATTTTCTTTTTTTCGTTAGTTCGGACGCACGAGGAAAGTCCATCATGAATATCATCGGCAAAATTGGAAGAGTTTTCCTAATTGTCTTGAATTCCTTATTCCTGGTAAGTATATAGATACATTTTTTTTTTTGTAATTTGTAATTCATTAACGGATATATACATTCTTCTCTTTCTGTTTTCTTTCTTTATTTTTTTTTTTACATAAAAAAAAGTTGATATTTATAATATACATTTTCAAGTTACTATGTATTATTACCTGTTTCTTTACACATACATACAAATACATGTAACTTATAATTCATGCATGCAACTTCATTTATCTCTGTATGTGAGGTTTCGGGAAGCAAATGCAATGAATATAAAACATTTTCTTTGGTTTAGGATATCATATTGCATGTAGTTTAATTTTTAACTTTCGATTTTGTTTCTCCCCCCCCCCCCCCCCCCCTTCATACTTCTCTCTCCGACCTTTTTTCTGTTGATCCTTTGACTCACTTTAATGTCTCTTTATCACTGTTCCCCACTTTTGGTATTCTAAATGAACGTCCGACCCTTTGATTTCAGTTTCTCTTCCAATCGTGTTCGGTCTTTCCATGACCCACCAGACACTTTTTTTTTAAAGATGCTCCACCGCCGACAGAGCATAAATGATTGTCATCATTTGAAAAATAATTAGTGTTAAATTGTGCATATATATGTCTAATTAACACAAAAAATAATATAAAATGATTGACTTCGCCTTTAGTGCATGCGCAATCAGTACTTCATTCCATATAGGATATAGTGCCATGGAATTTTTTTGGGATGCAATTAATTATTTTTCATATTTTAACTTGAAGTCAAATTAAAAGCTCAAACTTTTCAGTGGTGGTAACGGTGTAAAGTAAGTAACTTTTGTAACTTAAGAAAAATACTTAATCGTCTGCTCCTGTTTTTGATAGTGAAAAAATACCATTTGTCAGCGATGGAGCATCTTTAACGTTCCGCCTAAAGGGTCATATGTTGCGATCTCGTCCCCTATGTTCTACCTCTCCTCTTCATCTTATTTGTCTGTTGCGTTCTCCTCCCCAGATACTAGGAGTAGCTGCCTTTATTGGTGGGATAGTATTCTACAATAACAGTGGCGCCACAGGACCCAATGTCGCAGAGGTGATGAACCAGATCACCATCGGTAACTTCACATTGGCCAACCTCGTCAAACTCATCGCCGGACTCTTCATCACCGTCGGAGTTGTCAGCGTCATTGTCGCTATCATCGGAATCATCGGAGCCTCGAAAAAACAGAGAGCGCTACTCATTACTGTAAGTATAGAGAAACCAACATCTATTCTCAAATCTTCACAAATAATTCAATACTCACTGTCTAGAAGATTACTGAAACTATATTTCACAAACGAATCAATACATATGTATTGCCAGCATTCAATATACATGTTTACCGATAAACATTTATATATGAATCGTGTAAAATTTTCTCAAACAGATTTAAAAAATATGAAATTTTGTGATGTGGTACGGAAAAGGGTCTGTTGATAAAAAAATAAGACTTAAACACTTTTTTTCCTGTCCAGTAATTTATTTCATTCAAGGATAGTCCATGGAAACTCTTTTTTTTTATGATGAACGTTTTTAATGGAGATGTTTGGGAAAGAATTCAATCGGGATTTTCCGTTACTTTCCGTAATTTCCGGGAAATGTTTGGGCGTCGGCTGATGGATGGGTTCATTATAAGGCAAATTGATAATTCGTAATCACCAGTGGTGACGAATCAATGTTTACACACATATCGATGATTTTTATACTTGCCTTTAGGGGTGGGTAGGTTAAAGTATGTGACATACTAAACGAATTTTTACCTGGTAAATCACCAGGAAAATAACCCAGGGCAAACTATGTTGTCCATTCACTTCATGTACATTTACTATACAATCAAGTATATGTATTTTATCATATACGTCTCTATCGAATAACTTAAATTGAGTTAAAAATGAACAAGTTATTGTACGTAGTTCATTAACATTTTTTTTTTTTTTTTTTTTTTTTTTTTTAATTTTGAATATTCGACCCACCATACCAACACAATGTACATGCGTATAGGGAACCAAATAGCCAATAGTAGAACTTCAAATCATACATGCATATATATATGAAACAAAAATGTTTTGTACGACGCGGATTTCGGTCAGGTGTAAAGAAACTGTTTTAAATATGACTGATAATGATAAATCTAATTTTCTATGTAATAATTCATCTGCTGTTCATATTTTTTATGAAGAACAGTCAAAAACAAAAATAACATATCAGTAATTAAAACCGCGACCACCTCTGCATTATTATCTTTATTTCACTCCAAAATGAAAAGTACATATGAATAACAATATTTGATGATTTCCTCTGCCGTCCCCTGACTGGTCTTTATACACAGGTTTGACTGTATATAAAAGTGTATCGTTGCTTTGGTTTCAGTATGCCGTGGTCGTCATCATCATCATCATACTGGAGTTGGTCATAACTGGTGGTGTGGCACAGATGAAGAATGATGTGAGTATACCTTATATGGAATTATATGGGATTCTGCGTCAATTATCTAGTGATTTACCAATGGGCTCCTAAATCCATCAAATGAACCTGTATTTGGTCCATGAACGGCAGATATGCCATGTACATATACGTATAATGGGATTCAATGTTCTTGCGATCGAAGACAGATTGTGTTGGCAATCAAATGATGCTCTGAAATTATCTGCATTCATGACCCTTTTAGACCTTTCCCTTACAATACATATATAATACACTTTGTACAACAGAATTAGGATCCCAGTCCGGATGTTCATTGAAACAAAATCATTATGGCCAAACCAGAACAACTACCTATGAACATATGGACTTCTTTTGGAATCGTTAGATATCGCCCTGCCTTTTAGATTATTTTGGTACTAACATGTTTTCTTATATAAATTTATCCATAAGGATGATTATTTCTAAATCATTTTCAAAATTATTCTATTTTTATTTCCATCACACGACAAATAATAATTCAAATGCCTGCTCTTTCAGCTGAATAGCACAGTGAAGAGGAGGATGTTGGAGCTCCTCCGACCGTACGAGGGGAACCAAGGCAGTGCTCTCACCAATGCCTGGAACTGGCTCTTCATGACAGTAAGTACTTCTGGGTGTTATTTTGTGTGTGTGTGTGTGTGTGTGTGTGTGTGTTTTTTTTTTCTTTATTTCGACTAACTTAAGTAAGACTTTCCTTACTGTGACTTCTCGTCCTTGGCAGCGGTAATGAGATGCCTGTTATTGAGGCAACCCTGCAGTAACAGGAGTCATTTTAGGAGTGATTAAAGTGACAACCACCAAATTAATTTTGTGGGTGTTTTTTTGTACAGATAATTAGATTCTAGATTACTAATCACGTGCTTATTTCTAATTTCCAGTTCGACTGTTGTGGAGTGAACCCATTGATCCAAACAAACGACATGATCTACACCTACTGGTGGCAAAACTTCAACCGGGGTCCAGATCAGATTCCAGGGTTCTGTTGCAGGGATGCTAATCCTCAGAACGCACAGTTTAACACCAGACAAGCCTGTACTATCGCTCCAACCTCTCTCAACTCCTTTGTAGACAGAGTAAGTATATATGTAGAGGGTGAGAGCTCCGTCCGGCGAGTTATCTAACATCTTAAAGGCCCACTACCTTTCTAAAACGGCTTTTATGTAAAACGGGATCGATAATTTTGAAGACTTACAAAGTTTATTAACTTTTCGTTAATTCTACACTCATCATCATCTAATTCAATTAAAATAAAGAACATGTTAATTTTCATAACGCGACCGTCTTATGTTTCCTTAATACCGCCTGGTAGTTGACTATCACCGCGTCAGACGGCAAAGCAGCAAATTGAATCTCCAGTTATCATATATTACGCAGGGAATCCTGCATATATTTTGTGTTGTTACAATGCACCTCTTAGGCCATCGATATGTATAAATTTTCTTATGTTATAAATGTTTTTTAAGAAATTTTTAAATTTTGCTCCGGAGAAGTAGTGGACCTTTAAATTCAAGGAACGGCATTCTACGACTTTCTAAGTTTAAAATGATAAGATCATTTGTACTTTTATGTCGTATTTATCTCATGAGCTATATTTTGTTCACAGGGATGTTTCGATGTCATGTACCAGACACTGAATAAATATAACGTAGAGGCGATAATTGGTTGTATCCTATTTCTATTGGTTGAGGTAAGTCTTCTCGAAAATATGAAAATCCTGTTTGTATCGGTTGAATATGTTATCTCATTTTCTATTGGTTGTTGTAAGGTGTAAATATTATCTTTCTTCTTATTGGTCCATGAAATATACGGTTCCTGCTTCTAAAGTCAAAATAACTGCGAGTTTTCCTAATGTGTTGACCGTAATAATTAAAGCGTAATTAATCCATGGCTCAACAAGAAATCACGCTTTCTAAATCCAATAGAAGCTGGTTTTGGTTATATGATTTTTGTTGTTGAATACAAAAGTTTATTTTATGTTGGGCGAATCTTGAAACCAACAATCAGTGTAGAAACAGAGGCTAATATAACTGATTGCGTACAATAACGCTTTTAATTTTGTTCTCGAACAGATTGCAGCGTTTACGTTTGCAGTCCTCATGGCCCATCAAATCGGTCGCCAAGCCAGTAAAAAGAACATCACGTAAGAGCTTGACGTATCATTTGTACGGCTGCCCACGTGAGAGGAGACAGTGGACATGTAAACAACTGGAGAGAAACTCTCGGGTGATATTTAGAAACAATTCAATTTGAAGACAGCGGCGGGTCTGTTCTAGGAAAGTGATAGACAAATTAGACTGGCGGGAAATCCTGTCACGATTTATGTGAAATGGCCCTAAGACTATGGCAGAGGGTAGAAATATTAGGAATGCAGTTTTTATAAATACTACATTTTTATAACCATACTGTATATTGTCGTCTAACGTGTTGAAGGAAGACTTTGTCTAAATGCATTTTTTTTTACAATTTTATACTTTTATATACATGTATCATGAAATGTCCCATTTATAGAATAAATAAATTAAAAAATGTTAATATGCATGTTGCTGTGTCGGTTGTTTATATCCAAATATGGCATGTAATACTTTATTTAGCTATAAATCCTCGGGAAATTATTGCTGAAGTTCCTGGTAGTTGACTATACATTTGTCCATTTTTTTTGTCTGTTTAGGGTTACATTGACAAAAAAAATAGGGTCGGTCGGTCGGCGTTTTGTGTGTGCGTGTCTTACACTCTAAAATAATGGCCGGAACCGGAGTCCAAGATAGAAATCACGACTTTTTTTCGTAGAAAAGTTGAAAAAAATAGGGTCGGTCGTGTAACCCTAAACGGACATATTTTTTTGCCTTATATACCCGACACGTGCATAAATTACTTACACTTCTCGTATACAGACCACGTAATGACATTTCCTGGATGAATATCCCGCTCTTATTCCATCAATAGTATATTGCCATTACAGGTGAAGGAACCATTGGTACATAAGCATGATAGAGATATACATTACTAAAAGAAAACCACCACACAGGTAAACATATGTTGTTTTATAATTTTATTTTGAACCCGAAAGTTCAAGTTTAGTACAAATCAGTTGTTTTTCATACAAACTTACAAACATTTCCTCAGTATGAGGAAATCAATTAAATAAGTTTCTGTTATTTACAATGTGACTGCCTCCTAGCTTCCTTACAATGGCTACATCACAATCTGTATAACAACCAGCCTCTGTACAGTGGAACTTCCCAGCTGTTTAAGGTTTACCACACAGGAATTTATCACAAATCAGAAATATGTTATTTTACCTCAGAAATGAGTAAGTCAGATTTGATTTGGGATTTGTGTACTCAATTAAATATACATGTTTACCAATAAGCAATACATGTACATGTATATATATCTACTCCTCCATATCAAACTGGCAGCTCCTGTCAAAATACTCTTCATTAGAAAATTTGAACCAGTTCATAAATCAGGTGCAACGTACCTAATTGAAAATTAACACAAACGTTTGATCTTCTTGGAAAGAAATGACCCTAATTCATAAATTGTACCACACAAAAGGAATGGGTTAAAGTTTAAATGTGAAACCATTTCGATAAATTAGAGCTAATTGGCTATGGGGCCAAGAACGTGACCACCATAGCATTAGAAGTTCCACTGTACAAATGGTCAATAACGATAAATCTCTAGTTAAGATTGTTTCTCGGTTTTCTACTTGAATGGTCAAATGTTAGGTGATGAGGCCACAAGACAATTAAGACACGTGTGACGGATGTAGTTTCTCTTCAAATCACATTTGATTTATATACATGTATATGTAACTGTGGAATTTACAATGTACTTCTTACAAAACCAGAAGATTCCTGGTTTATGGATTCCACACAGATGTGACATAATTAAAACTAATCCCAAGTTACCCATTATGTAGTCTCAAGCACCAGCTATGCATAGACTTTTTCTCTGGATACTAATTATTAGATTAACTTTGTATGTTTTCCTAGAGTAGCACTCGTCCTAAAACAGCGTCCAAGTGCCAACAGCTTACAAAGTGTTCTAGCCTAGGCCTACTAACATTCCACCATCACATTGTGTATACCAATGAAAATATCGCATCTTTTAGTGTTTTCTGCAGCATGCTATGAACATAATTACAAGAAAAAAATACAAACGAAATTGAACAAATGACAAGTAGGTCAACTCTTAGTTTCTGAGTTGTGACATTTTTCAAGTTTGATCAAAGGTATTTGGTACTATAATCTTAAAAGTACATAATATTTTAATTTCATATCACAAGCACTACTTTACAATCTTGTATAGATTTTCACCCAGAAAAAACATTTATACATCAATATTCAATTTACTATGTTTAAACACTTCGAGTTAGAGATCTGGGGTGAGAAATGCTTAAACTTGATAATGAAACCATATCAAACATACCGGTAACCCTTACCCAGGACTTAAAATATAATCTGTCAAATATTGAAAATATCTGATAAAAATAACATTTATGTGTGACTACCAAGTACATTTTGATGCATATGATAACACTTAAAAGATGATTTCATTGACTTTCTAGAAGCTACATATAAAGTTTGAGCTTGAATTTAGAGAAGTTGCATAAACAGAAAATTCTAAATCCACATTTTAATAAAACACTTCATTGTGAGGATAGAACTAGTGGTGAATACATATTAACAGAACTAGTCAGACTGAGATCTATATCCAAACCAAATGGAGTACACCTTTCCCATTGAATTGAGCAAGCTGATTTCTGAAGGCTGACTAGTACTGTTGATTTAAAGCTTTGTAACAGTTACTATACATCACTAGTTCTTTAACAGTAAACTGTGTACTATAACTACACCACATCTATTGAACTTAATCTATACTACAGTCTGATTTGTTCAAATGTAATTCATTCTGAAAATAAGAGATTTTAAATAACTGACATTTGAAAAATTATATAAGCTTTTGATAATCATCCTAATGCTTCATTATTTTACATGATTCGATGTTTGATGAAACAAGTTACTTGAATGAAGTCTCAAGTTTTCATCGAATAGGTTTAATAATGATATTTCATGTAACCTCAAATATCAGGAGTGAAACAACTGGATACCACAACAGATAACAAAACATAATCCAGTCATGTGACCTTAATAGGCTAAGTGTACGTCACATGACTTAATTACATAGGACGCGATCATGCATCACTGGTCATGCATCAAAGTCAATGTTGCAGGACACATTATAAATATCATTGTAAGTTTTCTTTAAATATCAGTCTCTCCAAACTTCAAAAGCACTCACACACTACCATGCATATAAAAAAGTAACAGATTTGGTAACAAACATGGCATAACATGAAAAAGGCTATAACTGCATTCACACAACGTTACATACAATCATAACTCGCACAACAATATCGGGTACATACAATCATAAAACAGACTAGACTCCAATACGTACACGTCATACCATCATAAAATAGTCTCCAAATGTTTTACCTTACCACAATGGATCAAGTTTAATATCTAACTTTACATAGCTGTATTTTCTAAATTTGTACAAACCCCTTGAATGACAAAAGCAGTGTATCATATACCTATATTGGCTGTAAAGATGAATGCAGACCTATACTAACACTAAACAAATATATTTTATTTGTTGAACAAAAAAAAAATGAAAAAGTATCAGGTATTAAAATGTAGTTAAAACGTTGAATAATGGACAAATATTGATCTATTTTGAATTAAATCTCAAGGCATATATTTTGTTCTCTTCATTTTTTAAGTAGATTTGCAGATTGGATTACAACACAAACCTGAAGACATGGCACACACACTGGAGAACTATCATATGAAACAAACCATAACTGGCATACATGATTTATATGGACCAAAATTAGGCATTGTTGGTCAAATGTGGACCAGGCCAAAACAGGCATATATGGTCAAAAAGGAATATGGACACATACATAACAGGCATTCACTGGTCAGAAATATGAAACAAGACTATTAACAATGAACAGTAGGAAATTGTCTATAATACAAATGAAATGAAAGTGGGTGTTATTCCATTGTTTGAACAGTCGATTGTGTCATTGTGATCAGTTTTGTGGCACCCAAACGTTCTGATACGCCTGGTCTAAGGGATTCACGCACTCGCTGTAGTTTTTTCTCTGCACACACAGTCACAAGTCTGTTTAAATCAGCAGCTGAATATCCCAGTAACATCTTCAAATCGCACACAAACTTGTACACAAATCTTTTTCCATGTACCTACAAACGAAAAAAAGAAAGATTTGTAACGTTCCAAGAAGGCAAGGAAATAGCATATTTTATCATTTCCATAAAAGAATGGTACAATATCTCTATCAAAAGCAATTTTGAGATGCATGCTATTTCATTGATACAAAAAACAACTCATTATCATACATATTTCATATAATACATAATTCACGACATGAAAGAGCTGCAATTTGATCAAAAGTACAGTAGGAAATTGAACAATTTCTTTTGTGTAATTGGTAGAAAATCTAAATAATATTTTATTTGTTTATTGTCATTTTATGAATAATCATAAGAATCATAATATTGAAGATGCAGTACCAACCTTTGCAATCATATCACCATCATAATAATAACGCAGAGCCCGACTGAGCTTTTCGTAGTTCATGGTTGGCTTGTTTTTACGCTGTCCCCACATCTGGGCCACCATCTCAGGATTGTTAAGTTTGAACTCGCCATCATCTCCGAGCCACTGGATCACCTCTCGACAGTCTTTGTCTGTGAGAAGCTCGAGTAAGAACTGCCATAACTGTATCTGTCCGTTGTTACCTAGTGAAGAAAGCATTTTTAAGGTTTCACAAGGGGTTTTGTATAGAGGCTTCTGCCCGCACAATAAATTTGTTGTAAATCTATGAATTAATGAATACTTAATTGAAATACAAATTTTTCAATTGAAACACAAAATTTTCAATTAACACTTGATTCTCATGTAAAGATGTAACCCATAGTAAATCTTAGAAAATAGCAAATGATCCATGAAAAAAATTACTCACCTGTTCTGTTACCTGGTGAAGATAGTCTTTCATCGCCTGTGATGCGAGGAGATCGAGGTCTATGGTGTTTTATTGTCCGTACCCGACCTGTTAATGTAAAATTTATTCATCTTTATAACTACTGGAGATGCTAGCATTTTATATCTATAAATAGTGAAATGTTAACAACACTACTGTCTGACCCTACTGAACAATTCCACATTCTATCACACTATAGCTGAACTCTTTACACATTAAAATTCAACCATATCCACTGTGGGAAGTAAATGTAAGAATACCCTTTTGGGAATTGAAAAATGGAATGCCTCTGAGTCAATGTCTCTGAGACAGTATTTTAAAGTATTTTGTTTTTCTTTTCAAATAATTCTGCAAATCAAAAAAAAATAACAGAAGCCTGTGGTTTTATTGGCATAGAAATTAAATAAAGCAGTCTGCATAAAGGGCATATTGCCATATCAATAAAATTCTGGTACCAAAATCATTGATCATAATACATTATTGTATTTCTAACACGAATATGGGAAAAATGAATTTCATTATAATTATATCAGCATTATAGATAGTGCTACATTTTGTTCAAAATATTTTTTAATAGTTGTGACGGAAGGGAGGTAACTCACCATCTTGTCCGCCTGAGGTTGACACTGTAATCGTTGTAATAGCATGTGGTGTGGGTTGCTGCATCACGGCTAAAAAATAACAGGAACACATGTTAGTTCAAACACTAACAGTACAGAAAGCTATATTCCATTCATATAATGTCTACATGAACTCAGAAACAAGAGGCCCAGAGGGCCTGTATCGCTCACCTGGTTTGTAATGCCAAGTAATGTTCTGAATACAGGTTCATTGTTTCTTTTATTGCAGGAATTTTAATATTAACCTCTAAATCCCCTATTGGGCCCCACCCATCCTGCCCCCAGGGGGTCAGAGCCAAAATTTATACAAGTTCTGTTCCCCTTCCCCCAAGGATGTTTGTGGCCAAATTTGGTTACAATCCATGCAGAACTCTAGGACAAGTAGCGATTTATAGGATTTACCTCTATTTCCCCTATTGGGCCCCGCCCCTCCTGCCCCAGGGGGGTCAGAGCCAAAATTTATACAAGTTCTGTTTGCCCTCCCCCAAGGATGTTTGTGACCAAATTTGGTCACAATCCAAGCAAAACTCTAGGACAAGTAGTGATTTATAGGATTTACCTCTATTTCCCCTATTGGGCCCCGCCCATCCTGCCCCCAGGGGGTCAGAGCCAAAATTTATACAAGTTCTGTTCCCCCTCCCCCAAGGATGTTTGTGGCCAAATTTGGTTACAATCCATGTAGAACTCTATGACTAGTAGCGATATAAAGGATTTACCTCTATTTCCCCTATTGGGCCCCGCCCCTCCTGCCCCAGGGGGGTCAGAGCCAAAATTTATACAAGTTCTGTTTGCCCTCCCCCAAGGATGTTTGTGGCCAAATTTGGTTACAATCCATGCAGAACTCTAGGACAAGTAGCGATTTATAGGATTTACCTCTATTTCCCCTATTGGGCCCCGCCCCTCCTGCCCCAGGGGGGTCAGAGCCAAAATTTATACAAGTTCTGTTCGCCCTCCCCCAAGGATGATTGTGGCCAAATTTGGTACCAATCAATGCAGAACTCTAAGACTAGTAGTGATTTAAAGGAAATGTTGACGGACGGACGGACGGACGGACGACGGACACTGCGCCATGACATAAGCTCACCGCCCCTTTGGGCCAGGTGAGCTAAAAATACAAGAATTTTTCTTTTTGGCTCTATATCCTCCCACCTATTTCATTACCATAAGAGTATGTTTCATATTGCAATAAACATGTAAGACTTTGTCAGATAGATGTTTCAGGGCCTAGTCTTATCAGTTCATATTGTCCTTTAGTAATAAACCATTGTCACATGAGACTTTCAGCTACAAAACTATGGAAAAGAAGAAGAATAGATTCATGAAAATAACATTACAGTCACTGTTAAAATTCCACAGATCTCACATAGATAATGCTTGTTCTACCCAAGCAGGACAAGGGAGGTACTGTAAGTTACATATTACACACCAACAAACTTGCACTTCCTGAGGAGTTCGAGATGAGTCCAGAACACATCGCCTTTGTCATTAGGAATAAGTTTAATGAACTCTGGATGTGATAGTTCACACAGCTGTTTCCCATTGATACCAAACATATCAGCATTGACTCCGTCTAACTGGAATTCCTTCATGGCCCACTCAATCCAATGTCGCACATGGACTTCACTCCACTGGACAGGATCTGTAACCATCACAAAGTTCATCACATTTTTTAATAAAAATGTTATGACATTTTGTTTACAGGTGCATTATTTAGAAAATATTTAGAAATATGCGTAATATATAGTAAACCATTTATAAATCTGATGAGTTACATCCCTTGTTGTTGTTTTTTTTTAATCCAGAAAATGCCATACATGAATGTGTTTAATAGGTTTGTAAATAAATCGTTCATGTTCATATTTTCTTCAAAGCACTTTAAAGGTTATCCTTTGTTAAACAAGCCTTATTTAATACTCAAAAATTGGCTCATGCAACAATGACAACCAAATGATCTGTGGTCACATAAAACAATCATAAAATAAAAATAGATTTTTACTGTATAATTGTATATAATAAAACTTGATTTTAAGATAAAATCAAATTGATTTGCATTTATGATATTAGTTGTCTATGCATTGAAAAATGTTAGGGAAGTTCTTACCAAATGGAATTTTCAGCCGTTCTTGTTCCCTTCGGAAATGTTGGTCAACTATCCAACGTGTGACATTTTCTGATTCTTCTGGTAGAGGTATCACAACTTTAGCTGGAGAAACTGTTTTCTGTTGGACAGCTGGAGGTGTCGGGGGAACTGGAGGGACAGACAAACACAATTGAATGTTTGATTCATACATGCTACTAAATACACTTTTGAGTCTTAACTCGATTTGCCCTCTTCTACTTCTAGAATGTAACTTCCAGACACTTGATTTGTAGCTCTTCTGCTTCTAGAGGTGAAAGATCTTCTGAGAAGATTTCTCTTCTTTAGAAGAGTACAAAACGAGTTGAACTCTGAACTTCACACACCAATTTACAAGGAGATAACAAAATACATACAAAGTTCATAGCAGAATATCAATAATAAAATGTTCTTTATCTTATACATGTAACATTGAATTTGTGTAAATATCCATGGGCCATATCAACTATTTCATTAAATATTTCAACCCAGTATTTTACCTTGCTCTACCTGTGGTTCCACTTCATCTGCAGGCTTGAGTATATCAACAATATTGATCTTGGGTTTCACACCTGCTAACACAGGGAAAACAAACATACAAACAGGATTCTAGGATACATTATGGTGTGTAGACTCTTGTATACACTGTCAGATTAGAATACTGTACATGTACATATTTTAGTGGTATAAATCAGGGTTCTCGCTAATTTTTTAATAGATGGTTGAAAATTATTAATAGGTGGTTGGGGGCCACATGGTGGCCAAAATTTATTCCTGACAAAAATAGCCAGTTGTAAACAAGGAAATAGACAGTTGTTTTTGCCAGTAACCGGCTGTTATCCAGAACCTTGATATCATATATAATATCTTGCAGAGGGCCTGTATCGCTCACCTGGTTTTGTAATGCCAAGTAATATTCTGGATACAGGTTCATTGTTTATTTTCTGAAGAAATTTGAATATTTACCTCTAATTCCCCTATTGGGCCCCACCATTCCTGCCCCTGGGGGTCAGAGCCAAAATTTATACAAGCTCTGTTCCCCTTCCCCCAAGGATGTTTGTGGCCAAATTTGGTTATAATCCATGCAGAACTCTATGACTAGTAGCGATTTATAGGATTTACCTTTATTTCCCCTATTGGGCCCCGCCCCTCCTGCCCCCAGGGGGTCAGAGCCAAAATTTATACAAGTTCTGTTCCCCTTCTCCCAAGGATGTTTGTGGCCAAATTTGGTCACAATCCATGCAGAACTCTAGGACAAGTAGCGATTTATAGGATTTACCTTTATTTCCCCTATTGGGCCCCGCCCCTCCTGCCCCTGGGGGGTTAGAGCCAAAATTTATACAAGTTCTGTTCCCCTTCCCCAAAGAATGATTGTGGCTAAATTTGGTTACAATCCATGCAGAATTCTATGACTAGTAGCGATTTATAGGATTTACCTTTATTTCCCCTATTGGGCCCCGCCCCTCCTGCCCCCGGGGGGTCAGAGCCATAATTTATACAAGTTCTGTTCCCCTTCCCCCAAGGATGTTTGTGGCCAAATTTGGTTACAATCCATGCAGAACTCTAGGACAAGTAGCGATTTATAGGATTTACCTTTATTTCCCATATTGGGCCCCGCCCCTCCTGCCCCCGGGGGGTCAGAGTCAAAATTTATACAGGTTCTGTTCCCCTTCCCCAAAGAATGTTTGTGGTCAAATTTGGTTACAATCCATGCAGAACTCTATGACTAGTAGTGATTTATAGGATTTACCTTTATTTCCCCTATTGGGCCCCGCCCCTCCTGCCCCCGGGGGCTCAGAGCCAAAATTTATACAAGTTCTGTTTCCCTTCCCCAAGGATGCTTGTGGCCAAATTTGGTTACAATCCATGCAGAACTCTATGACTAGTAGCGATTTATAGGATTTACCTTTATTTCCCCTATTGGGCCCCGCCCCTCCTGCCCCCGGGGGGTCAGAGCCAAAATTTATACAAGTTCTGTTCCCCTTCCCCAAAGAATGTTTGTGGCCAAATTTGGTTACAATCCATGAAGAACTCTATGACTAGTAGCGATTTATAGGATTTACCTTTATTTCCTATATTGGGCCCCGCCCCTCCTGCCCCCAGGGGGTCAGAGCCAAAATTTATACAAGTTCTGTTCCCCTTCTCCTAAGGATGTTTGTGGCCAAATTTGGTCACAATCCATGCAGAACTCTAGGACAAGTAGCGATTTATAGGATTTACCTTTATTTCCCCTATTGGGCCCCGCCCCTCCTGCCCCCGGGGGCTCAGAGCCAAAATTTATACAAGTTCTGTTCCCCTTCCCCCAAGGATGCTTGTGGCCAAATTTGGTTACAATCCATGCAGAACTCTATGACTAGTAGCGATTTATAGGATTTACCTCTATTTCCCCTATTGGGCCCCGCCCCTCCTGCCCCCAGGGGGTCAGAGCCAAAATTTATACAAGTTCTGTTCCCCTTCCCCCAAGGATGTTTGTGGCCAAATTTGGTCACAATCCATGCAGAACTCTATGACTAGTAGCGATTTAAAGGAAATGTTGACGGACAGACAGACGGACGGACGGACGGACGGACGACGGACGACGGACGCCGCGCCATGACATAAGCTCACTGGCCCTTCGGGCCAGGATATCATATATAATATCTTGCAGGTTTTTTTTTCACTAGAAATTTTGCATTAAGCTATGACTGCACTAATATCTGTACATCTCATTACTAATCTATACAATTTTGCACTAAAATTTAATTGCACAACATAGATATGCTTACAGATGCTTTTGTCATATTAAGATTATCAATAGCATAGCTAGATAATTAATTATCCATAATTAGATACACACATTGCCTTGACAAACAGACAAATAGTTACTATTATGTAGCTTTTCATACGTCCTTTAGCTCTGTTCACTAAACTCTAATTTTGGTTATAATATATCATTGTATTGACCCAGATGAAATATGTGCATTAATTTATACCAACAATAATATATCATTGTATTGACCCAGATGAAATATGTGCATTAATTTATACCAACAAAATATATTGCAACAGCTATGAAGACCAGTGTTAATAGCACAGCAGTACTTATCTACAGATTCCTCAAAGAACTGTACAAATCACACCAGACTGAATTATATCCATCATATGGCCTAGCAGAATCTACTGCATGTATGCTTTCACAGGCTAAAGAACATGTGACAAGTCTAGGATTACGTTTTAGCCCTGTTGATAACTTCAGGTCTAGGTTTAATCCTTACCTGGCTGTGATTTCACCTCCAGATTAATCTGCACCATACCTTCTCCCTGTACACACTGATCCACCAAACTCTTGTAGGTGTCCAACTAAACAAATCAATATCACCACATGTTCATATTAACATAAGTTATACATAACACATTTTAAAGTCTAATAACACATTTTAAAGTCTAAGCCAATGTTTAAAAAAAAGTTTTTAAACATCATTAAGCTTTAAAGATGCTCCACCGCTGACAAATGGATTTTTTCGCTGTCAAACACAGGAGCAGACGATTTAGTATTTTTCTTCAGTTAAAAAAGTGACTTACTTTACATCATTACCACCGTTGAAAAGTTTGAGTTTCTTATTTTATTTCAAGACAAAAATATTGAAAATAATTATTTGCATCCCGAAAAAAATCTGTGGCACTATGTCCTATATGGAATGAAGTATTAATTGCGTATGCACTAAAAGCAAAATAAATAATCTTATAATCATTTTTTTTGTGTTAATTAGACATATATATATATATATATATATATATATATATAGACATATACAAGATTGTTCACCAATTATTGTTAAAATTGTTGAATAGCGTTTATACTCTGTCGGCGGTGGAGCATCTTTAAGTTCTGAGAATATGACACCTAATAGACTCTTTTGGAAAATTCTGGACACCCTAAAATGAACTACACAGAGTCAATATCAAGAGATTAAAATGTCTATGGAGATACATGTTATATATGTTACATGACTTAATTTTTCAGAAAAGCAAATTGACTTCTAAAATAGCATCAACAAATATCATTGACACTAAACAGAATTAGAAAATTGCTAAAAAGCATGAATTTACATGTAAATCTGTGAGTCAGGTGTAAATACCTACCAGTATAGTGTCCTGTAAAAAGAACTGGTGTTCAGCCAGAGAGCACTGCAGCCTCATTTCCAGTAAGGATTTGAGTGTAGATAAAGGTTCTGCTATGTCCATGTGCTGTATTATAAGGTTCTGATAGTGTGGGGCTGGCTGCTGATTGGTCTGTTGGACTACCTCTTCTTCATATACCACCCTATATATAAATAGAAAGGTCACAGGGTCAACAAGGATCTTTGTGGTAACTACATTAACACAACATAAACAGCATTTAACTAGCTAGTAAATTATAAGTCAAAGACTTCTTATTCTCAAGATGGTATCTCCTATGATCAGTCTTTCATAGTTTTTAATATGCATTAGAGACCAAGAGTAATTATTAATACCGGGTATACATATTTCCAAAAATGTAACAAACAACCACAACAAATGATAATTTGTCACTTTTTAACACACAGAAATAAACAATATGTTTAAATCATTTTAATGTTATATATTCATGTTATAAACATAAGAAAGTGTTTAGAAGAATGGCATTTCATTTGAGCAACTGAATTCAGTAAAAATCAACACAATTGTCAATATATCAATAAACAAACCGGTATTAGTTTTCCATCAATGACAGCCCTAATTTACTTATTCAACTCGCGAGTCCTTACCCATCTGCCAGGGAGACTTCCTGTGCCTCCGTGATGTCAGGTTCCACTTCCTGTGAGATCTGTACTTCCTCTATCTGAACTTCCTGAGGAGCTCCCTCTTCAATGGCCTCAGTCTCCTCAAGTTCCAATTTGACTCGTTTAATGGGTGGCTCTTCAACTTCACTGATTTCCTCTCCCACCTCTTCCTCCGGATGTTTCATGGCTGCAAAAGTCAACAGTTTGAAATGTACTTTTTAGATTCGATTGTTGTCTAGTGGACAATTTCAAGGATTTTTATTCATTTATTTATTTTAAACTCTTTGCTTACAGGGAAATTGCTAAGAGATCATATGGGAAAAGAAATCTATTGGGAAAAGAAATCTATTGCCAGCATTACCCATTAGCTCTCTTATATGTTCTTCATCGCTTTTGGCACATTGTAAATCACTATCATAATCTAATACCGTATTCAACCCAATAAGCGCCCATGTCCCTATAAGCGCCCCTCCCCCTTTTTGAGGCCTCAATTTCCATTGCCCAGGCATAAATAAGGACCAAAACTACATATAAGGTATAAATTTGCAATAATTTTGACTTATTAGCACCTTTTCATTTTTATCAATTTTTTTAAGCGCCCTGGGCACTTATTGGGTCGAATACGGTATATGATGGACTTCAAACTTACACATAGAGATGTATCCATCTTCTGTCATAGTGACAGTGATTGTATTGTTGTCCCCCTCCATAGAGACTATGGATAGCCGACCTTGAAAAACCAAAAAGTGAAAATTAACACATTTTATTTTAATTCATATGCATGACTACACTAGTTTGCAGGTCTCAGCAAGGATAGTGCAAGTCTCAAGAACCATACTCCTCCTCCTGGCATCATTCACTCACCGATCTCATAATTTTTTCATCCCATAAAGATATACTGTATTCAATTTGGTAAGGCCAAATTAAAAAATCTTCTTGTTTCCGGTAATACCCTTTAAAAATGAAGGGTTGGTAGATTGGAATTATTATTTTGTTTATAAATATTTTTTCTCTTCGTCCCAGTCTTGCTTTGGTTTGTTTATTTTTACGTCCTATTAACAGCCAGGGTCATGTAAGGACGTGCCAGTTTTGTTGGTGGAGGAAAGCCGGAGTACCCGGAGAAAAACCACCGACCAGCGGTCAGTACCTGGCACTGCCCCACATGGGAGTCTTGCAACCCACATCCTGAAGTGGAGGCTTATTCAACATTTAATATGTCGGGACATGTTAACCACTCGGAAAGTCTTGCAGTGAAAAACTGAAGTAGACTTTATTCAACCATTTATATATAAACCATGGATTTATTTCCATGAGACTATTGGTACCAAAATTGACTGAATTTGTTAAAAAAACAAACAAAATTTAGGTTGTTATTTGTTTGCTTGAGGACAAATTAATTAAAACTGATAAAAAGTTTTTGAGTAGGCACTGATTTTATAGGGTCGGTCGGGTTACCAAAAACACAAATATTTTTTTGTATGGCCGAACATTCTTTGTACATTAATTTTAGATGGTAAATACAAAATGTACTATAAATACTCTAGTATATGTGTTTATTGAACTTGATGACGTGCAATGTCGACACAACATTTAGATTATTATTAATTCACATGGTGACTTGGCGTTGCAATTGCCTTCTTTGTGATTTAAACAGACTTACGCCAAATAGATTATATTTTTTAATTAGACTGATCTTAAAGGTATCAACTCCATAGCTTTATGCAATAAATTATCAATGAATATAGATTCTTAATCCAAAAGGTCATCTAGATCTTATCACAATAAATGCAAACAGCACCCAAATTAGATCTGTCATTACGTGATGTAACAAGAGTTAGGACCAGACTTCAATCTGCAGGGCTGAATTATTGGTATATATCATGTTACTTATAACTTCGAAGCTAAGGAATTCCCTATAACGTAGAACTTTGATAGAGTAAAGCATTACAAACATATGGAAATATATCCTTAACTTAATATTTTTCCTCAATTTTTTTCATGCTTTAATTTTAAAGTGAATAGTCGGGCAAAGAAAACCAGTCTAAATGCGTTCATTGTCCTTCCAAATGTTCTCACATATTAGAACGACAGTCAAGTTCTGCTTACATTGCCAAGTTCTGACCATTGAAATAACTCTTTGAAAGCGAGGCTGCATGGAAATGTAACCAGTCCACCGACTTAGTCAGTCGGGAGGACGTTTTAGGATTCCTACCCCGGTAATCTATAAATTAATTTCTTCGAATGCAGAGAGGTTTTGACCTGGAGATTTTATTTTTCTATTCCACAAGAAAGTATACTGGATACATTCACACCATTTTTACCAACTTTAACTTTCCTTGCCCGACTGTTCACTTTAATATATATGCAGAATAAAGTTCAAGGATTTCATTTCTTGAAGTAAAGGAACATTGATGAAATTTTGTGGAGTCAGTTTGAAATTCAAATTAGTCCAGAATTCATAATATAAAGTTAAAACATACTATATTGTAGCTACAGATGTTTTTTTTTTTTTCATTACAGAAGCCTTAATTGTGTATAAATCAGTATCAAAATGAAATGCTTGCCGAAATACATCATACATACACAAAATTGTAGGAAAACTTACATTCGTCTGAAATCAACTACCATACATAAATAGTAGAATTTTGAACCTAAACTTGCATTATGACTATTATGTAACAGGAGAGGAGAAAATGTAGCGGCCAGACTGGGATTCGAACCTGTGACCCTCTGAACACTAGCCGAGTGCTCTACTGACTGAGCTACCTGGTCACCGATGATCGATCCAGTCCAATTCTGCTACACTCCTCCCTCCTTTCTCGAAGTCTTCACCCTCAAAGACATACGAGACCCTTCCAAACACCACCACTGTGGGTTATTTAGTTAAAGTTATAGGGAGTCAATTTTGTAACAGGAGAGGAGAAAATGTAGTGGTCAGACCGGGATTCGAACCGGGACCCTCTGAACACTCTACCGACTGAGTTACCAGCTGGTCACCGATGATCGACCCAGTCCAATCCCGCTACAATTATAACCCAGTTCTGGACATATGTAATTATAAAGACAATGCAGTTTTGTTTTACTACAATTATCTACCTAATTCATTTTCAATAATGCATCATTATGTATACATAAGTTAAATTTTTTTTAGTTCCTATATACATTGTACATAAGTCGATAGGGAAGTTTTCTATATGATTTCATTGTTATAACTTCCATAAATTACATTGGCAGTTTGTATTTCCTGGTAATGCATGCATTTCTAATGTTTCTTAGCTACAATACATGTGCACACTTTTTGATACCAAGTTCATATTATTAAAACAATTTTTATATGTATGCATGCCCAGTCAAATTCATCAGATGTTTAGGTTTGAACATGTAGAAGTGTACGTGAGGGTGAAGATTTTGTGTTAATTTTTGTTGCCTAATCAATGTATAACGCTAAAAGATATGATTAAAATATTATATTAAAACTAAACTAAAACACAGAACAAACAAGCTATTCATTAGGAGCTTGTCTACATTGTACATCTAATATCATTTGATTACTATTAGTAGGCCTACTTAGTGTTTACAGTGGAGAATTATCGTCATCTAGTGGATACACTAAGAAACATTGTCGTAATATCCCTGCCTCCACTCCGGTTCCCGGCAAATAATAAGTGTTGCAAGCCCCGTCCAATCGTTTGAGACTGATACACCTAATGTAACTGTATTGTTCTGACAACTATGATCAATATTCAATTCACAACCTTTCGATTATAATCTTTCATCAACTATTAGTGGTAAAATCCAAGCAAACACAACACATGTATAATCTGTTCAAATACGCCGCCATGTTTGATTTACCGGAAACCGTGACGAAATGAAACACTCAACAGGTAAAATATGTTTAAAAGTATTAAAAAGCCAACAAACTAAGAATAAATATGGTGAAACTGAACAAATGTAAGTATTAATAAGAATTAAGCAAAAAAGAATTTTTAAAGTTCATGTTAAAAACTTTGTAACATTTATTTCTTTCGTAGTGAAAATTTGTAGGTCATTCCATATATGGTACTAGGTGCCATATTTGGAGCGCGAGACTTTCTAACGAGAAGCATCATGGCGCCAAGTGAGCGTGTCGGAGATGTGAGCCATTCAAAGTGCTTCAAAACATAATTTAGACATGGAGTGGTAAATAAATAACCATTTTATTAAAAATCTTTGATATTGTTGATTTAATAAAAAATACATGACACACATGAAATGCAACATTTTAACCGCTGGATGTTTTGCAACACACGGGCAATGGACGGAATCGTAGCTCTGACGACGACCATCTGTCAGAAATCTCGTCCGTCGTTCAGAGCTACGTCATCGCAGCTAAGTAAACATGATATAATAAACAATGAACAAATCAGCGATAGTACTTTTTCGATATTTCACATAAGGAAGGAGTACTAGATATATAGATGAACATGGCAACATGATCTTCGTTACACGGTAAAATGAACGAAAACTAATTCCATGCTTTACGAGACAATGTAAAACCAGAAGCATCGTCACGATATTCATTTCCATAGTTATGACTACTGTGTAAACACAAAAAAGGAAATAATCATTTATCAAAAACCTAGTTTATATTAATTGACAAATAATATTCAAATTATTCCCATCAAAAATTATTTGAAAAGTTTGCCTAGTTCTCGCCGCCTAAACATTTCGTACCTCATTCGACACGCCCAACTGAACACACTGTTTTGTTTAAATATGGCCGACATCTTGAAATTTTTGAAACCACCGATACCAAATGGACAAAAGATGGTCGTATGTTCCAATAAAATGTTTCTGTGGGCTTGAAGAAAGGTTGTCACCAGAGAGGAAATGAGTGTCTGCTACAGCGCAAACATATATCAAAACTTCCGGCTTTTCAAAACCACGTTCTACATCCTGTTTGGTTTGAGTGTTGTTGACCAGTGCGCGCCCAGAATAAAAGTCAAGTTTTATGTCGTTTAAGTGTTAAATCTACACATTTCTTACCTAATATAAACTGTCCTGGCTGTCACAATGGCTCGTCGTGTGTTTAGTTCTTTGAAAACTTAGTTAATTAATAATTTTTTGACCGGAAATTTCTTTGAAACGGAAATGCCAGACAAAGCAGGATCTTCCTTTAGGTCACGTGACTTGTATTTCGATAATTAATGCAGGATGTATCGATTTTGCAAACTAAAATTTTTAACGAAACGCACTAAAAATTACGGGTATATTTAAAAAGCAAAATACAAGTTGACAGGACTTGTCTGTAATAATCACTTCGTAAAGTTGTTGAAAATTATTAAAATTAGCATTTGATGGCTTAAAATAATATTTACATGCTTCGAAAAATATATTTCTCTTCGGGTAAAAATATTGTGAAATCTCGTCGTTTTCGTTATTCTGCGGTAGGATTTGCACAGAGGTCAGTAGGAAAACAGGCTCGTTACGATAATATTTCAATATCTGAATGATATGCGTTTGATTTATATTGAATTTGGTGTTATTTCATTTTGATATGCAATTTTTTACTGCTTACTTTTCAAGAATAGATAATGTAAACCACTTGTTAACTTCTACAAGGACGAAACGGTCATTGCGTTGTGCCGGCCGGATGGTCGAGTGTGCATGTTAGTTCTGATCCGCCAATAAATGTCAGCTTATTACATTATGAAAGACACACTGTTTAGCGGATCATGTAGTTAGAACCGTTCTGACTTTACAGAAGTACTTTGAAATCAGACTTAAGCTCAAGCCACAGAGTCGTGTTCTAAAATATATATCCCACGAACTGATGGAAAGAGTGCTAAGTCATTTCGGCACAACTTGCCACAACATAAGTAGCGTGGTAATTAGTAACACAGATGATCCGACAACATCCCATAAGGGGACATGGTCTGGTGACCTATTGATTCATCAGCTGTAAAAATCATTTCGTCACAGCACACATATGCATATAGCTATGTTGTGCTCTATTGACATGGATGATCATAATGGTCTACAATTTTTTTTCTTCTTAACTAGTACTCCTCCCTCTTTTCTCAAAGTCTTCGCACTTCATACAAGACCCTTCCAAACACCACCAGTGTGGGTTATTTAGTTGGGGGGCCAATTCTGTTCAAAGTTCTCCATAGCATGATTCTTATTCCTAATCCTAATGGGATGTTGTCATATCCTCTATTCCGTCTTTGCATGTTACAGAGTTAGCTCCCTTGCAGGTAGGTATTGATTGTTACGTCATTATTTTGTGAGTGCAATTCAAGTTTTTTTCTCCAAAAGGTATGACGTTACGCTCGCAATCACAATCAATACCAATCTGCAAGTGCAGATAACTCTGTAATAAGCAAATTTGGAATATGATGGAGTGAAAATATGAATCTATCACAACATCCTTGCCACCTCAATTGTCATTTTCTGTATGATAAATTTATTTAAATCATGCAAATTTTAATTTTAATACTGTAAAAAAAAACTTCATTAAAACTTAATTAATTTGACAGTGACCATGCTGGCCTCCAGATTAGCAGCGGTGGGACGAACTGTCCAGCTCCAGGTCCGCAGAAACTTTGGTGCCTCTGCTGTAGTACTGCAGAAGGTTGACCCCATACAGCAGTTGTTTCTGGATAAAATCAAGGAATACAGACAGAAGTAAGTATATAATGTATAAAACAGTATCATGGAAGGGATGCTTATGATTTAATATGTATTTAGTCAGTTAGTGGTGAATAATTTTGAAAAAAGGAAAAAAAAATTCAAGGTTTACTGTCAGAAATGCTTTTACGATAAATTGTTCAGAATGGAAGCATTAATAGAAATTACATTCCGTCTAAATCCAAAAGGTTTGTCCCTTCATAGGTTTATAAAACTTTTAAGAAGGAATGGTAGATATAGTTTTAAAATAATTTAATTTCATATGTTACACTCATTTCTAATCCATTGGTTAGATCTTTAAGGTGATTTTTCCATAGACCAAAGGAATTACGCAAATATTATGACATCATATATGTAAACAGAACATTTTCGTGTGATATTTTAAAAGCGGTACAGTCATTGACCAAACTGAATTATTGGATAAGATATCAATGCACGACAATTCAATTTGATTAAAAGTATGTAACATCATGGAAATTGATGGCTAATTAGTACCTGATTGAGTTATCTAATTTAATTCATAAGCATTATTTTCAATATATTTTGTGTTTATGAAGTCACAGACAAAAAACGTGAACAGACATTCTTTTTCATAGACGCGAAGCAGCGTCTACGAAGAATGTCCTTCCATTTTTTGTCTGACTTCATAAACACAAAGGATATTGAGAGTAATGCTTTAGTAAATTTTTGACAAAACAAAACTATCTGCAGGTTCTTATAAAATTAACATGTAGCATTGTCAAAGAAAAAAAGTAAATCAATCGGTTGAGTCTGTCAGATTGTTATTAATTACAATTTCTATCAGATTCCCATAATTACTCGCCTTTGTTACTGAAAGACAAACTGTCATTTTTATTCAATGAACTAATTACCTGCATATATATATATCTCAATTAGAGAATACAGAATTCATTAATTGCTTTAGTGATAAATAATGTATTTATATCAGTATTGTTTGTTCTCTTGATTGGGGCCACGTTAGCCGAGGGATTAAGATGTCCCAATGCATTACCTCAAGCCTTCCACCTCTGGGTCACGAGTTCAAATCCTATGTGGAGCAGTTGTCAGGTACTGACTGCTGGATTTTATTCTCGAGTACTCCGGCTTTCCTCCACTAACAAACCTGGCACCTCCTTAAATGACTGTGGCTTTTTATTAAGATGTCCATGGACAAGTTTGATCCATGCTCACAGCCTGTTTCTATGATTTTTTTTTACCATAGGGATATCCAAAAGGAGGCAGCTACAGATCCAGATATGTTGAATGAGCTGGAGAGACTTAAGGGCATGTATAAAGTGAAGGCCGGTGAAGATATGACAACACTTACAGTTCCATCATACCAAGGTAAGTTCACTCAGCTGACTAGGTTACTGTAGCTCGTAACAGAGCGCATGATTTAATATAAACATAATCACTGCCTGTAGTCGTTATGGAGTTCCCAGGACCTAACAGCAACACTTATGGGCCAATGTTGAGTATCTGTCCTTGGGTCCCTACATGGGCACCAGTGTAACAGTGTGCATGATTTGATGTAAACATAATCACAGTCTGCCAGGGGTCGAACTCGAGACCTCTGGGTATGACACTCAAACGATCAAGCTAAAGAGAAGTTCTCTGTAGCTGAGAGGTATATTATATTGTAGCTAGTATTGACTCTTGGGTTACACAGATAGACAGTGGGGCTTTCATAGTATATATTATACATTTCAGATAAACTTCCGAGATTTGATACTCAACTTAACACTTATTGTAAGGGTTGTTTCTCAGCAAGTAAAAAAGTGCTGAGACATTCATTAGTGGCTTGCTTTATTTAATACCAATTCCATTGATGTACAGAAACAAGAAAAGGATTTCATTACTGGCTTGCTTAACTTAATATCAATTTCATTGATAATTGTACAGTAGTTTCCACTAATATATGGATTACAAATGTGGATTCTACTCATTAGAATTTCTATGAGAAGCAAATCATATCTGATTCTTCTTTGTTTCCTTCTAATTTTCTAATCAAAGATGCCATTATATTGCATTTGGTAAAGTATAAAGCAACTTCAGTTGTCTAGCTATGTAAAGGGAGATAACTCCAAAGTAAGTACTTTGGATACCTAAATTATTCTGTCCAAATTTATTGATATTTATTTATTATTTGTAATGTGAAACTGATATTTATATAGGGTTATGATTCAAAATTTATCAAAATGGAAACTTTTAACATGAATCATCCCTGATACTGGGATGTCACATTTTAAGCTTTTGAGAACCTTCTTTTTCTCTCGGTTCTCATCCTTGATACCCAAGGGGTTCTTATCAGTATCACTTACGATCTCTGCATCTCTTGACTATCTCATTGTAAAACAAGAGGCAACAGAACAGTTCGTTTAGTCATCTGAAGCACATCAAAAGAGCTGTATTATGGTACAGTGTGGGTGACTGTGTGGCTTTGAAATTGGGCGACACTCTCTCTGTAGTCTTCAAAGAAAATTTTTGCTGGCCTTTAATTGGTTTAGATTGTTTCCCCTGAGCGTCCTTCAGATTTACTTTGAGTTGTTGCTATTTTTTTTAGACTTTTCTTAGAATCCTACATTTTCTATTTTTTATTTTTCAGATATTGCTGTAGAAAACATTGATCTAGGTTTGACCACCACATCTGATGGAGTAGAAGTGACAACAGAATAGAGAAACACTACATACTTACAGAACTTTTGTGAAATGTGGATCAAAATAGGACATCTTCAAGGACTATCAGCAATTGTAGAGATTTATTTCTTACTGCATAAAAAGTGAAAATATGTGATAGACAGAATTGTGTGAATGTAAGCCTATTTCAATTTTGATTTGTACATAAAGATGCTGGATGATTGTAGCTGATGTTACATGATATTCTGGTGTTAACAACGATATACCTTTGTTGGTTTTCTTTTTTGTTGTAGCATTTGATTATTTTGTTGCCTCATAATCTAATATTGTATGAAGTTTAAACAAAACATATTGGTCCTTTCTCAAGTTACCTTCTGGACAGACAATACACCATAATAATTTTGGATCCCTTTGCTTTCACCAGCACTACATGTACCTATGCACTGGTGAAGCGCTGATTCTTAGCATTCACTGGTCACTAATAGATATGCATTGGGTTATGAAGCAACAATACTATGAATTTGGGGTCGGATAGCTAACTTCACAGGTTTATCAACAAGTCAGCAACAGACAAATAGTTTCTGTTGTAGAACAGGTCTGACCCCATGGGACCTTACAGGGAAGGCAGAGCCAAGTGGACTTGATTTGACTATATATTAATGGAGAGCTGCAATTATCATTGGTAGGAACAATTTAGGGACAAAACAAGTATATTTCTTTAGTTGTTACGATATACACAGGTATCCTTTCTTGATGCAGTAAATTAATTTCATATTAATCATATAAAAATACAATTATCTTGAACTGTTTGTGAAACGAACATGTTTAACATATTGACAAAAATCAAATGGAACATGTGGGGTGCATTAAAATAATAAGTCAGTTGTGTTATTTAACAATCCATGTAAGTGGCTAATATAAAATTTTAACTTAATGACAATATTACCTGAACTACTGTATATGACTATATATATATATATTGATACATTCCAACATTCCAAATTATTGCTGAAGTAATTTGCGTGGATTGCTAATTAGCACAAATGACTTGTCTGCTGTATAAATGAGCAATATCAGACAAGTTGGTAATTCGTTTGATAAACAACTTTTCTAAAGAGGGATACTGCGTGTGTATTGTATATAGACAGCAAATCTACTTGACAGTGGTTAAAGTTTGTGCAAGTGATTGGATAGATCCTTCGAGGGTTCTAAGAGCAGATATTAATTTGGCTTCTTTCAAATGTATAAGCACAACCTTATAGATGTTCCACCACCGACAGAGCATAAACAATACCTATCGTTTGAACAATAACTGATGCTTAATAGTGTATATATGTATCTAATTAACACAAAAATACATATAAAAATTATTTTGCTTTTGGTACATGCGTATAGTGCCAAGGATTTTAATTTTCGGGACACGGTTAATTATTTCTAATAATCTTATCTTGAAGTAAGATATTAAGCTCAAACTTTTTAATGATGGTAATGGTGTAAAGTAAGTAACTTTTGTAACTGAAGAAAAATACTAATTCGTCTACTCATGTTTTTTTGATAGAGGAAACATTAACCATTCGTCAGCGAGGGAACATTAAATACAAACATTAAAAATAAAACATTTTCGTTATCCTGAAAAATATTTTCCTATGTGAGCCTAATACGCTTCCGTACATCTTTAAGGAATGAAGGTCACCAATATTTTAGTAGCACCCTGTATGAGTGGGTTCGAAACTACAAATGGCAGGACAGAACTACAGGCGCCTTGTGGACTGGATAAATAGTATCAGTTAATCTGTAACTAAACAGTCAGTATTATACAAGGTAGTCATGGAAAAATATAGCGATATAGCAGACATCATCTGCTGATTGACGAGGGTCGTCTTCTCAAGTCGCGCAAAATCAGTTTGTAGGTGATTGCCTGTGATACCACAAGGGTTTGCTTTTGTTAAGCAGATATCAATATCTCCCAGGGTGCATTGCGGCCTCCACATTTCAATGAATTTGAATTTGGGGACCGCAATGAACGCTGGGAGAGATAGAAGAGGTATCTCAACTTATTAATGATAACTGCAATACCAATTTCGTCCGTAGTGTCTTCAATTTGAAAGCATCCCACAACTATAATCTGGTGGGAAGTCCAGAAATACATTCAAACTGAAGGCATTCCACAACTAGGTGGATGTGGCTGGATGATGTGTTGTGGAAGGCAAGAGCTATTAATGTATCGTTTTTAATACTGGACGAAGGCATCAGAGAGACGAGTGATGGTACAGAAGGAAATGAGGCGAGAAGCAAAAGAATCATAAAGCTGCACAACAAAACTTGTAGATGTAATAGGACTTACGGGAGCTCTAACTGAAAACTGTGACGGTTGAAAGAGCTGTTTGTGAACACTAATTTTTTGTCGAAAGAGGCTGACCAAAGAGCCTATTTGCCAGCTATGTTGAAATAAAGAGACTGCATATCGTATTTTGTTCAGGTTTCAAAGGGATTGTTTAGTTAGTGTCATTCCAAGGTCATAATGAATTGAGTGGTTAAAAGTGAAAGAAAGATAAACACCACAAGTAAATAGTCATGAAATTTTTTGTGAGAGACGTTGAAACAGTACAACGAAGAATCCAGCTACGACATCACATCTCATTTGAAAGAGGAACATGGGATACAATTAAACCTGGACATTAGACAACTCTACATTCAGACATGGTCCTGAAAGTGACTTAGTCTAAGATTCTCGTCGTCATTGTTTCATTGATTGTGGCGGAGTTCATGGTACCATGGCGAGATGTCCGTGGAGTATGCTGGCCTTCATGTCAAAACGAGAGGTTCTGGAAGGAGTGGCTTTTCGCAATCGATGTCGCCCGGAGAGGATTCCAAGCTCAGTCACCGAACAGACTTTTGCAACACCTCCGAGTGATGGACATCAGCATGTAGAAAACTTCATGAAACATCCGAAAGTAAAGCGTCAGAGAGAGAGAGAGAGAGAGAGAGAGAGAGAGAGAGAGAGAGAGAGAGAGATTCGAGGTCGACAAGGTACATCCAGAAATGGCTTGGTTACCACTGTTTCGACAACAACTGGATATGTCGTAGCTTTGGTTAAGGTTCGAATAGTTAGAGTGAACCTGATGACAATGATAAGGGTTGATAAAATTATTAGGGAAAGTCCGACTTAATAATACAAATGATGTCATGAGAGTAATTGATCAGCAGTAAGTCTGACATCCATACAAAAAACGCATTTGATTTGCAACACCTCTACTATCCTCGATATTCCAGGGGTTCCGTTCACTTACGATGAGTGATCGGAACCCCTGGAGTATCGAGGATGCACCTATACGAGTTTGTACCATGTTTGTTAAAGTTGTATTTCTTGTAATTTTCACTGAAACGATATGTCGTTTTAACATTTGATATTTGAACATGGACATGTATATTGATGATTTAGCTCCCCAAAACCATATGTCTGCCTATAAGAGAGCGAAATCTAGGGATCATATATTCCTGGTTGTGAAAAAAACGCCTTCAATCACCGCCATGTTCATTACCTTCGGGTTTTGTCGGAATTCCGAATCGTATCTCGTGACTGACGTCCACACGTCTTGCACGTGGTGATCAAGGTAACTAGCGTAAGCGCACATGTACATGTGTTTGTTTACGTTTTCCTTCTGACTAATATGAGCAGATCGTGCTGGTATATGTCCACAGAGCGAGTATTTGAAACATCTAATGCACAAATGCCGTAATATAATATTGTGTGTATCAAATGTTGTAGTGTGCGCGCATTATTTTTTTTTGTCGATCCAGTCTGCTGAGATCGACCACATGTTTTGTTTACGAAAAATAGTTGACATTTCTCTTGGTTTCACAACTCTCGAGTTACTTCGAGATTGTCGCGACGATGTTCGGAAGAGTTCGGAATGATTCGGCCTCTTTCGAGCCTATTTTTCACGTGTACACGTTAAAAAGATTTTTCACTATTATAATTAAAAATACTTCCAGTGCTGCAACTTTATAAAAAGTGGTAAAATTAGAAAGTTTAAAGCTCAGAAAAACGGAGAAAAATATGTATAACACATAAACAGTTTTTACTATGACAAAAAGAGCGAAAGTGATAGACCATACAACTTTAAAGTGGCCAGATGAAATATACAGACCGTAATATCATTTTGATGTACATTTTTAATATTGATATATATGTTAGTCTGTTCTAATCATTTGATATGGATACATACATTCGCCTATTCCGCTTTCAAACTTCGCGGCGTGATTGTTTTCCCAAGTCGGATTAATCGCATGTTAGAATTGAGAACTCTGATTTATGTCCTGTTATTAATTCGATATGTGCATGGACATCGAAATTTATCATGTCAAAAACAAGTTTTTTCTGTAAAAATACCAAATATGTAAGTTATTAAAAAACACCTCTAAAGATAAATGAAATGTGACCGTAGAGATTAGGCACATCCACACCAATTTGAATATCTGTTAATCATTTTTTATATGATTTTAAATATCATAACTGAGGTTTACTGTGACGCAACACGAATGTCACTTCCACGTGGAGTATAAGAGTGCTTGGCAGTATCCACAGCCATTACCAAATGTACGTAAGTACGCTTTTGAATTCGTTGGCCTCCATGACAGTCATATATCCTTAATGTTCATTAAGATATCTGTAACCATTTTGAGTTTTCCACTAGTTCATTACTGAAGTTTCGTCAATACGACTCCACCAGGCTGCATGCGTCCATGTGCACAATGGCATGTAGGCATTGTGCTGGAATCTTGTTATAATAATCAAATCAAATAGAAATTTTTACCGGGTCTTCATTATACAAATAACACATCTGGGAAGGTACTATCAGCCTAATTAGTAGGGGATTGTATATGTGCCATTATCACCATGCCACCTTTTCCATACTCAACGGGTTCAACACCCGACTACAACATGATGGAAACAAAACACCAGTATTGACAAATAACAAATACATTGAACTACTATTTTAATATTGAAGGAAGTTCAAGACAAGCAGAACAAACATGATGACGAACAAACTCATTGTGAATACATAATTATGCGACAGCTGCCACAGGCAGGTCAGAAATTGTGACATTAAAATATGAAGTACTGATCTAGTCTTAGAAACGCTTTGTTGGGTCATCATTTACTTCGTAAATGTATATAATAAAGGGTCTAGTTGAAAGCTCTATCAGATGAATCGATGTTCTTAATTTAGATGACGAATAATTAGATACACTTGGTACATTGGGATACCAAACACAGTGCTTTTACAAAAAATGTAGCCTCATAAATGCACAATAGACTATTCTAACATAAATTGTCATTAAAAGTATATGAGGAAGGGAGACAAGGACACACTTTCAGGAATTTACATGAAATCGTATCCAGAAAATGATTTGGAAACGAACTTAAGAATATTGCGTAAAAGTCACCTGAATTTTAAAACGTTTTTAGGAAGTACCGAAAGTACATGTAACTCGCATAAGAAATTAATATCGAAACTAAATGCGCCTCGGAATAGATATGGAAACGCTATCAGATAACAACCACAACCTATGCTGAAACGCACCAAAGGAAAGAAATGTGTTCTTACCTTCTAGAAGTAGACGGCGATGCTATGGCAAAATTTATCATGGCAGCTTTGTGTAGTTTCCGCTAGGGAGATCTACTGCTGACATAGAACATGACAAAGGACTTAATCTGTAATTCTGATATAAAATAAAAAGTAGAAAGTCAGTAGAGTAGTATTATTTATATGCTAAATATGTCAACACTCTGAACTAAGATAGCTTGCATACCTCCACGAGACTGATGTCCCAAAAGAATGTATGTTTTAGTGATACGTAATTTAAAAACAAAATGAAAACCAAGGTTCTTCTAATTACATTTCATTATATAAATGACAAAGCTTTTGAAGATCATTCAGAGTATTTAAATTATATGCTAGAACTTTACGTTTTAATGAAGTTACCGGTTTGGTTTTCATCCGGTTCATTCTGATAAAAAAGTGTTTTCCTTCTGCGTTAATGTAATATAAATCTAGGAAACCTAACGAATCTTCCACATTGTTTCTAAGACTTTATTTCTTATTTGATTTCAATATATCTTATTGTATCTTATCATAGGTATTGGGCATATAATTAAAAAGCTATATTAAGCCTTTTTCCAAACAGTTCGACGTAGAACACGGTCAATACATGTACATTTTAACTCTTTGCCTAAAACCAACCACTGCTTACCTTTCTGCCAGCTTAAACGTACTGAGGTAATCCATCATAAGCACCGACCGTTTGAAGGTTCGATGTAATATATAAAATTAGAACCATCATCATTTGATCGTTTATGCTTCGTGATATGAAATTAAAAGAAGTTAAGTGATGCCCGCGTATATGTCCGGATGGCAATGGTAAAGCGAAAATATGTATAAAGAAATTAATACAATGACAATGGAAACTTTATAACAAACTAAAAAACACCTTTATGTTGATTTAAGGAATAGATGTTTATTTTGTTGAGGTTATGAGGGTATCATGATAATGGAGCACGTGTAAATTATGTAACCCCGGCGAAGCGAAGCCGGGTTACATAGAATTTACATGGGCTCCATTAACATTATATTATATATATATATATAAATACCCATATCTTATTCTCTACCGTCATCGTCAACGAATTCCATTGAACAGCTGATTGGAATCGAGTCATTTATATGTTCCCACCAAAAATGGAGTCATGACCCCATGTTGCTACGCCTTCGACTTTTCACGTAACAATAGAATCGCTGCGCGCGTTGTGCTGTCATTATACACTGATAATGATAATACTAGAAAGCATGGTTATTGAGTCCATGTCAATGCAAACTGTAAATATTTTATTTTACACCACATCCGAAATAAATTGCTTCCCATATTTCCACCTATTGTCTATAAGATTAAATGTGTCTTTAATATATATACAGTATGAAATATGGTTCATATACAATGTATTTCTAGACACAGATAAATTATTATTCATTCTCTATTCTCTATAATCAAGAATATTTGTGTTAGATATCAGTCAACAGTGTTACAAATTTGCTTTTTACTTTCAGAGTTTAAAGGCAATAGATAATTTTTATTTCAAGTACCAATCCCGTTGAATCGCAGATGAGGGCATGGTGACAATAAAACCGGATACCTCTTTGATAGCCCCATTTTAAAATTAGTTTAAAAAATTGACTTCAATCTCAATTTGCCAATTGTCATCTACTTTTCAATTTCCAATTTTTAAGAAACAACCAAGTCCGAAAATTATTAATTTTAAATTTGGCTTCTTCACTTTAGACGTGGTTTTTTTTTAATTATCACAGTTTTCTTTTACAACATTATCCTTAAATATGTAAACATTGTCTACTCTTGCATGTCACAATACAAATGCACTAGCAATTCCCACTGATCTATTTGCAATTAATACAAATTAAAAATTGAAAATGGGCATTTTCCTAAAAGTTTTTTTATTAATTAAATTAACGTCCTATAATAACAGTCAGGATCATGTAAGGACGGCCACCCATGTACGTGGTGTGTTGCGCGTATGAAGTGCGTGGTGTGTGTTTTGGGAGACTGCGGTACATTTCGTGTTGTGCCTGCTTGTATAGTGGAACTCTTGCCCTTTTTATAGTGCTCAAACGTTTGCGTCTACGCGAAATATTTCGTCTACGTTATACACTTAAATTATCAGTGATAAATCATTGTCAGCGGTGCCCGAAACGTGATACTATACCGTAAAATATTACGTATAATGTAATATATATAGCAACGGACACAAATATATTTTAAGACCGTTTTGTACTTTTACATTAATGTATTATGAATGATGTGTAATTATAATAAAATTGGAAATTGATAATTATTTAAAAGCGGAATCCAAAGGCGCACGAATTTCAAAATAACTATTATAATTTCAAACACTACATTTCGATTTTAAAAATTATATAAAAGAATCGAATATAACAAAAAATTATTAAAGGGACACTTCAGTCTAAGAGTTAAATAAATTTTGCACATGTATCGAAAACAAACCAGTTCTAATGGAAGTTTAATTATGATATGCTATGAAAACCCCACAGTGGTGAAATGTGTATGAAGTGTTCAAAGTCGCTCGTTGTCCGCCATTACACATTGCGGTGGGACGTCTTGCATCCCGAACCTTGGCCCTTGCCCTTGACTTTTGTCAAGAACTTCTCAAATCACTTTTACAGTTGTTTGTTTTCCTTGTTAGGCGCATGCTCCTGTCTAAAAACCAATTTCATCAACTCTTCGGTTGTTATGTATTGCATTTGTTTAATGCACTTGGTATCCACTCGGGTATTGACACAAAATACACATTGTACTTGCTTAATCGTATTGTGATTTAAAATTACATGGGTTTTGTGGATAAATTTTGTTATATGTTTGATAAGGAATGTAGAACAGTACATTTATGTCATATCTTGCTTTGAAGTTATTTAACAAAAAAATAGCCTCACTAAATCATCCATTAAAAGACACACAAAAAGGAAAGACAAATACAGAAAATAGGGAACAAATTAAACAAAAAAAGAGCAAAACAAACAAATTAAACTACATAAACTCTCAATATGACTTATCGTTAAAAAAAGTCTTCTAAAAAATGACAATAAATAGAAATTTTAGCGTTATAACCGTGCTGAAAATACTTTTACTACTAAGGCATATCCGTCTTTTCACAACACATCATTGTGTATCTATGAATAATCGATAATTGATGATCAGAATTTCGTGCCAAGATTTCAATGTATAGAATGGAGTCGTGTTTTATCGTGAAGTAATATATTCCCGCTTCAGTCACAACTAAACACACGTGGCCCATGTTTTGTACAAGATAATTATTTGTATCATTAATTCCACGATATAATCCAATAGCCATACGTTCCCTTTAATTAAGAGGTGCGGACGTTATCGTCAAGGGAGTATTTTCTTGAAGAAGAGAAAAAATAAGGCTTGTCATTCAGTATAATTGTACTATATAAAGGCAGTGTAGTTTGTATTCTATCTTAGATGATCCTGCTCACCTTCTTTCAACACCATGTCAGGTAAGATATTACTTTTTGTTACATCATTACTAAATATAATATGTAATATGAAAATACACAGTTATTTGATGTTTTAAATATACAGTAAGCTAAATATTAACATGTTATCAATACGTTCGATATTATGAAGATATTGTAATATACCTAGTGCCATAACTCGCTGAAATGTTTTTCTTTGAAAAGGTTTTTTAAAATTACTTTCTTTCACAAATATCCGAATGATATCCAGCAGGTACAGATGATTCTCTGGGTACCAAAGGAACCCCTTCGTACTTATCATGAAATAGCAAAATCAGCCAAAGCCGAAGCGAAGCGATAATCTTTGGCAGCCATTTTTAATAACGGTCACCAGTTTGTGCATAGTGAACGCTGTAAGATCTATTGTAAACTACTGCCTGGTTATATTCTTTCTTTACAGCACAATGTAGTACATATCTTGATTTTTGACAAAAGTGCAAATGCTCATTTTGCGATCTCGTTTTAAATAAATCTTTGTTGTAAAGTAAAAACATATGAATTACAACATACAATTCTTAACATGTTGGCAACATATGGTACCGAATTAGATATTACTATTATATATATTCTCTCTAAATTGTAAGCATGGCGCTACATCTTTTAAGATATTCTGGTATATTACAATTATAATGCTTATCTATCATAGGGCATTTTATGCAAGAAAAATGATCTAGCTTTAATATGAAAGGACACATAATTGACAAAGGGAATCATTGTAAAATAATAAGTTTTATTTACTTTTGCTTAAAGTGAATACTCGGGCAAAGGAATGCCTTTCATTATTAATATATTCAGTATAATTTGTTATGAAATAGAAAAATAATGTTTCCTGTCAAAATCGCTTTGCATGCGAAGAAGTTATATTATAGGAATCCTAAAATATCCTCCGGGCTGGCAATGTCTGTGTTGACAGTTCCACGCAGCCTCGCTTTTAAAGAGCTAGTTTTAGCACTATGCTAAATTTACATGGGGATTTCCCTTAATTTCAAAGATCAAAACTTGACAATGTAATAAGAACTTCGTGTTGATATGTAAGGACTTTTGGAAGGCCAATGAAGGCATTAAGACTAGTTTTCTTTGCTCGACTATTCACTTTAACGCATCAGGTACTAGTAGGTATAATATAAGTTATAATAAAGTAAACCTTATTGAAGGATAATTAAATATTTCGTTCAAATCAAACATATATACATGTATATGAAAATATACATCATAGCATTATTAGTATTTTAATACTTCAGAACATGAGGGTTACCTTAATGTTAACGCAATCATCTAAATCAAAGAATTCACAAGTGCCAAGAAATACTTTGCTTTGATGTATCGGGGAATTGCATTTATGCACCTTTGAGCTTGATTACAAATCCCAAATATTCCATAGCAGACAGATTACTATAACGCCCGTTCAATTGGTCTTCATCCAGGGAGAAGTATAAGACCATACGTGTATATCACCCAAGAAGGCGGTTTAATGCTTAATTAAATCAGTTAAAATATATAGGAATTCTCGATGAAAGACTGATCTTCTCTGCTGAATTCTTGTTTCTTATGACCGATATTGTTAATTATCTAGATTTTGGGAGGCTCCAGTTGATGCCGAAGTTAAAATATGGAATAAAAATAATAATATGGTGCTTCATTGTTGTTTTTTTTTGTGAATCAAAGATAGCTATTTGACGCAAATTGTGATTCTATCGAAATTTCAGAGTTTTTACCATATACACAACTAACTAAAGCATTACTTGTTGTCTAAATAGTATAAATATTCTCATGATTGACAAGTTCAGTGCTTTCTTTAAAGGGACAATTCAGTGAGGCTTATTATGTTACATAACTACGAAGCAAAATATGAAATAAATGTATTGTTCTACATTCCATATGAAAAATATGATAAGAAATATTGACAAATTTCACGACATTATTTAGTATTTTGATTGATACCGTTGAAATTCCAAATCGTTGATCAATACCATTTAGCATGTTCAATAGCCGAGCCAAAGTCACACACGTTTAACAAGTGCAATACATAACCACTGAGGAGTTGTTGAATTTAGATTTAGACAAGAACATGCATCTAAGAAGGTAAACACACTACTGTAAGAACGATTTGAGTAGTTCTAAACATAAATTTCTTTACTACACAGGCAAGTGTCAGGGTTCGGCATACAAGACATCCGACTACTATGTGTAATGAGGGACAGAAAACGAGTTTGACCATTTCACATACATTTCACTACAGTGGGTTTTTCTGCCATACCACAGTAAAACCAACTAATCAAATTTCTATTAGAGCTAGTTTGTTTCCGATATATGTGCAATTTTTTATGTTCTCATAGACTGAATTGTCTCTTTAAAGAGATACTAGTATCACACAGTCAACCCAGAATAACAGTATAGACTACATAACTTCATGTTATTGAATAATGTGCCAGCAGAACTGCGGGTTATGAATACTTTTATTGTGTGATTTTAGGAGTTATGGAAGCTTTTGGCGACAGTTCCATATTCACGCATATCAACGGAACGGAGAATCAATGTGGACGGCCAACTAATACATGTACCACCCAGGCCAGTGACGGAGTCAGTGCGAGGCAGAATTTGTCAACTATCGGGCCGTATACTATAGAAGATGACATCCTGATGAAAACCCTTGAGGTCCTTCAGCATGCTAACTATATCCTGTTACCGACGATGCTGGTGTTTGGTCTGTTCGGAAACACACTCACGATCATCATTATGACCAGTAGGCGGTATGCCCATCTCACCTCACGCTTACTCCTCATTGCTCTCGCCTGCTCTGATATGCTTTTACTTTTGACCCAACCGTTTAATAAAATTTTCTTCATTTGGATGACCGGGCTGGATCTAAGAGCGCTCTCTGATATAGGTTGCAAGATATACTTTTTTCTGTTCAGATCGAGTAAAATGACATCCTCCTGGTTTGTAGTTCTGCTGTGTGTTGAGCGATTCATCGCTGTCTGGTTTCCATTTCGCGCCAAGATCATTTGTACCCAGAGGAACACTCTTCTGTCAATCGGTTTAGTGTATGTTGTTATAGGTACCTACAACTCCGTATGGGCTCGATGGTCATCTATCGTGAATGGGAGATGCCATCCTGATGGTTATAACGCTAGCGATCCTGAGGACAAGGCGATGTTTGGGCGGTTTCTCATTGGTGGTTGTAACTTGTATTCTTTTATCCCCACTGCTATAATGCTGGTGCTGACGCCCCTCATCATTAAGAAGTTGTTGGATCATAGGAGGAAAAGAAAGACACTTACCAGGAAGACGAACAAACAAGACGAAGCAAAAGTCACTGTCATGTTGTTGGGTATCGTCACCGCGTATGTGATCCTGATCATTCCGGTTACCTTCTTGCATTTGTTTTCCTTTTTAATTGGCGTCCGCGCATTTGGACAGAATCCAAACGGCTTTCTCATTTTCAGGGACGTAACACAAATACTGGAGCAGGTCAACTACGCTATCAACTTTGTTCTCTATGTTATAACGTCACAGCAGTTTCGAGGAGGACTCTCGGAGCTTTTATGCTGTAGGGAGTCGCACAATTCTGTCGCATCTAGAAAGACAGCAAAGAATTACAGGCAAGAAAACATGACTGGAAGTCAACCTGGCACTATAAGATCGAAATTAGACGCGTGTGATAGCATATTGAGTGTCAATACTGCTAGTTCTAGTGTCCCTAGCGTTTGCTCCTGTGTCCCTACTCCTTGCTCTAGTGTCCCTACTCCTGGCTCTAGTGTCTCTACTCCTGGCTCTAGTGTCCCTACTCCTTGCTCTAGTGTCTCTAACTTTTGCTCGAGTGTCCCTACTCCTTGCTCTAAAGTCCCTACTCCTTGCTCTAATGTCCCTACTCCTAGCTCTAGTGTCCCTACTCCTTGCTCTAGTGTCCCTACTCCTTGCTCTAGTGTCCCTACTCCTTTCTCTAGTGTCCCTACCCCAAGATCTAGTGTCCCTACTCCTGGCTCTAGTGTCCCTACTCCTTGCTCTAGTGTCCCTAGCGTTTGCTCCTGTGTCCCTACTCCTTGCTCTAGTGCCCCTACTCCTTGCTCTAGTGTCCCTACTCCTTTCTCTAGTGACCCTACCCCTAGATCTAGTGACCCTACCCCTAGATCTAGTGTCCCTACTCCTTGCTCTAGTGCCCCTACTCCTTGCTCTAGTGTCCCTACTCCTTTCTCTAGTGACCCTACCCCTAGATCTAGTTTCCCTACTCCTAGCTACAGTGTCCCTACTCCTAGCTCTAGTGTCTCTAGTTTTCCTACTCCTAGCTCTAGTGTCCCTACTCTTTGCTCTAGTGTCCCTACTCCTAGCTCTAGTGTCCCTATTCCTAGCTCTAGTTTCCCTACTCCTAGCTACAGTGTCCCTATTCCTAGCTACAGTGTCCCTATTCCTAGCTCTAGTGTCCCTACTCCTAGCTCTAGTGTCCCTACTCCTAGCTCTAGTGTCCCTACTCCTAGCTCTAGTGTCCCTACTCCTAGCTCTAGTGTCCCTACCCCTAGCTCTAGTGTCCCTACTCCTAGCTCTAGTGTCCCTATTCCTAGCTCTAGTGTCCCTACTCCTAGCTCAGTGTCCCTTTCCTAGCTAGTGTCCCTATCCTAGCTCTAGTGTCCCTACTCCTAGCTCTAGTGTCCCTACTCCTAGCTTTGTCTTCTAGTGTCCCTACCCTTGCTCTAGTGTCCCTATCCTAGCTCTAGTGTCCCTAACCCTTGCTCTAGTGTCCTTATCCCTTGCTTTAGTGTTCCTTCTCCTTGCTCTGGTATCCCTACTTCTTGCTCTAGTGTTCCTACCCCTATCTCTAATGTCCCTACTTCGTGCTCTAGTGTCCCTACCCCATGCTCTAGTGTCCCTACTCCGTGCTCTAGTGTCCCTACCCCTTGCTCTTGTGTCCCTACCCCTTACTCTAATGTCCCTACGTCGTGCTCTAGTGTCCCTACCCCATGCTCTAGTGTCCCTACTCCGTGCTTTAGTGTCCCTACTTCTTGCTCTAGTGTCCCTACCCCTTGCTCTTGTGTCCCTACCTCGTGCTCTTGTGCCCCTACCCCTTGCTCTTGTGTCCCTTCCCCTTGCTCTAGTGTCCCTACCCCTTGCTCTAGTGTCCCTACCCCTAACTCTAGTGTTCCTACCTCTTGCTCTAGTGTCCATACCCCTTTCTCTAGTGTCCCTTCCCTTTGCTCTAGTGTCCATATCCCTTGCTCTTGTGTCCCTTCCTCGTGCTCTAGTGCCCCTACCCCTTGCTCTAGTGTCCCTAACCCTTGCTCTAGTGTCCCTACCCCTTGCTCTAGTGTCCCTACCCCTTGCTCTAGTGTCCCTACCCCTTGCTCTAGTGTCCCTACTCCTTGCTCTAGTGTCCCTACCCTTGCTCTAGTGTCCCTACCCCTTGCTCTAGTGTCCCTACCCCTTGTTCTCTAGTGTCCCTACCCCTTGCTCTAGTGTCCCTACCCCTTGCTCTAGTGTCCCTACCTCTTGCTCTAGTGTCCCTACCCCTTGCTCTAGTGTCCCTACCCCTTGTTCTAGTGTCCCTACCCCTTGCTCTAGTGTCCCTACCCCTTGCTCTAGTGTCCCTACCCCTAGCTCTAGTGTCCCTAACCCTTGCTCTAGTGTCCCTACCCCTTGCTCTAGTGTCCCTACCCCTTGTTCTAGTGTCCCTACCCCTTGCTCTAGTGTCCCTACCCCTAGCTCTAGTGTCACTTCCTCTTTCTCTAGTGTCCCTTCCGTTTGCTCCTTGTCCCTATCCCTCAAGTGTCCCTACAACTTGCTCATGTGTCCATACCCCTTGCTCTAGTGTCCCTACTCCGTGTTCTAGTGTCCCTACTCCCTAGCTCTAGTGTCCCTAACACTTGCTCTAGTGTCCTCACCGCTTGCTCTTGAGTCCCATCCCGTTGTTGTAGTGTCCTTACTCCTTACTCTAGTGTCCCTACCCCTAGCTCTAGTGTCACTTCCTCTTTCTCTAGTGTCCCTTCCGTTTGCTCCTTTGTCCCTATCCCTCAAGTGTCCCTACAACTTGCTCATGTGTCCATACCCCTTGCTCTAGTGTCCCTACTCCGTGTTCTAGTGTCCCTACTCCTTGCTCTAGTGTCCCTAACACTTGCTCTAGTGTCCTCACCGCTTGCTCTTGAGTCCCTACTCCGTGTTCTAGTGTTCCTATTCTTTTCTCAAGTGTCCCTAACACTTGCTCTTGTGTCCCTTCTATGTACTCCTTGCACATGTGTCCCTACTACTTTCTCTAGTGTCCTCATCGCTTGCTCTAGTGTCCTCACCGCTTCCTCTTGTGTCCCTCCCCGTTGTTGTAGTATCCCCACTGCTTGCTCTCGTGTCTATGCTGCTTGTTATACAGTAAATTAACACGTACTAATATGTTCGAATGTAGTACTAGAATAAGACTCTCAAATACGTCATGGCCTATGTTTTTAAACTTTTAAGTAGCATATCCGGGATCATCTTTAGGAGAACCTATCGCTGTTGTTTGGTATGACATGTAACGGCTGTGAATTTGGTCACAAAATTAAAAAAAGGTGTTTTTGCAATTCTGATTAAACTTTATCTGATTATTAAGTGAACATATATATGCAAGGGCATCTTTTTATGAAACAGTGAACAAGATGGCTTCTGATTGGTCAATTGTTTTTTTTCCAGTAAAAATTGATATACATGAATAGGAGAGGCATGCTGAAAACATTTGTTCAGAGACACGAGTTGCTGTGGTAGCATATAAAGTTTTATGATTGGTCGGATTTTAGGTATCCTTTAATTTTGCAAAATATTTGGAGCAGGGATTTTGAGCGATATTGCATTCAATAGTATGGCATTGTGAGGAAGTTTGGAATGGTAAAGTATAATTATTACCTATTTAGATTGATTTAGCATTGTAATGCTGGTAATTTATGTTGTTCCATTCGAAATCTTTTGCGTGTTTATATGTATGAAGTAACACTTTTTGTTGCCAAACTGTTGTTAGTATATTAGCGTAGATGTTGTATATTATTTATTGACGTTACTGTTGTCTGTGAATTTCAAAGCCTCAATGTATGACTTTTTTATCGATACAGGTCAACACAGTATATATGAACAGTAAAAAAAATCATCAGTTTAATTGTCTTTTACCATATTATCTCGTTAAGTAAATATAGCTACTAACCTATTTAGCTTCGCAAGGGAAATACTACGAACGATTTGATCTCACGAAATTTTACCTTGTTGAAAAAGGTGAGAAAAAAAGAACATTGTGATATTTTAAAAGTTGTCAGACATATGAACGCAAAACAAAATCGGTTAATATTATTATTTATTTTAGTAAATATTAATACATACGTAATTATTATTCATCACATGCGTGTCCTTTGGTATCAGACCTAATTATATTGATATCTTAAATCTCATTTGTTACTTGTCCTGAAGTTATATAACTTTACATTGTTTTTTTTTTTTTATTGTTACTTGATGTTTCAAAAATAAATGTTTACAAACACTTTAGGTGTTTTTTGTTTACCTGTAAGATCTAATAAAATTATGAATAATCTCAAAATAAAGGAATGATGTGGTCTCGAAAATGAGAAATCTAGACCACCAGAATTTTATAGATAGTTTGGAGCGCTTTACTTTGCTTCCCATTGTGATTAAATGTATCCGAATTTGAATGTTTTGGTATAATTCCTTGTCCCAGAATTACGGAACAATTGCTTTGTGAACAAAGAATGATATGATTGAAATATTAATAACTTTCGTTTTGATTATAATTTCGAATATATAGTTCCCCAGAAACTTAAAATTGTAGTTTAAAAAGTACCAATTTTATTTTTCTACGGTAATCCCAACATCTTCTGGTATGACATTTAAAGAAAGGGTCATGTAGTTTATGACTAAGGCTCTGAAGCTGTAGAATACTTACACAATAAACATAGATAGTATCGTAGATGTAATGGTATGATGGAAATATAGAAACATCGTGACTTGTAGATCAATCATATAATTATTCCCCAGTCGGTGAAACCGCGGGGTATGCAGCAAATCTATGGAGCATTTGTGGTGTAGCATAAGCCCATCTGTGTGAGGAAACCACAGCCTAATCAGAAGGCCGCAGTACAAAATACTCTACAAAAGGTCATCCTTCTTCCTTCCCTTACCCAGTCGCCTTGGGAATATGTCCAGTACAGGGGTAACAAAGTTTTTAACACCTACAATCTAAAAGACAGCAAGAATTAATCTAATGTGTCAAAATTCAAATGATGGGATAGCCAAACCACCAAATATATGCTTTAGGAACTGAACTGAGATTTAGATAGCATATTATGTAAATTTCTGTGTAATAAAATCAGTATAATGTAACACTATGTTTTTACGAGCAAAATCACAAAAATAAGCATGAATATATCTAGAATGCGGGTTTTTATTTCAAACTTTTGCCATAACGATGCAAACACGGCACAATTATAATCAAAATAAATGTGGACGGTTTTCAGTTATGTTATATTGGAAGTAACAGTATCGAAATTAAACCGAAAATAATATGTATATCTCTATTATTGCCTTTGAAACTTTATCCATAACGTTTACTAAAAAGCAGAAATACATCAATGATATATGTTTCTAAATTACAGTACATATATATAAGTGTAGATTTAAATTCATTATTTCAAAATTATATTAAATCCTTAAAACAGTATATTCATTGTCGATCCTTTTGTATATCATACCGAGATTCAATAGTATGATATTTGAACATTTATCGTAAAATCCAAAAAGTAACCACATATAGTGTTCAAATGAAAAATGAAATTACTTGTATACAGGCATTATAAATATATATAATATCTTGTACCTTTTCAAAAATACACTTAGTGATATTTAGATAAGTGTATTTAGTGTGATAATACTGTAACCCTTCTTGTATGATTAAACATGTAGATTCGAAACGGTGAAAATACATGCTTAGAATTTTTACTAATACCTTAGAAATTACGGGAGATTTCTAAATGCAACAATTCCGTAATTGTATACAGTTCTAGACTGGAATAATTTTTAAGGTTAAATCTTTAGTTGAAATAGTTTTTAGAACCATTTTTGTTTCTGAATAAGTCAACTTCCATTATTGTTTTACCTGTGTACGACATATATATACATAATGTGTATGTAATATATATTCCTAGGTATGATCAGGGATATTTTATTTTCATTTGCTTTTACATTTTCAATTTAAAAATGGAGGTGACAATAAAAAACCTAGAGCATAGATGTACGGGATTTCCATAATTAAATAATCCAATTAACGGATGTCCTAACCTGATTGACAGTAAGACAATATAGCAAATACCCGATATAGTCCACCGAATAGCAAATTGCCCACGGTCAGGTAATTACAGGTGAGTTCGATGAATGACGTTGTGTACAGGTAAACAACATCCTGTTCCAGGTATTACATAACCATCAAACCAAAGGCATGGCTAATTATATATCTATATCGGAGTATCTACTCGTACATATGTATATCGATTAAAAATTAAAAGCTACCGCACGGTCTGAAAAAATAGTTTGTTTTGCTTAATAACTCAATATTTTGATCTTTTATAATATCAAAAATAAATTCTTTCTTCCACATGTTGAAACGTTTTACGATATTGTAATAAATGTATCACAATTCATTCGGTTAGCAACACACAACACAATGTTTGTAATGATCAATCATCGGTGTGTACGTACGTCAATACTTTAATCAAGGATTTCTTAAATTGTTACGTAAAATTTCATTTTACATTCACAAGCTTTGTAATCCACACATGTATCAAAGATACAGACTACAGGAAAATATCATCTAATTAAAGCTTATTTGTTGCTGAACTCCTCGACAAAAAATCCGAAACTTTTCTTTCCGTGTTGAATAATTACACGAAGATACCTGCTATTAAAGCATAAATTAGAGAATTTGAAACATCGAATTTCTTTTTTTTTCTTTTAGTTATTTACATTCGAGCCAAAGTTACTGTACGATTAACTTCACTCAAAAGTAATAATAAAATATCGTTGATCGGCTGTTTCTGTGACAGTCGATGTAAGTAATAGCACATCAGTTATAGTACAGCTATAAGCCACGGACTATTATGACGTCACACGGTTTAGAGCTAGAAAATATGCATAATCGGGCGGTCAGAATTTTGGACCTCAATATCGACGGCTTACGGGTTATTCCGGTCGCGCACGGCACGGAGAGGTACACTTGCAAATATATGCTTTAGATTTTGCGTTTTGATTTAAAGGCCAAATATCTTGAAGGTTTTAAGTTGAAAACTATTTTGATCCCATAACTGACCCGTTCAGCCGTGTCATAAATATCGTAAGACACATGTGTAATAACACTATTATGACGTCACAGGTAATAATAATGTCAAAATATGACGTTGCATGATTGTGTTCGCCACTCTAACATATCAACAAAAATTAAAAGTTTTAACTTTATTTCCATAAATACTATTCATGTAAAACTAATTGAACTCGGTTGATAAATTTCACATTGCATAACTACTCGTGTAAAATCATATAAATGTGAGAGGATGCATACTTCAAAATGAACAAACAATTTGAAATTTATCTCCCTTTATTGTATATCATATGAATTGTGCACAGTTTTTTTTCTCCATAACTAAAACACATAGAAATCACTAAAAGATAAAATATTATCACAGGGGACTGGCACGCTTTTTCTCTACAACAAATATAAAATAGGAACATGTATGCATGGTTCTCCTAACTATAACGCATAACAAACACAAGGAATAATTGCAATATAAATCTTGTGTACACCAAATTTACATGGTCATTCTACGGTCCGTAGATTTATCGTAACCTACATGGATGTCATGATGTGGTGATCTAGAAAATAAAATGCAGTAGACATGGTACATATTTATGTCCAAAAAAAGCGGTCAATCGTGTTTGGCACAAGGGATTGAATGTTGAAATAGAAAATTATGATAAACATGTTGCTGCCAAAATTAATTGAAAAGAGTATGTCCGTACACTTCCGTTAACAGTACAAATGCTGGCGTTCTCCAGGGGTCCGCTTTTAGGCCTTTTACTATATGATAATCTTAAAAGTCTTCCACAACTATTTGCGGATCACAGTTTAATGATGTTAGTGTCTAAGTTGTTGATAGCCATAAGCATATAGGATTTACCCTAATCCTAACTGTATATAGAACAATCATATATAAATGTGTCAGGAAAAATAAGTGTACTTCGCAAGCTGAAATATATTTAGACAAAATTAAATAAAAAAAATAGATGCTGCCATTATCTGAATACCATCGTGAAGTTTGGGATCGATGTACCCTCTGTGACGCAGATAACTTAGAAAAGCTATCTAAGTAGTACAGATTTACCATATTTGGCTAGTGGATTATCATTATAATACTCTGAAAGCGGATAAAAACCACTTGTTTATCGTCGCTGCAGAAAGTTACAACTTTTTGTACAACATTACTATCAATCTAACACCCAACTTCTATCTAATTCATTACCACATTTCTTAGAACCTATATTTTCCCAATATCTAGACCACTATATACCAACTAGACGTACAGATCTGACACAGTACTAGTACGCACCACGTACTTCAAACACGCTACACGTGGTAAGCCGTCCTTACGTGACCTTGACTGTCAATAGGACGTTGGTCCTGTAGGTAGGGCGTTAGAATTGTATCTGTTACCCTTACTGCATAATAGTAAAAGGCGACTAAATTTAGTATCTTATCTTTTCTCGTTTTCTTAACAAACTTTCTACTTCCTTCTGGCCTTCTGTTGGGCGCTCGCCGCTGTGAGATAAGGCTCTGGGTTCTGTCCCCTGGTCGAGACACACCTAAGTCTATAAACGTGCTTGTTTCTGCTCCTGCTTAACGCTCAGCATATACGAGAACGGGAGTATGCCAAACTGCTTGGTATTTCTCCTCACGACAATACATTATGATCAGGACGAATAAAATTATCTATTTACAAGTGAACTTGAACTTTTTTCTGTGCACCTAATGATAGTGTGTAAAAGTAATGCGTAATTTAGCACCACACAGCATAATTTATTGAAATTGTACAGGGCAAAAATCTATCAATCTCAAACTAAACATTAAATAAATTATCAAGTTCAAAGATGCCAGAAAAACAAACGGTAATTAATCTGTATATAGGTAGTTATAGTAAAAACATATACGAAGGGAGATAATCCATGTGTACTTCGTGGAATAACCGTCGGTAAAACTATGTGGGGCTACCTGACAATAGGCGAAGACATTCTTGCAAATAAAAGCCTGGTGAAGACTGGTTTGAGATTCATCTCCCCCTGATACCATAATAAGACATTCTTACAAAGAGAATTCTGAAAGTAAACCTTATGATATACTCCGAATTTCCTCTGAACCAAATACCAGACTATGATATTTTGATTCGAACAAACCACACGTTACTTATACTGTATGTCAGACATTAGATTCTATATATACATCAGAATGTCTAAAGTTGGTGTTTGGGTCGGAGGACACTTGGTGTACTCAAGTACTGATGGCACGTATTCACTGTTACTGGCGTCAGTGTTAATCCTCATGGAAAAAAATAAATGTCAGTTTGTTTACTTTTCAAACAAACATGGTGGTATTTCAAATGATAAATAATCCTTTTTTCACGAAGACCGGTTGCATTTAGGAATTTATGGCGTTATAAATTGCCAACGTATCTAGTGTTCGGAAGTTGAGTCAAAATATCTCAGATCTTCATACACGAGCCTCCATAACCAGGGAACTGTCAATAGTGACGGCAAGATTTGTGTAGTTTTCGAGTAATTTTATTTCTCTAACAGTCGTAAAAATGTCAGAAAAATAGCGATGATTATACCATTGTACAAATGACGAGAATGTAAAAGCACAAGGATAACTTTTTAATATCAAATTCTAATTTACTCATTTTGTCGACCATATAGACTGGGCCCAATCCAAAACGAGAAGTATAGATCTATTTATATTGGACAACGAAGTAATTCCAACCGTTTGGACATAACAAAATTGACAAATTTTCGAGGCGATCTACCCCTTTATCAAGACATACAAAACGAACACGATTACATAATAGGATACGAACAGTTTTGTATGTCTTGATAAAGGGGCAGATCGCCTCGAAAATTTGACAATTTCGTTTTGACCACACGGTTGGAATTACTTCCTTGTCCCAAATTTATCATTTGAAGTAATTCGTATCCAAGAGACGTTTAATTGGATCCCGTGTCATCTGGAAAATCCTGTTGATATTACTTCTTTGACCCCTATCTATTTATATTTATATAGGTAATATTGTCGACAAGTTTATCTAAATAGCGCCACGGTATCCTCTTGACAGATAAAAAAATCGACGCTCGTTTGTTTGTTTACTTTAGAAGATTGATTTTGTCCAGGTAACATTTATTTCATTGGCATTAGAGATATCTTTCGCCTCGTCCAAATTAATAATGCTTCTTAAAACACTGAAGGTTTGGTGCAGTGGGAAAGCCAGAATAACCAGATCAATATATAATCTACCTTAGTACGAAACGATAATAATACGGATAAAATTATGTGTATAATAAGATATTGTTATACGTATGTTCAAATCGATAGTTTTTCTTATAATTTACCATTTTTTACAATCATTTTTATTTTTTTTTTTTTAGATGAAAATAAAAAGAAATTAACATTATACATAACATCGTAAGATTTTGCTAATGCTCCATGTATATACAGCAAGACGTTTATGTATTACAACAAAAAATATAAAGCATATCTACAAACTGTATACGTACAAATTCTATTATAAAATATCTGTCCAAACCGCTATGGCTGAACTGTCGAACGCCTAATATGACGACAGTGGCCGATCTCTTTGTGTTAAAATGTCAGTATATTTCAATTGGAGCTCGTTCTGTAAGGCCTGGCGTAATTTATAATAATTAGTCCTGTCAATATACCTTACTCCGTAACTTTTAAAGGGATCACAACAACCGTTGAAATGTGATATTGTAAATATTGCCGACTCTGTACACACTTGCTACACCGAACAAAGACAAGAAGTACGTCAATATTGTCTTTCTCCAGGTCAACATTTAAATACCACAGTGTTCTCAAATCACAACTTAATTCGCATGTGTGTATATATGTAGGGGCACAAAAGAAAAATACGGACCGAGCTGGTCGCATATATATAGTATAGCTTAATTGTTTGATATACAATTGAACTATATACATATTTTATGTAAATGTACATATTTTATTGTATATAGCTTAAGAATTGTGCGTGGGAGTTGACTGATTTTTTTGGCTAAATGGTAGACTAAGAGTGCTTACCTAATTTCGGATATATATTCATTTGTTCTTGTGACAATTTTGCGATTATCTTTTAACCTCTTTATGAGAAATAATCTTATCTAAAAATTCTTTCGCCAAATATTGAACTATTGCTTTATTCCGGGTAGGGCTGAAACGATTAGTCGAATAATCGGAGGCGATTAGATTAATGAAGCTAATTGCTGATAATCGATTAAAGATTTTATTAATCGTTAATCGTAACATGCATAGCCAGTGCATTGTAAGCCATTCCGACTGGAGTTTCATCTCTTTATGTACATGTTTTGAACTCAACAAAGCATATATGATGTGAGAAATACTTGTTAAATTACGTCTCTGTGGAAGTTAAAGTCATTAATCAATGAAAAAGTGGATGTCATGAGAAAGCTTGCAACACGCTGTTCGCCAATTTTCACTAGCAATCGACTCCATGTTGTTACGTCACGGAGGCCTAATCACCGCCGGGACGCTCGGGAGCGGAAGGAGCAGTAATCTTGAACATTTAAAATTTACTATTGCATGTGTTTATCATATAAAAAGAATGTTTTTGTTCATATTCTAATTGAATATAAGAGTTGTTGATTTATTTCATTTTTTTGATCACGGAAATAAAAAAGTTCATTGACGAAAATTTGGTCATGTCGCTCCGTAGCGACCAGATTTGGTTGATTAGTCGTACGTGTGAAGGTCATGTCAAAACAGCGGGTTAGCAGACTTGATTTAAACGATGTTACGGAAGACAATACAGGAACGGAATTCAGAGCTTATTTGGGATAAAATACGTTTGTTTTGTCAATAAATCTATTCTTATTTGTTGGTAGGCTTATATTATATAAGGCATGTCCTCTGTCATATTATACGGTAGGTGTTATTATTAGTTGATAACAAAACATGGCGGACGTTTTCAGTAGTCAGTAGTGAAACAATATAGTTGCCTTCAATTCAAACGATTAATCGATTAGTAATCGATTACATGTGACCGAATAATCGAATACAAAAATTACTAATCGTTTCAGCCCTAATTCCGGGAACGCCGGTTGAATATACAAAAACATAATACGCTGATAGAGCTGGAACTAAGAGCAGACAGATTTTTTACTCAAGTCTATGTTAAATCATGTACTTGAGTAAAAAATCTGTCTGAGAATAGTTTAATGGTGCCGGGCCCTGGTCACATTCCTGGGGGGGGGGGGGGGGGGGGGGGGGTTATCATGGTAGTGATTGTGCCGCAAGCCACAATATAGTTTGTATCACAGCACCCATCCCACCCCACCCCCACCAACAAGACAAATGCTGATAGACTACATACTCTGAAAGTTAGGTATCCCAAATGCATCGGTTTTGAAGTCTGACAGATATATATCGGTATAAATTGCTGACACAATAATGACAATATGTGAGAATAGACGCAGTAGAGGTCAGAAGATTAATAAGTAATTATCTATATTGAGGTTATTGTATTATGTGTTACTTGGCAGTCCCACAACAGTGCAAAAGATAATCCAATCACGTGTGTTAGAAGGACAACAAAAACCAAAGCCTAGGTGTGAAGTACATGTATATGTGTGTTGTTGGTTTTGTTGGGGGTGGTGGGGTTGATACTGGGGGTCCCAGAACGTAGAACATATATTCAGGGCGGTACACAGCGCCTCCACCCCCTTCTCTCCTTGTGTTCCGTTATCATGCATTTTCTCCCTTTTGTTCTTCCACCCGTAAGTAAAAGTTATCTTTGCATACAATACTAACAAATTATAGTTCAAACTTATAAGATCGAACTTTGATTTCGTAGAATTGAATAATTAAACCTTGACTTCAGGTCATTTCCTGGACAGCCATCTGACAGAAATCTTCTGTCCGCCGAAGAGCTACGTTATCGCAGCTAAAATAGGAGTTATCATGATAGGCTATTGAGTCTTCATGTATCAACTAATGTATACTCAATAGTATGATTTAGTTTAGTATAATAGCACTATGGCGAAGAATACCGCGAGCGCAAAGAGACACACTACACGCGGTAGTGTTCTACAGAACAAAAACATGCATAGGGGAGAAAATCCGCAAATGACCTACACCGCTGATTCTCAATAGATCATAAGGAATAGGGATAGGGATATCATAAAGGGTTTCACGTGAATCCGGTGAAAGTATGATATTCGATTCGAATATATAAGAAAATACATACATGAAACTCTATAAATTAGGACCCCGCAATAAAATAACAAATTCGAAGTAGAGGTTTTTAGCTCAAATTCATACTACATGCATCCTCAACAGACCCTCATTTATTTTTTTTTATCTTAAAACGGATCGTAGGTACTAAAAAGAAAGTTATATGTGTATATATATGCAGTGTTATGCACAGGGTATGGTATATGAGACATTTGTATATGTACAGTATTTATCACATCTGACCCGCCCAGCCATGTCATACGGCCACGTCATAAATATCGTAAGGCACTATTATGATGTCACATGTAATTTCAACATCACAATCTATATGACATCGAAAGATTGTCTCAGTAGACAGAAACATCACATCCGAGCCGGATTTCTACTGTTTTATATAGAGATGAAATTAAATGAATTAAATTAAATGAATTAAATTTATCTTGTTAAATAATTTGATATGCCACTCGCCCAAAGGCCCGTGGCATATAAAATCATTGAACTCGTTTGAAAAAAATTATATCACAAAGCCACTATGTAAGATCCTCTTTATATATGCTATGGCGCGTACGCGGATTCGTAACTTATCTACCCGCTTCAATGTCGATAGTAGATCTAATGAAGTGTCAATGTTATGCTATAGAACTGTAGTGGAGCTCCAACGAGGCGTGTCTCACATATTTCCAACACATGTGGAACATAAACTACACACATGTTATCAATTATTACAAAGACCTTTAATTAAAAGGACTCGGGACGGAATTGGGATTTTCTTGACAATAGTGCAGTAGTTCAGATTTCTCAGACAACTTAATATATCTGTTATCGTATGGACACCGTGTTGTCTAATTCTTTTAGTTGTTACTAGCATCAACAACCATAGGAGAAAAGGGATTTTATGATTTAGGACACTGACTTCGATGAACTGTGAAGGTAAGTTTAATATTAGTTTGAGCCAAACTTTATAACGGATGTTGTGAGTTCTTCATGTATATGAAATTACGGTAATGACTTCCTCCCTCCAAATTAATTACGATATGACATCGCGTCGAATATATAATTCTTCAAAAATGTAAATAGAATATTGGGGCTCTTTAGGCATGGAGCTATTACAATACTAAACACGCTTGTAATAACTTTACGCGGCTAAATAAAGTGATTATTTTCTAAACACAAATTACGTATACATTGTACAACACAATGCATCCCATATAGATTATTATGAACATTATCGTTGTCTTATATCAACGTATATGCTAGCTTAAAACTTGGAAATTATAATATTATTATATTACATTTATAAATCCATTGTCAGAAATATCAATTGTCTTCAATACATTTTAGTTTCTTGATGTACTGTATGCATAGCATGATTTAAAAAAAAAACGCGTTCTATTGCAATTGAATACCGCATTCTGATCGCGTTACTGAGAAATTCATGTGATTTCGAAAGAAAGATGTGTGAGTGTAGCGTCTTGTAAAATCTATGTTTGCAATGTACCTATTGACAGTTTTTACAAACACAAAAGTCAAACAAGATACATATGTTACCAGGGTTGGGAATACCTTCAAACATCACCTCATGCCGTCCCCCACCCATCTCTGTGTCGAAGTTCACAACATGAATTGCAATGGTCGATGATTTTTCCCCTGAATATTCTGACTTTATTCCCCACCACCTAAAATTGTATGGTCGTTAGTGACGTACCGACAATATGGCCAATGCAAGTCCGCGTTTGATGTAGGCTGTATATGATGTCGCGTTTTTATATTAAGTTCGATACCAGATCTGCAATATATGAGGTTAAATCGCAGTATGACGTCTTCAACAAATCGATACAAATCTCACCTAAATGTAACGCTTCATGAGACGTTAGATTAAATAGATATTAAGCTATCATTTTAAATGTATCATTTGTTACATTGTATACACGTTTTACGCGTGCAAAGTAGACAACTTCATGTAAAAAAAGATACACACACAACAAACATAACTAAACTTATAATTAAATATCGATGTAGAGTGACGTCTTTTCCCCGTAAACTATGAACTTAGAATGACCGCCACCCCTGATATTGACGTTAGCAACAAATAACTGATTTATCAATAAACAGTCCATGTACAAAAGTCCAAGCGGAATGATATTCTATTGATGTGTATACTGTTTAAAATACATTTCTGTGTATCGTCAATGCTATATTAAATCCATTTAATGTTTATAGTGAAATAGGGAGTCATTACACGTATATACTTGTATGTACACACGAATTCGTACTTGGATTAGATTTCGAGTGAACTGTTGAATAGATATATTGAGATGTATCTTGTTTGTAGCATGTTACAGTTGAAATAAACAGTAACAATATATGTTGATTTATAAATATGACTACTATAGATTATTTGTACTTAATCTGTCGACTTCTTTATACAAGTTATGATAAATCCGCTGGCAAAACTGAACTTTTTTTATCGATTACAGATTAAGAGGAGTGTTTATTCGAATGTCAGATAAAAGATATATTTCTGCCTCACTGCCTTTACAAGATTTCCACATTAAGGACTCGCCCGTAAAATTCAGCTTATTTGAATTCCGGTTTAACGAAACTTATTTCTAATAAGAATCTGTCATTAATATTACCGAAAAAATGTTTCAAACAGTAAATATAGGGGCGGAGATTAGGGGTTTGGTATTCCGTGTGGTGAATATAGAAGGGATAAACACATTAGGTAGGTTTGGTATTCTGTTCAGAAAATACAGGGGAGAAGATCACGTTAATAAGGTTTGGCATTCCGTAGAGTAAATACAGAGGGGGGGGGTGTTAATCACATCAGGTATATCAGGTATGTTTGGTATTCTGTACAGTTAACATAGGGGAGACAACCACGTCAGGTATGTTTGGTATTCCGTACTGTTAACATAAGGGAGATAACCACGTCAGGTATGTTTGGTATTCTGTAAAGTTGACATAGGGGAGACAACCACGTCAGGTATGTTTGGTATTCTGAACAGTTAACATAGGGGAGATAACCACTTCAGGTATGTTTGGTATTCTGTTCAGTACATATAAGGAAGATAACCACGTCAGGTATGTTTGGTATTCTGTACAGTTAACATAGGGGAGATAACCACGTCAGATAGGTTCTGTATTCTGTTCAGTACATATAGGGGAGACAACCACGTCATGTAGGTTTGGTATTCTGTACAGTTAACATAGGGGAGATAACCACGTCAGTAAGGATTCGTATTCCGTACAGTAAATATAGGGGAGGTAATCACGTCAGGTATGTTTGGTATTCTGTACAGTTAACATAGGGGAGATAACCACGTCAGGTATGTTTGGTATTCTGTACAGTTAACATAGGGGAGATAACCACGTCAGGTAGGTTTGGTATTCTGTACAGTTAACATAGGGGAGATAACCACGTCAGGTAGGTTTTGTATTCTGTTCAGTACATATATGGGAGACAACCACGTCATGTAGGTTTGGTATTCTGTACAGTTAACATAGGGGAGATAACCACGTCAGTAAGGATTCGTATTCCGTACAGTGAATATAGGGGAGGTAATCACGTCAGGTATGTTTGGTGTTCTGTACAGTTAACATAGGGGAGATAACCACGTCAGGTATGTTTGGTATTCTGTACAGTTAACATAGGGGAGATAACCACGTCAGGTATGTTTGGTATTCTGTACAGTTAACATAGGGGAGATAACCACGTCAGATAGGTTTTGTATTCTGTTCAGTACATATAGGGGAGACAACCACGTCATGTAGGTTTGGTATTCTGTACAGTTAACATAGGGGAGATAACCACGTCAGTAAGGATTCGTATTCCGTACAGTAAATATAGGGGATGTAATCACGTCAGGTATGTTTGGTGTTCTGTACAGTTAACATAGGGGAGATAACCACGTCAGGTATGTTTGGTATTCTGTACAGTTAACATAGGGGAGATAACCACGTCAGGTAGGTTTGGTATTCTGTACAGTTAACATAGGGGAGATAACCACGTCAGGTAGGTTTTGTATTCTGTTCAATACATATAGGGGAGACAACTACGTCATGTAGGTTTATATTCTGTACAGTTAACATAGGGGAGATAACCACGTCAGTAAGAATTTGTATTCGTACAGTAAATATATAGGGGAGGTAATCACGTCAGGTAAGTTTCATCTTCCGTACAGTAAATATAGGGGAGATAACCACGTCAGGTAAGTTCCGTACACTTAACATAAATTCATCGTAAAGGGTTCACCATACAATGTATTTGGAAATATGGCTACCCCCTTTAATGGGAATATGATTCTACATCGAATGTATACAGAAAATGTTTATATATGTAATGTGTTTGTTTACCAAACAAAGACAAACAACCTAACATAGGCTCAGATTTCAGGCAGGTTGTTTGACGTAAATCATAACAATCTTAATGTACAGCCAGTTCAGGAGAGAGCTTTGGAAAAGCATTTCGTTTTGAAAATTGAACATGAATCGTTGGTTTTAGATGATATTATAAGGCAAAAACAACTCAGAACTGTATAGGTATTTGACATAAATGTCGAACGGTCGAACATAATTTTAACACGAGAGAGGATAAGCTTCCGTCTTTATTGCCTATGAATGCATATGTAAATCAAATGTGTTATGAAGAGATAGACAAACACAGTCCACATCAAATGTCAAACATTTATGAATACATTTTGTACCGTTGCCATTAATTGGACTGCATGTGTATTATTTGATTAAGCTAACCATACCGATATTATTAAAGAGAAGTTTATTTTGTTTATCGACAGCCTTATACTGTATTAAATGTTCAGATTGTGTTTGTTTTCCATTAGTTTCCGTGAAGAGCCATTAACGCTCAATGGTGAAAACTTGTAAATATTGGTATTCAATTAAGAGTTTCGCCTCACGTATACGGCCGCCGTGTATCGGGACAGACACATCAGAGGATACATCAGGACACATGTTAACAATGTAAATAGGGATTTTACTGATTTACTTCACACATATTACACATGATATACAGTTACTTAACATAAGATGAAAATATATACTAAAATGCCAGTCTAAAGAGAGGCATATTGGCAGATTGATCTAAGAGAGCCAAAGTACAGGAGATCGTTTTCTCCACTTTATCAAGAGTCACTCTAGTGCCTTATCAGCAAGTTGCATACGTTTATAACCAAACCGCAACATCTCGGAGAAATTTTTAGGGCAATTTTCGAAAATATTTCTTCGGAAATTTATCCAAGATGTTGTATTGTTTTATTTCCATGTCCCCGAACGATGCTACGATTTAAATGAAAGTAACCCTGATGTCTCTGACGAAAAGTGAACAGATGGAGGTATAACTTTTAGCAGGTTTAAAAAAATGCATATTATATAAGATTATTACTTACAACTTCGTAGAAACAAATACACAATGTATAAACTAAGGATGAAGTCCATTTTAAATTAATTCAGGTGCGTATAACCCAACGGTAACCGAATTGTGTGTCTATCGTATAGCATACAATGTACCATCAAATCTTTTTCTATCTACATGTATCTTTCGTGATAACATTAACACTACGGACAATGAGATTAATTATAAGTACTGTCGCATCATAAATATATAATTCAAACTTGTTACAGGACGCACGATGTGAGAATGTATACAGCGACTGATGTAAAGCAAAAATGTAATAAGTAAAATTGAAACTTCATGAGATTTACTCATTGGAATTACCATACCGGGTATATTGAAGTTATTGCAAATTGCATCTTTTTTCTGTTTTTTTTTTTTTTTTTTTTTTTTAAATAACAACAAATAAAAAAGGTGATATAATAGGTGAGGTAATTTACTAATTATTGAAAATACATTTTATCACATGTTAAATCTTCGGTTACAACAACTTTCAAATGTATATACATGTACTAGTTTTTATATACCTGTATCAATATATATATCAAGAAATATCGTTAATATTATAAAGAAGTTCCGTCAAAGGGTAATTAAGATATCAAATATCAAATGTTTTCGTGTAAAGATAAGAGTCGACAGGTCAGAGGTCAGGGTAATTGGTGTAATGTAAAGCTTTAATGTACGTACAGTGTATCCCTTGAAAAGAAACGTCTGTCGGCAATTGCTTTAAATGTGTCATGTAATGTTATGAAAATATGTAAATGGTTTTCATGTGTAAGCATACTCGATATAACTGTCATGTATGTCTGCTTAAAGTCGTTGGCAGAATAGCTAACAGATAATACATGTGGAACTAAATTTAGGTACGATTCCGTCTTTTGCATCGTCCGGGTTCCGTAGTTTAAATCCTCACTACGTCAAGGCTATTAGGGGCCTACCGGTATCTGTTGGTGATCTCTGAGTGTGTCGGTTGTCTTTGATACAGTAAATATACAGGTAGCGTGTTATACGTAAAATCTAATAGTTTACTGTATATAAAACATACGCGAAAACTGTACCCGAGGGTGTACCCGTGTGGTGAAAAATATTTTAAGCACTTAATTATATATAATTTGACGACAATAATCCATATGTGATGTGAGGGGATCGAGAATTTGGTGGGGAGTATACACGAACTATAGAAATACATTTGATTTACATGTGTGGAGGTTTCGATATATTTGTATGTTGACCATGGCCATGGTGAAGTGTGAGTGCACATGAGAATGTGATATTATAGAATGTTAGTTATTATATAATGTATTGTCGTGCATGTGTACGTGGTTACCGTATCTATATATAGATTCTACTTTCACTTTCATCTCTATCCTGTGTTTCTATTGGTTCTTTCTAAATTATACTGTCAACTGGCCGGTTAGCTATAAAAGCACGGTTTTACCTCTATTTCATTAGTCTGGAGAAGCACAGATATAACAATTCACACACATTTGAATTAGGCCTATTTCACCTTAAAGAGTTTTGATTCGTTGAAATTGTAATAGGTCTAGTCAGTTATGAATGTCATTGTAGTAGCTCGATTCACGATTCCTAAAAGTTAGTCTAATTTGATCCGCGGTTTTCTATATACGTTCTTCTGGGTTGTGTTCTCTGTCCTTCTTTCTTACTGTTAATTATACATGCGTATCTAGTTTCTTTTTACTCTCTCTTTTAAAATTCGTCCTAAATATTGAATACAGCGATGTATCCGGACGAATCATGGGTAAAGGGACATAACTCCCATTGAAAAATTTAAGAAATTTTTTTCACATCCTCGATACTCAGGGGTTACTATTTCTGTTGTACTATCCCATAGTAAAACCGAAGGCAGTCCAATACAAAAAGTCCACAGGCCTGCAAAGACTTCATGTGAAAACCACAGAGAGAACATCGCCCAACTTCAAAGCCACACATGTACAGTCATCCACAATTTCACGTTATACGATTCTTTTTATGTACATCTAATGACTAACTTACCTGTCTGCTCTGTTGCCTCTAACTTTATAATGACAATAATAGTAACCCCTAGAGTATCGAGGATGATCATATTATTAACCCAATAGTTTTTTTCATTTTATTTTCCAGTTTCTTCATCGATTCCTTTGCGGTATGACCTGCATTGAACGTCAGTATCATTTAAACAAAACTTTGGGGTGTGACAAGGCGCTGCAGCAGCACAGTCAGCATTCAGTCAGACATGTCAGTATTTTACAACCGAGACAATTTAAAATAATACTCTAGATGACATATTACAAAGAACTTACATGTTTACAGAAGCTATGTAGAACCAGAAGTGCCGGAGGAGCGTGCGTTAGGCATTAAAATCAGCATGGTCCAGCTAAATTAAAAAATTATAAAAATATGACTTTAAAACACTTCAAAATATTACGTGAATAGAAATCGACATGCATTGCAGCAAAGAATCAAAGTAAAAAAAATAAGGTCTCTTTTTTTTACATTGGCTTTAAAACACTTAAAGATGCTCCTCCGCCGACAGAGTATAAATGATATGCATCATTTGAACAATAACTGGTGTTTAATTGTGTTTATATATGTCTAATTAACACAAAAAATAATATAAGATAATTTATTTTGCCTTTGGTGCATGCGCAATCATTACTCTATTCCATATAGGATATATAGTGCCACGGATTTTTTTCGAGATGCAATTAAATATTTTTTTTTTATATTTTTAACTTGAAGTAAAATTAGAAGATCAAACTTTTCAATGGTGGTAATGGTGTAAATTAGTAACTTTTGTAACCGAAGAAAAATACTAAATCGTCTGCTGTTGTTTTTGATATTGAAAAAATACCATTTGTAAGCGGTGGAGCATCTTTAAAAAAAAATATCTATTAAACTTTTTTTTCTAAATGCTACTAAGGGAACATGTGAAATTACATTATTCTTTTGAACCTTAGGATTTAGTTGGAGAAACGTGTATTCTTTTGCTGTGAACTTTGGACTATAATTGAAGAATATCATCAACACCAGAGTACACACACTGCAGGGCTATACAAATTATCATGTGCCCTTCTTGTTTTGTTCATAATTATGTTGAATTATGTGCTTGATATTAGTATAATTATATTTTAATATGGATCATAGTTATGTGAATAAAGATTTTAATACATGTATTTGTTAAAAGATAAAACTTTTTATTTGTTATAAGGAACATGCTCCTTATAAACAACGCTGTTGCTGACTATAGTTTTCAAGTTTTCAACCTTTTTTGTCCCTGATTTCTTACTCATGAATTCAAACTCAGGTCCATAGAGATCCAATAATTCCTTTCAACTTCAATGCTCTAATGCTCCGGTATTATAACCAGGCTTCAGAATCATGAATCAATCTTAGACTCAAGTTTTTGCTTATCCAATCAAAAATAACTTTTGTAACTCCATCTGTGATTGGCTAAGCTTGAACATAAGACTGCTTTTACTTAGCCTGTTTCATGATGCTGGGACCTGAACCAATTCTGCCTGTATTTTTAGCAGCAAGCTTTATATTCTGTTTCAATTCTGTTTAATTTGGTCTCTACCTCAAAAGATTCAGGTGTGCTTCAGAATCTTCAGAGATCCTAATGTAGGGAGTGATACAGGCCTCTTTTGCCTCTTTTCTGAAGTCGCGGCCATGATATCCTCATTTACCTGTAAAACTAAATCCTGATTACAATACTTGCCATACCTACCTGTACATCTCTACCTGTTTTGTAACTACTCTTAGTGTCCCTTTACAAAAAATTAGTTTACTGTTGCCATGGTACCCTGCTTTGGTCAAGGCTTTTGTTGTCATGGCAACCTGCTTTGATCAAGGCTATTGTTGTTATGGTAACCTGTATTAATCAGGGCTAATGTTGTCATGGTAACCTACATTAATCAGGTTTTTGTTGCCATGGTGACCTGCTATGATCAGGACTATGGTTGCCATGGCGACCTGCTATAATCCAGACTACTGTTGCCATGGTGATCTGCTATGATCAAGGCTATTGTTGCCATGGTGACCTGCTTTGATCAGGTCTACTGTTTGATCATGGCAACCTGCATTAATCAGGCTATTGTTGCCATGGCGACCTTTGATCAGGACTACTGTTGCCCTGATGATCAATGATTTGGGCTACGGTGGATTGTGTTAATGCTGTATGATGTTCTGTTGTGTCACAATAATTGTATAGTTATGTAACTTTATATGTACACAGATTATATATTTTCATTCGCATGTTTGTTCATCTTTATATTAGAACTAATTGTATCCTATTAATTTTTCAGTATTGTTAAATATTAAAACTAATTGCTTCAAAACCAAACTGTGTCGCTATTTTCTCTACAATAACTATGATGGTTCTTCATTAATTTACACATTTAATTAAATCAGCTTGATCTACAAATTGTATCGAAATAATTTTTCTGGAGATTCAGATCAAAACTTATTTTTAGCTCACCTGGCAATATTTGATACGATAAGCTCATCCCATGCTGTACCGTCTATATTTCAGTTAAATTACTAATTTTCATCAAATATTGAATGGATTTGCACCAAAACCCACTAGAATCACCCATGGGGAGAGGATGGTCCACCTAACTTGGTAAGAATACTTTCATAACAGCAAATTCCACAAGCATTCTGAATTTCTATTAATAGCAACAGTGACCTTGACCTTGCAACCCTGAAATTCTAATAAAAGTTTTATAAAAAACAAAGGACTATGTATGGTTTGGGCAGTTTTTGGCCCCAAATCCATCAAATTTTCAAACCTGTTACTTAGTAAATAAATTTTTGAATTTCAAATGTCGAATACATCTTTAATAGAAAAGCTATGATTGTTATATATCATTGCAGCCGTAGTTGCTATGGTGACCATCCTTAATATGCAAAAATTATGACAATGTGGAAATTAGGTCAATTTTGGCCATTTTTTGCTAAGTTTATCATCTAGAAACCATAGAGCGCATTCATATTCGGAATAAATGTTCAGTGTGTTTAAGATTGCTCTATTGTTTTTTGGACAAAAAAAATGGCAAATATGACAAAATTTTCAAATTCATTTAATTTTTATGCATATTTCGGATGGTTATCATGGAAACGTAGAGCTGCGTAAATTAGAAAACACTTATTATAATTAAATCAGGGATTTGCTAAATATTTCAAATACAATAATTTTATTTCTTAATACTTCGTTTAAAAAATTGGTCGATTTGGCGGCCAAAAATGGCCCAAATGATAGTGGTATTTTGGGCTGCTCAAAATGTATAATTATGTATATATATGTTTGTTATTGTTCAGTTTAGTCTGGAAGTGGTATACGGAAGCAAGTTTGTTTTGCCCATTGGTCAGTGGTCATGTGTTTAGGTACATGTATGTTCAGTTTTTATTGGACATCATTATTATGCAAATTAATTGTCATAATTTTCGCCTATTTTTTGGTGCCCTCCTCATTCCTTCCACTTCTCCACAGTAGACATGTTTGTTGGTCCTTTACATAAAAGAGCTAGCTGGATGAGAATAGCAAAGCTTGTTTTATATGGAGGCAGATGTTGTGTCCAGTGATTGTCCAGTACCGTTATAACAGTTAATTATTATATAATAATTAAAGGTAAAAATTAGTACTGGTAATTAGGATAACAGGAATTCATAACTAAAACCTTAACCAATGGTGATTCCTCCGTTTCATTGACTGAATTGTCTAGAAACCCAAACAATTCTCTACATAATATTATTTAAGTACAGTACTATGTAGAGTATCATTTTTACCAATTTTGATCTAGACCTCTAAAACGTCTTAAAATGGTATTAAGGCACTCTGGTGGGTCCATAATTATACAAACTGTAACTTATTCCCAGATCCCTGTGATCAGAGTCTGTATTCCAGCAATCTTTGGATAAAAGAAAAGTTCCAAAAGACAAATATTTTTAATAATAGAAACCACAAGAAGTTTGACATCGATGTCAGGTAAAAGAGGATCAATGTTGAAGCAAATTTTTCACCGGAGCGCCATCATTACAGAAAATTTGATAAATCATGTAAACTATGAAATTTCTTCAGCTTTCCCAAAGAAGCCATATATAGGGCAGATATCACAATAGTCCTCATTAAAAGTGTACACAGCAGAGAGATTAAAAGGGTTCTTGACTCTATTGGGGAAAAAAATTTAGGAACCAAGTTGTAGGACTTATTTAGTGAAAGATTTCGGAAGTAAATCTAAAGTTAAGTTTATTTTATTTGAAAACTATGGTGGCATATTTTTGCCATCTATTTGCCGACTTACGACTTCATAATGTCTATATAATTAAGGCATTCGGTCGACATCATATAGGAAGATGTCGACATAAACAGAAGAATATGTCGACTTACCACATGTACAAGTAGAGGTCCATATATGTTTCCGTATAAACACGATTAATCGCAGAGTTACCGTCTTTCTACATATTTTTATTGGAATCATTATGTGTGCATGTCATGTGGTAAGTCGACATATTCTTCTGTTTATGTCGACATCTTCCGATGTGATGTCGACATAATGTTGAGTTGCTTAGATCTATATGATGGTACTTGATAACTATATTGTACCGGAAATGGCAGCATTTCGATCTCAACAACATAACTCCAAATATCAACACAACTATAGCAACCTCTTGCTCGCCTTATAAACCTAAATGGCATTAATCACTGCAAGCAACGGTACAGAATCCGTATAGATTCTACCGTTTAGATCTAAGCAACTTACGTACAAACCCTGATCAAGAAATCTAGAGTGTACCTAAATGTCATCAATCTCTATATTTATCTTCATTTGTATTTGACCAGGAGGGAGCACTTCGAGTTCAGCAAGCTTTATCAGTAATTCTAACTGTCACCTAGCACCCATCATTTACCTAATAGGGTACTAATAATATGAATATACATATCATTATTTACATGTAAATACGCTAAATGTATATTATTAAGAATTCTACAATGTTATGTATGTGCATACAATATATAGGAAAAGAAAGGAAAAAAAACTCGCCTGAAGACACCTGTGAAGGCAGAAAGGCCTTGAATTATCAGCAGACATAAGATTTTATTTTATACAATAGAATAAAAAATGTAGTAGGTCATTGCGAAGTGAACAAAATATAGTAAAAACAAAGAGTGCATCAAATTCTAAACTATCTTGAATAACTAGTCAAACATATCGGATTCATTGAGTCGAATTTCTCGATGATTAGACCCTAGTAAATTAATAACAACACGGCGGGAGGTGGGGCTTTTATAACATTGGAATCAAATCCTAATTACAACAGCAATTACAAGATACTCTAAATAATAAAAAAAATAGGAAAGCAGAGGGAGAACAAATGTACATTGGATTATAGCATACAGAAAAATGTAAAATTCGAGCCCACTAAAACCTCCATTTCTTGCATGTAAAAACACGAAACACATACCTTCAGGATTGTAATTTATTGATATTTTTTTTAAAAAGGTAGACCCTTCACAATACTGCGTACACACATTGGGTTTGTTAGATCGTTTTTATAATTTGTGCCATTAAATAAGCATCGTTTTCCATATTACCTTAATCATCCCATATGACGGACGCCGTAGGTGTGACTGGTCCACAGAGAAAGCGTCCGAAAGACATGACTAACCCGGATAATCGCAATATGAAAAAATATAGTAAGTTAAACATTACAAAGCAATATTCATTAAAGATTATAATTCGAAAAGACGATCATGTTGAATATTGTATATAAGACTTTTTTTAACTTCTTTTCCACTAGACCATATTACACTGCTACTATGTATACAATAGCACTTTCCTTATGACTTCCCAAACTCACCTGTCTTAACGACTAGTATACCTTCTGGCCTCAGGTAATGATGACACCAATAGCGAGAAATCCGACAATGGACGTCTGTTGATCGAGAACAAAAATATAAACAGGTACTGGAAGATCTTTGATTAGATCTTTCCCGAACCAATAATACTTTCTGAATTAGAGTAAGAAAGTCTAATTTATACAATTAAATTACCGATATATAAATACCTGGTGTGCATTAAAACCACCTTGGTATTAACACAAAGTGATTTATTTCCCAATATAAATCCTTTGATGGATTTATGTTTTCAAACAACCGTAAGTCCTAGTCAAGAATATTCTTGTAGCATACAAATTATATCCGTAAATGTTTAGATGAAAATGATAGATAAATCTGTATATCATATAAATAAAAGTACAACACAAAATGTACGATGTGAGCATAATCCATTGAGATTAAGATTCTAGGGCCCACCGTCCTACATTCTAACCTGTTATTCGGTGTACGTACAATGATCTTCACTGACTAAAATGCAAATCTGTCGAATCCCCTTCGCGTTCATGAACAAGAATGAAGAGGGTTTTTTGTGTAAGAGATTTTAAAAACCATTGATTATATTTCGGTTTCTGGGTCGTTTAAATATAACCTTACTTTCCAATCTGTTCTAGCTACTTCTAAGAAAATTAATTTCTATATGAATAGACTATATCTAGAATCTGTTGCCATAAAATAATCACTGCTGATGATATAAATGGTGTGTTTAAAAATCTATAGGAGTATTCAATAAAATACTTTCCAACAATGATTTATGTGGCTCATGCAATGATGCAAGTAATGGCTCATAATATTGAAATCTGTGATTAAATTAAGATTTGGGGGTTGGGGAATATTAACCATATATTTAATTATCTACAGTGTACACCACATTAGATGTTTAAATGAACTCATGCCAGCCGCCTTCAATGTAGTACAGCTAGTATGAAGTTTATCTGCAGAGTGATTATTCTTACACAGATAAATTATTCAGGGACTGTACCTATGTTCAATTTTAACATTGTAATATTCTTAAGTTTATTGTATGTATAAAAGATAATTATTCTTTACTAAGGGTAAAACAAAGTTATGGGTCAGGGTCTGACCAAGGTGTCCATTTATGGCATGTTATGATATATAACATACAATTTAGGGTAGAATTAAAGGTTCTATTCCCCTAGAAATTGTTTGCTGTATTTTCTCATTATCATGTAAATGCAAGAGAAGATGTTAGTCTAAAAGACTATAAATATATATCGTACCGACAAACCTTTCTAAAAAAAACCAAGTTAAAAGGACAAAGTTAAAGTGGTCTTATTAAAACAGGTGGGCAGTGTTCATTATTAAACAGGTGGTTGCAGAGATCTTAATTAAACAGTAGTGGTATTAGACTTAATTAAACAGAACTGGGCAGTGGTCTTATTAAACATACGGGGCAGTTATAGCTTATTAAACAGGTGGGGAAGTTGTGATCTTTATAAAACAGACGTGGCCAGTTGTCAAAAAAAAACAGATCGGGCAGAGGTTCATATTAAACAGCGACTGGGGTAGTGGTCTTATTAAAACAGACGGGTAAGTGTCATATTAAACAGAACTGGCAGTGGTCTTTATTAAATCATGCGGGGTCAGTGGTCTTATTAAACAGACGTGCAGTGTGTCTTATAAAACGAACGGGCATAGGTGTCTTATTAACGAGCAGGTGTGTAGTAAAGTGTCTTATTTAACAGAATTAAGGGGTTGTGGTCCCTAATTACACAGGTGTGGGTGAGTGGTCGTATTAACAAGGTGGGCAGTGGTCTTATTAAACAGGTGGGGGTAGTGATCTTAATGATAACAAGTGGTCATATAGGTTCATATTAACGTGTAGGGCAATTGGTCATATTAAACAGGTGGGGTATTGGTCATATTTTTCCTCAGGTGGTGCAGTGGTCTTATTAAAATTCGGGCAGTTTTACTTATTAAACATATGGAGCATATGGTGTCTTATTAAACAGGAGAACTGGGTTAGTGGTCTTTATTAAACAGAGGGGCAGTGTCTTTTTAAACAGGCGTGTGCAGTGGTCTTATTAAACAGGAGGGTGTAGTGTGTCTTATTTAAACAGGTGGGGCAGAGTGGTCTTATTAAACAGTGTGGTAGTGGTCTTGATTAAACAGTTGGTGGGCAGTGGTCTTATTAAACAGGTGGGGTAGAGTGGTCTTATTAAAACAGGTGTTGGCTGTTAGTGTTCTTATTAAACAGGTGGGGTAGTGGTCTTATTAAACAAGCGGTGGTTAGTGGTCTTATTAAACATTTGGGGGCTTTGGTGTTAATTTAAACAGTTGGGGTAGTGGTTCCTTATTAAACAGACGGGTACATGTGGTGTCTTATTAAACAGGTGGGGCAGTGTGCTTAAATAACAGTGGTCTTATTAAACAGGTGGTGGGGTTGGGTCAATAGTGGTGAAGGTCTTAATTAAAACAGGTTGTGGGGGACTTATTAAACATTAGTGGTCTTAAAAAAACAGCGGGGTAGTTGTCATATTGAACAGGTGGTGTAGGGGTCTTATATAAACAGGTGGGGTAGTGTTCTGTATTAAAAGGGATGGGAAGTGGTCTTAATGAATAAACATGTGGGCAGTGGTCCTTATTAAACAGGGGTAGGGGCAGTGGTCTTAATTAAACAGGGTGGGGTGAGTGGTCTTATTAAACAGGTGGGGTAGTGTCTTATTAAACAAGCGTGGTGAAGTGTCTTTTAAACAGACGGGGGACAGTGGTCTTATTATTAGTGGTCTTAACAGTTTGGGGTAGTGGTCTTTAATTAAGACAAGTTGGTGCAGTGGTCTTATTAAACAGTCGGGGCATTGGAGCTTATTAAATTAAACAGGACGGGTAGTGGTCATATAAAACATGTGGTCTTATTTAAACAGTTATGGTCTTAATAAACAGACAGGGGTGGTTCTTATGTAAACAGTGGGCAGTCTTATTAAACAGTGTGTGGGTAGTGTTCTTAATAAACAGGTAGTGGTCCTTATTAAACAGGTGACGGGGTACTTAATTTAAACAAGCTGGGTAGTGGTCTTATTAAACATGGTAGGGCATGAGGGCATTGGTGTCTTATTTCTAAAACATGTTGGGCCGTGGTCTTATTAGTGGGGTAGTGTCTTATTAAAACAGGTGGGGTGGGGTAGTGGTCTTATTAAACCAGACGGGGCAAGTGGGTCTTTATTAAACAGACGGGGACTTATTAAACAGTGTAGGGCATGTCTTATTAAACAGTGGGGCAGTTGTCTAATTAAACAGGTTGGGTCTGTGGTCTTAAAAAAACAAAGTACTTATTAAACTGGTGGGGCCAGTGGTCTTATTAAACAGGTGGGTGCAGTGGTCTTATTAAACAGTATGGGGCAGCTTGGTCTTATTAAAGCAGGCGTGTGGGTTCAGTGGTCTAATTAAACAGTTGGGGCCAGTGGGTCTTATTAAACAGGTGGGGTAATGTCAGTAGGTAGTGCATTGCATTTCTTATTACCAGGTAGGGGTAGTGGTTCTTATTAAACAGAACGGGGTTCATATTAAACAGTTTGGTGCAGTCTTATTATTAAACACAGCGGTGGGGTAGTGGTCTTATTAAACAGAAACGGGTAGTAGGTCTTATTAAACAGTTGGGGTAAGAGGTTTCTTATATAAACAGGTGGGGGTAGTGGTCTTATTAAACAGGTGGGGTAGTGGTCTTATTAAGACAGGTGGGCGGCAGTTGTCGTATAGAATAAACAGACCGGGGTAGTGGTCTTATTACACAAGGTCGGGGCAGTGGTCATATTAAAGCAGATGGGGCAGTGGTCTTATTAAACAGTATGGGGCAGTTGTCTTATTAAACCAGGTGGGGGCAGATGGTCTTATTAAACAGACGGTGGGGAAGTGGTCTTATTAAACAGGTGGGGCAGTTGGTCCCTATTAAACAGACAGTTGGTGCAGTGGGTCTTATTAAACAGGTTGGGCAGTGGTCAGTATTAAAGCAGGTGGGGTAGTGGATCTATATAAATCAGACGGGAGTGTGGCAGATGGTCTTAGTAAACATAGTTGGGGCAGGTGGGTCTTAGTAAACAGTTGGGGGCAGTGGTCTTATTAAACAGACGGCTGGGCAAGTGGTCTTATTTAAACAAGGTGGGGAAGTGTCTTAATCAAACAGGTGGGGCAGTTGGTCTTATTAAACAAGGTGGGGCACGTGGGTCTTAATAACAGGTTTGGGGTAGTAGTGGTCTTATAAAACAGGTGGGGCAGTGGGTCTTATTAAACACTGTTGGGCTGTGGTATTATTTTAAACAGGTGCTTGTGCAGTGGTCTTATTAAACAGACGTGGGCAGTGGTACTTATTTAAACAGACGGGGCAGTGGTCTTATTAAAACAGGGTGGGTTAGGGATTATTAATGTGGGGCAGGTGGTCTTATTAAACAGACGGTGCTCAAGTGGTCCTATTAAACAGACGGGGCATGTGTATCTTATTAAACAACGGTGGGGCTAGTGGTTTTATTAAACAGGGGGGGCCAGTGGTCTTATTAAACAGTTGGGGTAGTGGTCTTATTAAACAGACGTGGGGTAGTGGTCATAATAAACTGATCGGTGCAGTGTCGTTATCTTTTACAGGTGGGGCAGATGGTCGATATATATAAACAGGTGGGGTAGTGGGTCTTATTAAACAGGACGGGTAGTGGTATTTTTAATCAGTGGGGTAGTGGTCTTAATAAACAGTAGGGGGCAGTGTGTCTTTTTAAACAGGTTTTGGCAGTGGTCTTATTAAACAGACGGGCCAGTGTACCTTTATTATAACAGAACGGGGCATTGGTAGTGTCTTATTAAACAGGTGGGGGCAGTGGTCTTATTAAACAGTTGGGGCAGTGGTCTTAAATAAAACAGGTGGGGTAGTGGTCTTATTAAACAGCACGGGAGTAGTGGTGTCTTATCTATTAAACTTGGTTGGGGACAGTGGTCTCTATTAAACCAGTTGGGGTAGTGGTCTTATTAAACAGGTGGGGCATGCTGGGTCTTATTAAACAGTTGGGGCAGTGGTCTTTTTAAAAAGTTTGGGCAGAGATGGACTTATTAAACCGGATGTGCTGTGGTCTCTATTAAACAGTTGGGGTTAGAGTGACTTATTAAAAGAAGGTGGTGCAGTGGGTCCTTAGAAAACAGACTGGGGCGATGTGGTCCTTTATAAACAGGTCGGGGGTTTAGTGATCTTATTAAACAGTTGCGGTGCAGTGGTCTTATTAAACATTTGGTGGTAGTGGTATTATTTAAAAGGAGGACGGGCAAGTGGGTCTTATTAAAACAGACGTGGTGCAGTGGGTATTATTAAACACAGATTGGAGTATGTTCGTCTTATGAAACCAGATGGGGCAGTAGTGGTTATTTTTTTACAGGTCGGGGCAGTAGTGTTCCCTTTTTTAAAAAGGTTCCCATCTGTGGTCTTATTAAACAGTGGCAAGGCACAAGTAGTATCTTATTAAAACAAGTGGGGGTATGTGGTATTATTAAACTGGTTGGGGCATTTGGTCTTTTTTATACAGTTGCGGGCTGTGCGTTTCTTATTTAACAGACGGTTCACGCTGGTATTTTTAAACAGCGGGGCAGTGGTCTTATTAAACAGGTGGGGGTAGTGTTCTTATCTAAAACAAGTGACGGGGTGCAGTTGTCCCTTATAAATACAGGTGGGGTTGTGTTCTTTATTAAACAGGTTGGAGGGGTAGTGGTCTTCATTAAACATGGTGAGGCAGTTGTTACCTAATTACACAGTACGGGGTAGTGGTTCTTAAAAAACAGTGGGGTATTGAGTTCTATTAAACATTGGGTTAGTAGTTCTTATTAAACAGTTGGTTGTAGTGTTCTTATTAACCAGACGGGGAATGTTCTTTATAAACAGGTGGGTAGTGTTATAATTAAAAATGGTGGTGGTAGTGGTCCATATTAAACAGACGGGAAGAGTTCTTACTTAAGACAGGAGGGGTAGTGTTTTCTTATTAAACAGTTATGGCGGTAAGTGGATGACTTTGTACACTGAAGGGGGTAAGTTGGACTTATTAAACATACGGGGAAAGTGTGTCTTATTAAACGGAGGGTGAGTGGTTTCTATTACACAGTGTGGCAGTGTGGTGCTTTTTAAACAGACTGTGGTAAGAGTTCTATTAACATTGTGGGGTAGTGTTCTATTAACAGTGTGGTGTAGTGGACTTATTACACAGGTGGGGTAGTTGGTTCTATTAAACATACGGGGTAGTGGGTCTTATTAACACATGACGTGGCAGGTGAGTCTTATTAAACAGTTTGTGCAGTGGGACATATTAAACAGAAACGGGGCAGTGGTCTTTATTAACCAGACAGGCCAGTGTCCTTATTAAACAGTTGGGGCAGTGGTCTTATTAAACTGACGGGGGCAGTAGGTCTTATTAAAATGGTTGGGTGGGGTGGTTCTTAATTAAACAGTTGGGGTATATGGGTCTTATTAAACAGAGTGTGCAGTGGTCTGTATTAAACAGTTTTGGGGGTTGTCGGTTCTTATTAACAGGTGGGGGTAGTGGTCTTAATTAAACAGGGTGGGTCCGTGGTCTGTATTAAACAGACAGGGCAGTGCTTATTAAACAGACGGGTAGTGGTCGTTAATAATCAGTTGGGGAAGAGGTCTTAATAAAACAGACGGGGCAGTGGTCGCTTATTAAACAGACGATGGGCAGTGGTCCCTTATTAAACAGACGGGGGCAGTGGTCATATTTAACAGACGGTGGCAAAGTGGTCTTATAAAACAAGGTGTAGGGCAGTGTTCCCTTTATTAAACAGACGAATTGGCATAGGGGAGTTTTAAACAAGCGTGGTAGTGTCTTATAAACAGGTAGGTTTTGTGGCTTATTAATGGGGTAGTTGGGCAGTTTGAGTATGAATTTTAACAGACCGTGGCAAGTGGTCTTAATAAACAATGTGGGGCAGTGGTCCTTATTTAATAACCGATTGGAGGACTTTGGTCTTATTAAACAGGTTTGGGCTCGTTGGTCAACTTATAAAGACAACTATGTTGTAGGTAGTGGGTCTTATTAAAACAGACTGGGGGGCGATTGATTCCTGTATTAAACAGAGCCTTGGCAGTGTCTTATAAACAGACGTGCAGTGGTCTTATTAAACAGGTTGGTTTAGTGGTCTTATTAAACAGTTGTGGGAGTGGTCTTAATAAAACATGTGGGGCCAGTAGAGTTCCTTAGAAAACAGACGGGGTATTGGTCTAATGAAACAGGTGGGGCAGTTGGACATGTATTAAACAGATGGGGCTGAGTGGTCTTATTAAACAGTTGGGGCAGTTGTCTTAATTAAACAGTTTGGGCAAGTGTCCTTATTAAACAGTTGAGAGGTAGGTGATCTTTTAAAACAGGTGTGGCAGTGGTCTTATTAAACAGACGTGGCTGTGGTCTTATTAAACAGGTTGGGGCAGTGATCTTATTAAACAGGTTAGGGTAACAGTGGGTCTTATTAAACAGATGGGGGTAGTGGTCTTATTAAACTGACGGGGCAGTCGGTCTTATTAAATCAGTTGGGGCAGTGCGACTTATAAATCAGAATGGGGCAGGTGGTCTTATTAATCAGATTTGGGATTGTGGTCTTAATACACAGGGTGGGGTAGTGGTATCCTAATTATAACAGGTTGGGGTAAGTTGTTCTTATTTAAGACATGGTGGGGTAGTGGTCCTTATTAAAACATGTGGGGCAGTGTTTCTTATTAAACAGGTGGGGTAGTAGTTCTTATTAAAAAGAAACGGGCAGTGTCTTATTAAAGCAGTTGGGGTAGAGGGTCTTAGTATAAAGTTCCATCAAGTGGTCTTATTAACTATGTCGGGGTCAGTGTGGTCTTATTATAACAGTTGGGGCAGGTGGTCTTATTAAACATGTGGGGTAGGTGTCTTATTAAACAGACGTGGCAGTGGTCTTATCTGGTCCACTAGGTGCAGTGTTGCTTTTTAAACAGGTTTTGTCGGAAGGTCCTTATATAACACAGGTATTTAATCTGGAGTCTTACATAAACCGGTTGGGTAGTGTCATATTAAAACAGACGGGGCAGTGGTCTTATTAGGACTGTTGGGGCAGTGGTTCTGTAATTAAAACAGGATGTGGGAAGTGGTCTTATTAATACAGTTGGAGCATCTGGTCTTATAACAACAAGGTGGGGCAGTGGTCTTATTAGTTAGAACAGGAACGGGTAGTAGTCTTTATTAAACAGACGGGAACAGTAGGTCCTTATTTAAACAGGTGGGGCAGTGGTCTTATTAAACAGGTGGGGCATTGGTCTAATTAAACAGGGGTGGGGCAGTGGTCGGTGGTAAGGCAGTTATCTTATTAAAGCATATCTTTATAACAGAGATGGTCCTAAGGCAAGTATTGTAATTGTACACATGTGTATTTCTTAGATAGAAAAAAATATATTTTTTTTCCAATAGATTATCCATCAATTAAAAGGTATAAACAGGCTAGGTACCCCAAAATTTAGTAACGAAATCATTTGAATTGTTATCAGTTAGGATATTAAATTCACACAGGTAATTTTAAAATATACATGCATTTCTGTTTCTATTTACAGTTATAGAGTAAGAAGCAGAATGACTCTACCTGATATCACCTGATGGGGTGGGATAGAATCCTGGTGTGTGTTTGTGCCCTCCTGCTAATGGAGGGCACATACGCTGCCACATGTAAGTACACTTGGGCAAATACAGTGTAACTGAGTGTCCAAATCGGATATGTAAGCATATTTGGTTTAGCTAGGTTTCTTAATTAAACAGTATTTAATTAAGTATGTTTAGAAGGAAAATGCCATACAATTGTGCCAGAATAGAGAGGGATCAGCAAGGGAACAGAACATCCTGTAGAGAGGTTTTGAGATTGGATCAGGATTGGACAAGTCATATGTAAGTTCACAGCCAATCAAAACGTTTTGTCCACCAGGCTATACGGGACGTACGTATACATCAGAATTGTCCAAAATAGTATATTTATGATTGTCTTGTTTTGCTGAATACCATCTGGTTGTCCATATATAGGATTGTACAAACATTATCAAATATGAGTATAAATACTGTTCTCGATCGATGAATGTAATATAAAAACTAGATTATCAAAATTAATGGCGAAGAAAAATTTTGAATTTAATCACAACCAACACAAATACTCTTCACCCGGCACACCATTAAGAGGATAATTGGTATACATGAATTTCAATACAACTTTTTACCATTATTACTGTAAGACTGTAATGGCCAGCATCCAGATACAATGCGGTGGAGAGTCTACGAAAGTTACATAGGTGTGAAAGAGTAAATCATATTTCCAATCTTTAATTGTAGATGATTTGGAGAAGTGAGATTATGCTGGTTTCCTTGATTGGCCCAGAGGACCCCGTAGGTGTGTAAAGGGAGGCGTTTCTTTACCAGCACAGCGGTACCGAACCCATGTTAGCAGCATTGTTTTCCGTTGGCGACCAACCCCGAACACAACCACACACATCGACATTGACCATACCAGAATCTCATTCGACTGTTCCATTACTGTTGAATTTTATCTAACTCTGCAGAACTTAGAATATGAAAACTTATGCTTGACCATTGGTCTTTAAGTTAAATCTCTGTTATTCTAAGAAGTATTTAAAACAAGATTTAAAATGACGATTTGTGATTTGAATAAGTGATCACAATTTTTTACACATAAAAATATCCTTATACAAACAACACTGAATAACAAAGTACATGTCAAATTAGTGGACATGATTTAATACATGGGTTTCGTGTGACTCCCTAAAAAGAACGTGGTGTTAAGTACTAATTATCATCCGGTTTAAATGCCCCACCATCCTTATGGTTATGACTGACACGAAAAATCACATCAAAATGACTACGACATAATCACGCGGCTAGAATTTGACTAAATCGACTGTAAAATAGTAAGCTTTTACCCAACTTCGTTTTGTGATCCTCGAAAATAAAAAAAAAATATAAACTCGAACGCACACCTGATATTAAGCATAGTCTAAATCTAGGGTCTCTCAGTAAGTCAGAAACTCAAAGCCAAAACCCCATCCTCCAATGGAAGATTTTGGCTAGAATATTCCCCATTGTCCGTTTTGTTATTTGTTTCCCCCTAAATAAGAATAGGTAGCCAATTCCCCAAATTAGTCGTTCAAAACGTTTTCCCATTTAAAAAAAAAATAGTTTTCTTAAAATCCAATTTTGATCCTTGGTAAAATTATTTTATATCTGGTTTTCCTTGGGATACTAAAGTGGACACTCATATGAGTTGAGTATTGAGACATTTTCTGATGTAGCAACCCAGAAACCCATGAAAGAATCTATCAACCAATATGCTGGCAGAATACTGAATAACGTTTTTTAAAACGAGGACCCCCAGGTTGTCTCCTACCAACAATTTCCAGTTTTCTGCCACAACCATTACCAAACGTAAGGAAACTCCACAGATTTTAATTTTATTATGCACTAATACATACAGGTACCAATTTAGCTTTTTGTGCATCTTTCGGCTTACCTGTTTGAGAGGTGCCTAATTCATTTTTTGGACCAACCTTGAAACAAAATGTATGACCGCTAATAAGACCCTCTTGGATTTTAACAGATTAAAATTTTGTTATGCTTCAAATATTTTTTAAAGGTTTCTCAGAAAGTCACAGAACTAAATCACTGTGGTATTTTATGCCTAACAATTCAAGCCAATATTGTGACTAACCGTATTATAAGAAGCCATTTTGGATTTTAATAATAATTAAAATAAGTTTTGTTTGTCTGCCATTTTCCTCAGAAAGGACAGGAATTGTAACAAAAATATTAAATCCATGGATCCCAATAGGACGTAGAGTATGCATGGTGCCAAAGTGTTCAGAAAACACAGCCAAATAAGAATTAATGAAAAATTTTTGTCGATTTAATGTTTTCTATAATCAAACGGTATCATTGATATTACTATAAGAAGTAATGTAATGAGAAAGCCATTGGAAATGATCTATCAGGATCATTAACCAGATGTGGGGATATTAATATCCCAGGTTCAGGTTATTATGCATAAATAAAACAGCAGTTTATATCTGCCCTTCGCAAGGAATGCATTAAGATTGGTGATGTGTCAAGTTTTATGCAAGCTTAAACGATCTGATTAAACATACTTTTCTAACAATGGAGGTAACTCTTTAATATTGCAAATACAGATATATTAAATCCTCCAGGTAACAGAGTTAACGGCACAATTGATATTTTACAGAACCACCATGGCACTTAAGAAAACCCTGACATTTTTAACAAAATCATGACAATTAGAACAGAACCAGACACTTTAACAGATCATATTTTAACAGAACCGTTATAACTTTTGATAACTTTCCGCCTTGAACCCGATAATACAAGCTGGGTACAACTCCAATCCAACAGAGGTGAGCCTTAATCGGGGGATATGTGTGCTGGTTCTTCGTCATGCTGCTTGTTTGGTGTGCCATCTTGTGCCGTGTGCTGTCCAGACGTGCTCCATAAGGCTAAAATCCAGTATATGGCATAACCAGATACAAAAAAGGCCATTGGATCAGCAAGGGGATGACCTCAACATCCGTATTGTTTACAAATGAAGCCGTAACAAAATGCTACACACATGAGTTCCCTTCACCGAGGGCAAAAACAAAGTTACTGGACATCTGAGAACAACTGGCTCGAGCAGTCCCGAGTGCTAAGAGCTCTAAAACTTCCACTCGCAGTACAAAGCCGGAGGACGAAAGGAATTCCGAGAAACCGAGTTTCAAGAGATAGAAGATGAACACTTATGATAAAACAGAAGATTTGAAAAGACCCTCCTGAAAATCTCCATTTTTTATCAAGCATGTAAAAACTAATACCGAAATTTAAATTGCATCAAAATCATCTAACAACAGTGACGCGACGAAAGAGAAAAAAGGATTTCGTCAACATCATACCGATCAAGTTCCATCCGGGGACTCTCGTGAACTCTGCCCCTGCCACTTCCTATTGTTCTGTTAGACAAAACTCCCACAAATAAGAGGCGAAATCAGTGCCAGTATACTTAGGGCAGTATCGGGACAGCTTCCTCTTCAGAAGAGGAGTTTAATCAGATGGCTAGACGCCTAGTGCGATGATAGAGGGAGAGTGGTCCCTCCTGCTACAGAGGACAGACGTGCCAGTAGGGCCAGATACTAAAGCTAAAAACTAAACAATTCCCTAAAACCAGATAAAAACAAGAAAAAGGGGAGACAAAAAGGACATGAAGCTGGGAGTGCACAATGAAACCCACATCTGGGAACTTTCAGAAAAACACACAGCACATGGGCGAGTAAACGGGCCCAGAAATCGCCACTGCCTTGGTACCCCGCAGTCGATGGGTTAATGTCATCGTAGGAGAAAAAGGTGAAGGTAGAAGTGACGGAGAATATGAGGACTCGAGACCGATGAACACCGACCGACCCATGTGTGACTTTGGAAGGTCACTGCCTCGTAATAAGTTCCATTTTTGCCCCTATTACAGAGTTAGCCCATCCACTTGCGGGTAGGTATCCATTGTGAGTGTCTATTATTTTTATGAGCGTAATTCACGTTGTTTTCTCTGACGGGTTGGGACGTTCACGTTGTAAACATATGACGTACACTCAATAAAATATCTATACCTACAAGGGCATTAGATAAGTCTGTAATTATGTCAAAACACAGAGAATATCGAGTATGTATATACCATATTGTAAGACCAAAAAACTTACTAAAAGTGGACAATTCAGCCATAAGGCAAGTTTCAAGATTGATCCTAACCGTGGTGATTTCTAAATTATAACTGTAAAAAAGGGTTACCCCATAAGTTGAAAACAATCTTTAAATAAGAAAGTAACTACTTAAGTTTTGGTTAAAGTTCGTAAACCTTTTTGTTTCGAGAAATCAGAGCCACTCGTACATTTGTCCTGGAATTCATGCCCGTAAATATTTCATTGTCAATTAATACAGTTAAAAACACATATATAGCAAACATGCATACATCAAATTTCCAGTAAGCTAGTCTTTAGTATGTAAAATGAGCCATGCTTAATAACCTAAGATGCGTATATCTATTGGTCCCCCAGAGGTTCGTTATAATAACCGTTGCATCTACAGACCTGATATTAAGTCCCCATGTACTCTTCTGGCTGTTGATGTGTCAATTTCTTTATTTTGTTTTCTGCAGCTCTCACGCGGAGCGAGGTCAGCCTCTCGTCGTCAGTCTCTCTATGCATCCCGTTCGTTCCTCTCTACCCTACCGGAGGCGGTGGCAGGAAAGGATCTTACGCAGAATCTGTATAGCCTCGACAAATTAATAACAAATGTGCCGCGACGACATGGAAATTGGACGACACTCCTCTCGTATCATATTCTCAGATTATGATGATGAGACTGATGGCGGTTTATGAGAGAATCCCAATCAGTCGTCCATGAAAGAGGAAAGAGTGTTGTTACGGTCTATGGGTGAACTTGGACGAGAAAAACGAAGGAACGATCAACGCAGACACTGCGAGAGACTCTGCCACAAACAGACCGGCCCCATGAACAGTCGTGACGTGCAAGCAGCCTAAACGAGAAGTGGTTAAAGAAAAATGGAAAAGATCCAAGATCAATGTCATCGCGATGTTGGCACTGCGACCATAAAAGGCTCAGGAAGAAGTTCAGAAGAAATGCGAAACGAACGGAGATACTGAATATCAACCTGGAGAATATCCGAAACCTAAACCAAAGCCCAAACCCCAGTAAGTTTCCACAAACTCATTTTAGTGCGGTCCGTATGGCTGTCGTGCCAAAGAGGGAAGTCAGAGAGGATAGGTAAGAAGAAGAAAAAGAAGAAGAAGCGAGCAAAAACAAGGGATGGATTATTGTCCCAAGCTGAAGGTCGTACCTTCCACAATCCACAAAGAGCAACATGCTTCTAGCAAGCAGGTTCTTGCGCAACCCTAACCTCCCAATATAACATGCCACATGGTAGCAGATAGCTCAAAATCCGTCGTTTGACCCCCCCCCTTGTAAACAAACCCCGAAGGCCCCCTGTGAGATACGCATTTCATTGGTGATTATTCCCGTGGCAGATGGGCAAAAACCACTTGCTTGTTACACCCCAGTGTGTCCTTCGTATGGTCAATACAGTTGTCAATGCCACAAGACTGGCTATATTAATGTACAACCTCCAAACCAGGACAAATCCAATCAACAAGCAAGGAGATGCCAAGCCACAAACAGGGCATGACAAATGTGGCACCCAAACCAGGATTCAACAAACCGTGAGGGCCAGGGTGACAATTAGGTGCCAACATCCTCTCATGACACAAATCATACAATGACAAGCTTTTCACCAACGGCGCAGGAGAATACCACGAGCCTGAAGCCACAGGATCAGGAGAGGGTATTCAGGGACAAATTGTGGTTCCGAATAAGAATAGACCAGGAACACCAGTACAAAACATCATTCAGACAAGCCAGGCCCACCACAGCCAGAAGGCCGAAATGTCCGCCAGTTCCTTCCATTTTCCTGTTGCAAAACCTGCGCAGGATCAAACTTGGACAATTTTAAACTGGAGAATGACCCCGGATGCTGACAATCCGCAGCAGAATACAAACAAAGGCTGCCATGACAGAAAACAGGGAACACCTTGTCTATTTGTCATTATGTCACCTATACAATCTTCCCCTCACAATGTAGGTCATCCTGGCATACCTGTAGTCCAGCCACAGCCCCCAGGGCTGGTGAACCAGGCCTACTCAAACGTGGCCTTTCCTAACCAAGCAGTGCCACAGGCTGATACAATGCCGCGTGTGCCACCGTCGTACATGGATGCTATAAACATGGACTCGATGTCTGGTCCTCCATCGTCCGGACCGCATTCCCATGATCAATCTTTCTCCCAGTCAGGCAGTGATACTGGACTTCCTGTGGTACACAAAGACACAACCAACCTTCTACCTAAAAAATCCTCCTGGGAAGTGTTGAAGGAAATCACAGACAGTCAAAACAATGAAAGTGTTGTATGATTCCTATTCTTTAATGTCCATCCTTGTATAGTTTTGTAGTGTATCCTACCCTGTATAGAGAATAAGTTATAAGTGTGAAGGTTAAGGCAGCCTTACTCAAACTTGCGCCACACATATATATATATATATTGATGTTATATCCAGTACATGTATGAGCTGACCCTTACACTCGGTCGCCTGTGTAAGATACAGCTACCATAGGTTAACCCAAGTGAAGTATGAACAAATTTTAGGGTTAAATACCTGTACCTGTAAATTAAGTGCTTGACTTCTCCACCATCATATATTCCGTCTTTGCATATTACAGAGTTATCTCCCTTGTGGTTAGGTATTGATTGTTACTTCATTATTTTGTGAGTACAATTCACATCGTTTTCTCCGAAAAGTATGACGTTACATTCGCAAAACACTTGATGTTATAATCAATACCTACCCGCAAGAGCAGATAACTCTGCAATATGCAAATACAGAATAATTACCCTGACTTTCTGCAATAGACCATTTCGATGTTCATGGGCTTATAACTTTGTTCATACCTGTTCATGGTTTCCTTCCATTTCTACAGTATGTATACCTCTAGACACAATCCACCTATATTTGACGATAGCCTGATTATATAGATGGCTTCCAAATCACTAACTATAGTTTTGTTAAAGGAGGTAAGTGACCAATATTATCTCTAATATTTATTTCAGGTGGCAGCACATTAAAATTTAAAGTTTATCGTGCAGGAAGGTCGTTAATTATTTCCCGTTATGGTTAATGTTTATGAGATTGAAGAAATCTACTAATAGCCCATTAAGTGCAGATCTGGAGTGCTTATCAGATCATCTTGAAAGTTGAAACAATTTCAAATATTTGCGAATACATTCGTATTTGAATCTGATTTATTTCTAGTTTATTGTTTAGGTTAATTTAGTTTTGTCAAAGGAAGTCATTTTTAACCTAAAGTGTATTGTCTTAGTTTTTGTGCATGCTGCATGAATAGAATATTGTATCAAGTTGTTGAACAAAACAAAACAATCTACTTATTGAATATTTATTTGCGAAAAGAAAGATGATGAAAATCGTCATCTTCTGATATTGGAAAACTTATATGTACATTTGTGCCATAGATAGTTGAGGTATTGCTTTAGTTATCAATGCAATGTATATTTAAAGAAAGAATTTGAGTGATAAAAAATATAACTATCACTGTTAATTAAGATAAAAGCTTTAAAGTTACTTTTTTTTCTTAAATATCCAATATGTTGAGATAATTTCCCTTTCTTATTGAAAAGGGATCGTACCATTATTCCTTTTATGTGTAGTTACAGGTAGAGAATAATGTGTATTTTCAGAGACAATGTATATTATTCTTATTTTGATAAAATTATTTTTTCAGTCAATTTTTAATATTAATTGAGATAAAAAAAAAATTTGTTAAGATTATTTGACTCTTGATTAATTAGTTAATTGGTATAAAACTTATTTATGTAAGAATTTTTTTTATTTGTTATGAAATTCTATGTTGCTTGGATTATCATGATGATTCTGCAATGTTCAAAGTGAAACTGTTTCATGATACGAACACCTCAACGAGATGACATACTTTGTAAAACGTTTTTCTCAGGATTTGAGCATGACTGCATTTTGCTAAATGAGATTCACAAAAGAAATCAATTGTTTCATAATATGAACACTATAATAAGATGAATTACATTGTAAAATATTTTCCTCATGATTTGAGCACGAATGCAATGTTTATGTGATTTTCATATTGAAACTGCAATACATACAGTCATACACTGTATAAGTATACTTAACATGTATGCATTATCATTCTGCATACAAATATTAATATACTGGTATGTATATTATGCACAGCAAGATCTCAATCAGATGTCATATTTTTTATCATCCCCCCCCCCCCTGAAACACACATCACAGGTTTTCTGTTTCACATGAAGTCTTGGCTACTGTTTCAGATGTACAGTGAAACCTTCTATAAAGAACACCTCTATATAAAGGACACCTCTACATAACAGACACTTGTCTATAAGGACTAAACATCATCAACGCTATTTAGTACAATTTACTATAACAATAATAATAGACCTGTGTATAAAAGATACCTGTCTATAAAGGTCAGTTTACTATAGCTTTAGTGTCCTTTATAGACAGGTTTGACTGACATAATTCACCTCTGTATAAAGGAAACCTGTCTATAAAGGACATTAAGCTATTTCCCTTAAGTGGCCATTATACACAGGTTTTACTGACTTGCCATTCTGTATCATTTTAAGTGATTCAGGGGAGATAATTCAATTCAAATGAATTTTGTTAACTTGGAAGATTTCAAACACATTTAAGTGCTTAATCAAGGAAGAAATATGCAAAACAAAATAACACCATCTAGATTTACTTTTATCATGGATATTTTGTATAGCAGGTATTGACAATATCATGCATTTAAGGTAAATTCTTCGTATATCAGGGGAGACATTTCAGATGGCATGTTTTATTCGGATCATAGCAGACAATCCATGAAGTGTAATATCGAAAAGAAAAAACTCAAAGAATATGATTTAACACAAACATCTCTATCATTGCTTTTGTAAATATTAATACTAATTACTTCAAAATAGTTCCATGCATTGCTTTCCGAAAAGTTTTAAGACTTATGATCATTGAAATGACTAATTATCATGTATACTTAGTCTAGCTTTTATCTACAATTCAATCAGGGTTGTTTCATATTGAAGCCTTGATATATATCACAATCTCCACTTTCTTGTTTTATTTAAGCTTGTATATTTTGTAACCGTCAATTATTCATTTTGGTCTACATTATTTCTTTACACATTCCATCAACTCGAATAAGGTTAATAAAAAATCATTATTTTCATGGAATTAACAAAATATGAAATGAAATAATATCTTTATACAGTGTAGATGTATCATTAATTAGATGTAGAAAGAATATCATATTTATAGAATCCTTGTGATGTATGTGTCAGTTATACAATTTTCTGTCAAAAGATGCAAAGATTACACTGAAGGATTGAGAGCAATCTACTGGTACTTGAGTTTTCTGGGTAAAAAAATCATAAGCAGTGATATAACAATTAAGTGTCACTGTTTCACTAACCAATCAAACTTAGTTTTGACTGATGTATTTGTATTTTTGATAACTCCTGGCTCCAGAATTATGGAAATATCTTAGACTGAAATTTTAACTTAGCCAATCAAAAATTATACAAGTCATTGTAACTTTGACTTTGATTGGGTTTAAAGTTGAAACTATTAGCCAATCAAAAATGGTGTAACTCATTCAAACTTTGTGTATGATTGGCTAATTCAAAACTAATGGCCAATCAAAATTAATGTAAATCATAACTTTGTCTGTGATTGGCTAAGTCAAAACTATAAGCTAATGGTAAATGGCATAATGGGTACCATATTCTGAGTTTGTCTGTGGTTGGCTAAGTCAAAACTAAAGACGATTTTCCATGATCCTTGAACTGGGTATTTAATTTGTAGACTTTTAACTCCACATTGTCGACATTGTGTATACTTAGAAGATAAATGATTAGTTTTATAATGTCATTGTTAATAACATCATCATGCTATCTTAGCCATTGATCACAATTTTAACATCTAGTTCTTCATACTTTATTATTATACATAGACATATTTCTATACTTCGTTGGATATATATGTATAATGTCCACATTTTTATACTTGTGTGTTTTAAAAACACATTTAAGCAAGTCTTAAATGCATTGTACATAAATTTGTATTGAATAGTACACAGGGGTTTGGCACAAATTCTAACTCCATCATATATATATATATATATATGTACAAACATGTCCATTAAATATCCTAGCATTTTATCATGAGTTGTGAAGTCCCTAGACTGTGCTTTGGGGCACACATTTCATTCTTGTATGTTAAATTTATGTGTAACTGAAGTCTAAAGTATGTCGTCAAGACATTTCCCTCAGGTGTCCGTAATTCTCCAGTGTAACCATGGTTACAAGGAAGATCTACCATCTATAGAGTACTGTACACATTCTTTTTTTGGAGCTGTCAATTTATAGAACAAACACAACCTCGAACATGATAGTAAGTGCAAGGTTACGCACAATCACCATAATGACCATGCTTAAAATTAATGATAAACAGAAAATATCATTTGCACAATCATAATTTATTACAGTGTTTCTAGCCAGAAAAGCTCAAAAACATTATTAAATTATTAAAATATGTATGTTTACACCTACCAAGGACCCATTTTATTGTGAAACTTTGGCCTATTGCTTATATACTGTAAGTGTACATGTTTTAAATATATTTACAGTAAGTACTAGAGATATATATTTTGTTTTGAATATTGAAGAGTTATCTGCCCTTGCAGGTAGCTATATTGATTGTGACGTATATCTTGTGTTTGTGAGTGTAAAATCTTGTGTTTGTGAGTGTAAAATCATATTTTTTCCGAGAAACTGATTTGAGTTTTGCTCATACAGTTATACCATCACATTCAGAGATTTATAGTACAGGTACTTTATATATCAAAATTTTCTCAGTCAATGCCTTCCTGCAAGGGAGATAACTCTGTAATTGGCAAAGACAGGAAAATGTAGATTTAATTAATGGGAATGTGACTAGTCTAAATATCAATGTATCAATAGTGTTGTAATATGTATGATCTAGTTTGGCATAAATCATCTGCATGTTGTATAATCTCATATCGTCCGTCATGCTGACCTATCAGAGTTACTTCCCTTTGTCATTACTTTGTCCAACTGATGGAGGTCATACATTGTAGTTCATCATTGTTTTTTCATTGGCAACTCGTTAATTTAGTCATTGTAATTAAACGAACATCATCAAATTTGTAAACTGTGCATGTACAGTATCTCATTCAGTAAATTTCAAATCATTGTATACCATCCGAATTTAATCACAACTTTTGTAAATAAAGAAAGCTATTGAGAAGTTGATGTGTTTGATTTATCTGTGGATAAAGAAATGTATATACACTCCTAGCTTCAGTATTGTGGTCATCAACCATATATTCTACATTTCACCAAACTCATGTAATTTGATAACTCTACAGTTAAGTGCCTATATAATTTACTCTCAAACAATACAGCTAAGGTTATTTAAGGACGGAATCCCTGTGTACAATGACTGTTGGGGATGTGAATGTCTATATGATGTGGAAGGCTGCGGTAATGTAAATACTCACCGCAATATACCACTCGGCTAGAGAGAACTTCTCTTGAGCTCATTCGGTTGAGTGTCAGACTAGTAATCCAGAGGTCCCAAGTTTGATCCCTGGCAGATGCAGTGATTAGTTTTATATCAAAACATGCATTCTGTTACAGTATCATTCTATTGTATCTCTTTATAACAGTGGAACTCCTGCCAATTGTTTAAAGTGCTATCTCACTGAAGCATTCCATCAAAGATACAGAACAAAACACCTCACACCACGGGTCCACATTATACTGACACGCCGAACGCAAAATCAGTATACACAACACTCTCTTGTCATCTTCGATACTGACATTATAATCCACCGTTGACTATCTCACATAATAAAACTCAGTTCAGGAGAAAAAATAAACTGACCAATCACAGGCCTGCAGAAATATTTATATTTCCTTTGGAGATTACAGAGAGAGTGAAACCCAACTTCAAAAGCACACGGTCAACCACAATGTACGTTATTCAATTCTTTTGAAGATCAAACTATCTTTTGTTGCCTCCAGTTTTACTATGAGATAGTCCATTAGTGGATATAACGTCAGTGATAGTAACCCCTGGAGTATCGAGGATGACTCAATTTATGCTGAGCGCTAAACAGGAAAAAAAAGTATCACTTTATTACCCTTTTGTGAAATATATGTTATGGTGTCTGGTCTTTCCTGGAGACGAAATCTCAAATCTAAACACATTTACAAGTACATGTATACCAGTAGTCAGGGTTGAAACAATGTGGATGCAATGCTACTCCCTGCCGAATCCCCTCAAAGCAACTAATGTCCCGGAACAGCTCAAACAATCCAGGAAATTTCTACGACACGACTTTTGATATATATGCGGCAGTATAAAATCCAAATAAATATTGTAGGTGTAATTATAATATAATTTTATTCGTGCCTTAGCATGGCCATTTGTATAGAAATAGATGTTCAACATCCTTGATACTCCAGGGGTTCCGATCACTTATGATCTCTACACCCTTGGACTATCTCATAGTAAAACTGGAGGCAACAGAATAGAGCAGGTGATTTAGTCATTTGATGTACATCAAAAGAGCCGTATAACGGTACACTGTGGTTGACTGTGTGGCTTTGATGTTAGGCGTCGCTCTCTCTAGATCTGTAGTCTTCAAAGGAAATTTTGCTGGCCTGTGATTGGTCAAATGTTTTCCGCTGAGCTGCCTTCAATTTCACTATGGGATAGTCCAGGGTTGTAGAGATCGTTAGTGACTGGAACCACTGGAGTATCGAGGATGTATATTCAACTTCAATGATATTTTCAAAATAGTCTATACCTTACACATGTACATCATACATCAGACACCCTATCTCTGGCTCATTCCACACCATTACTACCCTCTCGTCATCCTCAATACTGCAGGGGTTCCGATCACTTACGATCTCTACACTAAATCGTAGGTGATCGGAACCCCTGGAGTATCGAGGATGCTCTCCAGCTCACTCACTGACTTCAGCATCACCTATCATATTTCAAGGTCACACGTCAGAACATCTTCGACTAGTCACATATACCACAACAAAAAATGGGACTCCCAAGGAAACAATCGCTGGTAGGTAATATCCTATGAGAAAGCCATTTATAGCCATAGCCATAGACCTCCGATTCACCCACAGGTATTTTAACTCGCTGACAAAAAAATGTATATATAATATATATATATATATATATAACAAAACTAAAACAAATCTGCGATCGTTTTCCCAGCTGCCGCTGTTCTTCAGGAAATGTTTATATATATATATATGGAAACCATCACATGGACACGGTTCTTTTTTACTTATATATATGAGTGTATTTTTGTCAGCAAGCCAAGTACCTGTGATTCACCCACCAACGAAGGAAAAATATAGGAAAGTATTTTTTCATGAGTACGAACATGTTTTATTTGGCGGCCGCGTAATTATAAGATCATACTGAAGTAAAATATGCCATGTTAAAATAAAAAGGTCCAAAGATGGATCCTTGCGGAAGACAGTGCTTTGCCTTCGATTTGAAAGAAAGTTTTCAGTGTGAAATAAAGGTCTTCAGTCAAAACACGTTCTATAGCTATTTGCATCATCCTTATTTCTTTTTAAAACATCTAAAGCTATAAATATTAGATAGTGTATGATTTGCAATAAATACTTGGTACAGGTCATTCATCATGTTTTTTCCACCAACGATCAGTGGCGTAGCGCCCGTGCATGCTTGCATGCTCAAGCATGCAAAAATTAATCTGACTTACATTTTTGAACAGTCAGAAAAAACACAACATTTGAATACACGTGACGCTGCAGAATATAAATTATGTATAAATACATATGATATGCCCAACTGTATGCCTAACATAACTTTGTGCACATTTGAAAGACTTGAAGATTGGCCATTCTGGAAATTTATTAGAATAGTCTATATATTTCCGGTTACCAAGTTGTTAAATATGTTTGAATTTTGTCGAAGACAATATTAGACTTAAACTGAAGAAGAAGACTTCTTCACCAAAATCCCTCAAGCAATTGTGGATTTTGAATCGGGAAACACTTACGAATACCAAAATAAACAACATCGCATGAAAAGAAATATTCTAAAAACATATAATTATCTTAAAAATGATAGCAAAACAACTTAATTAAAGCAATTGCAACATGTTCTTGACCTTAGTAACGAAAAAGTGAATTGATCAAATTTGGTTCACTTCCCGCCCCGTTAAAACGCGTGTTAATCCGTGATTTCTGGTGTCACGAAATAGTTGACTTTTATTTTGTCGAATATGAACAGATTTTTGATTTAGAAAAGAATTTTTGTTGTTGTAATTGTTAGAAATAGAACAGAATAAGTAGAAAAATAGGTCATTAATACAATTTTTTTTATTGAGGTGGTCGAGGACTGGTCCCTTCTTACGCAATTTCCACCATTTTGACAGTGGTCTTTGACTCGCTGTCATAAACAAACCAACACGTAAACTTAATTATAATTTTGTTTAAAATAGTCTCCATAAGTTTTTCACCAGTTAAAATAACTCAAAATTCTTCCATTACTTACTAATTTAATATTTACACCCAAATCCGTGTTTTTTGTTCGAGCACTTGTCACGGGAGTCTAGTATGTATACAATGTATATAGTTTTGCATGGTTATCACCTAAATATTGTGACTTCCATTTAACCATTGGTATATACGTTAAAAGTTACCAAAGAAGTAAAATGGTTACTAAATTGAAACAATTTCCCGTACAGACCTAGCTACGCCGCTGTCTAATGACAAAAATGTTCACACTGAAATGGTACTGTACTTGCTATATATACTATACCGAGCAATGTCAAATTTTTTAGTTCCCAAATTCATCGGAAGTTATTTTACATGATGTTAAAAATGACTCTGGATTTTTAAAAAATAAATTATTATTATTTACAAAACTTGCATTTCAACCCATGTAGAACTAATGCACAGTTCAATGTTCTCGTTAATTTTAATATAAAACTTTTGTGGACGAGACTTAGCGAATTTATAGGCGGAGTTATGTATGTAAGCGATAAACCGGTAACTAACTAGATATGTTGGTTTTTTTTGTTTATTTACGTGAAATAGGAAACGTTTATCTGAAATATTTGCTGATCATTTTATCAAAAGAAATAATCAAAAAAACTCAGAACAGTAAATTGAAAAGAAATAAATTCTCACCGTACTCTAGAATCCATTCTACAGATACACGCTCTTATCCGACGTCTGATAATGGCAGATGCGACCCCCATACGGGTAGTCTTCTCTTGTAGTGTGTAACTCACTGTTGGACTATAGAGGGTATTCCACGGATTCCCTCTCAGACTGCGTCCCCGTATCCAAATCGGTACATCCGACTAGTTTTCAGCCATAAACCTTTGTACACCTTATATTGTAACCATTTTCTGTCACAACTGGCGTTAAACTCAACCACAGGGTAGGATTGACACAAAATTCCAACCCTAATCATATTTTGGACCGGAAGTTAAGGCTTTGTCCCAAAGATTTGTCCAGGGATTTTTTTAGTTGTGTGATTCATATGTAATTGGTATCATCTCGCTTCGTAATTAGGTATATTATCACAACACACTATCTTACGGCATCCTCAGCTTTTATTTACAAGGCACATGATCTCTCTCAGTGTGAAATTGTTAATGAATATATACCACTGTGGCTGGAAAATTGTCTTTTTTTTTTGTCACAGATGTATATAACTGAACATATTCAACTTGTATAGACAGCTCATCGAAAATTCGTTCCGTGCTTCTCTATTTTGTACCAGTTATTCACTCTTACTATATGCTAACTATACATTGCGAACTTGACTAAACATCCTGTCGACATGATGAGTATTAGCCAGAATAAGGTCGAATGTGAAAGCGTTGTTAACTTAGAAAGCTAATAAGCAAACAAAGCGCCCCATGTATTTATTTGTACATTCACTTAAGAAGTGTTGAGCTGGGATTCTCTTCAGATAGACGTCAAATTGTTAGTAAACCTTCAAATATTATTACTTTTCACGTTTTAATCCAATTTTAAAGTAATAAACTGAATATTGCTTCATGGCATTTTATATGAATAAGAGGTTTTGTCAAAACTGTAACGACGGAAATTATCGTTATCATAGATACCTTTACGCAAAGGTGAAACTTCGTAACTTACCAATTAAAAACTCTGTTGTATAAATTATTAACCTGATTTGCCTGATCTTCGGTCTATATCGACAACAATACCTCTTTACCTCCTCAACTGAAGACTTGAGTCACTTGGATATTTTCCCGGTTGCACATACATCGCTACATGTCACACTCATGTTTATTTAAGTTGGGAGATATCATCGTGTTGTTTATTGATAAATATACAATTTCAAGTATATGATATTAGTTATATGTCCGTGATATTAGATGAGCACGATTAGAATGATGAATTAAGCGTTTACATAACTTAAACCCACATTATGTATATACATTAAAAGGTGATATAAACAGATTTTAAATATGCTATTTTTATGTTGATATTTGTTTATTGTGGTGCACTTTATGATTTCCAACAAAAAATACAGGTTGTATTTGACGTAATTTCAATAAAATGTGCTTGAAACGAAGTCCACAACGACCCTTGTCTAGAACGATTGCATCGCTTATCGCAGGTGGCCGTAGATTCGTGACGTCATCTGAGACAAACAGCCGGGGCAATGGGGCAGTGTTGCGGTATTGGCGATTATAGATATTTAAAACAGTCGCGCTACATGTAGTTGCTATATTGATAAGTGGAAATGTATCCGTATATATAATATACAATCTATAACATACCCTGATATAATGAAAACGATCGTTTACTCATTCTAATCGTTATGTTCTGGGCTATAAAATTGTTATGTTCTTTAGGTCAAAAGTCATTTGACATCATGCACGTGTGTGTCAACTCAGGTTCGAGGAGGTTGCGGTTGACTTTTGTCTGTAAATTAAAACTCTAAACATACACTTTAAATTTATATCAACAAGAAGAAATATAAGTTTACAAGAAAATGGACCAAAACAATAATGACACTACATATGCTACATGTACATACATATAATGCATATTTATAAAAAGTAGACCCCGCCATCCTTCATACCCTTTCTAAAACCCTATCATACCGCGACAAACGTAATGTACTAAATGGTTTTTATAATGATTGAATTTATATAATTTGTTGTTTAAAAATATTGATTTTGTAAGAAAAAACATTCAGTCGATACCTACCCTATCATAACCGCGAATATGCAAAGACTGAATGGCACCTTCCACAGCATCCTGTTGTTTTGTCATTTACCTTAGAAGGTTTTTGCAATGTTTTATAAATCATCCGATGATGGTGCGCTAAATATAAAGCAAATGAAGTTGAAATACATAGGAGAGAAATGAGTTGATGATTTTAGGAAGAAAAGTCGTTTATGTTGCAATATTGCCTATTCCTACCTCTATGACTCACAGAAGATAGCTAATTTGAAATCACCATTGTGTATGTATGGTGCATATTAATGAGCAATATGTATTCACACATTTCAGAGTACCGGTCATCTTTAACAATTTGACCACGCGTTTGGCCCTAAAGAGGGTCAGCCCAACTATTGTCCGATTTAATTAACCATCCAAGATGATCAGCCCAATCAGTTGTGAATCCCTTCTCCATTAGAATGTAACATATGTACCAGCAATTTGTTTGTTTGTTTGAATAATTAACGTCCTATTAACAGCTATGGTCATTTAAATTATATGACAACGGCGAACCATCGTCCCATTGTATGCTGAGCGCTAAAGGAGCAGAACTCCACTTTATAGACTTTGGTGTTCTCGGCCAGGGGACAGAACCAGAGCCTTCCTCACAGGCGAAATCATTTCAGTTAGAAGAAGAGAAAAGATAAGATGAATAGTTAGATACAATTCTTACGGCAGGGCCAGTGTACCATGCAAAGTGGTTGTCTTCAAAAATAAACAAAAAGTACGGAATGATTTCATAGTGTTAGTCTTTATTTTATTTGATATTACTGAAACTATTAGAGAAAGTTGTTTTTGAGAAAGGATCATGTAGTTAGAAAGGGAAATACAACACCATTTAGAACGAATATACTATGTACGTACCCGGTCCGCTATGTGTGCTAGTGGAGCACTGGGGCAAACAATTCTATGCTTTTGAAAGTTTTCCAACTGTGCCATGCTTATAGATGCATTTATATATAATTCTCGTGTAAAGTAATATAACGATCTTTCGTATTATCAAAATTTGCAAAATTCTTATTATCCAAGTCAGGAGGAACAATATTACCTTTCTAAATTCATCATTCTCGTATTAACACACATTATATGACCAGATTGTATTAATATTAGATTTGAAATTTCACACAATGATCCTAGGATCACAGCAATATATATTTTGATGATCCTAGGATCACCGCAATAGATAGTTGTATGATCCTAGGATCACTGCAATAGATAGTTTGATAATCCTAGGATCACCGCAATAGATAGTTTGATGATCCTAGGATCACCGCAATAGATAGTTTGATGATCCTAGGATCACCGCAATAGATAGTTTGATGATCCCAGGATCACCGCAATAGATAGTTTGAACAAAGTCACGCTTTTAACTTGAATGGTAACGTAACAACGGATGATGTTACTTCATATTTTCCAAGATCCATTGCCTGTGGAAGGAGGTCCTGATATAACCGTTAACGTTGCCACATTTGCCTGTACCAAATGCCGTAATTCCTGCGTGTACCCACTTCTTGTTCACAAGGCACTGGAGAGGACCGCCGCCGTCACCCTGGAAATTAAAACATAGTAATTGTTTACAAGAGGCCAAGGGGCCTTAACGGTCATCTGACAAAAATTATTTTACTAAAGACGAAAAGAGAGGTTACATGATTTCATAGTAAATGATCCCGCCTCTCCCTCTCCTCACCATTAGGTACCATCTTTCTTGATTATTATCTGAAATTTGATTTTGCTTTCCCAATTATATTTTACACCAAATCTGATTGTAATCCACTCTAAAGTTAAAAAGGAGTTGGACGTTTAAACAAAATTTAAGCAACTTTCACTAGTTAAGGCCCCGCCCCTCTGCTCCTGGGAGTCGGACCAGGCTGATTTCTGTACTCCTCAAATAATGCCTCACACCAAATCCCGGTATAATCCACAGATTAGTAAAGAAAGAAGGCCATTTTAAGCAAAATTGTAGCAATGTTCCCTATTTGAGGCCCCGCCCCTATGCTTGTGGGAGTCGAACCAGGCTCATTTCTGTAAATTATGATTGTACCTTACATAATGTCTCACACCAAATCCCGGTATAATCCTCTCATTGGTAAAGAAAGAAGGCAATTTTAAGCAAAATTGTAGCAATGATCCTATTTGAGGCCCCGCCACTCTGCTCCATGGAGTCGGACCAGGCTCATTTCTGTAAATTATGATTGTACTCCTCAAATAATGCCTCACACCGAATCCCGGTATAATCCACTCATTGGTAAAGAAAGAAGACCATTTTAAGCAAAATTGTAGCAATGTTCCCTATTTGAGGCACCACGCGCGCCCCTCTGCTCCTCGGAATCGGACTAGGCTCATTTCTATAAAATATGACTACTCCTCAAATGTTCCCTATTTGAGGCCCCGTCCATCTCCCCCTGGGTATGATTGCCCTCCTCCTACCGATGTTTCACTTTAAATAAGGGTTCATTTTTATGAAAATGTTAAGAATGTTCTGTTCACTATTTTGGGCCCGCCCCTCTGTCCCTTGGGATAGAATCAGGGTCATTTATAAAATCAAAGTACTGAAAGTACTGCAGCGGTAAAACCTCTCGATGATATGAGATGATTCGAGTGTTAAAGATTGATAAGTCAATGGTTATATTAGGCAAATCCACTCAGAAATTTTACTTTAGAATGATAATTTACTTTGAAATTTGACTATTAGTGGCAAAAACTGATATTTGTAAGGCTTGGACATGATAATTTACTTTGAAATCCCTATACCCCCACTCTCCCATTGTCAGCTGATTGTTCTCTGTTTTGATTTACCTGTACCTGTTATGCTTGTGAGCACTTTTCAGTATAAGAGGTTATTAGGAGATATGTACAGTATGAAACAATTGGATTATTATCAAGCTCTGTTCAGCGATTGCAAGAAAAATCAGTAAATGAAAAAAAGAAATTGTCGGAAACTTTAAATGTAAGTAAATTTCATTTGAAATTAATTCCATATCTGTGCTTTCAATCGATAAAACGCTTATACATTAATACTAAGGCATCATTTGTTGATAAAAAGGTTCATGAGGAATGAGAACTTTTCCTTAAATTACGAAGTTGCTATCATATAATAATTAATTGGAATAATAATTAATGAAGCTTTTTGATGTGCATTTAATGTGATTTTCTTATTGCTGTTGCCCTTTTTATAGTGCTATGTGAGGTGAGATATGATTATCTCCACTCTCTTCCAGCATTTGTTATCATATTTGACTGACACATGTTCAGCCCCTTTCATGGTCATGTAATAATCCTGATAGGCCCATGAATGGGAGATTTATAGTGGAACTGTTGCCCTTTTTATAGTGCTATATCACAACAACATGCTGTCGAAGACAGCACGCATCACGCTACACCCGATCACATTATACTGACAACTGGCGAACCAGTCGTCCCACTCACCGAATGTTAAGCATGAATATAAACAATCATTAAGAATTATGGTGTGTCTCGGTCAGGGGACAGACCCCAGAGCCTTCCTCACAGAGACGAGCGTTCAAGCACATGCCAAATGTGAGGTGGGGTTAAGGGAAACGTTAGGAATAAGAAAGTAAGGTAGGAAGAGAGAAAAGACAATATCCTAGGCTAAATTTAGTTGCCTTTTACGACCATGCACTAGGGGCAGCAGGTACAATTCTAACGCCCTTCCTGCAGGGCCAATGTACATGTAATAAAAACATGATCATAGTAATATTGTGTGCAATGAATAAGATCCGGGGCATTTCTCTTGTTTCATGACATCTTTGTTATAAATTTCCTGTCTTAAATGCGTATGTATTTGTGAATGAGTATTGTTTTGGTTTAATTAGTTTAACGTCCTATTAACAGCCAGGGTCATTTAAGGACGTGCCAGGTTTGTTGGTGGAGGAAAGCCGGAGAACCCGGAGAAAAACCACCTACCAGCGGTCAGTACCTGGCGACTGCCCCACATGGGATTCGAACTCGCGACCCAGAGGTGGAGGGCATGTGGTAATACGTCGGTACATCTACCAGATATCAAATTAATTCTTGATAATAGGATAAATGTACTTCTTGTTCTTATTTCGAGACAGTAGCGGGTTGAAATTTTTAACCAGGTTCATCAAATGACATGTCAAAAAATATACTATGAACTGAATCTGATTCCCGAAATGAGCAAATCGTATCATTGAGGTTGAAATCACTGTTTCATTGTTATGATAATTGATTCACCAAGTAGTTCATGTGGATCATGACATAAATTTTACTACAGTAAAGCCTTGCTATAACGAATCCCATGGGACCAGAAGAAATAATTCGTTAAGACAAGAGTTTAGCTATAGTTTCTGAAACTAAAAGTTAATTAAAGCCAAAGGCTTATTGTACCTATAATCAAAGTTGTTTCTAAGCAACTCATAAATTCCCAAGTCGGCAAGAACGTATTCTTTGACTGATTTTCCATTATCGACAATTAATTTGTATACTTGTTTGATAGTTTCACTTTAAAACAGCCAGCACTTTCAGAACAAAATTCTGGAAAAAAGTTATAGAGCAAGTACGGTGTGTCTGTCTGAAGGGACCACGAAATCACTTCGTATTTCGTTATACGTTTCTCGAAAAAGGAAATAAAGGGGGCCAAAACCGAGGATTTGCAGGTGGAGAATTATGATTGTACCTGCTGCCCCTATTGCATGATCGTAAAAGGCGACTAAATTTAGAATCTTATCTTTTCTCTTCTTTCTAATTGACTTTATCTTTCCTAATGCCTCCCTTGGCACCGCCTCACATTTGGCCTTGAGTTGAACGTTCGCCCCTGTGAGGAAGACTCTGGGTTCTGTCCCCTGGCCGAGACACACAAAAAGTCTATAAAAGTGGTAGTTTCTGCTCCTGCTTGACGCTCAGCATACAGGGAGTGGGACGACTGGTTCGCCCGTTATCAGTATAATGTGACCGGTTGGGGTGTGTTGCTTGGGTGTCTTCGGCGGCATGCTCCAGTGATATAGCATTATAAAAAAGGCAACAGTTCCACTATACAAGAAGACACATCACGAACATTCTGCAGTCTCCCTAAACACGCACCGGCACTTCATCCACACGCTACCCACTGCTAACATGACCCTGGCTGTTAATAGGACTTAAACAAAATCAAACCAAAAAACCGAGGATTCGAATTTACTTCGTAAGAAGCAGAAATTCGTAGTAATCAGATTCGCCTTAAGAAAGTTTTACTGTACTTACAAAACATGCGCCGCTGGGAGATGCATCAGTACACATTTGATCATCAGCTAATGAGAGTTTGAAAGGATCAAACGATTGTTGGCACACAGCATTCGTAATTACAGGTGTCTTCAGTTCTTGTAGAACATTTGGTCTTTTGAGCTTTCCCGCATCTGGAAAACAGAAAAGGCTTGTCAATGTATAGAAAACCTATAGAATGTCAACTTTCCCAATTTTTTGTTTGTTTGATTCAATTAACGTCCTATCAAAAGCTAGGGTCATGTAAGGACGGCCTCCCATGTATGCGATGTGTTGCGTGTATGTTGTGCGAAGTGCGTGTTTTTGGAGACTGTGGTATATTCATGTTGTTTCTTCTTGTATAGTGGAACTGTTGCCCCTTTTATAGTGCTATATCACTGAAGTATGTCGCCGAAGACACCAAGCAACACACCCCACCCGGTCACATTATACTTACAACGGTCGAACCAGTCGTCCCACTCCCGGTATGCTGAACGCTATGCTGGGGAAAAACTATCACTTTTATAGACTCTGCAGTTTAATTATCGAGACGATAATTCAAAATTGGGTATTGCCCTGTAGGTAGGGTGTTAGAATTGTACCTGCTGCTCCTATTGCATGATCGTAAAAGGCGACTAAATTTAGGATCTTATCTTTTCTCTTCTTCCTAACTGACTTTATCTTTCCTAATGCCTCCCTTGGCCCCGCCTCACTTTTGGCCTTGAGTTGAACGTTCGCCTCTGTGAGGAGGGCTCTGGGTTCTGTCCCCTGGCCGAAACACACCAAAGTCAATAAAAAGTGGTAGTTCCTGCTCCTGCTTAGCGCTCAGCAAATAGGGAGTGGGACGACTGGTTTTTCCCGTTGTCAGTATAATGTGACCGGGTTGGGTATTTTGCTTGGTGTCTTCGGCGGCATGCTTCAGTGAGAAAAGAGACGTTAGAATTATTTGTTTGATTAATTAACGTCCTATTAACATCTATGGTCATATAAGGACGGCCTCCCACGTATGCGGTGTGTTGCGAGTATGTTGTGGGAGGTGTGTGTTTTGGCCTTCTGTTGAGCGCTTCCCTGTGAGATAGATTCTGGGTTCTGTCCCCTGGCCGAGACACATCAAAGTCTATAAAAGTGGTAGTTTCCACTCCTGCTTAGCGCTCAAACATTCTAAATGACTGGACAATTCTTACTATAGAATAGTGTAGGAAATACAAATTAATTGCTTACTTTAGTAGTAATATATAATCACGAATTTGTTATATAATTAATCTATGGAGTCATACAGAACATAATAGGTGACAAATAGGTTCAATTTATTCGATCTGATTAAAATACACATCCTTATTTCGATGAATGCAGTCTTTTGAATACTGATGTTTGTAAAACGTTCCACAATTACTAGTGACGTGGATGATTATAGCTGCCGTTTTACCAAAATGTAATATAGATTAACCGAATAAATAATGTATATGAAATGTAATATTAATAATAGATTATCCTAATAAATACTATGGATAATGTATTTAAAATGTTCTATTAATAATAGATTAACCTAATAAATACTGTAAATAATGTATATTATATGTTCCCTCACATGTGAGTAGTTGACTCAATGTGCAATCCAATGAAAATACTTTCCATTATTATTATATTATATTATGTAAATGTAATTATATAGGGATTGGATGAATTTTAATTTTCATAACGGCTATGAATAGCAGAAGCGTTAGCGCTCTTCGGAAGATATGTAGATAGCTTCTGCTATTCATAGCCACTATGAAAATTAGAAAAATGCATACAATCCATATATTTACATTATAATAATTTATGAAAATAAAAATGATTGGAAGGCTATTATATTATAGTTAAAACTATGACACCAATATACGACGAGAAACGAGATTAATGGAACAGCTGGGTGATAAAGTCATTCCACAACGTCGCGTTTTCAAGCTTCCGCCTTCCGGTCGACCTTTTTTTGCAAATTACAAACGATAAAAAAGAAATGTAGTAAAAATGAGATTCGATTGACATATTACAGTAAACCTTAGTTGATTCTACATCAAGAAACAACACATTAAAGATTATACATTAAAATATTGCGATGGACTATTTTTTATTGAAATGAAACATGTGTATTGTTTGAAATCAGCTGATCGATGCACGAGAATCGTTGTATTCATAGTGTTTTCATAGACAAATGTTTGGTTTCGTCAGTTGGTTGATTCATATAGTGACGAAACACTCAGAATGTAAATATATAATTATGTGTCGGTATAGGAGACTGTCATTGACCTTTTATGATTTCACCATAATAAAATTTTCAATAGTATTTTTAATAAAACTATCATTCACGTCTTTAAGCTATGACTTACTATTGATGAAGTCTCCCCATCCTGTACTGTAGCAGGTTTTGTTGATGAAATCCATACTGTCGTCCGCCAGCTTCGGTATTGGTTGAATGTATTTGTTGAATTCTACACGTCTAGTGAGTTTGAGGATCGCTATTCTTAGTGTTAATCCTCTACGCTGAAACAGTATACAATTATCATTTTAGCGGAGAAAAATGCAGTTTATTTAAAACGAGCAATCTATCATGTATTTGGTGAATTTTAAAGTCCATACAAAGACACTTCTAATGCCGATTAAAATAGCATGGTCATAAAAGGCGCTTTGCATATGTGCAGTCGACAGTGGTTATAAGTTTTGTAAGAAAAGGGGAGATAATGATAAGGTACCTTGTTTTTATATTATAGCTGTAAAACACCAGCAAACAAATTATGATTTCACAAAATGATTCCTGTAAATTAGCACATTCGAAATCTTTATTACTATTGTTTCATTTATTTATCATCTGATAGCTGGAATTCAAATTAGATAAAAGCATTGTAAAGATACATTTTATATCTTTCTTTGTATCACCAAATGACACTTTGAGATAAATATACTGTTGTTTTATTAAACAATAAAAAAATACATATCATATGTGAATGACTATTTAAAAATTTCTCGAAACAAAATGGTGCAATATTGTCTTCACACGATACAATTCCTTGGTTTATACTGGTTTTGTTTTCGAAATTATGCGCTCAAGAAAATGATTGAAACAGTTCGTTTTTTTTTTTTTTTTTTTTTTTTTATTCAGAGCTGTAATAGTAGGACGTCAGAATTGTACCTGCTGTCCCTATTACACGATATCGTAAAAGGCTACTTTTAGGATTTATCATTCCTAACGTCTTCCTTGACATCGATACACATTTGGCTTTCTGTTGGGCACTCGCCCCTGTGAAGTAGGGTCTGTGGTCTGTCCCCTGGCCTAAACACAACTAGAAACTAATTCATGCATAGCTGTTTTTCTCTGGATATTACTTGCAATATTGTAGTTGTAATTCATGCCTGTACAACAGACTGTATAATTTTGTGTTTAATAAACTGGCGGACAACCAATGCTGTATAACTGTTTCTATGACTTACAACTTAATATTTACGTTTTTACTTCGCTCCACCTCAATGAAACTTGTAAACTCCGATCACTTCAGTTCCGAATGAAGATGATTGGTTACGCGCTGACAATGACCGGATTGAGAATACATTTTGACATTGTTTACATTGTGACCTATAGTTTTACGCCGCTTCAGTTTTGCATGTACTTTCTGCGATGAGGCCTACTAGTAATATCGTTGTACATTTAGAAACACAGACAGAAACGCTTGATACATTGATATTAGAAATTGTCAGTAGTCTAATATACACGTCTACTTTGATGAAATACTGACTTAGGCTGAAGCCCCTGGCAAAAATGCTGAACAAACAGTTGGCTAGGCCACCGAAAGCATGCTGAGGTTCACCACGCATCTAGGCCTAGGCATAATCGAACGCCAATCGTTACGATAATTGTACGGTAACATACGTGTAGAAACGATAGGTTCCATGAAAATACACTCAAATTATAAACAGACTGACATTGACATTAGGCCTTACGTCTATTATCAACGAAACTTTCGATTACATGAGTGTCAAAACCCACGGATGGTCGTTGGAAACAGCCAATATTTCAAATTGATTCTTCTCTACTTGCTTCATTCAGATTGTTAATACTAAAACTCCAGTTGACAATGAATTTATCACATTTTAACATTAGCACAGAAGTCTTCAATTGATCTGCGAATAAAAACCACGTTTATAGAGTATCGCATACTATAGACACAGGGGTTGGGTTTCACACTAGGCTTAATTACTAAATATTCAAATGTCAGCTGCATATAATTATCAGACGCAAATACGACATTCAGTTACATTCAACAATCATATAAATCAAGTTTTAAAAGGTTTGATTATGTATTGAAACTAACTGTTCTACATTTTCACCAATCATCGTTTTATTTGAAACCGCACTCCTGCTAAATCGAGCAACTGGTTCACACGTTCATTGTACATGTACTGTCAGTATTGCGTAGCAAGTTTTCTATCTGAAGCCAGATAAGAATGCTTTTGTATTAAAATTTTAATCCAATATTTTTTACGCATGGAAACAATACAAAAACACCGTATTTAATCGTAATAAAGTCTAAAGATTGAAGCTATTTCCGGAACTATATTTTGTGTTGCCTTGGTGATGAGAAGAACTGACTGGCGGCTGCTCTGTGGCTGTATACACATGTACGATAACTGATACAATGTTGCAAATTTATATAATAATGTTATACCGAATACATAGACTGACTTTTATCCACAGCTGAAATTTTAAATTGGTTAACGTAAATATAAGAATTGATTATCAGTTTTATTGCTTGCATTGACTGATGAAGGAAGTTAATCTAGTGCAGATGGTACATGAACTGATTCGCAGTCCAATTCATTTGCACGAGATTAACTTCATCAGCCAATGCAAGCAACAAAATTGACATTCAATCCTTAATTAAAGTCCATACCTTTATAACTTTTTTCACTTGGAACCTTTTTTGACCTCTGGTAATTTTTTCGTTTTTTCGTCTGTTGTACATCCCAACTACAACTCTTAAAAACCATGGCCTGCAAATACATATAAATGACAAAATTTAACCATTATTTATTTCAATTGGTTTCATCGTAAAATAACTGTCATAATATATTAATTGACCGATTGCCTGTTATAAGTACACTAATTGACTGATCGCCAAGCAGTATTTAGCCGCGCCTCGTGCTCGCACACGCACATGCTTCCAGTCGATGTATGTCAGAGCAAACACCGTAGCATACACAATACAAAACCAAAGTCACGTGCGGTTTAATTAATAGTTAGCGTTCCGTCAATACTTATTCCTTCAAGCGTATAAATGATATATTATGAATGAATTATTCTCAACCTGCATTTATAAAATGATAATTCATGGATGTCCATTTCCTGATAACCTGACCCAACCCAAAGGGACAGGATACCCATCGTCCATCGCCTGTAACATGATGCGATGAAGGGCTATCCCTTTTGTCCAAATGAATGACATTGACCTTCATTCAAGGTCACAAAGGTAAAACTGCTACAATCTAAACATAAAATACAACTTGCCGTGTATTTCAATTCTACTATATATGCTTTTTACAGTCAGATGACTGTTAAGGCCTATTGGACATCTTGTAATGATTGTATTCCCTTTTGATTTTGTGCAAAATCGTAAGCCAGGCTACGGGTTAAAACTTACCCTGAACGGGTGATACGCGTGTACCCTGCTGAAAGCGCCCTAATCATAAATGCATGCTAAGGACTTTTCTGTGGACATAGTAATTGCTTGTTCAGCACTTACTCTGCTTCAAATGCCAAAACTTTGTGAGGAGTACTTTTTAACTGGACAAAAATCTAAGTAAACCTTCAAGTAAAATGCGTATTAAAGCCACTCATACTATCAATTTAGATTTTGCCGATGAAAATTGAATTGAAGCGTTATGTTACTTTTATATCCTTTAAACTTAGACTTTCACTCATTTACAAAATTTAAAAGTAAACATGTCCTGCAGGCAGGACGTTGGAATTGGTCATGCTGTGCCTATTGCATGGCCATAAAAGGCGACTGAATTTAGGATATTATTTTTTAGGTCAAGACGAAGTCTCAAGTGACTTATTCTAATCGCCTTTTTTTCTGTACGTCGTGCGTCGTGTATCCATAAACAATTTACATTTTCGACTTCTCCAAAACCGCTGAAGCAATTTCAATGAAATTTTGCACAAACCTTCTAAGGTACAAGGCCAATCTAAATTGTGAATTATATAACTCCACCTTCCAGGAGGCTGTGGGAGGGGCCAAAAGGGGTAAAATGGAGTAAAATTTCAAAAATCTTCTCCTCTCACATATGTGCTGGAATAAAACACTCTTTATAGATAAAAAGGTCTTAAGTTCCTTTACAAAAATTGTGAATTATATAACCCTTGGGTCTGTCGTTTCCCCCTGGGGAGGGGGTCAAGTTTACTATAGTTTATATAGGGAAAACACATTTATGAGCATTTTCTGCTCGATACTCATAGAATATGAATCAAGCTTGGTTAGAATTACTAGCCTGATATAGCATTTTAATATCATATCCATTTTGGTCCTGGCCCACCCCCTGGGGGCCAAATGAGGTTAAATAGGCTAAAACTTCAGAAATTTTCTTCTAAAATTCTGGAAATGATATTACAATGGCCCTGCAGGTAGGGCGTTGGAATTGAACCTATTGCATGATCGTAAAAGGCGATTCAATTTAAGATATCATATTTTCTCTTCTTACTAACATCCTTCCTTGATACCGCCTCCCTGGCTTTCTGTTGAGCACTCGACTCTGAGAGGTAGACTTTAAGGGAGTGGGACGACTGATTCGCCCTTCGTTATGACAATCTGTACGATTTGGATGTTACTTGGTGTATTCGGTGATGAAGTGCAATAAAAAGGGAAAAAGTTATACTATACAAGAAGGCACAACACGAATATATCACAGATTCCCAAAACTGTATAAATGGGTATCTTCCTTTCATGACCCTGGTTGTTAATAGGACGTTTATGAATCAAACATACCTAAACATATAACTGGTTGGTTTGTGATTGGGTTCAAAAGAACTTGAAATATTTTTTTTACATTATGTATACATCTTTGAAGAAAGTTTGGGAAATAATTGGTAAAATCAGTGGAAAAGAAAAACAGCACCATCCTCCTACCTCATTAACAAAAATAAAATATTTTCTTCAAAATCCGAAATAGCTGACGCCTTTACCAAAAATTTTTGCTAAAAATTCATCCTTCAAAAATCATCCAAAACAATTGCAAAAATTTAAAAAAAGAAGAGGAAGAGAGACGTCTAAACTCTAAATCCTCCAAAACTGAAAGTTACAATAGGCATTTTGAGTTACCAGAATTACTCGAGTCCCTTGAGAAATCAAAGGACTCGGCAGCTGGATCAGACGAAATTCCATATATGTTTTTTAACAATTACCAGACTCTTCACTAAAATGTCGTTTGACTATATTTAACCAAGTTTATTCTTCTGGCAAAATTCCCGAGTCTTGGAAGGAATCTACTATTATACCCCTTCCAAAGCCCGGGAAGGACGCTACTGATGCCAATAACTATCGTCCTATTTCATTGACGAGCTGCATTTGTAAAACTCTAGAACGTATGATAACTACTAGATTAGTTTGGTTCCTGGAATCAAACAATATTTAAGTCCTTTGCAAAGCGGCTTTAGAAACCGCAGAGGAACGGTAGACCACTTGATTTGACCAGAAACATTTATATGAGAAGCCTTTGCCATGAAAGAACATCTTGTGACCGTATTCTTTGACATTGAAAAGGCATACGATACAACTTGTCAATATGGAATCATGAACGATCTTTGTGATATCGGTATACGTGGTAATTTGCCAAAGTTAATTTCAAATTTTATATCTGACAGGCATTCAAAGCTCGAACTTATTCAGAAACAGAAACACAGGAGATTGGTGTCTCTCAGGGTGGTATTCTGTCTGTCACACTTTTTGGATTAAAAATAAACAGCATAACCAAATGTCTTTGACAATCTACGGAAGGGTCTCCATTTGTGGATGATTTCTTGAGCTGTTTCAGATCAAAAACATGCACACTATAGAACGACAACTACAACAATGTTTAGGCAAATTACAAAATTGAGCTGACGAAAATGGCTTTAAGATCAAAAACTGTCTGCATGCACTTCCGTCAAAAACAAAAACAACACAATGATCCAGACCCCACACTCAATGGAATTAACATTTCAGTAGTTGAACAAACTAAATGTCTTGGACTAATATTTGATTCGTAACTGTCCTTTGTTACACATATCAAACATCTGAAGAATAAGAGCTCGAAGGCGCTGAACATTCTAAGTGTTCTTTCCCATTCTGATTGGGGTGCAGACTGTGAAATATTTCTACGTATCTACCGGACATTTATTAGATCTAGACTTGACTACGACTCGATTGTCTATCGATTTGCTTGTCCCTATTCAGAATCAGAGACTGCGTCACGCACTTGGAGCTTTTCGAACAACACCTGTGAAGAGTCTCCATGTGGAAGCTAATGAGCCATCTCTAGACGAACGACGAAAGAAATTATCCTTACAGTATGCTGCTCAACTGAAAATCAATCCAAAAACTCCCGCATTTAACCCTGTATTCACTCCACAACATCAAGAAATATTTACACAAAATCAAAAATTTCAAAATTTTTGCAGGAACTAAATATAAATGTCGACATCATTGACGAGTACACCGTATCAGATGAACCACCATGGCTCATTAAATCACCTAATATAAATTTATCTCTACATAAGAGGGCAAACTCCAGTGCATTACCCAAAGAACACAAATCCTTCTTTCTGGAGTGCATTAGGGTTTTCCCTGACCATGTTCAGATCTACACTGACGCCTCAAAAGATGGTGATAATGTTGCGGCAGCATGCTGTACATCTTAGCACTGCTCCTCTATCCGACTCCCGGATGTTGCCTCCATTTTCTCTGTGGAAATATGTGCTATCGGTATGGCGCTTGACCATATCGAAGAACAACGCATTGAAAAGGCAATCATCTGTTCCGACTCTCTTTCTGTTCTTCAGCCTTTGAAATCAAGAAACCCTTGAAACACATTAATCCAAAGTCTTTCGATCCGAACATTTCGAATATCTTCTAAAACTCAAATTACTTATCTCTGGATTCTCAGTCATGTGGGTATAAAGGGGAATGCAAAGGCCGATAAAGCAGCTAAGACTGCTCTAAGCCTAGCACAAACAGATTTTGAAACTACCTTACACCTACATTAAACCTTCAATTCAGTCAGCCATTACACGCCATTGACAACAAAGGTGGTCTACGGAAACAAACAATAAACCCTTTAAATTACAACCTACACTTAATCCGAAACCGTCCAGTCGGAGATATCGCAAAGAGGAAGTTGTTCTCTCTCGGCTCCGAACTGGAAACAAATATTTTATACATTCCTATCTATTAAGAGGGTAGGATCCTCCTACATGCCATGCATATGATTCTCCTCTCACAGTGGAACATATTTTAGTGCACTGTATTGGTTTTAAACACATTCGAGATAAGTATTACGATGTCTCCGACATGTACACATTGTTTCATGTCATGAGACATAATCGTATTTTCAACTCAAAGAGATCGGCATTTTAAACAAAATTTGAACGTTTTCTCATCTTATCAACGCAACACTCATCGTTTCATCAACATTGTGCAAAAGTTTTATCATGTGTTTTAGCCAAAACTGTTTTATCCTATGCAACTCTTTTTATTAAATCAACATTTACAATTTGTGTTTTAGTTTTTACTTGCCTTTTTCTTATCCTGATCTTTTAAGATACAGTTTTGTTTATATCCTGATATTATTGCCTCCTTTGTAGTTTGAACCTTAATGACCTTAGTTGTTGATGGGACGTAAAACTCAAACAAACAAAAAAACATTATGTATGAGAATTCAGGTGTCCATTAAGGTTATGGAAAAGTGTTTCGCACCAATAAGTAGGTATCTATTGGAGTGAAAATTTCATGAAAAGTTTACTTGTGGAGGTAAAAATGAACTAAATATTGATGACTTACCTCTTACCCTGTACACAAAAGCCATCAGTCAGAACTGTATTGTCGCATAGAAGAGTTCCTGCGCATAGTTGTTTATTCTTGTATAGGATAAGTACCTGCCATGGCCATGACTCTTCACCCGCATCATTACCTCCGACTATTCTGGGTACTGGTGCGGATGTACCTAGTTGGTTTATTGACGGTGAAATTGGGTATAAGGTAGTAAATAAATGGTGAAAAATGGCAGAAATTTGGTATATCACAAAAAGAATCAAAATACTGATCCCCGTACTAATTGTAAATTATATCAGATTGTAATATACATGTACCAAGTAAACACGTGAAACTTTAACACAGGTAGAAAAATAAGTTTGATCCAGCAGTTACATTCTAAGTGATTGAAAAATCAAGACCTCCGATTTCTTATAAATCTCAATGGCCATACACTTTAAAATGTTTTGAGATGTTTCGGATAACATGAATAATAGAATGTCAAAGCAATGTTCATCCACCTGTTTATTTTAAACCTATGCCATCAGCTCATAATCTTCAAAATGCTTGTTAATTTCGAGACCGCGTGCTTTGTTCCAATGTTATCAGATAATCCGCCTGATATTCAGTGATTGTATGTGTACTATTCTTGCATACACCACTAGTATTGCATGACATGGCCAGATTTTTATTGGTTGAAGTCATGGCAGAAACAATACACTGTCGTCAAAAATAATGCTATGTCAGGATAACTGGATTTGGAGGACGGCAATTCCTTGAAATGTGGGTTGTGGTAATGATGTGATAAAAAGTTTATATGAAATTTTAATCTGTCTCTGACATCTGTTTTTGCGCGCCTTCTCGCTAAAGCAAGTAAAAAAATATAAAAAACAACTTATGAAGCGTTCATATTACAGAGTTATCTCCACTTGCGGGTAGGTATTAATTGACGTCATGTGTTTGCGAGCGTAACGTCATACGTTTCGGAGATAACGTCGTGAATTGCGCTCTCAAAATAATGCCGTAACAATCGATACCTACCCACAAGGGAGCTTACTCTGTAATATGCAAAGACGGAATAACTGAACTAACAATGACCTGCCAACATCCCATTAGGAGTTACGTTATGGTGACCTGATATGGCCTATCATGTTGCTGCTGCCAAAATCTTGACCGGGCACGAAATTGTTTGAAAATACGAAATGTACGTAATCATCTCTCCAAAAAGCACAATAAAACTAATGATACAATGTAAAGGCCGAGACACATCAAAGTCTATAAAAGTGGTAGTTTCTGCTCCTGCTTAGCGCTCAGCATACAGGGAGTGAGACGACTGGTTCGCCCGTTGTCAGTATAATGTGACCGGGTGGGGTGTGTTGCTTGGTGTCTTCGGCGGCATGCTTCAGTGATATAGCACTATAAAAAGGACAACAGTTCCACTATACAAGAAGACAAAACATGAATATACCGCAGTCTCCCAAAACACACACCTCGCATAACATACACACAACACACCGCATACATGGGAGGCCATCCTTACATGACCATAGGTATTGATAGGACGTTAATTAATCAAACAAAGTATTCTGGGACGTAATGGCGTCTACAGTTGATATAGAACAGTGCAGAAATGCATTAAATCTGAAGTGGTATAAAGGTCATCCGAACGTGACCCCCTTATGATATTCTGTAATGAACGGAGTAGGTATACGGAATAAAAAATGACACTGGCCCTCTATTTGGCACTTTATGGTGGTAAGATTTCCTGAATTTAGACAGGAAACACATAATCACAAAGGTATGCATACATACAAAGTTATGGGATAAACAATTTCCTAACACGTCAATGTTGTTTATCCTGTTTATCTAACCTCTCGATAGTTAATTTTCCGATTTTTAAAGTACAAAAAGATTGGGCTCAAATTTGGTGGAAGAAAAATAAATTGATTTCGCGAAATTTTTTGTTTTATTATGCGGAACTTAATGAAATTAATACACAAACATTTCAATCCATGGCCACGTGGAGGTCATTTTCCTTTTTAGAAACATCAATTTAATGTTAGTGTTGTGACGTCATAGTTGCTTCGATATGAGACTTTTAAATTAAACTATTCAAACATTGAGTTCATCAGGGTAGTGTCTTATGGCCATCCTTTTTCTTGTTAGTAACAAGCTCCCCAAATAACCATATTGACATTTTCTCAAAGAAAATTCTTATCTAATACAAATTAGATGCCTTTGATTCGGTTAATATTCATATGGTGTTTTCTTTCATACCTACGGGTGGAATACTGGCTGGTCTAGGGCCATACACTCATGTCGCCTGAGGCTGTATTGCATGGTTACTCATGCAATAAAGCCTCGTGACGTCACGGCGTCAACAAAATTTCTATTTCCTCGGTAAAATTTTAACATTTTTACACAAACTTGACTGGTTTTACTATAAAAGATGCAAACAACGGAATTTTTGTTGAAAATATCACGTAATATTATGTATGAAAAATTGACTTTCAGCCGTGGATTTCTTCGAATTCATATCAAAATAGCGGGATATTATAGTTGTAAAATTACAATAAAATATGAAAAATGTTATGTTATATTCTACCGGGGCAGTATTATAAGACTCTTTCATAAGTTGATATGAAGGATAGGGATATTCTACCCGCGGGATCACAAAATGTTGTAAACTCTCGACAAGATTCGGGTTTTTAGCCCACCATCATCAGATGGTGGGCTATTCAAATCGCTTTTTGTCCGTGGTCCGTCCGTTAACAATTCTTGTTATCGCTATTTCTCAGAAAGTACTGAAGGGATCGATCTGTCTCACATTTCATATGTAGGTTTCCCTAGGGCACTAGTTGTGCATATTGCATTTTGGGACCAATCGGTCAACAAGATGGCCGCCAGGCAGCAATCTTGGATTTTGATACTTAAAGTTTGTTATCGCTATTTCTCATAAAGTACTGAAGGGATCTGTCTCAAATTTCATATGTAAGTATCACTAGGGCCCTAATTACGCATATTGCATTTTGGGACCAATCGGTCAACAAAGTCATCTTGGATTTTGATAGTCAAAGTTTGTTATCGCTATTTCTCAGAAAGTACTGAAGTGATCTTTCTCAAATTCCATATGTAGGTACCCCTAGGGCTCTAGTTGTGCATAATGTGTTTTTGGATCGATCGGTCAACAAAATTGCGGTCAGGCAGCCATCTTGGATTTTGATAGTTAAAGATTGTTATCGTTATTTCTCACAAAGTACTGAAGGGATCTTTCTCAAATTTCATATGTAGGTTCCCCTAGGGCTCTAGTTGTGCAGATTTTGATTTGATGCCGATCGATAAACAAGATGGCCGTCAAGGAGCCATATTGGATTTTGATAGTTGAAGTTTGTTACTGCTATTTGTCAGAAAGTACTGAAGCGATCTGTCTTAAATTTTATATGTAGTATGTTTGCAAAAGTTTGAAAAGCAGAGAAACGATCCCTCTTTCCATTGTCAGACATACATGTAGATCATTCTTTCGTGGGCGCCAAGATCCCTCTGGGATCTCTTGTACTACATTTTGTGACCCTCGGGTAGAATATCCCTATCCTTTAATACTGCCCCGGTTGAATATAACATAACATCATAAAATAAATATTAATTGGCTAAAAGTTTCGCGTAATAACGCCAAAAGTTTCGCGTTATAACGCGATAGTTGCGCGTAACGTTTCTTTACGCGAAATTCATTTTTTCTTCTTCTACCAGAATGATCCCAATTGGCTTTCGAATAAAAGGACACTTGCTGAAAGTAGCTAGTAGAGTTTGGGAACCTCTGTTTAAAACATTATTTGTCCATAAGTAGTTAAAATTGATGTGTTGTTTTCCACAAGTCCCAATAACTGCAATTAAAACTTATAACTAATATACCCCAATTTATGATAATACTTCAAATAAATATTTCAAAATGTAAAGAATTGTGAAAGAAGACAAAGACAAATATTACGACCAATACGTTGATTTGAAATTAACTGTTCGATTATACATACTTAAGACTACTAGAACTCTAACCAAATCATATTTAAATGTTATACATATGAACAAACGATCTAAGGCTGGCAAGTAAACGTATTTTAGGTCACCTGACTATAGGTCATGGTGACCTATTGCGATAGTCTTTTGTACGTCGTCGTGCGTTAACAGTTCCTTGTGAACGCGATAATTTGAATATAAACTGAGCTTAATGAAACTTTGAAAGATCTCGAAAGAGTTTGAGAATCAGCTTGATTCGACAGTTATTTACAGAGTTTTTGCCCATTGCCGTATAATTATTATTGAACCTCGTGAACATGATAACTTGCGTAAATATGAACAGAGCTTAATAAAAATTTGTATGAAGACTAGTATAAGAAAAATTTCGAACAAGTTTGAAAATCAGCTTGATTCGTCTGTAATTCACGGAGTTATTGCCCTTTGCACCAAAAATTATGACTAGACCTTGTGAACACGATAACTTGAGTAAATATGCATCCAGATTAATTAAAACTTTGTATGTAAACTAATATTGGAAATAATTCCACTGAGTTCGAAAATCAGCTGGAATCGACACTAACTTAATTACGGAGTTATCGCCCTTTGCAATAATAATTATTGAACATTGTCAACACGAAAATGTTAATGAATACGCACCAAGTTAAATGAAATTTTGTATGTAGAGCTATTAGATCTATGTTCCTATTTTGTGAACAAAAGAATCAGTTGTCTAGTAAATGACATAACTAATTTGTATCAAATATCAGGTGATCGTTAAGGCCCATGGATCTCTTGTTGAACAATGCATTACTGACTTGAAATAAAACACATACAGTACTTGTGTATATGACAGTCCTGAATCGCTTTCACGGAAACAGAATGTTAATATCAACATGTTTTATCAAACAGTGAATTGGGTATAACTTACCTTCTGTCTGCTCTAAACAAAGCCCTTTTATAACAACAAGAGCCAGCAAAATCCATCCGCCAGCCATTGCTTTCTCCAATCAGCAGTTGGATACCTGTACTTACAGACAATGCTCTCTTAAAGGAATAACTTATTTTATGAACCAATAGCTCTGCTTGTGCGATATGATGACGCTTCTTGAGTGGTTTGGTCAAATGTCACGGTGTTGTTTAAATATCGCCTGATTTCATTATCATATTATAATTTACCTGCAGGGACTTTGTCGATACACATCTCCTATTTAAATGGCAATGATGACCCATGATCACCACTATAACAGAGTAAGTGATAACTGCATGACACTATATTTTTCTGTAATAACAACCACAGAACAAAATGTAGATACACAGATACAGCAGTATCAGGCACCTTTCGAAATAGAAGTAAACATACCGATAAAAAATAAAAACAGGCTCATTGGCCTTAACGGTCACCTGATAATTGGCACAATACAACACAATCGGTTAAAATATTTAAGCCTAATTCACTTGTGTGACCTTGAATTAAGATAAAGTTCATTCATTTCAACAAAGTTGGTAGCCCTTCATCCCAGCATGTCAATGTTGGCGCCCAATATCAGGTCTCAAGGCCTCTTAGTTGTTTACAAGAAGCCATTCAAAATTTTTAGCCATTTTGACCCCAGTGATCTTAAATGCAGATCAAGGTCATTTTTTAACAAATATGGTAGCCGTTCATCCAAGCATGTCACAGGCCCAATACCAATATCAGGTCTCTAGGCCTCTTAGTTATTCACAAGAAGATATATCAAGATTTAATCCTATTAGACCCGTGTGGCTTTTGATGAAGGTCAAGGTCATTCATTCGAACAAACTTGATAGCCCTTTATCCAAGCATGCTGAAGGCCCAATATGAGTACCCTGGACATTTCGGTTCTTTAGAAGAAGTCATTTAAAGATTTTAGCCTATTTGACCCCTCTGACCTTGAATGAATGTCAAGGTCAATGCTTTGAACAAACTTGATAGCCCATTATCCAAGCATGCTGAGTATGAGTATCCTTGGCCTTTCGGTTCCTGAGAAGAAGTCGTTAAACGGATTTTAGCCTAGTTGACCCTTGTGACCTTTAATGAGTGTCAAGGTAATTCATTTGAACAGACTTGGTAGTCCTACATCCAAGCATGCTGCAGGCCCAATATGAATAACATGAGCTTTTCAGTTCTTTAGAAGAAGTCTTTTAAAGATTTTAGCCTTTTTGGTCTGTGTGACCTTGAATGAAGGTCAAGGTAATTCATTTGAACACTTCATCCAAACATTCTACATGCCAAATATCAGTACCCTGGGCCTTCTGGTTCTTGAGAAGAAGTGATATAAAGTTATTAGCGGACCTGCAGGTAGGACGTTAAATTGTACCTGCTGCCCCTATTGCATGACCGTAAAAGGCGACTAGATTTGGGGTATTATCTTTTCTATTCTTCCTAACTGACTTTGTCTTTCCTAATGCTTCCCTTGGCAACGCCTCACTTTTGGCCTTGAGTTGAGCGTTCGCCCCTGTGAGGAAGGCTTTGGGTTCTGTCCCCTGGTCGAGACACACCAAAGTCTATAAAACTGGTAGTTTCTTTTCCTGCTTAGCGCTCAGCATACAGGGAGTTGGACGACTGGTTCGCCCGTTGTCAGTATAATGTGACCGGGTGGGGTGTGTTGCTTGGTGTCTTCGGCGGCATGCTTCAGTGATATAGCGCTATAAAAAGGGCAACAGTTCCACTATACAAGAAGACACAACATGAATATACCACAGTCTCCCAAAACACTCGCACAACATACACGCAACACACCACATACATGGGAGACCGTCCTTACATGACCATAGCTGTTAATAGGACGTCAATTAATCAAACAAAAGCATTGGATATTGTCTATTTGTTATTTATTCTGTAAGTGATTTTTACGGTCTGTTAAATTGAAGCTCAATAAATTGTTCTATGATTATACTAACTTAATCATTTCACGCAAATATTTTTGTCAATCAATGGAAGTGTAAAAATTAGAATTTGACATTGAGACCAACTTAAAATTACCAATCGCAGATGCTATAATAATGTTGTGGTCAGCTATTCTAAAGTCGGATAAATACGAGTGCATTGATGACCCGGAGTTATTCAGTTGTGATTTTAGCTGTCTTATTATTGTAGAGAAAATGTATTGACAAAAAACCCTTACAGATATGAAATAGAATTGACTTTAATTAATACCTACTGGCGTAACAACTGAACAGACACCGGAAAAAAGGTCACTGTTAATAAGATAGAAAAGATGGAAATATATAGACCATGGGCTAGGAGGGTCCCACATGCACCCCCCCCCCAAAAAAAACCAAAAAACCCCTTCGAACCAATACGTTTCCTAACCCTTATGACCCACTGATCACAAATCAAAATGTTAACATTGCATAAGTTGAGATGAACTTCCGGTTATCACGTTATCAAGATGGCCGCCATCTCGAATTTCACTAAAAACTGAAAAATAGTCATAGCATCGACATTTTTCAACCGAAGTAGACAAATGAGGTATCCAAAATGTTCACAATAGAACAACAAATACATATCAGGACCAAATAATCCAATATGTGCAGCAATTCGTACGCAGGAAATGAAAAACAAACTAGATATCTAACTCAAAAATGGTGATTTTTCAGCAATTTTTTTCTCATATTTGGATTGTGTGTCTGTTTGATTAGTTAACGTCCTATTAACAACTATGGTCATGTAAGGACGGTCTCCTATGTATGCGATATGTTGTGCGAGGTTCGTGTTTTGGGAGACTGCGGTATATTCATGTTTTGTCTTCTTGTATAGTGGAACTGTTGTCTTTTTTATAGTGCTATATCACTGAAGCATGCCGCCGAAGACACCAAGCAACACACCCCACCCTGTCACATTATACTGACAACGGGCGAACCAGTCGTATTTGGATTGACGCAGCAAAACTTGTTTCCCAACAACAAATTATTATTCGTTATCAGTTATCTCTTATTAATCAGTTGAAACACCAACAAAACAAAAATATATAGAAATGCAAAAGAGAATTATTGATTCTTTAAATCAAAATTTGTTGAGATTTCAATTTTCAATAGCCAATGTTATATTCAGGAAATTCTGAGACACCAAGAAACTGTAGTGTCGGCGGTTTGGGAAAAAATAACAATCATATGTCCTATATACGCAAACGTTAATGTTTTGTAAACCAAATGATGGTATAACAATAATTCTCGTTTGAATTTCTCTATATTTATGTTTTGTTTTTGCTGATTGACAAGAGATCAAATAATTGATTACGATCAGTAATATTTTTTGGGAAAATTTTTGCTGCGTCAATCCAAATATGAAAAATTTGCTGGAAAATTACCATTTTTGCGCTTGAAATCTTATTTTTTACATTAAATTATTACGTTTTTTCCAAAATGTGACAGAAAAACCTGCCGCCCTTAGGCTGATATGGCTGTCGGGGGCTAGCAAAAAGTATCATATAATAACCTCTAAATCTTTTTATACAGAAGGAGAGAAAAAAACATGCGAATTCTCCAAGAACTTGAGGTACCTGTTATGACGCCCCCGCAGTGCCAGCAGATGATGCAAATATTATTTAGTATCACACATGACATGATTTGCACAAACGCAAATTACCAAGGCGCATGCTCCGTAAGTACTAAGAGAACCTGTTGTTTTATATTGATTCAATTGGTATCATTTTAACAAAACGTAAAAATCGGTTATGCCAGATGTAAGTTCCTTAAGTACGGTGCCACACACCCTACATGCAGGACAAATGAAGATGGGCGTAGATATGACCCGGATCGGTGCTGAAAGACAATGCGAGGAGCTTGTGTCGGGATTTAAATGAAGCGAAAAAGTTATTACCTTTCACCAGATGTTTGATAACGTCAAATTTACTATGCATTTCCTACTATTTAGATAAACACATTTTAAAAAGCTTGCATATCGAGTATGATATGGTGGATCAGTTTTGGCCCTCCCTGCTTGATTCGACTCTAGTGTATTCCATTATTCTCCATGCATCGTCATCATTGACATGAAAGATTGTTACCTTGGTTTGGTTTATTATAGGTACGTCTTATTAACAGCCAGGGACTGTCAAAGAGGTCTCCCGTAGTTACGACTTATTAGCAGCCAGGAACTGTCAAAGAGGTCTCCCGTAGTTACGTCTTATTAACAGCCAGGGACTGTCAAAGAGGTCTCCCGTAGTTACGACTTATTAGCAGCCAGGGACTGTCAAAGAGGTCTCCCGTAGTTACGACTTATTAGCAGCCAGGGACTGTCAAAGATGTCTCCCGTAGTTACGTCTTATTAACAGCCAGAGACTGTCAAAGAGGTCTCCCGTAGTTACGACTTATTAGCAGCCAGGGACTGTGGAAGAGGTCTCCCGTAGTTACGACTTATTAGCAGCCAGGGACTGTGGAAGAGGTCTCCCGTAGTTACGACTTGTTAGCAGCCAGCGACTGTGGAAGAGGTCTCCCGTAGTTACGACTTATTAGCAGCCAGGGACTGTCAAAGACGACCTCCCGTGTATGCAGTCATGCGTGTGTGAAGTGCGAGGTTTGTATTGTGTCTTATTGTATTGTGGAACTCTTGCCGTTTTCATAGTGATATATCACTGAAGCATGTCACCAAACACACCAATTAACACACCCCACCCGGTGACATTGTTCTGACAACAGGCTTCTGAGATAAGGCATAGTTGTATTGTACTTATGAATTAGATTAACAAGAAACTGTCTGTAAGGGCAAGAGTTCTACTATGTAAGAAGACACAGCACGAATATATCGCAGTCTCCTAAAAGCAATATGGCGTATCCCTTTTGGCCACAGCTCTGTGACCCCAATGCGATATCCAAACTAATTGGAAATTCGCGATCGGCCAAACCATTTGTAAGATCTAATTGCCCAACTTAACATATAAGTGATATCCATTTGTGACTTTCATTGAAATATTTTTTGATAATATGATGAAATTGACACCATTTTGACCCCACTCCCCCGGAGTAAGCCCAATGAGATGTGAACCCCTACCCAGTGAGAATGTTACATATTTATCAGCCACAATTGGTGAAATTCCGAGTGTTTTTCATGAAGTCATTTAAGTAAATTGTTGATGGATAATGTGGTTTTGAATAAAACCAACAAATACTGACAAATTCCATAATATTGGTTTTATTTAAATTGACATTTAAATTGAAACTGTCAGATAAAGTTGTTTCATAAATCCAGAAAGGAAATTACAATACCATTTAGAACGAATAGACAATATCAGTCCCTTCAGCTACAATAGCATTAGGGTAGGTATATGTACGTGATTTTAATAGTATTAGAGCATACATTATATGACCAAATTATACCAGATTTGTAATTTCACACAATGAGCCTAGGATCACCGCAATAGATAATTTGTACAGTCACGTTTCTAACTTTAATAGTAAGGTAACATATCAACAACGAATAATGTTACTTCATATTTTCCAAGATCCATTGCCTGTGGAAGGAGGTCCTGGAATAAATGGTTACTTCGCCACATCTGCCTGTATTAAATGACGTGACTCCTGCGTGTACCCACTTCTTGTTAACAAGGCACTGGAGAGGACCACCCTCGTCGCCCTGGAAATTAAAACACATTTCATTCCATAACAGTAAATGTTTAGTGAGAAAAAACATGAACAGCTTAGCTGAATGCCTAGTTATGGATATTAACCGAAGTGGGAGTATGCATCAGTACACCAACCTGTGCACGTGCAGGATGTGTATCCTGAGCCGCCAATCGACGAGGGATTCACACTGCACGTGCCGAGGTTGGTATACCGATGCATACCGACTCTGAGGTAAATATCCGACTTGCCGCAGAGGTGAAGGTATATGCGACGAAACTATATAGCCTCCAACTGTAAGAGCGGGTAGAAATTCTAACCAGAATCATTTTAAAAATGACAAGTCAAGGATAAACATTATGCACGGAAATGAGCAAATGATATAATTGAGGTTGAAATCACTGTTTCATTGTTATGAAAATTGATCATGTGGATCATGACATAAATGTTATTACTTACAGTACATGCACCTTTAGGGATGTCCTTGGTACATATCGTATCATCACCCAATGCGATGTTAAATGGATCAAACAACGGTTGACACATAGCGTTTGGAACTACAGGCGTCTGAACTTCTTGTAGAACATTCGGCCGTTTGAAGTTCCCCACTATTGGAAAACAGAAAATATAATGAACGGTTTATGAAAAGAATGTCAAAATAACTATCGATATTGATATGATTAATTGTCCTGCGTTTCGAATTTTCCACGATAGCGGTACCCATATAAAAGATACGCTTCGAATACAAAGTGTTTTTTTCAGAGCTAACAATAAAATACAAATAAATTACATTAAAACAAATAATCCATGAAATTTCATCGGATATGATTACTCTCTGTCTCGTGCTAGCCATCCAGAGTTGTTATAGTGGAATCATGGTCGAAATACACAACATTTTGTCAAATATTAAAGTTGAACACGAACGTCGCGGGATGTATGCATGTAGCCCACTACAGGCCTACAGGCCTACATGTGGCTAGCTTTTTTATAATAAAACCGGAAGCGATGGTGATTGGCTGCCGTTTACTCAAATAAAAGTGTAATCGGCGGCCATTACAAATGTGTGAAATAGAAGGGTCTCGGATGGAGTTCATTGTGCAGAATTGTTTAATTTCATATTTGGTATGTAACATGTGGCCAGTTGAGTACATAAGATCCCAATGAATAGGTATGTGTACGTTTTCCCGGCATTTCATGGACGATGTATTAGAAATATGCCTCTGACGTAGCGTAGACTAAATTTGTGTTACGATTTCACGTTTTTAAGAGGTATCGTGAGCTGACTATATATTAGGAAAACAAATGAATAAAAAACAGTAATATAGGCAGGTTTAGCGGTCTAAACTTACTAGTAACGTGGATAATACTACCGTTTTATCAACGTGTAACATATATTAATTGAATATGTATTGACATCGTAAACTGCCATTGACCTTTAGTAGTAGTTTGTACAGCATGGTCAATCAAAACATTTTTCAATAGTATTTTTAATAAAATTATCACTATCGACTTTAAGCTATGACTTACTACTGAGAAAAATCCCCCATCCTGTGGTGTAACAGGTTTTGTTCAGGAAATCCATAGTGTCGTCCGCCAGCCGCGGTATTGGTTGAATGTATTTGTTGAATTTTACACGTCTAGTGAGTTTGATGATCGCTATGTCATTTGCATAAACGTCATAGTCCGGATGCTGAAACAGTACTCAATTATAACAGTTTAAATTTAATCGGGTATTGCTGAGAAAAAATTAAAGCTTAGTTGAAACGAAGGCACGAAGGTTGTGGAAAGATTTGTTCGCCCTTTTTCAGTATAATGCGACAGTATAATTGTTCATCCTAACACCGTTACACCCTTGTCACCGCCTCAAGTTTGGCCCTCTATTGAGCGCTCTCTACTATGTAGAAGGCTCTGGGTTCTGCCCCCTGGCCGAGACACCAAATTCTACAAAAGTGGCAGTTCCTGCTCCTACTTAGCTTTCAGCAAACAGTGAGTAGGACGACTGATTCGCCCGTTGTCAGTATATTGTGAACAGGCGGGGTACGTGTGTATGTTGCTCGGTTTCTTCGGCAACATGCTTCAGTGATAAAGCACTATAAAATGGGCAAGTTCCGTTCTACAACATACATGGACGCTCGTCCTTACATGGTTGACCATGGCTATTAATCAATCAAACAATCAAATTGTATAAGCTCATACCAGTATAATTTTTTTCACTTGGAACCTTTTTTGACCTCTTGTGATTTTTTCGTTTTTTCTTCTGTTGTACATCCCAACTACAACTCGTATCCACAATGGTCCCCTGCAAGAATACAGACATGATTTTGGGATAAAATAATTGTCATTAGTGGATTTAGTGCGTTAATACCTATTCCTTCAAGCCTATAATAAATATATTAGGAATAAGTTATTCGCAGTTCGTCATCCGTGAAATGAAAGTTGGTGGTTGTGAATTTTTATGATTGTATTTCTCCTCTTTGATTTTGTATGACATCGTAGGCCTGGTTATGGCTTAAACTTTGCGTACTTTACTAATGAGTCGTAAATTGTATAATGTTGTAAATCGTGACAAAATAAACAAAACAAGAGATCCAAGAAGGATCTTGGCGCCCACCAAAAATGATATATATAAATGTGATAATTGAATTTCTACAAACTTAAACTATGTGGAGCCTTTATACATATATGAAATTTGAAATTGAGCCCTCAATGGCTTCAGTGCCTTCTGAGAAATATAACTTCGACTATCAAAATGCAAGATGGCGGCCGGCCGGCCATTTTGACGGTCAATCAGTCCCCAAATGCAATATAAACAACTAGGGCTCTAGAGGAACCTACATAAAAGCAAGATAGATCCCTATCGAACTATTTGAGAAATAGTGTTAACAAACGTTGAGATGGAGGCCTGTCGGACATGCTGTTGACCAATCACTTCTTAAATGTGATATGCACAACTCGGATCCGAGGGGATCCAACATATGAAATTTGAGTTCGATTCCTTCAGTATTTTCTGCGAAATAGCGGTACCTAACTTCAATTATCAAAATCCAAGATGGTGGCTTGTCGACCGTCTTGACAATCGACCGGTCCCAAAATACATTATGCTCAACTAGGGCCCTAGGGGGAACATACAAATGAAATTTGAGACCGATCCCTCGAGTACTTGCTGAGAAATAGCGGTACCAAACTTCAATTATCAGAATCTAAGATGGTGGCCTAACGACCGTCTTGACAATCGATCGATCCCAAAATTCACAATGTACAACTTGGACCCCAGGGCCACCTACACATGAAATTTGAGACTGATCCCTTTAGTATTTTCTGAGAAATAGCGGTAACAAACTTTGCACAAATTCTAGAAATTCTTATTGACCAATCGGTCACGAAATGGAATATGCCAGCTAGAATTCTAGGGGGAAATTTACATATAAAATTTGAGACCGTTCCCTTTTGTACTTACAGAGAAATATCTCAGTGTTTTTTTCACTGACTATTTTCAACAGCCTATACTTTTTCAATTGGGAAAATAACTCTGAATTCGGAAAAAATTGGTAAAAATTTCAGGGGTGTAAAAAAAATTCAAAATCAATTGCGCCAAAATTAAATTCCACTTTCACTGTCACCAAATACCAATGCCGCTATGTTTATTAGTGTGTATAGTAGGTACCAGGAACGCTTGTTTGTGCGGTTTCGATTTTACAAAAGCATACATATAGAGTTATTATCAAAGAGACAATTCACTCAGGTTAATTCTTTTAAATAACCAAGAAGCAAACTATGGCATAAATGTATTGTTCTACATTTCTTATGAAACATATAACACAAAATATTGACAAATTCCACGTCAATATTTAGTATTTTAATTGATACCGTTGTAATTACAAATCGTTGATCAATACTATTAAGTAGGTACAATATGTACGCTGTACTCATACCCGAGCCAAAGTCACGCACGTTAAACAAAAGAACTATATAACCACTGAGGAGGTGATAAAATGATTTTGAGGCAAGGTAATTCACCTAATAAGGTAAACACACTACCGTCAGAGCGATTTGAGCAGTTCTAGACAAAAGTTGCATTACTCTACGAGCCCCCATAAGAACTGAGGTTTTCCCGATATACATGTATGTACAAATTTTAATGTTCTCTTAGACTGAATTGTCCCTTTAAGTTCCCCCAACGGAGTGGGAAATTTTTGTGTTTGCCCCGTTTCTTCTTTCTCCGGCGCGACTTTGTCCGACCATTTTCTCGAAACCTATCAGATCAGCATCCAAGATGACCGCCATAGTACCATTAACAGTACCTGAATTATGGATAGGTCTGCATGCCTGGGGGTGCAGGGTGCGACAGCCCCTTGCTCAGGGTCCAGGGGCGAAGCCCCGGTAGGGGGTATGGGGGGCGAAGCCTCCCAGAAGCTGACGGGACATTGTTACAATGTAGTAACCATTTTACTGCTGTGGTAACTTTTAACGTATATACCAATGGTTAAATGGAGGTCACGATATTTAAGTGATAACCATTCAAAACTTTACACAAAATCAGAACAATGGTGATTTTTTTTATATACATATAATCGTACTATACTAGACTCCCTTGACAAGTGCTCGAACAAAAAACACGGATTTTTGTCTGTAAAAATTAAAGATGCTCCACCGCCGACAGAGCATAAATGATATTCATCATTTGAACAATAATTGGTGTTTAATCGTGTATATATATGCTTAATTAACACAAAAAATAATATAAAATAATTTATTTCGCCTTTGGTGCATGCGCAATCAGTACTTCATTCCATATAGGATATAGTGTCACGGAATTTTTTCGGGATGCAATTAATTATTTTTCATATTTTTAACTTGAAGTAAAATTAGAAGCTCAAACTTTTCAATGGTGGTAATGGTGTAAAGTAAGTAACTTTTGTAACTGAAGAAAAATGCTAAATCGTCTGCTCCTGTTTTCATAGTGAAAAAATACCATTTGTCAGCGGTGGAGCATCTTTAAAATAGTAAGCAATGGGAGAATTTTGTGTGTAATTTCAACTGATGAAAAACTTATGGCGAATATTTTTAAACAAAATTGAATTAAGTTTACGTGTTGGTTTGTTTATGACAGCGAGTCAAAGACCACTGTCAAAATGGCGTAAATTGCGTAAGAAGGGACCAGTCCTCGACCACCTCAATAAAAAAATTAAACATAGTATTTATGACCTATTTTTCTACATATTCTGTTCTATTTCTAACAATTACAACAACAGAAAAATATTTTCTAAATCAACAATCTGTTCATATTCTATAAAATAAAAGTCAACTATTTCGTGAGTAGACACCGAAAATCATGGATTAACACGCGTTTTAACGGGCCGGATGTGAACTAAAATTGAAAAATTCACTTTGGCCAAGAACATGTTGCAATTGCTATTTCAGTTGATTTGCTATCATTTTAATATAGTTATATGTTTTTAGAATATTTTTAACTTTTCATGTGATGTTGTTTATTGTGGTATTCGTAAGTGTTTCCCGATTCAAAATCCACATTTGCTTGACGGAATTTGGTGAAGAAGTCTAATATTGTCTTCGACAAGATTCAAACAATCCAATTTAACAACTAAATGCACGTGGTAACCGGAAATATATAGACTATTCTAATAAATTTCCAGAATGGCCAATCTTCCAGTCTGTCAAATGTGCACAAAGTTTTGTCAGGCATACAGTTGGACATATCATATGTAATTATACGTAATTTATATTCAGCAGCGTAACGTGTATTCAAATGTTGTGTTTGTTCTGACTGTATAAAAGTGTAAGTCAAATTATTTTTTGCATGCTTGAGCATGCAAGCATGCACGGGCGCTACGCCATTGCATAGTACCATTAACAGTACCTGAATTATGAAAAAAATTGCAAACCCGGATCACCTAGAGTTCCTTAAGGAGCTGTTTTAGGTCCATTTTTATTTCTGTTATTTATTTTTATATTGATTTATGTATAATTCTTTTATTGCAAATACTCCTGGTGACATGCAACCGGTTCCATTCTTTCTCACCAGCATCCAAGATGGCTGTCATGGCCTTTAAATAGTCAAAATTTAACTAATTATAGATATTTAAGTAATTTAAGTATTTGGGAGGGTACAAATAATTTGAATATTACGACTTACGTGGAATACCTCACACAATAGGCCGAAGTCAGAACTGTATCAGCACACAGAAGGGTTCCTCCGCACACTTGTTTATTCTTGTATAGGATAAGTACCTGCCATGGCCACGACTCTTCACCCGCTGCATTACCTTCAGTTATCCTGGGTACTGGTGCAGTTCTTCCTAGTTAGTTTAACGAGGGTAACATTGGGTATAAGGTCGTAAATAAATGGTGAAAAATGGCGAAATTTGGTATATCACAAAAGAATCAAAATACTAATTGTTAATTAAATAAGATCGTAATATACATGTACCAAGTAAACATGTGAAACTATAACATAGTGGTATAAGTTTGATCCAGCGATTGCATTCGAAGTGATTTGATAATCAAGATCTCCAATTTCTTATAAATCTTTATGGCCATACACTTCAAAATGTTTTGAGATGTTTTGGAAAAATTGAATAATAGGTTGGTAATGTAAGATTTAGTCACTTGCGTGTTTAAAACTTGTGCTATCAGCTCTTGATCTTGAAACTGAGGGTACTTTGGAGACAGTGTGCTATATTCTGTTCTCACATAATCCGTCTGATTTGCAGTGGTTGTATGTGTAATGTTCTTGCATACGCCACTAGTAAAATATGACCTGGACCAATTTTCATTGGCTAGGAATTCACCGTGTTGTCATGACAATAATAATACACTATCGTCAGAAAAAAATGACATGACGTCAGGATAACTGGATTTCAAGGATAGCGGGATATGTTTGACTTGCTATTTCTCGAAATGTAGGCTGTTCTAGTGATACGATAAAAGTATATAAAATTTGTGTTCAATTTATCTGAGATTTTTATTAAAGTCTCTTAGGAAATTTGTTTTAAGGTCCTTCTCACCAATGTGGAAATAGAAGCTTTTGGCCCCGTCCCTCAGGAGGTCAGCCACACCATTTGTACTATTTTGAATCCCCCATCCCATAATGATGTTACCATTGCAATATGAGTCTTATCCAATGCTTATTTTCAGAGAAAAAATCGTTTATATGAAAGCAGCCGGATTCATCCCTTTATGCCCCTTCCCTAATGCCCCCGGTGGCCAGCCTAATCATTTGTACAGTTGTTTGACCGCCGACGTACCAAAACCTGCGTGCACACATCGTCCGCAAGGCGATCGGTACCGCACTGCTGTGCAATTTGGACGATCGGTCAATCAAATTTGATAAATCATTCCATAAACGGACTATTTTTATGTGTCTAATTAGTAATTTGCATGCATTGTCATTTTAATGAAAGACTTAATTTCTGTTTAAACGTGTATTTCTATACATGTATTATTACATTATAATATTTCATACATCAGCTCTACCCCAAACCTACCTATATAGCTAACTATTTATCATATGTGTATCTCTTAATACTAATTCTGCCCTCTAGCCATGAATTGCTTTACCTCCAATTTAACTAACATCCTGGCCTCAGGTATACATGTACTAGTCCAACAGATCTAGTATAAGAAAGGATGTGATTACCTGAATGAACGAACCAAAGGTTTAGATAATTAAATATACTATATAAATTTCTGGTAAAACCTATACTCTAGCTAGAATAAATGTAGCTACATGTACACTCTTTCTTTCAAACGATTTTGCATATAGTTAAGTTTTACATCTAAATGCAATATCCTTATTAGACCACATGACAAGAGTTTTAATTAAATAAAACTGTCCTGCATTAAAATATTAATTTGATTTGTTTTAGTTATTTATATTCAATCAAATTTTAAGCTAAAATATTGTTCCAAGTTTACAATAGAAAAGTAGCAAACATAGTTTGAAGATGTTTATAAAATATGCAGTAAATCAACATCGTATAAGTTTATTTAGTTGGTACAGTAGACTGGTGAGCAGCTCAAGTAGTACGTAAATATTAAATTGACAAGTAAAAATGTTTATTATTTAATGGATATCCTTTATATTTCACGTTTAGATTCACCATGTGATCCATACAGTAGCAATGAAACTCCATTATCGTTTCGCATGTTTACTCACTAAAATTGTATTTCTAAATTTACATCAACAATAATAGCTATCGCCCACACACTATTCCTACCGCACATCGTGTAACATTGTACGGTATACATTTTCAGTCAGTACCCCATAAGGATGCCTCCCGTCAAATTTTGTTAAAACGCAACCAGAGATCACGAAGAAGAAGTCGACTGCTGACCGACGGACGGACCCCTGGGTATCAGATGAGTTAATGATCGGTCAAATACGATGATTTGAAATTTACTGTTCGATTGCTATACACCATAGATTACTGAAAATCTTACTAAATCATCTATTAATTGAACAATTGCTCTAAGGTTGGCAAGTGATGACCTAAACCTTTTTTTAACAATGCATTACTGACTTGAAACTAAATACATTCGTTGTCAGTATAATGTGACCGGGTGGGGTGTGTTGTTTGGTGTCTTCGGCGGCATGCTTCAGTGATATAGCACTATAAAAAGGGCAACAGTTCCACTATACAAGTAGACACAACACGAACATACTACAGTCTCCCAAAACACGTACCGCGCACTACACAGGCGCTATACACTGCATACGGAGGCCGTCCTTACATGACCAAAGCTGTTGATGGGACGTTAATTAATCAAACAAACAAACCAAATTCACTTTCTAATAAAACATGTTGGAAGTTAACTTCCTGTTTCCATGAAAGCGAATCAGAAGCATTAGGACTGTAGTGAATTTGGTATAACTCACCTTCTGTCTGCTCTAAACAAAACACTTGAATAACAAGAGCCAGCAAAATCCATCCTCCGGCCATTGTTTTCTCAAATCAGGAGTTTTTTTATGAATATCTGTACTTATAGACACTGCTCTCTTCGTGGAATATATATTTATAAAATAATTGCTCTGCTTGAATGATATGATGACCGCTCCTTGAATGGGTTGGTCAAAGATCGTGGTGATGTTTAAACATGTTGTTTTAAAATCAATTATAACTTACCTGCAGGGACTTTGTATATCAGTCCATCGATATATATATATTTCCTTTGCAATTAAATTTACAATGACCCATTATCACCACTATAGAACAGTGGGAGGTAACTGTATTCACATTATATATTTCTGTCTGAACAACATTAGAGCCATAGAAATAAGAGATGTGCTGATATGTATTGTCAGACTCGAAAAATATATTGCTTAGTGTATTTAAATGCTTGAAATGGAAATCTAATGGTAAATATAGTATTTTGTTGATATGATCCCAAATATTGGTGCGGGCGTAATTGCGCACAATTTGCGTCCTTTTTATACCATCGCTAAGGTTTGGTTTGGTACCGTATTTGTAAATGAACTTGTATTTTAATTCTGAGAAAGCGATGATATTTCAGAACACTTTAACTCCTTTTTTCTAACCTGAAGGGTTAGAATGTCCATTTCTATTCACATTTTAAACCTCTCCAGACATAATCCTAACAAAGTGTTGTTATATTTTGGGTCATTCCTAAATCCAAGATGGCCGTCATCTTGAAATCACATTTTAAACTTATCATGTTCTGCTAGTGTAATTTAGCTGAAACTTGTCTTAATTGAACCTGACATGGTCCCTACCAAGTGTTAATATTTTTTCATGGTATATCCAAAATCCACGATGGCTACCACAAGCGCACCTCCCACTTCACACACGCAAGACACCACATAAACGGACGGCCGTCCTCACATGACCCTTACTGTTAGTAGGACGTTAATAGGGGATTGCATATGGGACCCTCCTAGCCCATGGTCTACTTTCTCAATCTGATTAAAATACAAACACTAATAACTACTATTTTAAATAGATGATCTGACAACATCCCATATATCACCTGCACCTCAGATTAAATGCATTTCTACAACTTTCTACGAGAAATATTAACGTCATTTCATCCCAGTTTAATTACACATTTAGTTTTGTTGTGCTTTTTGGACGAGATGCTTAAGTACACGAAAATAATTCTGACAACTTTTTCAACAATATCGTCTCCAGTCAAGATTCTGGCAGCAGCAATTCGATTGGCCATTTCCAAAGGTTACCAGAACTGAATCTTAATGGGATGTAGTTGCTGCCTTCGACTTGCAACTCTCGAGTATGAGTGAGGTTATTTATAGAAATGTCAAACTCTCTGTCAGTCGAATGCTTCACTCCGAGAGTAAGACCGTTTTCGTTTATATGGTTAGGCTGGTTGGAGCTCTAGTTGTTCGTTTGTGAATTAAAGACGGATCTGATGATTTTATATTTTTTCAAACGAGTCTTGACAAAGCCCTCATAAGCTTGTATCAAAAGCTGCAGTTCAATGATGATTTATATTTGAAATAAAAAAAAAACAAAAACAAAAAAACAAACAAACGGCCGAACCGGTTGTTCCGAATAAATGAAAACGCCAGCCTCATTCCGTCGTTTTAACTCTGATCAAGCTCTCCAAATAGAACGGTTCTGAAAGCGACTTTCACCTTCTGTATTTAAGCATACTGGAAAAACTGTCGACCTGAGAGGTGCCAATCGAAGGCAGCCATATTGTTATTCATATTACTTACCACGGTATCGGTGTGTTATGAAAAGGGGAACAGGGAGGTTGTTCATGCTGTCCACTGTTTCGGAACTCTCCTGTGTTATACCATAGCAACAGTAACTAATGAAAGCGAGAGTCAAATTCTGACGTAAAGTTTATTTTTGTGTGTCATACCTAGAATTGTAGAATGCTCATTCTAAAACTAATCGGCGACAAAATGTTCTATATATGTAGATCATTTAAAATATATGTAAAAACATCATGTGAACCGGTGCAAATACAACGCGGGATCTGTAAACACTATGACGTCATCAGCTGTCTTCAGAATATTCGATTTGCAACAATGTATAACATCGGACAACATTGTATCTTTAGTACAATAGGCAACTAAATGTTGGGCAGCATTAGCTTCCATGCTTTGTTAAATTAATCAATTAATGATTTTGACCTTCATTCAATATTTCAGAGAGGCTAGATTATTAAACGACTTGTCAATAACAAAATACCTGCTGGCTTGTGCCATGATGAAATGATGTTTGATAAAATAAATTATATTAACCTTTAAGTCAAATAGACAATATGATGGTGAATTCCGATATTGCATGCGGAGTTGGAATTTGTGCATAGTGGAATATATACAGACAGACTCCACACAGACAACGAGAATAATAGTGACAGTACGCTCGCACTGGAAACTGCTCCCAAAGACATTAAAAATGTTTCCTAAATTAGAATTGTACTGCCCCTATTGCATGAGCGTAAAAGACGACTTAATTTAGGATCTTATCTTTTCTCTTCTTCCTAACTGACTTTATCTTTCCTTATGCCTCCCTTGGCATCGTCTCACTTTTGGCCTTGAAGAAGGCTCTGGTTCTGTCCCCTGGCCGAGACACACCAAAGTCTATAAAAGTGGTAGTTTCTGCTCCTGCTTAGCGTTCAGCATACAGGGAGTGGGACGACTGGTTCGTCCGTTGTCAGTATAATGTGACCGGGTGGGGTGTGTTGCTTGGTATCTTCGGCGGCATGCTTCAGTGATATAGCACTATAAAAAGGGCAACAGTTCCACTATACAAGAAGACACAACACGAACATGCCGCAGTCTCCCAGTACTCTCACCTCGCACAACATACACGCAACACACCGCATACATGGGAGGCCATCCTTACATGACCATAGCTGTTAATAGGACGTTAATAAATCAAACAAACAAACAAACAAACAAAAAAGCATGTATTTGCCATTGTTATTGAGACGTTAACTATCGAAATTTCCTACTTAAAATAATATCAATTTTGAAACAAAACAAAGTTAATATTATTCGATATAACCATGTATCAACCTCATTAATATACTATATTTTGTATACTAGAAACAATTATGTTTTGAAAATTAAAAATATGTTTTACACATTTGTCCCTACACGTGGTTTTTTGCGAAATTGAAACCCAAGAAAGGTAGATAATGATTTATCGTTCAAAAAGGTGTAGATCTATTTAACGCCATAAAATGGTTTAAATCACGTCCACCACAAATCTATAATCCTGGGGAAAAGTTGAGGAATGAATAATTCGCAAGTTGTGTTGTGGAGAATAATGTCGTCAGAACGGGAACTTTTACAAAAATACACTTTATTGAAAACCGCTTAACATGAATTGATAGAGAAATCGTCGAAGCAACTAGCACTGCCATGGTTGGAAATCTGTAAGGTTGGCGATGGGAGTAGGATTTTGTATCCACTGAAGAGCCTGAATCTGGTTAACGATCCACACATCCTGAAAAAATAATGTTATTATGATCAATTTCTAATATGGGTATTCCGAATATTTATATTACAGAGTTATCTGCAACTGCAGGTAAGTATTGATTGTGACGTCATGTGTTTGCGAGCGTAACGTCATACGTTTCAGTGAAAATGACGTGAATTGCGCTCACAAAATAATGATGAAACAATCTAGACCTACTCGCAAGGGAGCTAACTCTGTAATATGCAAAGACGGAATAATCCACACAAAACAAGTACGGATGTTCATTCATTCACGTAGCGTTAAACGCATTTGGTGACATTTATTTAATTACCAGAGCTTTAGGTGAAGACAATTTTAGTTAGCGCTAAATTAAAGCAAAGGTTTTCGTAACTTAAAAGCGGTCTCTTAAATATATGTACGACAGAGTTATTTGTTGGCTTCTGTAATGGTAACAAGATTTCTGAACATGAATCTGGCTCTTAAACAAAGAAAGGTAAAGTTAACAAACTGTATTCAAAACATAAGACAATCACCACAGTTATAAATATTTAAGCGTTTGATAGGTAAACAAACAGGATTTGACTTCTAATTTAAACTTACGTCAAATGCCACACGCACGTACTCTACAAACTCAATAAGTCCCTCTAGTTTGTAGTCGGTCTTCATCCAGACTGGATCTATAATGACTGTATAGGGGGCTCGGTTGCCGTCGAAGTGTGTCACGAAGCTGTGAATGGTAACGTTTATATATCATTTTAATACAAATTAATGTCCACAATTGCTACCAAACAACTTTCATCAAAAGAGAATTCGTGTCATCTACTTTTTTGTGTAGACAATGTATATAATTATAGTGTCATTGTAGTCTCATCGTAAGGGATATTTTCAAGCAGACGCTTGAATTACGAAAGTGCTTGAAACTTGATATTTAACCATGTGACCAAGCACGAAAACCAAGCGTTACAGACAAACAGACATAACCAAATTAATATCCTTCTTTCGGTGAAAGCGGCGAATGATTTAAAGGTTTTTGAACTGGTTGGTTCTATTGCGAAATCGTGATTCGCCTTTCTTACAAATTTACTTAATAAAAACAACCATGTAAATCGGTATAACACAAGTTTTCTGTAACAATTAATATTCACAATTATCTATTTTCATGTTTGTGAAATTGTTTTAGGTAATTTACACGCATCGTTTTGTTCCGCATTACCGACAAACATTAATTATGACGATAACTGATCAAAAACATGGCTGTGCATCGGATACATTTCGCGGTACATTTATTATAAAGCATTTTGTGTAAGATTTTAGTTTACGGGGCAGATTTACGTCAGACGAATCCTGATTTGTATGTATAGAAACTGTTGAAAAATGGCAAAGAATGTCAAATCAGAAAATGAAACGTTCCATTTCATCAGAACTTTGACAGAGAATGTATAACAACATATTATATTCATAGAACAGGTATAGGGAATATAGAACTACCAGAATATTTATGGGTTTGTAAAACTACCACCTCATATCAGTCATTGCGCAAAAACAGAATATAAAATTTAATATTGTTTTTAACCAGCAGTCACAAAACGTTGCGTATTGCAACACAATCAGCTATGTGTTACGATATTTTATTTCATTTCTTTTTTACTTCTGATAATTCGACTTTTTATTCGGTCAATTCATTATACTGAAGTAAAAAAAAATATCCGGCAAAGGCGCAAAATTTCGACTTTGATGTAAAGTCAAAATAGACATAGGCGTTTTAATTTGTTAAAATTTTAGAATCACATGCAAAACCAAAGAAATCGTATTTTTCATTTTATATTATTAAATATTTCATTATAAACATTGATGTCCTTTAAATTTCATCGGGTTATAGAAAATAATGTTAGTAAACGTTTGTGAGAATCCGCTACGTGGATTCAAACAGTTTGCAAACACAATATTTTCATATCTTGATGAATTTGAAAACAAAGTAGTTACATCAATGCATAAATGATTTTTGATTTTGAAATGATTTTACTCAAAAGGTAAAATTAACCATTTAAAAGTCATTTCCAATTATAAAATAGTTTAGTTTAAAGATAGTTTTATTGTTAAATATTCATACATAGGTAATATGATAAAATACTTATTTAGTAGAATACAGAACGATACCCACTTGTTGTAGAGGATATCAAAAGCGTCTTTCTTCGTCATAACATTAGTACAGCTCTGCGGTGTGGCACACTTTTGACCGTTGAATTCCAACTCGGGAATGAGTACCTGCCAGCGTCCTTGAAGTACAATTTAGATTTAGTCATTCAAATTGTCACACAATCGTAAAGGAGTCCTTTAGTGATCATTGGAAATGTGTTATTGTTATTACTGAAATGTAACTTTTGGAGTATGACCTTTATTAAGCGAGTTGATAGATATTTATATCACCCAAATAAAAATGAAACGGTACACTAAATATACCGCAGTCTCCCAAAACACGTACCTCCCACAACATACACGCAACACATCACAAACATGGGAGGCCGTCCGTACATGACCATAGCTGTTTATAGGACGTTAATTAATTAATTAATCAGTCAAGGTACACTAAACTTACCTGGGAATTTTAGAGTATCTGATTGGCCACCAGTGCAGGTAAATGATCCGTAATCGTAATCATATGTAAAGGGCCACTTAAGTGTGGCCTTCGAGGCGTACTCCTTGGTTGAGCAACTGGAGTCGTACAACAAGTTCTGGTCGGCGATTCCTAAAACATGATTCATTCGTAAATACTTTACATGTACCTATGCGAATAATTTATTGTATAATGAAGAAATTCTTGAACGTTGTTCGGTATACATAATGCAATCGCACTAATTATTTAACATTTACTTGTTTTCTTTTGGTCGTCATGAAAGAAACAATCATAAGGAGTATAGCAAATTATGTAAGAGTTTCTAAACATTAAGCATCTTGTTATAAGTGTAAGTGAAAGTAGAAATTCGTTTTACATTTAGGATGAAGGGAGACTACTGTTACAGCCTTGTAAATACGATGTGGCTACACATACCAATGAACATATCGTCTCCGCCTGCAGCCAGCTGAGGGGCACGGTAACCAAATATCTGTTTTTCGTCCACTGGAGCGCCTACGATCTTTTCTTTCACGGCTGGAACATACTTTCTCAATTACCGTAAACATCGTAATTACAGTATCAAAATTGTGACTCAAGCCGCAATCAGCCTACATGTCAAGTTTTGGGCCGTTTAAATATTTAGAAATCGACATGTCAAATAGTTTCTTTAATAATTCCGATTTCACCAAATGCCTCTATCTGTTCCCAGCATACCGATGACATAATTAGAAGTTTATATAGAAGTGAACGTAATTTTAAAATATCAAGATATACAGTAGGTACGTAAGGTGTATATACAAAATATGTGGAATGTATTTATTCGAAAAAAGTTCAAAAACACTTTGATATACTGTCATACTTTTCATTCATTTTTTATTGAGACTGTGCAGTGGAAAATAAGCTTGCTCGCGTTAATTTCTACATGTTTTGGGCTTTCGTCACAAGGAGTTTTAATAGCAACATTTCTGTACGATTTAATTTTACTTTGCTTTAATTTATTCTGTTTTTTATTCTCTGACAACGTTACATAAAGATGTAACTTAGGTTAATAATAAACGAAAATAGTAGATAGGATGTAAAGTTTCATGTCTTGGTCGGACATGAAGACATCAAATAAGGTTAAATGTCGTACAAGTTCAAAATCATAATTTCTATATATCACCTTTTATCGTGTCTATCCACTCTGTGGATGTTGTCGGAAGTGTGCCATCAAGGGAACTCACTCCAATTTCAAATCCCCTTTCGGCATAAGACTTGACTAAGGCGTAGTTCGTGTTGAGGTCTTGAATGTAAAAGGTCCCGGTGCACGCACAACCGTTTGGATTGCTAATGGCTTCAAATATCTGTCAAAAACATGTATTTGTAACATGAGCATTTGAAGAAACAATATATATTATATAATATGATGCATGAGAACGGTTTCTTCAATGATTACAGAAGCATCAGATTAAGAGGAAGGACAATTTGACCACTGCTCATCAGTCGTTATAAGAACGTCAAAGTTTTAACATTTGTCATATGCACTTGAATTAAAATGTCATTGATATGTTTTAATTTTCCTGTGAAACTTTGAAATTTCTTTCGTTTACGTTTCTCGTTTGACCTTTACTGATCAATTTTTACAAGAAACGGAAAGTAGTATACTGCACTATAGACGTTACAGCGAATGCACCCTTTAAGGGCTAGAATTACTGGCTGCAAAGTTGTAAAATAGGGTGTTGTTTCCATAAGAAGCGATTGCCGAAGTAAGAGATTGTTGAAGAGAATGACACTTGCGATAAAGGACAGGTTTTTGGATTATCATCATTAATATAGCTGGTCATGGAAAGCAACAAAAACAACACCAACTGGAAATAATCCACCAACAAGACTAACACGTGATACTAGATATAATCGTGTATTTAGGTCGTATCTCTCGATGTCATATAATTTACTTAAAGATGCTCCACCGCTGACAATTGGTAATTGTCGCTATCAAAACAGCAGCAGACGATTTAGCATTTTTCTTCAGTCACATTACTTACATTCCACCATTACCACCATTGCAAAGTTTGAGCTTTTAATTTAATTTCATGTTAAAAATATAAAAAAAAAAATTAATGGCATCCCGAAAAAAATCCGTGGCATTATATCCTATATGGAATGAAGTACTCAGTGCGCATGCACCAAAGGCAAAATGAATTATTTTATATTATTTTTTTGTTAATTAGACATATATATACACGATTAAACACCAATTAATGTTCAATTGATGAATATCATTTATGCTCTGTCGGCAATCTTTAGAGTTTGATTGATTTTTTCTCTATAAAATTATTATAAATGATACAACACACGTAGTCAAAGATACTATCAATTCTTGATATGTAATGTAAGTCGAACTTTAAAATAGTTGTCTTGGACATGCTATGGTATGGTTGAAAGCGACTAGTCGGTAGGTTGATATCAATCACCTGCCCTACAGGTAGGGGTTTGAACTGTACATGCCGGCCCTATTGCATGATCGGAAAAGGCGACTAAATTTATATTATCTTTTCTCTACTTCCTAACGCTTCCCTTCCTAACTAACGTTTCCCATTGACACCGCCTGCTCCTGCTTTACGCTCAGCGTAAGGGAGTAGGACGACTGCTTCGCCCGTTGTCAGGATGATGTGACCGGGTGGGATGTGTCTTTCGGTAGCATGTTTCAGTAATACAGCACTATAGAAAGGGTAATAGTTCCACTATACATGAAGACAAAACACGAGTACACCACAGTATCCAGAGCACACACCACATACATGGGAGCCTGTCGTCATTAAATGACCCTGCTCTTTAAAATGACGTTTATTAATGAAACAAAAAAAATCGTTTTTTGCAAGAAACCATACAGGTCCCTGGGATTTAAAGCTATATACAATAAAGGCATCAACTTCACCTGTATGTCTTATCTCTTCGTTTTATTTTTTACTGCAGCTCCTATTGCATGGTCGTAAGAGGTTACTAAATTTAGGATTGTATATTTCCTAAAAACACAGGATGGCTCTTGGGTCTGCCCTCTGACCGAGAAACATCATAGTATGTTAAAGTGATAGTTTCTGCTGATGCTCATCGCTCAGCATAAAAGGAATAGGGCGACTAGTTCGCCTGTCAGTATAATGTGACCAGGTGAGGTGTGCGTGCCTTCAGTTTGTTTGTTTGCTTGATTTATTAACGTCCTATTAACAACTATGGTCATGTAAGGACGGCCTCCATGTATGCGGTGTGTTGCGTGTATGTTGTGCAAGGTGCGTGTTTTGGGAGAATGCGGTATATTCATGTTGTGTCTTCTTGTATAGTGGAACAGTTGCCCTTTTTATAGTGCTATATCACTGAAGCATGCCTCCGAAGACACCAAGCATCACACCCCACCCGGTCACATTATACAGTGGAAGAGAACTGTATAAAAGACATGAGTTACTATATATACCACAGTCTTCCAAAACACGCAAGTACTCCACACACACAATAACAACATATGTTTGCACAGGATTCAGAGACCGCATGTAAAGGACACTGGTTGTCGGTAACAATTTGGTTTGGTTTGATTTATTAACGTCCTATTAACAGCTATGGTCAGGTAAGGACGGCCTGCCATGTATGCGGTGTGTTGCGTGTATGTTGGGCGAGGTGCGTGTTTTGGGAGACTGCGGTATATTATGTTGTGTCTTCTTGTATAGTGGAACTTTTTCGCTTTTTATATTGCTATGTCACTGAAGCATGCCGCCGAAGACACCAAGGAACACCCCACCCGGTCACATTATACTGACAACGGGCGAACCAGTCGTCCCACTCCCGGTATGCTGAGCGCTAAGCAGGAGCAGAAACTACCAGTTTTATAGACTTTGGTGTGTCTCGGCCAGGGGACCGAACCCAGAGCCTTTCTCCCAGGGGCGAACGCTCAACTCAAGGCCAAAAGTTAGGCGGGTAACAAACATTTAATCAAACAAACACAGGGACACTTTGTCAACAGTTCTGGATCCTTTTCATAATCAGATTATTATCTTATTGTATCGGATACAAATATTACAGGGACAAACTCCACTAAATTTGTCGTATCTATTGTGTAATTTTAGTGACCACACATATGCGTTTCTGAACATATTTTTACTTTATCTCATCGAAGATGCTATTTCCGGAACTCATAACCGTTCATCCGCTGTGGTCTGTAGAGGACGTTTACACGTGAATTCTAATAACTAAACTAACGGTCGACATTAGAATGGCATAGAAATATGAGGTCAGAATTGCTGGAGAAGGATTTTACTTGTATGGAAACTTAACAAGACGTTCGCATACATTAATCAACAGATCTATTTACAATGTATAACACAATACCATTTTGATATGATATTTAAAGAAGTGACGACCCCTGCTGTGCACTGCCAGTGACCACTCTGGTAAATTTTAAATTCATAACGAAGCCCTAAGGGCCAGAACAGAATGCAAACCGGGGGATCTATATGGGGACTTAAACAACAATTTGTACGGATGATGAATTGTTTAACCTTCCTTACCTGGTCGTAGAGAGGCTCGTACTCGCTATTCAGGGTGTAGTCCATCGTAATGGTGACGATTTGTGGAGTTTCCTGAGTTGTAAGACCTCCCGGAATCTCCGAATCCGAGAAACACCGGCAATCCGGTAGCAAGCACGCTTCCTTCACACATGGTTCCGGTGTCTGTGCTACACACAGGCTTACGAAGACCAAAACAAGAATAAAGGACTTCATTTTGTCTTCTTGGTCTAGGTTTCGAGGGCAGGACTACCCGTTCTGGGACAGTAAGTCAGTGTAATTGTCGGGGTAATGCAGCTGTGGTCTCTCTTATCTAAGATTGTGACACAACGCTTCTGTTGCTCGGCCACTATCATTTCCAAGGGCTCATAACCCCGAGACTGGGGTATTTTGTCCCGTGATATCAGGCTGCCGCCGCTCTAGATTTTGACAAAAATCAATAAGTGTGTCATACAAACAACACTATTATGTAAAACATGTCAGATCCATCCAACACAGCCGTAAACGATATGTTGAAAATACCCCGCAATGGGGTTAATTCGTGATATAGGAAAAAATATGTACTGGAGAGCTTTTTTTCCTTTAAGTAACTAAATTTCAGGAAGAAGGTGTGTACTCGCTACGATTTTATATTGGTCCCATATATAGCTACAGAATGAGAAATAATTATATCTTAATAATTTGGATATCAACTTTCCCAAAAGTAACATATTTATGGCTGTGAACATGGAAAAGGACAAAGTAAATACTACTAAGACCAATTAGTAATCCTAACCTTATGAAACATGTAACCGCAGGGTCACTTGGTGTAAACGAGAAGTACGATGGTGACGTGACCTCTTATCTTAATCCCTCCAACGATACCGACGCGTTTGTCTCGTAAAGACTTCTTTTCATAATACGCACTGTTGTCTAAGGTCACCTGTACCTTCATCAAAGTCATGGTCACCCCGTTATTGTCTTGGGGATATCAAATGGATAATTCAGTCTAGGAGTGCATGAAAAGCACGACCAAACAAACCAGTTAATAACAGCTGAGATAGTTTGCATCCCTGCAATATGCCAACAATGTCCACTGTGGTCACAGTTTGTAAACTGTTCAGACTCGCTTGCTGTCTGCCATTACACATTGTGGCTCGACGTCATATATGCTGAACCTTGACCCGCGCCTGTGGAGTAAAGCATCTTTGGGTTAGAACTTCTATTACAGTAGCATGTTAACATTATTAGGTGTACGATCATGTCTGAAAAGCGCTTTTTTAGCACGTTGTTGACTATTTTTAACTTATGTGACACCGTCTCGGATATGGGTATAGCGTATTTATCGTATCTACTAATTATCGTATAGCTATACATTTTGAAATTTCAAAAATACGAATTGAACAAGTTAACAATTTGTCAATATTACCTTGGCATTTAAACATACATAGAATGAAAATTTGTATTGAAGAAGTATCTCTGCTGAACGTCTACATCTATCATCATATTTTCTTCGTTAGCTGCTACTTAACTAAAAAGTATAAAGATCTGGGGTGAACTGTTTACTTCTGTACAGGTAAATATCACCATTTACATTCATATAAGGCAGATATTTATTCTAGTTTATAGTCGACGAATATGCATTTTGCCTGTGCAAAACAGGATTATGCAAATTGTTTTATGCATCGTATACCAATCAACAACATTATCTTTCTAATCGAATCAGGAATTCGACGCAAACATATTAGTGCGCCATCAATTTGCTGATTGTGATGTTTGCTCGTGTTTTGTGAGATTTGGTTTATATTTCATTGAGATATTAGGGACTCATTCCCATTTGATAGTTGTTTTCAAAAGTAGCGTGCTGCCAAAATCAAAATACTAAACAGCACATCTCACCCACTCACATTACAACGACATTGTATTGTCTTATTCGATCATACCAGTACACATCGTCGTGTACAATTATTACGTCGTAAGCTAAGGACAGCTCTGTCATGAAATTCGATAACGCAAGAACAACCGCACTGAATGACCAAGAATTACATGCACCTCCGTATGGAAAAAATTGCAGAAATTTTAATTTGCAGACAGCGTAAACAGGATACTAATCTTTAACTGATAGAAGGAATCTCAACAAATATCAAATAAACCCTGCTCTTTTAATCCAATATTATGAAAGAGAAAATATTGCTTATTTATTGATTTCCTTAATCATACCAGTCATGCAAATTACATATGCAATGTTAGTACTGTCAGTTTTATATAAAGAGAGCAATGCAATGGGTATTTGTTAGGATTACGGAGAATTAAATACCTAAATAAATAAACAGAGAGCATTAACATATCCACAACTAATGGGTGAGAATGTGACGAACAACTTAATTTTTAAACTATGATAAGTGTTACATCGGCAACAAATAAACATGTAACATCATTGAAAGCAAGGATTTATAAGTAAGAAGGATTCGTGTCTGTCTCTTTACATCACTAAACACCACGCGAGACGCCTATTAATCGCGAATACAAACCGTTTTTCTCAACAAATACTTATCTAATCGAGTCTAACGAAACACCAATGTAAAGTTTATTAAATTTCACAACGTTCATAACTTGTTTTAAGGACGGAAGATTTAGAGGCTATGTCTTAAACTTTCGTTAAAAAAATACGACAGCTCATGAAATACCGGCCCGCTTCAGAAAGTAAGACGGTAACCCTCGCACCCGCAAGCTATATCAAAGGCTGCGCCGGCGGATATCGAAGGAAAATCAGTCGTCACCCAACGTCACGGTCAGTGCACAAACACAAAAGCGCCTGCCTTGGACTTCCCCAGAACCCAGTGTGACTTATCCTTCTCATATACGTACTTGTTGAAAGGTTGGAGCTTTTTATTTCATTTCAGAATAAAAGTATGTAAAATAATGAGTTGTATCACAAAAATACAGGGTAGTACCACATACCTCAGTGGGTCGTTTACTGCCAAAGGGGTTAGCACATGTACAATCGTCTTTTGTATGGATGCTCCAGAATCTTTAAAAGTGGTGTTTCTGCTCATGCTTAGCCCCCAAGGGAGTAGGAAGACTGGTTTCGCCCGTTGTCAGTATAATATAGCCGGTTGGGGTGTCCTCGGGCAACATGATTCAGTGTTAATAGTGCTATAAAAAGGGCAACCCTTCCACTATACCTGAAGACAGAACAAAAACATACCGCAGTCTCCCAAATTATGCACCTCAAATTTCACACGCTACACGCCGCATACAATAAGTGGCCGTCCTTACTTGGCATTGGCTATTAATAGGACGTTCATAAATAAAAACACACACATAGGGATTGGATTTCGCTTTTATGGTGAATTGCTCATTACAAGCATGGTTAACATAAAAGCGAAATCCAATCCCTATATTTACACTCACACGACCGACTTTTATTACATTTATATTTTATGCAATAAAATCGTCATTTGAAAATGACGTAATTATTCAATAAAAGTCGGCCAAAAGTGGGAGGAGCTTACTCAATTGAACAGCGAATAATGACTCGTCACGTAAGATATAATTATTCATCCGCGACGATAAAAAAGTTCAATAATTTAGTGTAAAATAAACATGGCAAACACGTGGATTACTAGCAGCGCATGTTTATAATACACACGATTAAATTCTCAAAGAACAAAAACGAGAGGATATATTTATAACTGACCTCTGTCAGAAGGTCTCACGCTCGTCCACCCCAAAGACTCGATCGTAGGTCGAATACAGACACAGATGTAATGTTTACATTTGACATCCATGCATAATTTTTACAAAAATAAAAGCAATGCACGTTGCCCCGGTCGGGATATTTTTCCCGTTTCTTTATACCATTGTTCATTTAAAAAAAATGTTACTATCATATATAAATATAAAACATATGTATTGTTTACATTTTTCCAAAATTCTATGAAAAACAACAATATACATGTAATGTTGCGTCAAAATGTAAACAAAGCCATCAGTTTCTTAAAAAGTAGCCCCTTTACGTTACATAGAACATTTTCATACGCGAGTTCTAAGTTCAATGTTACCATGCAGTACCATGGTAAACCAAATCGGCTAGTACTTGCGTATAGTGAACAAGCCTAGCAAGTTTAAATATACACAAATGGTCCCGGATAGACGACAGAACCAAAAGACAAACATGTTCTGCCAATAAGGATGAAACAGCCGTTGTTTAAACTAAGTTGTGGCTCGTGGATGGACAGCGCCCATGTTTTTTTATTCTCCTTGGTACGAATACATACTTCGTTACAGTGTCATTATTATGTCGTATGTCATAACGCAAATACAATCATATATAACCATTATCAAAACTAATCAGTATTATTTTGGTTAGGTGTTGGATTAGGCGTAACGTTCCTTAACGGTTAAGGTAATTTTAGGATGACCTCCTTTGTACATAATCTGTTACATGTTGCTATTGGTAACGTGTTTTCGAATACTGTGTTATCTATCCCATCAGATAGAAGACAATTAAATAGAAAATGTTATAGTTATTAAAAGCAAAAGAGTATCGATGTTTATATTTCATATCGTTTGATAATGATTCGTTACTACCCAAACAGGTTTAAAGATAGATTTCGCCCAAATTAATAAATATGTTTTGTAAAACCTGATAAATGAAGAAAAAAGTTAAAAATATATTAAAAATACCACATTTCATTCTCTGAATGCGTATGAGATTTAAAACAAAAGGCCCATGGGCCTTATCGGTCATTTGAGTTCGGATACATAATGAAACAAAGACATATAGACACTATATATTGGTCCATCAGGCCCTTGAAATCAGTCAGGGGTTTTGTAAATTTGACTTTTTAAATCATTGTTTGTTTAATTCAATTAACGTCCTAATAACAGCTAGGGTGATGTAAGGACGGCTCCCCATGGATGCTGTGTATTGCGTGTATATAGTACGAGGTGCGTGTTTTGGGAGACTGCGGTATGTTTGTGTTATGTCTTCTTCTATAGTGGAACCATTGTATTTATAGTACTATATCACTTAAGCATGCCGCCGAAGACTCCAAGCAATACACCCCACCCGGTCACATTATATTGACAACGGGCGAACCGGTCGACCCACTAAAGCAGGAGCAGAAACTACCACTATTATAGACTTTGGTGTGTCTCGGCCAGGGGACAGAGCCCAGAGCCTTCCTCACAGGGGCGAACGCTCAACTCAAGGCCAAAAGTGAGGACTGAGATGTAGGCAAATGAAGCTGCGATGGTTTCTGTTTTCGAAGTTGCGTGCATGCGCATTGTTGAATACTAGAACTAAACAAAGTGGCTGAGTGAATGCGTGTAAGTCACAAAAGTTGTATCAGAATCGGCAACAAAGAAGAATTTATTGGAATGCAGCCGGCGGCAACGTAGGATGTCGCTAGGAAATACAATTAAGAGGTGACATACAGCAAAAGATGCGGAGATAGCACGGATACGGCCTTGTATTAGAAAATGTTGCTCTATTTTTAGAGGAGTATTTTCCAAGTCAAGCTGGACAACTGACCACCCTATATTGTTCGTTGAATGCATTGAAAATTGGAGATAAAATTCATATGTAGAGGGTAAAATTTAATGTAGTTGTCATCATATTTCATTGGATGAAACCTACCATTAAAAGGTAAAGTGAAAGTTCATTGTATTTTATATTGTTTCGTAATGATTATTTATCTTCAAATAAGTTTGAAAGGCGCGATTTGGCATTGAAATGACATTTCATTAATTTGGCTGACGCGAAAACAGACACTCAAGCATTACGTTCATAAAGAAGCAATTAATTCATTTTGTTTTGACAACATTGATGGTAAAATTAAAAAAAAATATATAGATTAAATCGAAATTAGTTGGTGATATATTGATATTGAACGCCTTCGTCTTGTCATAACGTTACGGTGATATTAGACGCACTCATGTAACGTGATATTCGCCCACACAGACAAATTCGGAATGATTGCCTGCTGGAAGGGTGTAGAATTTGTACATGTTAATGATAAAAGGCGACTAAAATTAGGATTATATCTTCTTTCTTCTTCCTAGGCACTAACTTTCGTCTTCCTAACATCTCCCTTGATTCCGCCTCGCAGTGAGGTAGGCTCTGGCTTCTGTCTACCTGACAGAGACAAATCATATTCTATGAAAGAGAAGTAGTTTCTGTTCCTGCTTGGTGCTCAGCATTAAGGGAGTGAGGCGACAAAAATTAACCAAAATTAGATTTCCTTTATATCGGAAATACACATATTTTTGTTTGTTTGATTATTTAAACGTCCTGTTAACAGCTATGGTCATGTAAGGACAGCCTCCCATGTATGCTTGTTTAGTTTTACGTCCTATTAACAGCCAGGGTCATGTAAGGACGTGCCAGGTTTGTTGGTGGAGGAAAGCCGGAGTACCCGGAGAAAAACCACCGGCCAGCGGTCAGTACCTGGCAACTGCCCCACATGGGATTCGAACCCGCATCCCAGAGGTGGAGGGCTTGTGGTAATATGTCGGGACATCTTAACCACTCGGCCACCGCGGCCCCAGCCTCCCATGTATGCGATGTGTTGCGTGTTTTGGGAGACTGCGGTATATTCATGTTGCGTCTTCTTGCATAGGGATACACATAATACATTTGACCTTAGGTATGTTTTCCCTACATAAACTATAATTATATGCTCGATCCCCTCCTTATTGCCAACACTGAACCCTGGTGTTATATATTAAGCACTTTCTGTGAAGGATCATAAGACCTTTTATTAATGAAGAGTATTTGTTTAAACCGTTTCCTGAATTTAAGAAGATTTTTGAAGTTTAAACGTAAAGGTTAATGTAAAACCTATTTGGCCCTTTTTGGTGCCGGCCCTCGGACCCTTGGGTGTCGGTCAGAGAATTTTTGTGGGTTCAACTGCCATCTCATACTGATACTGACAACATCGAATAATTCTTAAAATGTGTTTTCCCTTTATAAACTATAGTAAACTTGATTCCCTCCCCAGGGGAACCATGAGACCCAAGGGTCATATTATTCACATTTTTTGTAAGAAAACCTTAAGACCTTTCCATCTATGAAGATTGTCAGTTCTATCAGTTCCGGAATTTCATAACAAGATTGTTGAAGTGTTAGCTTTTTCAACCCAACTCCTCAGGCCCCTGGGGGTCAGTCAAGGAAAATAAATCAATCGCCATCTCATACTAATGTAAGGTTTTTGTTACTCTCAGCTTTGTAAAATAAAATTATTCTGTCGTCAGGTATTTCGTTGTCAGGCGGCTTATTCTTAACAAAACAACATGCACAGAAATATAAAATTCAATTAAGTTTTATTAAGTGTAATCACAGATTTATTTCACAATTCTTGCCACAAATAATATATTCCAATCTAAATCCGAAATGCCGGTATGTAATCCGGGAGTTTGAATTCAAGTAATATTTCCAATATATTCCGAATAATAACTATTTTGTACATTTCCTCAATGTAAATCCCGAAAAGCTGAAGTAAAGTAAAATCAAAGTATGGGGTTATATCCAGTAATCATAAGATTTCATACAAAATCAGTAACTAAACTATAACTATACACAAAACTATACACAACACAGTTTCGAATAATATCCAAAATCCAAGCACTACACTAAACTTCTAATCTCTCTAACAACAACTTAAAAGCCTCCCGGTTCACAACTCCCGACACAACTTCCACATTACTAACAAGAGAAAAGCCCCAAATAAGGCCCAACAGCCCTTTTTATATCGCCGATTTTGGACTTATGACATCACTTACTACTTTTAGCTACACCATAGATATACATATGTAGGTACCACAGAATTCTAAGTTTAGAATGACATTATATGCTTGATATAGAACCTTTCCTGGAAATGACCAACACAACAAACTACCCCCTCCACAAATGACCTCATACCTATTTTGAAACCAAAAGTTGAGACCGTGGGAACTTGACCAACTAAGCCTAGATCAGAACCCGACACTCTAACTCACTAACAATGATCTCATATTTGTTTATACACTACAGTCCCCCAGACTATATATCATGTTCTAATACACAAAAGACAATTATATATTTACTTCCCATACACACATTAATCAACAAAGTCTAAGATAACAGTCAGACCTACTGATAACACTTATAGCGTCAACTAATTAATACTGAGGACACTACATGAACTCTTATCTCTCCTATTGTTAATTAGCGACAACTTCATATAATTATCACCGACAATAGACTGACCCCCACAACACAATCTCATATAGACTCACCTTACCAGTACATACACAAACCAAAGGGGTATAATCCAAGGGAAATAATCCCAACTAAAACTTCACAATAAATTGACTCATTTCCTATTACAAATGACCAAATAATGCTTAAAAGTGTGTTTCCTATATAAACTTTAGTAAACTTGACCCCCTGTTTTTTTCGTCGGACGACGCCTGATAAAAGGCGATTAGAAAAGGTCTCAGTTGACCTAAAAAGTATAGGAGATATCTGCTTCCGATTTCATACACAGGTTCCCCATTCTTAGATGTGCTCCAAAAGATCCCTTTAGGATTTCTTGTTTAAATTTGAGGTTAGTATATTCTATATTTTAAAATCTACTCAATGTAATGAAATCAACAATAGCCATATGAATATCATATCTTTAGATGCTCCTTGAGATTGATGTCATATTCTCACCTAATCAACAAATATCTACAAACCAAAAATCCTGAAATTATTGGTCATTGCCACTGGATGCTCCAAATCGACACCCCTTCTTTTGATATTAAAATTTTATTGTAAACATCATAGGTTTTAGATAATCAGCTACTATTAATGAATTCATCAAAGATGCAAGATAATACACTTAATAGTAATTTTGAATTCCGCTGTTGATATAGATTTCGCTTGTAGTTTCACGTACGGGGGTTCATATATAGGGGACGCAGAGAAGTTATAATTTGTTCTGTTTTATCATATAAATAATTCGATGGTATGAGTAAGATCATAAGGGATCCCTTGTAACGTCCTGGTAATACCTTAATAATTGTATTATCGTTTCAACGACAGTACAAATTGATGGTGCGGACAGTCAAGGAATAAAGAGTTACGTCCCTTTCAATATAACTGCTTCTATGGCAGGGAAGTGTGTCTTAACTCTGCTGCTTTGTCATGTCTATGCAGAAGCCATTGCCAAATCGCCAGTCTTACTGTTCTGTCCTGCTATTCAAACACTATAAGTGTGTTAAAATATTTGGTAATATTTTTTTACGTTGTGGAATGACTATTTAAGTTACCGATCTGTGTCTCATTTTACAAAATAATGGGTGCACCATGATAATTGAACAATGTACAGGATCGGCAGAATTTAAAACTTGTTTAGTTTATTACATTTACGCCCTCTCAACAGCACTTGTCAATTCAGGACGGTCTCCCGTGTATGTGGTGTCTTGCGTGTGTGAAGTGCGAGGTGTGTGGTTGGGAGACCGTGGTATATTCATGTTGTGTCTTATTGTGAAGTAACGCGTGTCCTTTTTATAGTGCTGTAAAACATAGAAAACTCATTACGACAAATCATTGAATCAAATCACAACTCAATGCCTTGGCTGGCCGTCCACGGTTGTCCTGGTTACGATGTACTGTTTGGCGATATCTGTGCTATGTTTTGTTCATGTATCGTCCTTAAAGTGCATACTGTAACATAAAAACAAAAAAAAATGAAATCTGTCTCCCAAAAAACCCCAATCCAAAATAAAAGAAAGGTGGTCAATTTTCAATCATTATTGATATCAGTAATAAACAGAGATGGCTATTATTACAGAAAGTATCTTGTAAATTTCTTAAAATTAATATCTTGGCAAACTTCAATGAATGACAACGCGATCGCCTTGAGAGTACATTTTTAGTGTTATATTTTGCAAATGAAGTTTTAGCTACCAATTATAATTTACGCGAAATAGTAAAAAAAAAAACAATTAAACCTTCTTTGAAATAGATAAATCTTGGATACCCTAAGACTACGCACAACTACAATATCGTGATGTTTCTTTGCTAAATATTAACTTCTTCATTACTGATTATAAAACCGATCGTGATAGGCAACACGCGTAATGATCTCGTGAGTAAAAAGCGTAGCATCACAGTTTTTACGATGGAACTTTTTATAGACGGTTCCGGTGACAACTTTAGAACACACCTTATATGTACATATGTTAGAAGGCTATTTCAATATTGGTTAATGTGAATCACTCTCAAGTTCAAGTGTCCTTCTTCTTGGACTAATTCTTCGTGGTTCCCAACCAGAATATTGTCAAACCATCACATTCCATCCCTAAAAAGTAACCTTATTTATTCTTAGAAAATCTTGTTTATTTGATTTATAAGGTTTAGCGTTCTTTTAACATTCGGGGTCGATTAAGGACGGCCTCGTGTATGTAAAGACTTCAATGCGTTGCGTGTTGTGGGAGACTGTGGTATGTTGGTGTTGTCGTCCTTATTCTTACTTACCTATCCCTTTGCATCACCTACATTTTGGCCTTCGCCTTCGGTTGAGCACTCGCCCCTGTGATGTAGGCTCTGTCCCCTGATCGAGACACCAAAGTCTATACAAGTTGTAGTTTCTGTTCCTGCTCAGAGCTCAGCAATAAGGGTATTGGACGACTGATTCGCCTGTTGACATTATAATGTGACCACGTGGGGCGTCTTGCTTTCATGATATAGCACTATTAAAAGAACAAACGTTCCCCTATACATGAAAATACATCACGAACACACCTTAGTTACCCAAAATACGTACTTCGCACTTCACACATGAAAGACACCACATACAAGGGAGGCCGTGTCCTTTAATGACACTGTCTGGTAATTAGGTATTAATATTATAAACCAAACGAAACGTTCGAGTTGTGATGTTGTAATAGGTAACCTCTTTTCGTTTTTTATAATGCCATCTCACTGGATCATTCTGTCTGAGCATTGTTGTGTTTGAGTCTCGTAACACATCGATATTATTTAAGGTTAGATCAGGTTTATGTTGGGGATGGCCACCGACCTACGGGCAGTAAACGACGTTTTGTCCCCGAAATCGTTATGGAAAAAAAATGACAATGATATTTGTAATGTTTTGTTGCTAATTGAAATCCGTGGCTACTATAAATGTGAGCTATTTGTTTGATTGCTTGTACAATCAACCTTAACTGATAGACCACTGCGACGGCATTGATAGCATACAGGTTTAAACTAATTAACAATATTTTTTATGAACATATTAACGCTATAACTAGAAAGCGCTGAAATTAATATGGGTTACATAAGTTATTGCATAGATATGAAATTCACATAGTTACTGCCAAATTGAATGAATGAGGGCTACAGTTTAAATGGTTGTTTACACTATCCATTCCGACCTCATGAGGAATCACAAAGAGAATTGCCCAACCGATACACAAGTGACTCAGATAAATGTACACAGCTTAACATATACATATCAAAATCACACGGGAAGGTATTTCGCTAATGTTGATTGACGCTAGGAATGCCACAAATTACTGTAACTGTCGAACTATCAGCTTGCTACTACTTCCACTGAACGACAGGGCTATATTAATGGCGGAAATGAATATAGATAGTTTAGGTATTCAAACTATTTCTTGATAATATCGGTCAGATATAACCCATATACCCGCGTGCTATATACAAAAATACATTGATAAAGTTCATTTCATTATTGAATTTGACATTTCGGGTTAGTTTATAGCTGAGCTGATGAATGACGAATGCCATAATGCTAAATGATTCTGTTTGCACTTAGATTTTATCGACAGCAATTATCCATTTGTTGGCCTTGGGTAATTTTATTTTTGGGGGATTTTGTTGTTGTGTTCCAAATTACACAATACCCCCTCCCCCTCCCATGGCAAGGAAGTTAACAGGGTTTACTGGAATTGGGTAGCCCTTCGGTAGACACAACTTTGTCCAGCAAACTCCTCCTAAACTACCCGACAGATTTTAATAAAACTCGGTACACAGATCCCTGATATGATTAGGAGTTGAGTAAACTATAAAGGGATCTGCAATGTTTAATGGATGTATTACTAATTACCCCGAGCGGCAGACACAACTTCGTCCGGCGAACTCCTGCTAAACTACCAGACACATTTTGACAAATTTGGTTCACGGAATCCCGACATAAAGGGAAGTTGAGTAAACGCTATATAGGGTTCTGCAATGTCCCCTTTTTATGGAGTTATTACTAATTAAAAGGCCTGATTTGTCCGAGCGTGGCTTATTAGTCTGCCTCACTAGCAACAGTTCTAACTACAAATGAATTTAAAAAGGATATTAACTGGGTATTTGAGGTGTATGTGTTTGAAGTGGAGCACTAGTTATAATATTTGAACCGAAAAGCAGTTCTGATTAAACTGAAAAATAAGAAAGGCACGAATTAATTGCTTGTTCTAACATGTTTGACATTCGTACAAGAATCATCAAACCGTGGTATTCACCTATTTTACTGGCCCATATCACTCGTATGTCATTAATTAATGTGACCAATAATTAGAAAATACCATAAATGAATTGGTCTTTGTCCAATTTATATAATTCTAACAAAACCTGATATGAATTATCATTATTTGTAGTTGTAAATACTTTGAGGAAGTCATAGTTCTCTCAATGTGTTAAAGAATGAGGGCTCAAACAAACGAGACCTCTAGCCTTCTAGATCATCTGATCACGTTAGCCGGGCTGCTACATTTTTTGCCTACCTTTTATTAGGTACAAATGTATCAATCATATTTCACGAAATGTGTCCTATTTCAGGTAACTTTCAACTGTCGAAGAAAATACGTTGTTGAACTGGTATTTCAGAGCTTAAATATTGACGTTATATCAGTTATGACTAATTCTAATCATTAAGCAAGATTTGACAATATCACAAGACATTTGAAGATACATGTGCTTGTATCATATAAATCAGTTTGGTTCCATGGCACATAAAATGATATATTACCCACCCACCAACTAGCCATTAGCCGCCTGGATCTTTGATGGAACATAGACTGCTCCACCGGAAATGCCAGACATTTAAGTACACGACTCCTACGATCATGTTCAAGGTTAAGTCTCGCGAACACCAACTCAAAAAGTTTACTTTTCGTCTATTTTGATCAATCACTCGAGAAGAAAATGTTGTTATGACAACGACGACATTTGGAAATGAGAAATGAGTAAAGTTTCTTTCTTTGTTATTATTAAAGTTTATTCAATGCGTAAAATGCCTTTTTGATAACAAGTTTAGGATTCCATCTGTTTTGGGGAGGATTGATTGACGGGTCTCAACACATCGATAACCATTTCACTCTGTTATATAAATGGGGTTTCCTACTGACGGAAAGGAATTCCATTGACGTTTTAACAACCAATCAAATCCATGGTGCTCATGGCTGCGGCACTTAACTCTGACAGGAGGCCAATTACATCTCAGTTTGAATCCTATGAGTGTGGCTAATCTTCCCCGTGTATTGTAAACATGAAATAAAACATCAACATGTGCACAGTTTTACATAATTTACTGACGTCATATTTTTGAAGAGTCAATCGTAAAAAACATTAAAAAACAAATAAACAGGAATAATAGAAGTTATTACTTTGTAATGTAACCATCGGTAACAGGATTTTAAATTTAATCAAAGAGATGTGTGAACAAATTATCCCTAAAAATATACCGCTCATGTGTTTGTGTATTTCATATTATAGTGAAATGAGATCACAACGTAGTCTTTTAATCACGCGTAAAGGTTTACACTGTAAAATTAAATTTCGCGGGTACAAAATTTCGCGATTTTTTGTTATTCCCGGATGTTTTTTTCGAGAATGATTGCATCCTTTGAAAGTGTCATTTGTGTCAGCGTGTGCTATGTTACTCCATTACCTATGAATAATTTTGCGGGGTATTTTAATTTTGCAATTACAGTATAATTCGCGAATTTCGCGAAATTAAAACCCCCCAAAATATTCACAACTATACAGTATACTATGTTTATAATTACATCATGCGTATAGTACCATTGGGCATCAGTGCTTAACGCATTTTACGTTAGGTTTCGCCCAATGAAATATAATGACAAAACAATTATCCTGTACATATATGTTTATATTATCTCCAGACCATTTTCAATGCATAAAGGAACAATATAGGTGGTCAGTTATCCAGCTTGACTACGAAAATACTCTTCTAAAAGTAGTGCCAAGTCAAGCTTTATATAGAACAATCACGCCGCACGCGGCCGTGTCAAAAAATATAATTCAACAGAATCCGGACAACCTCCACATCAGATGCGGCTACTGTATCTTCTTTTGCTGTTATTTAACTCTAAATTTTATTTCCTTACGGTGCTAACGACTCCATTTTAATTACCATCTCTTTGTTGCCGATTCTGACAACTTTTTTCTCTGAAACGCTTTCGTTCCGCCATTTTGCTTCTAGTATGCAACAATGGTCATGCGCAAAACTTTAAAAACCCAAATCATCGCAGTTTCATGTGCATATAACCCCGTCCGCCACACATCGGTTATAAAAAACAAGGATTTCCTTAAATAATGTATTCAAGAAGCCTTTTCTATTTCATACACATTCAGAAATTAAGTTGGGGTATTTAAGATATATGTTTTTTTTAAACTTTTCTCCCGTTTATCGGGTTTTACAAAACTTTGGGCGAGACCTACCTTTCACTTTTTCTGCTATTTGTTAATGTAAAACCATCTTTTCGTGTGATCAGTTTTTAGCACAAAATCAATCTTGAAAATTAAGCGAATTCATGATATGAATTCAAGCTATCTATACGATGACAATGCAAGAAATACAATTTTATTTCGGGCTACAATTCTGACAAGAAAAGCTTACAGATTACCGTGAGATGATCGCCACCACACGTAAAATGTATTGTTTAGCTCCATTGTCCACTGTGTAAACGTTAAGTATGAGCAGGTAAATTATTTTTAAATATTTAATTAATTCATGTCACCAGGTTTATCGTGGACCTGCAGGTAGGGCGTAAAAATTGTACCTGCTGTCCCTATGGCATGATCGTAAAAGGCGACTAAATTTAGGATCTTATCTTTTCTCTTCTTCCTAACTGACTTTATCTTTCCTAATGCCTCCCTTGGTACAGCCTCACTTTTGGCCTTGAGTTGAGCGTTCGCCCCTGTGAGGAAGGCTCTGGGTACTGTCCCCTGGCCGAGACACACCAAAGTCTAAAAAAGTGGTAGTTTCTGCTCCTGCTTAGCGCTCAGCATACAGGGAGTGGGACGACTGGTTCGCCCGTTGTCAGTATAATGTGACCGGGTGGGGTGTGTTGCTTGGTGTCTTTGACGGCATGCTTCAGTGATATAGCACTATAAAAAGGGCAAAAGTTCCACTATACAAGAAGACACAACATGAATATACCGCAGTCTCCTGAAACACGCACCTCGCACAACATACACGCAACACACCGCATACATGGGAGGCCGTCCTTACATGACCATAGCTGTTAATAGGACGTTAATTAATCAAACAAACAAACAAAATTGCCCGTTGTCAGTATAATGTGATCAGGTGGGATGTGTTGCTTGGTGTCTTCGGTGGCATGCTTCAGTGTTATAGCACTCTATAAAAAGGGCAACAGTTCCACTATACAAGAAGACACAACATGAATATACCGCAGTCTCCCAAAACACGCACCCACGCACCTCGCACAACATACACGCAACACACCGCATGCATGGGAGGCCGTCCTTTCATGACCATAGCTGTTAATGGGACGTAAGAATCGTGCCACACAAATTATGTTCATACCAATGTCAATACACTTCGTTATAGCTACAAGAAAATAAAAAAAAAAAACCAACAACAATATTTTAAGCAGGGAGTAGAAACAACTACTATATAAACTATGGTGTGTCTCGACCAGGGGACAGAACTCAAGAGCCTTCCTCACGAGAACGCTCAACCGAAGGCCAAAGTGAGGTTAGGAAGAAGAAAGAAATAATAATATCCTAAGTATCGCCTCTTACGATCATGCAATATGGGGCTCCAGGTACGATTCTTACGCCCTACCTGCAGGACAGACTAAGCTGCAGGCATTTTATTTAGTTTATCATATTAACAACCATGGCTCATGAAAGGACGGTCTCCGATGTATGTAATACGTGGTGCGTGTTTTGGGAGGCTGCGGCTTATTCATGGTGTGTTGTGATAGAGAAACATTTGCCCTTTTTAAATTGCTATTCCATTTACTCATGCCACCGAGGGCACCAAACAGCACATCCAACGTGGTCTCATTACACAGACAACGGGCAGACATAGCTGCATGGAAGTAAGGAGTTTATCAACAGGAGGTAATGTATGTGTAACTTTGTTTGTTTGATTGATTAATTAATGTCCTTTTAATAACCAGGGTCCATTTTATAGTGCTGTATCACTTGAGCATGCCAGCGAAAACACCAAGCGACAAACCTCACCCGTTCAGATTATACTGACAACGGGCGAACCAGTCGTCCAACTCTTTTTATGCGGAGCTCTATTCAGGAGTACACACTACCGCTTTTATATACTATGGTGTGTCTCGCCCAGGGAGAAGAACCCAAAGCCTTCCTAGTCAATGCGTTATGTGACGAAAAACTTATCATTTTAATGGCATAGTTATGGATATGAGCACGGCAATTTATGTAGCTTTAGACAAACAGTGGGTAGCTACTGTGATTCACATGACGAAATATTGCTCAATAATCACAGGTTATTTCGTGCAGAATTCCGCAAAAGTGTTGACAAATAAAATCAAGTTTCGGTCTTTCTGGGGTTTCTCATAAAGATGTCAAAGGTGGAAACGCGTCGTTCAAACAACCTTATTTATGAGCAAATTAAGCTGGCAGTTATGTATCATGAACGAATCTGGTAGCACCTAGGTGCATCACGCTTTCGCCACGTTATTAATTATCTTACATGGCTACCCATGCAATACAGCCTCGTGATGTCACGGCGTCAACACAATTACTATTTTCTCTGTAAAAGTTTAACATGTTTTTCATAACCTAGGCTGATTTTACTATCAAAATTCAAACAATGGTAATTGCGTTGAAAATATTAGGCCATTTTCATGTATGGAGAATTGACTTAAGTCGCGGGATTTTTTCAAACATATTACAAAATCGCGGGATAGCATATTTGAAAAAGAAACGCTCATTCAAACAAAATTTTCTACCCTCGGTATCACAAAATGTTGTAAAACCCCCAATAAGCCTCGGGTTTAACATTTGTTACCATGGGGTAGAATAGATATCCTATCATTCATGTACGCGTATGGAAGAGTCTTATTATATTTAATTCAATAATCTTTGAGAATTTGAAATTAATCTACTGGTTATTAAGATTGCGACATAAACCTTTAATATTAGCTTACATGAACTTGCTTTGTGTTTAAAACTTCTTAATAATCCAAAATATATATCAGTGTAACACAAATTCAGCTGCATGTTATATACTTACAATTCAATTTTAAAAATATAAAAAGAGCTTTCGAGACAGACATGATCATCAAAGCGTCAATATTTAACAAATCGCACATATTCGTATGTTTGTAACCAGTGCAACATAATAAGGAATTTCTTAAAATATTTGTTAAAAAATAAAGCACATAAAACGATTTTTATACTTGCATGTTCAAACTTTAATTTTTTCATTTCTACCTACCCAGACGCTATGTTTTCTGTTGATCACCACCACCCAAGAGGAGGGAGTGGGGGTCGGTCCAGCTATTCCAGGGGGTACCATAATGTTACTTAGTGCATTTATTTACTCTATTGACGATTGGTTAACTAGGGGAGAAGTAGGTAGGCGACTACATACTGAGATTTAGTACTAACCCCACACATTAAACTCAATATACTGATAACACAGGCTGGTCCTTAGGTGCACACGACTACAACCTTAAATAAGAATCAACATGACATCATTACAGCGGAATAAGGATAAACCAGAAACCTGGAAATATGAAATGGTTATATAGGTTTAATACATAGTCATTTAAATTGAAAATCGAAGATTTGTAATCACATGAATATTGTTAATGGCCCTGCAGGTAGGGCGTAAGAATTGTACGTGCTGCCCCTATTGCATGATCGTAAAAGGCGACTAAATTTAGGATATTATCTTTTCTTTCTCCCTAAATTACTTTGTTCTTCCTAGAGTCTCACTTGACACCACCTCACTTTTGGCCTATGATTGAGCGCTCGCCCCTGTGAGGAAGGCTCTGGGTTCTGTCCCCTGGCCGAGACACACCAAAGTCTATAAAAGTGGTAGTTTCTGCTCCTGCTTAGCGCTCATCATAACGGGAGTGGGACGACTGGTTTGCCCGTTGTCAGTATAATGTGACCGGGTGGGGTGTGTTGCCTGGTGTCTTCGGCGGCATGCTTCAGTGATATAGCACTATAAAAAGGGCAACAGTTCCACTATACAAGAAGACACAACACGAATATACAGCAGTCTCCCAAAACACGCACCTCGCGCAACATACACGCAACACACTGCATACATGGGAGGCCGTCCTTACATGACCATAGCTGTTAATAGGACGTTAATTAATCAAACAAACAAACAAAGGATATTGTTAAGCTTGACCTTTATATTTCTTTCTCTAGTCCTACAGGTAGAGCGTTAGAATTGTAACTGCTGTCCCTATTGCATGATTGTCAAAGGTGGCTAAATTTGGGATCTTTTTCCGTCTTCTCTTCCAAATATTTCCCTTGATAAGCCTTCGAGTTTGGCCTCTATTTGACCGATCACCACATCCCCTGACCGATACGCATGCATGTAGTCCGTAAAAGTGGTAGTTTTTGCTTCTCATGTTTAGCGTTCAGCATACAGGGAGGGGGACGACTAGTTTGTCTGTTGTAAGTATGTGTGTTGTCTTCGGCGGCGTGCTTTAGTGGGACAGCACTATAAAAATGGCAAGAGTTCATATATTACAGGACAGCACACCAGGAATATACCGCAGTCTCCGAAACTGCAGCACGCAGTCCACATACACAACACACCGTATACATGGAAAGACGTCCTTAAAGGGTCATTGCTTTTAATATAAATAAACTCCATAAACCAAATGCATGTACTTAAGGACAAATATATTATAGCCACTCCAGCAGGTCTTGTTCGGCTAGACGCTTTACCAAAGCAAAATGTAACTTTCAAACATATCCAAACCAGACCATAACCTAAATTTCAATTTCGAAATGAATTTTTCTTCTGGATGAGCTTGTTCTGAAAACAGATGTGTTGTCTGTGGGTCACATCTTTGGTGTATTATTGATAGACAGATAGAAGGAGCTAATTCGAAAGTTTTGCAACATTGAGGGGCCATTTCAGATATTGATATTTTACATTCAATTCATATTTTTCAATGTAGTGGAAAATCAAGCACTTCTGATTCGATTTCGATCTTTGTTTACACGAATATATACCGTATAACGGTTGTTTTGTCAGTGTCTTATTTGCGCTATTTACGCCATAACATGACATTAAACAGGCTTAAATTAATTATTATATAAGTGAGAGAACATGGGCCAATGAAGTAATATCAACAGTTATTTTTCATATAACACTGGATCCTTAAAGACATATGTCTGTAGGATACGAAATACTTAAAGTAGTAAATATAGGGCGAAGAAGTAATTCTAAAAGTGTGGCAAAAGATTCTCGAATTTTCGAGGCGTGTAACAGCCTATACGTCATGGTTTTAAATATTTCATCGACTAATCTTGTCAGACTAATTAATTAGTTAAAACTTTGATTATCTATGTTCTTTTGACAATTGTTAATTATTCACACTACCTTATAGATTGTGTGTTTAATTGAAATTCAAACTACTACAAATACAAAAAACATGTGTCAATCGGGTACTAAACTTTATAGTTTATATGTACTTTGAGATAATTCTTCATTAACCCTACTGATTAAACTATACATTCTCCGCCTAAACGGTTAATGAAACATCTCTTCTCTTCGTAAGTGAAAACATATGATTTATATAGCACTTGATTTCTACGCCATGTGGTAAAATTAAGTGACCTTCGTCCAATCACGTGAGTATGTTAGTAGGTCAGTGAAGTAAATTAGTATCTTCATGTAAGTCATCGTACATTTACACCAGGAAAGAACAAAGAAAATTTCTTGTTACCATATAGGAAGTCGGCATAGAGGAGATGGTTAATCTAAGAGTTTGATTGTACATTTTTCATTATTTTCTCTAGAATTTTCAAAATTAAAAGAATTTACTAATATTTGCACAAATAAATAAACAAACATTTTTTAATAAATATGAATTCTGACTCTGCTGTTTCAGCGAGACGGCACTAAAAGGGGCAAGCGTTTATAGAGATATAGTATAGATATACCGCAGCCTACCAAATATACAGATGTTTACACACGCAATACATTCATGTATGCTTCTCTAGGCTACACGGGCTAGTGCGGCAAACAAAGAAGCGGAGAGAAGACATCCACGTATGCAAGGAAGGTCGTCCCTAAATGACTCTAGGTATTGATAGTACACTTAGCCTAATCAGTCGACCTACCTATCCAGCTTATCATCTACACCATACAGACATTCACACACCACTTTATACACATGGACGGCCAACCCTAAAGATCATCTTAATAGGACGTCAAACTTAATAACCTAAATGAGGCCAAAGTTATTTATCGAATAGAATGCAGCGCTAAAAGTACATTTCAATGTATTCATATATCGTATATAGCCAAACGATGAAAGCATCCGAGCTGTTTTTCATCACAATTTGACATTGCACTAACATTTACTGAAATATAAAGTTTATTTACGTCGTCATTGCGTTACATGTCAAGTAGGATGCTATCAAATATGCATAGTTGTTCTAATAATATACAGATCTTTTATATAAATCCGTCAATATGGCATCAAGAGATATTTTAAGTACAATATTTAGATATCACTGACATCCCCTTCCTATCTAATAAGTTATTTTGAATATGTGTATACACTTTATTTCTGAAGTTCGTAATCCAAATGCACCATGGTGTTATTAGAATGAAATTTCTCCGTTGCATCACCATGCTTTTACTTACCCTTATCACATTTAGGAGAGTCCTGCCTGTTTTTTGGGGCCGCGGTGGCCGAGTGGTTAAGATGTCCCGACATATTACCACAAGCCCTCCACCTCTGGGATGCGGGTTCGAATCCCATGTGGGGCAGTTGCCAGGTACTGACCGCTGGCAGGTGGTGTTTCTCCGGGTACTCCGGCTTTCCTCCACCAACAAACCTGGCACGTCCTTACATGACCCTGGCTGTTAATGAGACGTAAAACTAAACAAACCAAACCAAACCTGCCTGTTTAAGGGCGCAAGTAAAGGAAACAAAAGCAAAGCAAATTTTATATTAAAATGCTAATCCTTTCCTTCAATCTATCTCAAGAATAGCACAGCATTAAGGAAGTAGGGCGACTGGTTGGCAGTACGATGTGACCGGATATGGTTAAAGTTTTGTGTCTTCGGTGGCAGTGATATAGCACTATAAAAAGTGCAACAGTTCCATTATACCAGAAGAAATAACATGAATATACCGCAGTCTCCCAAAACATACACCTCGCACTTCGTACACACTACACACCGTATACGTGGGAGACGGTCCTTACATGACCCTGGATGTTAATAGGACGTTAATTAATCAAACAAACAAACAAACTCAAGCGTTGTTCTGTTCTGTTTACTTAATCTGAACTAATGATATTCAAATATATTATAACTTCATTACATTGAAATTGGTACTATTGGTCTGTATTAGAGCTTGATCTATTATCGTAAACCTATACACTTTAATTAATAATTGCAGTATTATTACGTCTTCTCCCAAGCACGCCATTCATATTGTTTTGGCAATGGTTATTTCACCAATTTGACACTAATTTGCCAATGCAATACGATATTTCACCACTATGATACTAATTTGCCAATGCAATGCGATATTTCACCGATAGAATATTAATTTGCCAATGAAATATGACAGATCTTTAGAACTCACGTACTACTTCACAATAATACTGCTGGGAGACATATAAAAACAGAAAAATAACATGTGCAACTTATCGAATATGTAAAAATTAAAAAAATTAAATAAATAAAAACGTTGAGTGCTTAACAGTTGCCATGTACCAGTATTGTATATATGTAGTAATACAATGATGTTTTAAAGATGTTTGATATCACCATGATAAAAATAACTCCAATCGATCTACTGGTAAAAACTTACTACAAATTTAAGGACGAATGACCAACAAGCAGTCTAGTACACATATAGTTCACCTCTTGTTACCGTCTTCATCTGTTAGTACATTTTTGTCATAGTAAAGTATAGGCGTAAGCTATGCTAAAACCAATAAATAATCTAATCAGTTTCGAAATCGACTGGAAACTTCCGTGAACAAATTAATTGATAGATACGCGACTTGTTTTGACAACTACGGAAATTCTCTATTGGTTTATGGTTTTGCCGTAAAAATGGCCGTAAACTTTGTATATTATACATGATAAAGGTCAGTGTTTCGATTAGCCAAGTCATAATGTGACTCAGCTTAAAATGAAACAAAGACTAAATAATACAATCATGATTAAAAAAAATCGAGAACGTGAACAATCTTATCATGTTACCAGTTCGATTCCATATTAGTGTATATATATATATCAATCTCTTTTCCTCCCGCTATATTATATACATGTACATAAATCATTGATTTTCTTTTACCTTAGTTATTTTCCATTTCCTCTTCCTTCAGCATGTGTACATTTCTTATGTTATTGACTTTGCGGCTATTGCTGAACTCTCGTTTAAATAATCATATATCTTTACGCTATTGCCCGTTTATGGGAAACATTGTTTTACATTTTAATATCTTTATGGAAATCTTTATTTGTTCTATAGCGTCAGTATGAACCTTGTTAGTTGGTTAAGATATCTCACTTCACTTAGATAATCATTGTTTTACTTATCGCTTTGTTGTATCCCCCACCCATCCCCACCCCCGCATTATATAAATCCATGTTAGTTTATACCTTTTCGCTTGTTTTTGTGAGTCAATGTTTTCGTGTCCTCTCGTGGTAACGTATGAACATGTGTATTGTCATGGGTGTACTGTAGAGCCAATTTGTATCAGTATGAACGTATCTGTAGACTGATCTGATTTCCATTATGTTAAGCGTTGTTCCATATGAATCATTTGTTTTCTGTTGATGTGTTCCGAATCCCTCCGTACATCCTTACGCATCTCATTCACACAGCACCCCGCTAGGAACACTGCTGATCATATACAAGCAGACATATCGGTTTTTCCGTTTATGAATCATGTTGATGCGGTGTACTCTTACTGAATGATTTCGAGTTGAAGATAGTATATATCGCCTTAATTTGTTATTTTCACAAGCACATAATTCATGACACAGATACACTTATCAAATGATTTAGTAATTTTTAATGTTCCAAAACTCGAAGCACGAAGACGAAAACTTTATGTTATATCGTACAGTGGACGTGTTTGCTTATTGTTAAGAGTAATTAAAATTATAAAAGAAGTTGGTTCTGTATTGACCCATATTTGTAGCATATTGTCTCTTTAAGTGGCATGTGTTGAGTGTATATCTGTTATTGCATACAAAATCGAGTTTTATCACATGAAAATGTGAGGCGGTGTCAATGGAAAACGTTAGGAAGATTTGGTTTTGTTTTATTAGTTTAACGTCTTATTAACAGCCAGGATCATGTAAGGACGTGCAAGGTTTGTTGGTAGAGGAAAGCCGGAGTAAGCCGAAAAACTACCGACCAGCGGTCAGTACCTGGCAGCTGCCCCACATGGGATTCGAAATCACGACTCAAAGGTGGAGGACTTGGGGTTATTTGTCGAGACATCTTTTAAAAGCACTCCGCCACCACTGCTCCACGTGAAGAAGAAAAAATTTAGTTAAGAGGAAGAGAAAAGATACGATCCTAAATTAAGTCGCATTTTACGATCATCCGATAGGGGCAGCAGGTAGCATTCTGTTGAGCGCTTGCCCCTCTGAGGTAGGCTCTGGGTTCTGTGCCCTGGCCTAGACACACCAAAGTCTATAAACGTAGTAGTTTCTTATCCTTCTTAGCGCTCTGCATTAAGGGAATGGTTTGTCCGTTGTCAGTATAATGTGACCAGGTGGGGTATGCTGCTTGGTGTCTTCGGCGGTATGCTTTAGTGATATAGCACTACAAGGGCAAAATTTCCACTATACAAGAAGACATAATATGAATATACCGTAGTCTCCCAAAACACGCACTACGCTATTCATAGGCACTACTTACATGGCCCTGACTATTTATAGGACGTTAATTAATCAAACAAACAAATCAAATTTAATCACATACTAATATGCAGTGACTTCGGCCATGTTTTTTTTTATTTGCATATGTCACTAGTGGACTATAACTTAGAGCGCTGTTATTCGCTCAGCATTGTGACGTCAGAAAACTAAAGAAAATAAGAGGATGTGGTATAAAAATGGCAGCAACCGCTGGATTGTTGCAACCCATTTTGACGTTGAATTTCTTTTCAATACATGTAATAATTTAAAAAAAAAGAATCTTAAGTTTGTGTTCACTGCCATTAAAAAGTATTTAGAAAAAGAAAATAGGGTGAGCAAACTTCAGTTACTCGTTCTATACTATGGTAACTAAAAAGTACAATCTACATCGGGGTATTGCGTTCAGGTACAATAGAATTGGAATTTTTATGTGATTAAAACTATATAAATATACTTGACTATCAGATTGTACAATGTATATGATAGAACAATAATGGAAGTCCGAGACAACATGAACATTTTCTGAACAAACATCTTCGGTTCAACAGCTAGCGTTTCGCAGAAGCAGTACGCTTCAACATATTGTAAATCGCTTTTTGGATTTTTTTTTCAACAAGACTAATCAGAGCGAATGTACAATTGTCTAGCTATAATTAGTGTTGATATGGAGATAGACGTAATAATGTCAATGGACTTCCTGTTTCGATGAATGACTTATTAGTTCTTAATAACCATTAAAGTGTTTTTATTTGAGAACTAAGATTACATAAATGTGCGGGGGTGGAGGTTAACGTTCGTGCTTTTGTCATCTTAAAACGAGACTGTGTAAATCTGCAGTAAATTCCTCAGATATTTTAAGATGATTAATTTGCTCAGAGTAATAATCTAAGATGTGTAGCTTTAAATGTCATTTTAATTAGCTTAATGTGAATAAAAGCTTGTTAATGTGTTTTCACATCCGATTGGTTTTGGAACTCAGACGACATGTTTCTGAAGGCGTCGTGTGGTTGTTAGTATACTTCATTAGCGCCATTAGTACTGATGTCGTTGTGGGAATTTCGCGGCATTGACACTAGTGGCGACGACAAAATAATCTATATCAGACGATTTAGATAAACAATACGTATATATAGATCAGCAACTCAACTTTGATTATAAATTATTGCATTACAACAGGATTATAGGGGACAACCAACTAAATATCTGGAAAAAAATAAAGGATTCCGTGTAATATTGATCTTTTGCTATTGGATCGATCAGAAACCGACAATTAATCCTAACGAAAATGTTCATTGATATGATAGAACGCCATTATTCTAAACCGCGATATTAGAGAGATCACAACATTTAGTTGGTTTACAATCCGATGGACACAAAACATCACCGAATGAAACGTAGAAATGGAAAAAATGTAAACGATTATTGGTGAGTACATTGAAAAATAACGTAATTTTGTTGCGATGATCTGAAATCAGGGGCAGCTGTAGATTTTACATATGTAGTTGGCAACCGATTACCTTTTCTAGTTTTATATTTTTTATCTATTTTATTTCTCATGTAAGAAGCTTGGTATGGGGTCGATTTAATCCAGACGAGAAACCATATACAGTGTGATTTATACAAGAAAGTAAAAATTATAAAATAATTTGAATTAGTAATGCGATGTCTTTGCATAATGGAAAAGTTTATGAATCTCGATATTGTAGGATAGCTCTAAGCTGAAAATATTCGGCCAAGTTCGGCTCTCGTATTGTTTCTCTCAGTGAAATGATGTTATTACGTTTAGTAACTGCTTGAAGACTATAAATCAACCATGCGTTGGCGATAATAGTTCGTTGTACACATGGATAAGCTTAACAAACTATTTCCGCACAACAAAAAGTGTTTGACACAGGGTGTGGTCACCATAGTTTGTTCCGAAGTTATTATTAGTATATGTCTAAACTTCGTTTGGGTCGGGGGTCTCTAAAAAGGATTGTTATGTTAAATAATGGTCATGTACAGGTATTGTTTTGATCATTTAGCTACAATAACCCAGCATGCTGACCATTAATATTACCAAACGACGTCACAATAGTACCACAAATATATCATTTCCGGGATGGATAACGCATGTCCCAGAAATAACTCCGATGGTTTTACGTCTAACAACTCAAATCGCTATATATCATGATGATAATATGTTATGGTTTTCATTAACATTTTAGGGATAGTCTTAGTAAAGTATCGAAAAAAATCTGCATGTTCCTTTTAAACTTTCTTATCGTAACATGGATTAAGGTTTAAACCCTTGTAGATATCATTTCGTACGATACTGATTTTCATTTTAATATTTTTCAATATTGTCAATGCCTTTGATTGATTGACAGAAAATAATTCCGTTGCACATATAACTACTGATATCTAGTACATATAGCTTTCGATGGCTGTCAATGTCGACCTTCGCTGTTACCCATAATATTATGATTGACGAATACTGTCTTATCAGTTATTGTATTAAGTAAGTAGTGGTATTGCACGGTGTATATTATCTTAAAAAACCTTAAATCTCCAGAAGATTTGTTCGTGATATTGTTGAATTCGAATTGTAAAAAAATACCATGCACGACAGATAGAAACAACCAACACTAACGTCGAAAGTAAGGCCTCTGTGCCCAATGTAGCCATTTCCTTTGTATGATATTGCCAATATTAACTGCTGTAAAATACGCAGTCGTGGATAGAAATAAGACATTAAAAGATATTTACCGGTGGATATATGTGATTTATTCTGCATGTGTATCCTATTGTGTTTTAAATTAGTATGTTCTATTGTGTTTTAATTTATTCTATTGTGATTTAGTATATCATGTAACTGTCTTCCACTGTGATGTGTTGGTATCATAAACAAAGTCATTTAAATGAATTTGAAGCCATGGTAACTATATCAAAATTCGTCTTTGTCAAGGCATTATTTCGAAATCGATGGATATTTAAAATTCTCACCCTCTTCAATTTAATACAGTAAAGCATCTTGTTTACTAATTATAATCTTTAAAAGCATAAGTATTATTCGTATATGTATTTTCTGCGTTTACAATGAAAAAGTTTAACATGGGTTTCTCGTAATGATATGCACTGTTTCATTTTAAAATGCACAGAAATGTCCGCATAAAAATGCCATTCAATAAAGCATGCGAAATAATGCTGTATTTTGCTTTTGTAGAAGGGCTGTCCCACAATTGTCCATATCAATATATTATAACAAAATTTTGAGGAAAAATCAAATACATAATTTTACTTTAGCATAGATGTAATTCTGAAGTTTTTCGCGCTGCCCTGTCTCACATAAACTATTTAAAGGTTTTTGATATAGTGCCATATGTAATAAGCACTCAATAATATCCATTCGTTTACACATTTCGTGGCAGATATAGCAATTGTGACTGCATTCACCATAGAGTTGGTGTATATAAAACTGACAAGTAATTATAGTCCTGGGCCGGTCAACGTCATTCCGTACATCTACTTGGCGATAACCTACGGGACACCTGGTACTGAAGAATGCCCATCAATTATATCTTGCGCATGTTCACCTTCAACGCAGCTCACCAGCCCAAGTTGGTATACAACTGAAAATATATTCTGGAAATCGAAAACTGATGTGAAATATAAACTTTATTTAATATTGGTTGCGAAAACCATATAAAACCACTTTCGATACTCGCGAGAAAACCCATGTGATCGGGCAGGTGAGCTATTCTCGTCCCTGCTGGTAATATCCTGTCCTGATTTGTAAGTTTCCGGCAGTGGTGATAGTCTTTCAATATCAAACGGTAGTGTGGAGGTACCATGAAAAACATTGCATCCAGTAACGCCGAACATGGTATCGCCAAGGGAAACACTTTGTTCACAATTATATCCTAATATGGACAGTAACGCTTCCAGTTCTTCTGTTATGTTTATGTTTAAAGATGCTCCACCGCCGACAGAGCATAAACGATATTAATCATTTTAACAATAGTTGGTGTCTTATCATGTACATATTTGTCTAATTAACACAAAAAGTAATTTAAAATGATTTATTTGCTTTTGGTGCATCCGATATACTTCATTCCATTTAGGACATAGTGCAAGGGATTTTTTCCCTGATGCAATTAGATATTTTTAATATTTTTTTTATCTTTTTGTAAAATTAGAACCTCAAACTTGTCAAAAGCAAGTAAATGTTGTAACTGAAGAAAAAAAATACCATTGTCAGAAAATCATATGTTGTTTTTTTTAGCTTGTGATTGTTGTGATATACAGAGGTGGTAATTAAAGCAGATGATTTTAATGTTTCTAAAATGCCGCCATTTAAAAATCGCCTTGTTGCTGTCCTTTGCCATCTGAGCAACTCGGTCAGAAGACGTTTCGAGAAAACACAAACAACGAAAAGATATAATAGATGAAAGATCACTATAAATTCTAATGCTAATGACTTGTTTCATAAGCCGCGGTCAAAAGTCCTTTGTAAAGGAGTTAACTCTTACCTAAAATACACATCATTTAAAGTTGGTCACTTGGCAGCCAGAATGACCAACATCTGGTCTTTGTCCGTAATTTATGCGTCCAGACAACACTTGATATACGTAACTAGTGCAATAAACGACTGGATACAGACCTAATACAGAAATAGCATTGCTTTGACTGCATACAGCATCACTATATCAAAATGGCAGAAACTGTACTCTTATTAACTGATGACGAAATCAACGGAATGTTTGTTAGAAAGTTTAGTTTACTTTCAGTTTTATTTTTTCCAGGAGATAAAATGCTGTTTTTTTTGTAATCTGAATATATTTTTTTACATTCAAACACTATAGACGAACAAGCGATCTTTTTTTTTTTATTTTACTGTAAGATTTTAATGTGTATAACGAAGTATAGGTATTATATATTTTTACCTGTGGAAACTATATTAATGATACTTCATTTTAGATAGCCATTCAATGTGACATATGTGTATTGATAATATTCCTTACATTTCTGAGACCCAACTTTCCAATCATTCACTACTCATTTAACCTGCTAGCACAAGGTACATAATATAATGAATGGCGTCCGTTCTCTGTTTTCCCATGATTTAACACAGTGTTACCGTTTCCTTTTGAGCTGTGTTTCTTTCAACTGCAAAAGGTTATGTCCTATTGCCTTTTCCGGGTTTATTGATGACAGTCTATTTACTTCTTAATGACTAGAGGAAATAATAGTTTTGGGTCGTTATTGTGTATAGTATTCCCGGTAGTACTCGCTATCGTTTATTGTATTTTCGGTATTATCTTTGACAGTATTTTGGTTTTGATTAATGTTGTATGATGGGTGTGCTTCGACAGGTTTTTTTCTGTATGTGATTATTGCGTTTTTTGATGGGTGACAGTACTAGTATTTTCGGTATTATTTGGTATCTTTGACAGTATTTTGGTTTGTGATTGATGTTGTATGATGGGTGTGCTTCGACAGGTTTTTTTCTGTATGTGATTATTGCGATATTTTTTATGGGTGACAGTACTAGTATTTTCGGTATTATTTGGTATCTTTCATAGTATTATGGGATGACGTAACACTACAAGATTTGCCAAATTGCCCGCTCATAAAAGTTAACCCTGTTATGTAAAAGTATCATCCGCGGCGTGCATTAAGTGTTAGTGAACTAATTATAAAACTTTGAAAGTCAGTTATAATTTTTTGTGAAGAAGGCCCGCAATTTGGCAAGTTAAAAATAAGGAAAGAATCAACGTACAAAGTCCACTTCCGCGTACTATTTCTGAATGTGTGGCACGCTAAGTATATCTATCATTTCTGAGTGGCAATGTGTGGAATGCGATGTTGTCTGATCGTGTTCCGGAAACGAATGCCTGCTTCCGAATCATTAATTACATATGCTAGGTCGTCGACAAGACGCTTGAATAACGTCCGTCTATTGCATAGTGAGGTTGAGGTCTATGAAGGTCAGTTACTGAACGTCGTATTGACGCATGTTTACGACTACAAGTATATATGCTACATAAACTACAAACGAAACTAGGGATACGGGCGACAAAACAGATTATTTATCAGTATATATAAACATAAACAAAGCCTTTGTTCCAAGAGGAGATGACAGTACTATTTACTTTTGATTGTTAAAGAAAGTTATTTACGATAGAGTACCGATACAATGACCATTTCAGAGTATCTTCAATAATTTAAATTATGTCATTATTGCTTTATAAATAAAAAATAAATTAGGTCACGTGTGACATCAATATAATGGCGGGATGCTTTCTTGAAATAGGGTCTTTGAAGTCTTTGAGTAAGAAACCTGACGATCTCTGCAAGGATCTACCGAACATACCACATCTGTATTTTATTTGAAAAATTTATGAAAATTCGGAAGGTTACTTTCGGTATTGTGTAATTCAAAACATAATGGAATAAAAAGATTATTTGCGCAATTCGACATTCCGCCTTGGGTATCTGTTGCTGGCATGTTTTGTATTGAAAGCAAACCGCAAAATTTCGTACAAATGCATTTCATTTCTTTACAGATTTGAACGCCGAAAATTTGCCATTATGCATTTCAATACGAACAACATGAGTTACCGTACAAGATTTATTATTTTCGGAATAACGCCTTCGTAGAACTTTGCTAACAAGATCTGGATCACAAAGTTTGTATTTTACTCTTGTACATACGTTATATACAGTGTATGCTCACATGTCAGTGAACGGGAAAGCCGAAAATCGACAATGAAAAAGTTGAAGACAGATTGAACGTTCTTTCATTTTGCTGTCTATCTTATCCCCATATATTACCAATGTAGGTCCCTTTATTTAATTTGTGTCGCATCTCACCCCATTGTGTCACCATTCAAGTTCAAGTTGAAAAATAGATATATTGTATGACTTTTTATGTATGTAATAGTAGACATTCCAAGTGATTTTTTCTACCAAATGATGATTATTGAGGCTACTGCTATAACGTTTGTCTGCCGGAAAAAGACACAGGATTTTGATTAAGTACAGACATCGTTTTAAGGATCGTTTAATCTACTCCTACATTACAACTTTGCCATTATTGGAAGGCCACTCCTGACCAGCAAATGTAACATATTTCTGAACGAAAGGTTTTATTGTTACAATGTATACTGGCAATCATTTTAATAACTATTTGTATTACCACAAATATAATGTACCAACGAAATAAATGGGCGTTTATTCAGAGTCTTCACTTCCCGGAACGGTAGCGGAATGGGAAGCCAGCGTAAAAGAAAAGCCAGAATAGGAGTACTAACAGTTTCGTTAATAAAAGGTACACAGGTATTGTATAGCTGTAACTTTCGTGATTTAACCTGGACCGTTTTCACCGGGGCTTATTTCGCTTATTATATTTATAGTCTTTGGCATCGCATTTAACACGAGATGAAATTGGGCGAATTTGGATAAATTCGCAAATTTAGCGAACTCAAAACCCGCAAAATATTAGCAACTATATGGTATGACACAAGAACTATATTTGCATATTGGTTAAAGAAGAACAGAATCAAAACTTTTTCGTTTTAAAGGTTTTCTTCAACATACTGTCGAGGCATTTTCTCATCATCTTAATGAGAAAGCTTCAGCTGTTTTGACCGTCAAATCTCGGCAAGCCTCGGGTGATCACCCAAAATATTACTTTCGTTGAGATCAAATCCCTGTCCACTTTTCAGACCCATGCAAGATTTTATTATTTCATAATATCTGCAGAGTTAAAGATGTTTACAGTATAGCAAAGGATTTGATTTTTCTAATAACCCATCCAATGTCTTTCGCTTCAACGAGTTGAATTAACTTGATTTCAGCGGATTAAGTAAATATTCACTTGATAGAAATACTGCATAACTATTTGTTTATATCGTCAATGTAAACGCCATAGTGTGACATGCGTATATTGTTGTTAGTTCACTGCAGCTATGAAATCGGTTAATTAAAATGACAGCGCACCCTTAAGACACGCTTTGAGCTAAATTCATCCCAAAGGTGTCTGTCCTCAAGGTTCAATATTGTTATTCTTCCTGCCTCATGATATACGGCTTCCCATATTGCCTCATGCAAATTAAAATTACGCACGTATATAATACCGGACAAATACACATGGCCAGTTAACTACGAATGCATTGCAATAGCGTTTGTATAATATACCTTAGGAAGAATTGAATGCGGTAATATAACCATACATGTAGGTATTTGTCTTCTTTAGGTGTATCGAACACGGAGATAACTTTTTGCACTGGGTAGACTTATCGACTGCACAATAACAAATTATCAATACCAATATTTATGTATTTAAAATGTGATTTGATACTTGATATTAAATGTCCATGGCATACTGTGCCGACATTAAGTCAGTAAGAAGTTACAATAAGCACGTAAAACATTAAACGTTGTTCTCAAGGATTTCTTCAGAGTTTGAATTAAGGTAGTAAATGGAATATTTCTATATTAAAATATACTTAAAGATTTAATTTGTACATCATTTTTACTGTAAACCTACGTTGTCCTGATTTCGCAATCCAAAGTTTGTCTCCACTGATTGATAACAATTTCTATTTCATCGAAATGTAGTTTCATTTAATTAAACTTTCTCGAAAATCAATATTCGCCATCTTATTCTGAAATGGAAATTCTGAAATTGATTTGCCGCCAACGAAACTAATTTTACAGTAAAATATTATGTTTCCTCCGAAGACTTCGCTTTGAGCTTCCGTTTGGCATATTCAGTAATCAAACGTCATCAGGTAAACAGAGGATTAGCACGTTTGATGCATTATCTTTGTGCTAAAAACATTGATCTATAAATAAAGTGATATTATATTTTTAGAGAAAGAAGGATTTAGTATGATAATATCTGTCATAACTTACTTTCGGGTAACGTTCAGTTGCCTCAGTAGAAAGATTTTGATTTAATGCTTGTTTTCCTTTGTCATTGTACTGACTGACTGTTTATGAAATATTTATAGAAAAAAGACTCATTTTTATCAGTTGAAACGTAAAAAAACAATATTTGATATACAGTTATTCTATTTTTGAAATTGTATATATTGTAAATGTATCTCTGAAAATGCCTAATCAGTTCACGATACATCATTCCAATTGATGTTTTATATACGCGTAACTCGATAAGATATGAAATCCCACATCATTGTACTTGAAATATAAAGAGAGAATATGTTATGAAAACCCACATCATTGTACTTGAAATATGAAAAGAGAATAATTAGAAGCAGTCTTTAATCATGTATTGATCACAAGCAAAACTCGACAAAAATACTGAATTGAGAAGCGTCTAATAACTTATCATTATCCACGCGGGTACAGACGCTAACATGCACAGCTTGTCCATGCACTCGGTAACCCCATGTAAAAGCGGTCATATGATGGACCGGCGCTGGTAATGCGACTGGGTGCGGAAAAGTAGGAAACCTGGTCTCGGAAATAATTGGCCGATATCTGGTTATCATTTTGCATGCATGCTCATGTAAATGATGTTCGTTTCGCGCTGTGCCATACGTCATCGGGTTAACCACGTAAACGGGGTGCGCGCGCATCTTTATTGAAATGTTTTGAAACAGTTCTGATTAATGTCTACGAGAACAATATATTATACAAATCACGTGACTCGCGTTTTGACCATTACTTATGAAGCGATCAAAAATGATTGGACATTTCATCCGAGAATTCTGTACTTATATAAATGTGGATGTGGATGTCTGTCATAAGGACCATCGCCTTAACTGGATACACAGACCGTACTATCACAGGAACACCTGTACAATCCACGCGCTTCAGGTAAGTCTGTCTGTCTAGATATAACACTTAGCGTAAATATATACTAACCGTTGGACATGTGTAGCAATCATTCATGTATTCCATTACATTGCAGAAATATCTATGGAATGATAAATATATAATAAAGCTTTATCACTTTACCTTTTTTTATTCTGTACATGTACTTATTTTAATAAATATATGATTATCAATAATATGTAATGTACATCGGCAGCGAGGATTTGATCAATAATGGAACGATACTATTTTTAATGATATCCAAGTCCGAACTTTCAGTTTTTACTCGACTGATCAAGTCACCATTTACTTATTTACTTTTTACTTACAACGTAGATCATTAGGAATCACTCAAAGTACTTCGCGCCCCGTAAACACGTGTTTAATCTTTGCCGCTTCATTTATGACTTATAAAATTATTTCTTATTCTGTTATCAATGGACATTACACCAATTATATTACATTGTATTTCAGTGGAAGCTTAGGTTGTCCGAGATCTGTCACAGATAGTGGTAAATTTTCATTGCCTCTTGATTATTCAACATTACTATTTTTGTGATGATGACTTTTTGACTGTCAATAGCAATCATAAATTTACTCTTGTGACACTTACTCACATATAGCTTTCCCCCTGTGAGGAAGGCTCTAGGTTGTCACCTGGCTGTAAAGCACCATAGTGTTCCTGCCTAGCTCTTAGATTAAACTAAATAGAGTGGGACGACTGGTTCTCCCGTTACCAGTATAATGACACCGGGTGGGGTATATTGTTCGGTGTCTCTGACGCCATGCTTCACTAAGATAAATCTACAAAGTGAGATAGTCTTCGATTTCCACCTGGCAATGGCTCCAGACGAATATAACGTAGCCTCCCAAAGCATGTTTTTGTTTACACGCGCAATACATTTTCCCCAGGGAGCTAAATACAAAGGGAATTATCTGTGACGTTATTCCTATTAAACCAAAACAAACCAGAATAAAAAGTCAACAGAAATCCATCAACCGAATATGTAACTAACAGCCGGAAAATCTCAGTTGCAATTTGAAATGCAATATTCAATTATGGTCCTCTTTGAAGGGATATATCTAAAATTGTCTCCCTGGAAAGAGTCATGTTCTCGAGGGCGAAGTCCGAAAGAAAATAATTTGTTTCTAGGGAGGCAATTCTAGATGTATCCCGACACATAGGGACATAATTATTTTATTTTACCGAACAAAATTAAAAAAAAATATATATATATATAGTAAAAGGACCCATGAAGATATTTTCCAATGCCATTGCTAAATTCGTCAGGCTGCAAAAAAAGGCAACATCATTACAGATAACGTCAACTTCCTGTCACGTGCGGAACATCCAATTGGTTATTTCCCTCGCATTCCGACAATTTTCATTATTAAAACGAAATACCGCAGCATCCCAAAACGTTCCTAAGACAGTCACACACACACATCACATTATACTGGGGGAAGCCGTCCTAAATAAACCTTCTAATGATAGTAGGATGTTAAGCCAAACGAACCAACCCATTATCGTTCTCGATAAGGTCCTACCTCACGATTTCTTCTGAAGACTTATTTATCTAATAATAACAATATATTGCTAAAATGAATTACCTAGATATTTCCTAAGGGGTTGTCCTTTACCATTTGATAGGTATACATGTATATCACCCTGGAATGATCAGGTGCATTTTCTTAGATAATTTAATATTTAGGAACTGATACATATATTACATTTATAGGTGTTTTCTTTATGCAAGTTATCCTACATTTTTATTCTTTAAAGACAATTGTCAAATTTGATAAATTATTTCGCCAAAAAGTGTATCCATGTCAATATTCAATCATCATCTAACTTTATTCAAAGTGAGTCAGCTAGTACACTAACTGACATATCAGTGTCCATTGAACCTAGTTCAATTTCATGTTATTTTGTGTGTGTGTAGGTAGAAGCTGGTGATATAACATAAATGACGAGCCATACTCTGAACATACGGACATTTATCACTTATTACCTGGCGATATCGTGAAATGGTCGGAATTAGGTTTCTTAACTTTTGATTATCAGAGATCAATATATCTGATTACTCGAACTTTAAGAACACCTGTTTCCGGGAATTTATTGTCATAATAACGGAAATTAAAAAGACCCGTTAATGTGACATCGCCCTAACGTGACATCTGTAAAAGCTTTGTTATACAATCTATCTCGCACGGAGCAATCCTGTCTGAAAACAATATACCTTCTTTACTACCATTAAAGCCCGTTCATACAATAACTTCTACTCCCATATGGTTGACTTGATAAAATGTACCTACGAAAATTAAGAATGTTATATGGTATAGTATTAAAGTATTATATAACCTAAAATATAGGACAAAGCAGATAACTGGTAATGTTCCCAAAGTGATATAAGTTACAAGACAATAACCCGTGGTGGTCTTGATCAGGACAAAAGATTGAATAAACTCGACACAAAGCAATTGATCATTATCAAATTGAATTTTATAGTTAATAACGGTTATTTCCCAAGAACGAGTTAGCCTTTAATTAATATTAATTATTTACAAGTATCATAGAAGTTTTATAGTTAGCAATCGCAAACATTAACATTGTAATTTGATTTTGATTAATTCAAAATCGTAGTATGTACGCGAACTATGTCAATGTTTTGTAAGTTTCCGTTAATAAGAGAACACATACTCCCACGCGAAAAAACTTCCATAGCCATTCAAGACGAAAACAAAAACAGCCATGCATTAGCTACAGAGAGCGTGCCCTTGGCCTACACTTTAAATATCTGGATGTTTCTGATTCTCAACAAAAATTTGCATGTTTTCACAGTATGTGTCCAAAACGGATGTAGATAATACTATCGCAAACTGACATAGTCTCCGTGGCTGGTGTAAAACTTCATTTTTTTATCGCAGCAAATATATTCACCGAGAGGAATGTAGAGATCCCATGTACTTTTATAATGTGGTGCGCAATTCAATGTTGGTAAACATACGGAAGAGTGACCTTGATGTTTGTTGACCTCGAGGTCACTCACATTAACACTTCGGGAGTAAACATGAACTGCTTGAAGGACAATGTCTATTGGAAATAAGAACCACATGTTGTGGTTAAATACCGGTAACCCATGTGTGGAATACTGGCAGACATTTGGAGCAAGTTTCATGGCTTATCTTATGTTTCCCATGATGTTTAAAAGCCAAAGGCACATAATGCTAATAAACCATATATCATAACATTAAACTGAAAAGTGTAATTTCATTTTCATTTTTATCAATAACCGTTATCCTCTATGATACAATCCATACAAGTTTCCATTAATTACGTTGTATTTGACGCAGATTTTCTACCAATTACACTTACTTCAAGCAGATATCGGATATCAAATAACACTATTGAAGATGGAATGATTTTAATTAGTTGAAATTTAAAAAGTAAACAACACGTAATTTGTTTTTCTTTGTGTTTATTTACAAACATTTTCTTGAATCGTGTGCGAAGCATATATATGTATATCCGCATGCTTGAGTAGGAATACATTTGTAACGTGACATGCCAGACTATAATAGCGCATTTTTACTTGACACCTTCTGCCTGGTTGCTAATGAGGACTATACATCACGCAGAAATACCAGTGAAAGGACTGTCGTACTCTTCCCACTTCTGCTGGTTAATGTACCTTGTTAAAAGCCTCCCTAATAGTTCTACCACCTGTAGCACATTCTTAACATAAATGGTATACCATTGCTAGCCAAAGGTCTCTATGGCTGGAATTCCATTGTCATAAATCAATCGCTTACGAAAAGCTTTAGTTTTAACCGACATTCGTAAGGTTGAATATGTTTCCTCTTTTATCAATTACGAGTCAAAAACACAATTACGTCTTTACTTGGCTATAAAAATAACCTCCAGAGTCTGTCGTTTAAAAAATCATATTTACACATACTTTTGACTTATTATTACTGATAAATGTGATCATAGTTAAACGTAAAAATGCAAGACGTTCCTTTGTTTGAAATACTTAAGATTCAATTTAATCAAAATGCAAACTACTTAACCGGTGCGGACAATGAGTTAAATGACATTTAAAAATAAAACTCACTTCTTGCCTTTTAATAAGCTGCAAATCATTTCAAAGCCATGTTCTTTTGTTCTTACAGACATCACTACATTAAACGCAATGATGCTTCGCCTAATCATAGTTACCTGCATGACGTCATCAGTTCTCGCTCTTCCTCTCCACAATATCTTCAGGAGAAGCCTCGTAAAGGTGAGTGCAACTTGCGAGTTGATTTGTAGTTTTGTGTTTTACATAAATGCTAACAATTACTGATGAAAACTGACTTGAGGAAATATATCGTCCTTTTGCCATATGAAAACATAACCTGATTACACAACAAAATGTAATATATATCTTAAATGCATATCAACAGAATACCTATAGGATATATATCTTAATCAGATTGGCGATATCGTTAAATGAGGGTATTTAACTATAAAGCAGGGCTGTATACAGTTGTGTAACATTGATATTGTGCGGTGAAATAGACAACTAACACATTTTTTAAATCCATATTAAGTGAAAGTTTTACGCACATTATGTATTACATTTTCCCGATTCCGTTTTGTGAACTACATATAAATTCACAGTGAACATTTAGATTGGATGTCACTTTGTTTTTCCAGCGATTCGGAAATGAGAACTATGGAAATATGGTGAACTACCTTGTACATCAGATGTTAACTGCACAGGGCGAAAGTTCGCTAACAGAGATAGATACCGAGAGACAACTGTTGAACATTGGAATCAATAGTGATACCGCCAAAACCCTGGCCGGCAACTTTTTTGAATGCTGCGACAGAAACTTCGACGATCGCCTTAATACACAAGGTGGGTTTAGCTTCTTTGTACAAAGTTAGTCGCGTGTTGATACTATAAAGTCTAAATACGCGTTCAGTGACATACAGCTCTTGCCCTCCTTTATTACAATTGCACTTGATGTAGCCGGTGTACACCGTAAACTTCTACTATAAATATTATATCCCATCATCTATCGTGCCAAAAATAAAGCTTCCTTCTTGCTTATGACTCCTTTCAACATTTAACATTTCAAATGGGATTTCATACAGCCTTATATTTATTAATGAGACATATAGGCTGTTCCTGATTAGCTTTCAGCATATATTCAGAACGTTCAGACTAAATGTGTCAATGGATCTTCGAATAATAATAATGGTTTCCATTTTGTAAATTGTCAAGTATGTATATTACATTTGAAAAAAAGAGAATTGCTTAATATTGGAAACGCCTTAGTATCATTTCTAATGTATTTCATTTTAATGCGTGTGTCATCCTTATAATTATATCCAATCCCGTAAATTTCCAAATTTCTGCATGGGTTCTTTTTTTTTCTATGAAATCAGTATGACGTTTATCAACTTATCAGACGCAACGTTACATGCGACGTCATTTTGTGCGTTATTAATTAACAACATATATTTCTAAACCAATGAAAAAGCATATTACAATTACAATCTAGATTTATGTTGTGACGAATCAACGTGAGCTTTGACCGCCTAATTTGTTTGTTGAGTAATATTAACAATTTGTTAACCTCTCCTAAATGTCCTATTTTGGTTTTGCAGAACTCAGGCGAGCCATGTTCGTGTATAACGTTATGGTATATCCCTGATGTAACTCGAGAATCCTTGCCCGGAATTTCTCCACATTCCATTCGACAATTCCTTTGTCCAGTGCGTGCTCACTTCACGGCTTGGAGCATATGTCAATATTTTGTTCCCGTTGTACTTGACGTTGCTATACATGACAGTGCAGCTTTAGTCAGCACGGAGGATGGACGTCCTGTTCTTCTTCCGATTGACCTCTCTTTGTGGAGGTCGTACTTACAACCGGAAGACATTATATAGACCAATCACGTGACATTTGCATTACTTGCTTTGCTTGTATATGGTTTCGACAACCTTTGATAATATCTAAGCATTTTTGAAAGTTTGCGATGATTGTTCGATTGTATCTACTATTTTTGTAGTCAGGTAGATTTTATTAAATTTCAACATTATGTTTACATCTCCAACAATTTTTTGTCATATTCCGATTGGGAAAAGTATTTTTATCCATTCAAGGCAGCGCTCCTCTCAGTAACAATGAAAATATTGTACACACTGTAATTTTTTACAGAAATTTGGAAACCATAAATCATTTTAATACCTCTGTCAAAGAACAGTGCATGTTTACGAACTTTCCCCTGAATACTTACCGGTAGGTTGAGCCCACATACGGGTGATGAGTTTTTTGTTTTGTTTGTACACGGATGCATTTGTTGCATGTTTGTATGTCAGCGCTTTTGGTTTAACGAACGAATCATGTTGATTCCTGAACAGCTTTCAAAGCTCGTGAACCGTGATGATACGGTTCTACACACGTTTCAGTGGGTGGAATAGAGTAGAAAGTCATTATATTTTTGTAACAATCATTTTGTACATCATTTCAAAGATCAATTCCATAACTATTTAATTTGTTCTTTTGTGCCCTGGAAAACTTGTTATACCGTATAGAGAAGTAGAACTTTAAGAATATGCACATATGAGGTACAAGTGTGAATCTAGATGGCATAATCCACCATGTCAACGTTAAGTTTTATATTGTTATAACTTGATATGCGTGGGTCTACAGAGTATTTACTACACATGTAAAATAGAAGTAGAATTATCTTCTAGGTGTATGATGATGCCATCGTATGTTAATTAACAATAGACAAACAGAAATATTATTTATCGTTCTGGCTGTCTGTCTTTCACAATATATTGGAAGTGTGTCCTATTCATTTAACCGTAAGACGTAGCTATTTGACCCATTGAATTTTTATATGTAGATTGTGTTTCCTACTGCATCGCATTTTGTAGCATAGGTGTAAAAATCGCTTAAGCAATCAGCGTTAGAGAGACTTATTCTTCCTGGAACGAAACTGGTATTCAGTGAATTAAGCGATTTCCGTTTACAAAGTTTTAAAGATGAGTTTTTTTTTTGCAACTTATTATTATTTATCATATGTTTTTGTAAGTATCTCTCGGGTTGTGGTGATGTTAATTTATAAATTAAAATAAAGCTCAATTATGTATCGCTAATATTCCTCATGTTTGCCTGACTCATTGTCATTGACTAGTAATTGACAATACGTATCGTTGTTTTCGTTGAAAATGTATTGATTTTTTATGTAAATATGTTGGCGTTGAACTTAATTGATGTAAATAAAATGAATTATTTTAAAGTATGATTGCTGCTTTTATTTTTCTTCTTTCTACACGATTGACTTTAACTTTAATTACTGTCAGCCAACTTTTGTTTGCGGCGATTGACATGTACATGTACTTACACATTTTCATGTCTAAACTCTTATTCACGACAATTTAATTCCTGTATTACGAGTCCTATGATTCCATTTTATCTTTCTTTTAAAGATGCTCCACCGCCAACGAATGGCATTTTTCTTTACAACAACAAGAGGAGACGAATTAGTATTTTCTTCAGTTACAAAATTTACTTACTTTACACCATTAGCACCATTGAAAAGTCTGAGCTTCTTGATTTAATTCAAGATAAAATTATTAAAAACAATTAATTGCGTCCCGGAAACATTCCATGACTTTATGCCCTATATGGAATTTAGTACTGATTGTGCATGCATCGAAAACTCAAAAACAAACATAATTAACTTAAAATTCATTTTTGTGTTAGTAAGACACATATAAACACCATTATATATCAGTTATTGTTCAAAGGATGATTATCGCTTACTGTAAACCATTTTTTCGCGGCTAATTATTATCGCGATTTCTTTTTCATAAAATTTTCGCGCAGATTTAGGTTCGCGGATTTAAATTGAATCAATGGAAATTTTGTAAAGGTGCAAGTATTACGGAAGATATCAATTCGCGGAGATAAACTTTCGTGAACACCAGTAATATTTTCTGACAATAACCCACCTGTGAGGATGCTTTGAACACAGAGGACGTGAACACCAATAACACTTTCTGACAACCCACCAGTGAGGATACCTTGAACACAGAGGTCATGAACACCAGCGACATTTTCTGACAATAACCCACCTGTGAGGATACCTTGAACACAGATCTAGAGGTCGTGAACACCAGCGACTTTTTCAGACAATAACCCACCTGTGAGGATACCTTGAACACAGAGGTCGTGAACACCAGCGACATTTTCAGACAATAACCCAACTGTGAGGATACCTTGAACACAGGTCGTGAACACCAGCGACATTTTCAGACAATAACCCAACTGTGAGTATGCTTTGAACACAGAGGTCGTGAACACCAGTAACATTTTCTGACAATAACTCACCTGTGAGGATAATTTCATCTCTGTACATAGCAACTGTTGACCTGTTCCCCGTCAAGCTATGGCGTATAGAAAAGATTTTAATTAGTTTGATACTAACAAGATTTTGTCTTATAGAGAAGTCCTGAATTGGACTTGTATGTTTTTTTCCTTTCCCTTGGAGGTGTTATAACGTTAGAAAACTTCAATCCAAAGCTACAGTTGGTAGTAGACTAAAGGTTTCACCCTTTAATATTATTGTGTGTGAACGCAAAATAATTATTGCGGTCACACGCAATAGCATTTGCGTTCGCAAACAATACTGTTAGGTTTGCACACAATATTTCTTTTTTTTTTTTTTTTTTTTGTGTCCTGTCCCAGCCGCCGTATAATGTAAAACGAAAATGAATATATAAATGAAATGTTAATTTCCATAACGCGGGTTTTTATGTTCCCCCTGTCGTATTAATTACTGTGCGTTAGTTATCACTGCGCTAGACGGCAAAATAGCGAAATGAATTTTCACTACTGACAAATATTATCCAGAAGATCTTACATTATTTTATGTATAAACAGAGTCTGTTGTGAGGCAAAACAGTACAACGTTTAACTGCATGACATTTTAAATTCATTTTGATATCGATACATGTACAATATACTGACAGTACAGTTCAGTATCTTTTTATCAACATTCCGGCAATCTTCTAAGGTATGTGCATTTCCCTAATATTGTCGGAAATACCTTGCGTGTTTTAATAATATTTTATTCGGCACTATATATATAGGTACTTTTAAAACAAATGTTGTACATATACATGTATTACGGGAGACAACTCCGTTTGAACGTTACGTACATGTATGTGAGCGAATGCACCTAATGTTTATGACGATGATAGTTCACGCACTTGATATTAGCTTACACGAACTAAGGGATATGCTGATTAACGACTTACATTAAGGTTATAATGTGTTTACTTGTTGCTAAATTTAGACTTCCGTGTCAGGAAACATTGATTTAGGCCTAATGATTTGCGATTTGTCAGCATTTTAAATAGATATTACTTACTCAACAGATTCTATTTGGTTCGTCGGTTCTGGTGAGTTACGTTTATTCCCCATTGCGATTTTCAATAAGTGAATACGAAGTGATTAACAAGAACCACAGGAGTCTGACGTTCTGCCAATAATATACTCAGAGACTAAGGCCGTTTTCGATATACGGTTTGACTGGTTGGACCTATTTGTTCGTTTATTAATTAAAGACGGACCTAATGATTTTATATTGTTTTCAGACGAGCCTTGACAAAACCCTCACAGGCCTGTATCAAAAACTGCAGGTACGCCAGGATTTATACTTGAAATAACGACTTTAACCAACGGTCGAACCGGTTGTTCCTAATAAACAAAAACGGTCTTAGTCGCTGATAAACTATAGTATAACAAAATAATCCTATATACTATAGGGGTATTTTTTTTATATATTTATATTATGTATTATTGACAGAAAGTCAAACTCCTGTGCAAAAACTTTTTGACCATTTCGGGGATTTGACTAGGCCCTAAATGAGGCTCGATTAAATGACCATGCTGACCACGTACACCTCACTTGCATTTAATGTTAGCTTGCGTATATACAGTAGACCTATTGCACACTGTTGTATGTGTACTTTTTTCTACTCAACAAAATTTGAGCCTCCAGTCTGAACAAAGAAAAGGCAGCTGGTCCTGATATGATTTGTATAAATAGTTAAGTTATAAAAACAGGGAATTTGTATGAGTTAGAGAGTTAATCTGGTTCTTCTGTTTGAGATATTGAGAATGTCAATCTGCAGGCCATTTATTGCATCAAGGATTTATAAGTGAGAAGGATTTGTCACTGTCTCTTTAGACTACAAAACAGGTTGGACACACCCCTGCATATAAGTACCAGTTACCTGTTTGAGTAATCAGTAATATACTTGTAAGTTACCCAAATGAGGAATGCTCTGGAAAAAAACCACATAATGTTGTGTTAAAAATTATCAAAAAGGCGTCCTAATTTTTACAATGCCTTACAACTGATTTAAGACTTCTTTTAGCTTGTTTCTGTGCATGAAATATCAAATTTTGTTGTCTTACTTTGTTGTAGCCCTGCAGGTATACGTAGGGCATTAGAATTGTACCTGCTGCCCCTATTGCATATTCATAAAAGGCGACTAAATTAAGGATCTTATCTTTTCTTTTCTTCCTAACTGACTTTATCTTTCCTAATGCCTCCCTTGGCACAGCCTCACTTTTGGCATTGAGTTGAGCGTTCGCCCCTGTGAGAAAGGCTCTGGGTTTTGTCCCCTGGCCGAGACACACCAAAGTCTATAAAAGTGGTAGTTTCTACTCCTGCTTAGCGCTCAGCAAACAGGGAGTGGGACGACTGGTTCGCCTGTTGTCAGTATAATGTGACCGGGTGGGGCGTGTTGCTTGGTGTCTTCGGCAGCATGCTTCAGTGAAATAGCACTATAAAAAGGGCAACAGTTTCACTATACTAGAAGACACAACATGATGAATATACCGCAGTCTTCCAAAACATGCACATCGCACAACATGCACGCAACACACCGCATGCATGGGAGGCCGTCCTTACATGACAATAGCTGTTAATAGGACGTTAATTAATCAAACAAACAAAGATGACAATTTTGGTGTTCTTGATTGACTATGTACAGTGTAATTCAGTGCAAGTGTCATGGTTGAATGAGTTTTACCTGTGTTCTATTTTTAGCACCATAGCAAGCAATGGAGGTGATTTAGTTTGTGACTTTTTCCAAAATTGAGACAATGAAGTTTGTCCCATTTTCATTAATAATGTACAAAGTTAAGTTAGTAATGCATGGTGCCATGTCAAAATTATTACCCTGTTTTTTGATAAAAAAGTTTAAAACAACTTCATGCATTTTTAATTTCTTTCACATAATTCCTCATTTGGGTAACTTATTGATTACTCAAACAGGTAACTGTTACGCAAATGGGTAAATGTTACCCAAATGCAGGGTTGTGCCCAACCTGCTAAACACCATGCGAGAATTTAAAAAAAAAAAAAAAACGCAAATGAACCAGAAATAAAAACCATTTTCTCAACAAATTCTTGTTTTATCAAGCCAAAAGAAACACCCATGTGAAGATTAATAATTTTCACGATGTTTAGTCCTTGGTATACGGATGGAAAATTTAGAAATGTCTTGTATTTTCATTTTAAAAATATGAAAGCTCATGAAATGACGGCCTGCTTCAGAAAGTAAGACGGTAAGCCTGGCATCCGTAATTCTACATCAAAGGTTGCGCCCGCTGATATCAAAAGAAAACCAGTCGTCGCCCAACATCAGGGTCAGTGCACAAACACCAAAGCGCTCATGATGTATTTGTGGAAAACCCCGAGTGACAAATCCTTCTCATTTATAAATCCTTGATTGAATATACACACATAAAAAGTATATGAATTTAAACCTTGTTTGAAAGCTCATAACTATAAAGGTCAAAGGTTAAATTGCAACATGTACAAAACATACATGTATATAGCTGATAAGATTTCATTATATTTTTTTTTACAGAAATATGAAATACAAGACTGTGAGGGAGGGACAACAAGCGGTAGTGTATAACCACCTCGGGGAAGGCCGGTTGATCATTGGACCGGAAAGAGTAAGTACACATGTACTAAATTGATGAAGCAGAGTAAATATTAATTATTGGTTTCTTGACACATCAAAATCATAAAGAATTGTATAATTCTGAATATAAACTATAACAGAAATATCTATAATTGATAAAGTAAAACTTGTTTAAGCAGATCTACAGCTGAGTGTAATTATGCTAACTTTTACACCGTAGTGCACTACGTATACATGTACTAGTGAATGTTCTCTCTCAGTTTTGCAGTACTATTGCAGGTTATTTTTATAGCCTTAACACATTCAATTCAATAAGCTCTTAGAATACGTGAAAATTTGAAACAAATACATAATAAACATGCAGCCATGTAAAGGGCTGCTTATTACAGTAATAAATAGGACCAAGTGTTTTGTAAAATTATTGCAGAATGAAAGTAATCCAACAATTTGCAAAATAAATAAAAAAGAAACGTATACATTTTTCATATTTTAAGTCTGCTTTAGACGTATAAGTGAGGTTGAAGCCTCAAAGAGGCGAGGGGCTGTGACCATGGGTGTTTTTTTGTGTTAAATACGGTACCAGTTTTGACATATTTGATCCTGATCAGGTATTGATTTGCTGTTTCATATGGACAGGTGTTTTTGTACCGAGAGAGACTACAGTACCTAAAGTCATACACCGCCAACCAGTACCAGTTTCTGGTACTAAAAGACAAAGATGGAATTGTAACACATAAGCGAGGGTATGTACAGAGAGTCAATAAACAAATAATGATTAGTTTTATTATTCGATTACAGATGTACATATGTACATACACTTCAAAGTCTTGAAATGTGAGAAATAATCTTACCATATTGACAATATTAGTACAAAATATAATTACAAATATGCAAATATGCTTTTAAAAATATGCTTCTTTAGTACATCACATGACAGAATATTTTATTCTGATTGGCTACACACAGGGATACTATTTGCTATAGTGCCTGGGCAAGTGGGCACTATTGAAGTGGCACAGATTTGAATATGAATGTATTGTGATATCACTATAAGATGACGTCATATAACGTTGCGCTTCGACCAATGTGTATGGGGATGGAAACAAATGTTGCTTTAGGACAGTTCACTCATGTTCTAAATATAACAGTGATATACTTTTAATCATTCACGAAGCTGAATCCCATTTTATAGAAATACAGTTTTCTGTGACAATTCATATGAAGTACTTTTAATGTAACAAAATGATGATAGCTGAGGTGACAAAATGATGATAGCTGAGGTGTCACTTGACATGTTTCTGTTACGATGATATGAAAACAGGTCTCATGTGAGGGTGATGTACTAAATCCATAGATAACTAGAAATTGTCACCGGGACAATTTTGACGGGCTTTTCACCTAAAAAGCTACTCCGTTCAAGGTCATTCATAAACACACTTGGCAGTGCTTATAAGTTTCTAACATACCAAAAGTCCAATTACCAGGTCTTAGGCCTTTCAGAACTTTACAATATGTCATTTGAAGATTTTTAGGATTGTTAGCCGAGTGCGCTTTGATATAGGTCAAGGTCAATCACATTAACAAACTTGGTAGGCATTTATGTCAGTATGCTTCATGCTTAATATTAGGTCTCTAGGCCTTCTAGAAATTGATAAGAAGATTTTTTAATGATTTTGTCGAAAAATTGCATTTTTGAACTTTGTCCCTTATTTCCAACCGGAAGTTGACGTTTTACAGAAAAAGTTGTCACAAAATTCATTTTTGATTCTACATAACATATCCAAAAAATGAAAGTAATTGGATTTGTGGTTTACGAGCTACGGCTGTCTCAATGAGCTGAATTTTTCACAGGATTATTTTCATAACTCTACAATCAACACGCACTTTGTGACCTTGGATGAAGGTCAAGCTCGTTTATTTTTTCAAACCCGATAGTCAACTACTTAAGCTTACTTCATGCAAAACGTGAAGCCTCTATACTATGTAGATCTTGAGAAGAAGATTTTTTCGTGATTTTCACCGAAAACGGCGATTTTGCACTATGAGTCAATATAAACAACCAGAAGTTGACATTTTAGAGAAAAATGTACAATTACAAAGTTTCTCAGTATGCTATTCTACACAACATAGTAAAAACTGAAAGAGATTAGCTCAGTGGTTAACGAGTTGTGGCTGTCTAGGTTGAACGGAAGTGACGTCATTGCGGCCATATTTGAATTTGAATCAACACCATATTAACAAGAATTAGTCACGGTAATCAGTTGAAGATCTTGTGTAAGTTTGGGCTTGATCGGGACTGGTGGAATCAGAGGAGATGTTTAAAAATATAATTATCGAAATTTGCAAAAAAATCTTAGTTAAATATTAATTACGTCATAAAAAATTAATTAGTGGACTAATTTTTAATTTGAAGACATCAAAGCCTTCAGAATGAGATACTGCATCGATGCCATGGAAAAAATTTGGAAAAAATTGAATAATGAAAAAAATTCTAAAAATAGTCACTTTTTTGTAAACTTTGACCTCTAGCGAGCTTTTTAAAAAGACATATTTTGTGGAAACATGTCATGGGTAAAAGTTAGATATGTTCATTCCCTACAATAAAATACTTTCAGATTTGCAATAGCTTTCATATTTTTTGAGTTATAGCAGTTTTTGTGGTTTTAAGGTTTTACGTCATGGCGGCCATTTTGGAATTTTTGACCTACTTAATTTTGTTCATGGAACTCCTTCAGATGTTTGGTTTAAACATACTGAAATCATTTTTAACCCGTGTGTTACCGTTTGACCGAGAGAGCGTTCACAAAAACAGGAAGAAGAATAATAAGAATAATAATAATAATAAGAAGAAGAATAAGAAACTTAACGAAAACAATAGGTCTTTTCACCAAAAAGTGAAAAGCCCTAAATATACATGCATGAAATCATATGGACAGGGTGTGTATAGACTTTACCTGCATGCTGCCTGATCCAAAATCTAATCTTTTGATATAATTTAGTATTATTTCTTAAATGAAAATATAATTACAACTAATCCTAATTTGAAATTTTACACTTTTATTTGGCCTGACAATTTTACGAACAAATGCTGCCTTTTCTGACATATGTTAATTTCTGGGATATGTCTTATATCGTTGTCTGGTAAGTGTGTTATGGTGAAATTTGTTTTCAGACCCTGTGAGATCTTCTTTAACCCCCTCGTGTATGACAGTATTGAAATCAAAGACGCAACAAAAATAGATGCCAACCACCTAATAGTGGTTTACAAGCGCCTCAAAGACAATGATGTTCAACGAAGAATCATCCAGGGTCCCACCGTGTTTGTACCGGAGGCTGAAGAATGGTAATATTTTCACTTACTATACACACATGTAATTGTCTAAAGATCTGTATGAGGATGTAAATAGGAATGAAGATGTTCAGAAGAATTAGAAAAATATGAATCTTTATACCACTCTATCTGAAACATAAAAAGGCCCTTTTAGTATATTTCAAAGATGTACTTTCCTCACTCGATACTAGTTATCTTGTCACATTTGCTACTTTTTGATACTTATAAAACGAGTAGCAGCTGCAAAGTACACACGTAGTTTAATTACTGGATCTTAGCACTGAACTTATAGTTGTATACATTTATATACCCTACAGTATTACTTATCATAACTTGAGCTCAAGAAAAAAATATCAAAATGAAGTTGTCACTTCTTTTGCTACACTATTTGAGTATTTGGCATGTTTTTTTATCAATGTAAAAAATTCATGCATTTGGGTATACATGTACAATTTTGAATAAAAAAAAAAAAAATTTTAGTCTTTTGAACAAACTTTATCATGACAGTTAGAATCTTTCCCTACCCAAAGTTGGTATGGAAATGAAATCACAACCCTCAGGGTAATTCATGAACATCTAACCCGAGGGTTGAACATTCAGGAGTTCCCTGAAAGGTTGTGAATTTGTTTTCACACCCTTATACATAGGGAATGATTCTTTTCTTCAATATAGAAAAGAAAAAAAAAAGAGAAAATAGCCTTATATATTAAACAATTTCCCCGGGACATGAACATGGTTCCGTCGTCTGCACATCAATATTGATGACGTCATCGACAATGCACGCCACAGTCACACTGAATGAAGTCATGACGTCATATAATTGTCTTAAGGTTCAAAAGGTTAGTGTGCAGAATCTGTCATACCTTAGGGGTTGACAGAGAAATCTCCTACGGCTAAAACTGGTGACAAATCAGTGAATGTTCGGAGAAACTATTTTCTGCATGTCTAATTATATTAACTAAGGGAAAAATCCAGAAAAGGGAATCCCTGTACATTAGATATGGATATTTTTTACAGTTATCTTTTAAAAACTTGTTTAAGGCTTCATCAATTTTCCTGGCATGGCTGTGAAAGTTCAAATAAGGCTAGAATGATTCCAGGACTCAACCAGTTTACCCAGCTAGCGGTAATCCCAGACCAGTTCTACTATAATGTAAGTCTATAATATACAACAGTTGAGTTTACTCAGAGAGGGGTAATCCAGTTTCACTATAATAATAGTCTAAGTCTTTAAGATAGATAATTATCTTTAAGTCTATAAAATATATATAATTACATTTAGTTTACAAAATTAAGCTAGTATGACGTTGTGTCAGTCACCAGAATATCCTTCCATTGAATGGTCTTATTGATTACACATTTGATTTACCTCCCTTTAAGTTGGATATTAGTTTCAATATGTTTTTGTTTTTAGTGATGAAGTAACTAAACAATGTACACCTTTTGTTTTGAATATACTTGATTGTATTGCTATCTTATTTTTGTTCTGCATGTTTATCTTGGAACCAACACCAACCAATCATAGACCAAACATATTTTTTTCTGATTTTCAGGTCCGAGATGTCAGGACATTAGATGATACAATGATTGTTGTGAAACTCATGATTTTCTATGAGCTCAAAGAAATACTCAAAATGGTGAGTGTCATTCTTTCCATAATAAAAACAATTATGATATTCATTAATATTAAATGATTGTTAATTCAAAGTTTTGTGCCTCATGATTATTTTTAACACATTTGTATTTTTTAATGTGGAATTCTGTTTAATACATTACATTGATTTTGATAGATAATAAGTGATATTAGTGTTTAAATGTCAATGTTCACAGATTATGTCCCCAAAAGTTGTTCTTATCAGAATAATGAGCTGATGTTTAATGATATAATGTTAAAAAATAACCAAAAAAAAAAACAAAAAATCAATTAAAATGTCAATACAGATTAAGTAAAAAAAATTTGTTTTCTTATTAATAAAAACAAATTTTTTGTTATATTTCCAAAAAGCGAAATGAATTGAATGTTGGTTTGTTTGAAACCAATGAATTTGTAAATTGTATTAGTTTTATTTGTTTGTCACTTTAGTATGCTAGTGATTATTGTTTGTTTGTTTGTTTGTATAGAAGAATGCCTATACCTAGAATGATTGTAAAGTGTTCTATCCTTAACAAATCATCTTCCTATCTTTTTCACAGCTTGATAAAACACATGATCCCATTGCTGACATGATAAAGTAAGTACTGCTACCATGGTAGATTATTTGGATAGATTTTAACTTTTATAATTTTAACGAAAAATCACTTTTTATGTCCATTCATATTCAAATATGCTTGGAATGTATAAATTAATGCGTTTGTTTTAATTAATTACAATTATGTTATTTTCAGTGCAGTATGTGCTGATGTTATAACATTCGCAGGCAAGAATACGTAAGTAGACTGGGGTTTATTATATTGATGTAATCTTTTCTAAATGAAGAAAATCTTCTCTCTTTCTGATGCTCTGATCATTCTACTTTGACTTTACGCAAATACCCGTAGTAAGTTTGTTTCCATAACTTAATTGTGAAAACTTCTAACGATGATGGCGTAAACGAAAAATGACGAGTGGATAGGTAATATTAAGAATAAATTAGCATTATTAGGACTAGGTTATATGGTTTACACTTACATTCCTGACAACATTTGCTTTTCAAATATTAAAACAGAGACTGGTTGATAGCACTAAGCATATGTGATCTTACTATATATATTATATGATAATTAGCACTAAGCAAAATGTGATCTATAACTATATATGTATATATAATAAAGTCATACAGACACCCATATAATATTTCTATGTAATACTGTGTCTAGGTCTATAACTTTGCTGGCCACAAAACACTACCCAATATCAGATACCTAGTGACATTTACATGTATACAGCACGATATATGCTGTATCATACCAAATGAATGATACGTTAATTGTCTGTCGTGAGAGTATTCTTATTGCCATATCTTGTACAGTTTGTTAATAATCATCCTCTTTCTAATGTAAGGTAGTGTTATATGGCCGGTCAAGCTATAGACCTTGACACAGTATTACAGAGCAAAAAGCCTCTGATACAAGTGTTTAAATGTGCTTTCCTTCTTTCTAGTTTATCAGTAGGAAAGTTATGCGAGATGGTGATGGAAATATCACTATTTGTCAAATGATTATGATAAAGAAAACATTTAATATTAACCTTATCATGATATCAACAGTGGTTCATATATATTATAAATACAGACATGATAATAAAACTAATTAACACGAAGAGAAAATACTTATCAGATACATGTTCATGTATTCATATAAATTATAATCAGGTATTTGCTGTTTATTTCAAACTTGGTAATCAAATATGGATTAATCTCATTATCGATTGTTAACAAGTCTTTGGACTACACTGAAAGTAATTAAAACAAATCAGTGATCGCATATGTGGTAACCATGAATTTCAATTTTAAAATTAGTTTATTTTAGGTTGTTCAGTAATAAGAGTTCTCCAACAGATGTTGTACCGTATTTTCTGGAGTGTAAGTCGCGACTTTTTTCCCTGAAAATCGGGAGTGCGACTTATATACCAGTGCGACTTATCCGTGGACGAAAACCAAAATCTGATGATGTTTTTGCTTTATTATGTCAAGATTGTCATGTAAAAATCGTAAGTTTTACTCGCAGGTCATGTTAAGTTATACATTGAAAAATCGCTGTAAAAGTGTTTTAAAAATTTAAGGTATATATTTTGAGTTAATTCCTGTTCTATTTACAGATTTGAAGATTTCCTGAAGAATACTCATAGATTAAGTGAGTTGCCATCATTCCCTCAGCTCACACAGCGAGCAAACAAGATTGGCTATGAAATACAGAAAGTTGTGTTCCGAGGTTATCATGCCAACGACCGTTTACAGGTATGTAATTATACCTAATTGTCAATTGTCATACTCTCTTTCCTAGAAGTTGTATGACCTTCTCTATTTTCATGACCATTGTTTATATATTACAATGAAGATGTATCCCTGCCAAAAGCATACAGCTGCCAAGAACAAATATTCATTTCGTTTTGTTTTATTCTAGATGATGCAAAGTTCAGCCATAGAATCAAGGACACAGTTGCGTTTGAATACAGAGATTGAGGAAATGAAACAACGTTTGCAAAATTTCAAATTATCAAAGGAACAAGCACGCACAAAGTTAAGTAAGTATTTTTTAAACTAGAAAATCTCATTTATTTTATGCTTGATAAAGTTTGACATGTGCAACATATTCAGAATTTTCTGAACATAAGAGCAAAGAAAAATGGAGAAAATAGTTGTGCAATTGTGTTACTATTATGCCTTATTCACAAGTGTTGCAATATATATTTCCTATGTTATGAATACATATTACTTTTTAGTACAAGACATGGAGAAAGCTGAACAGGACCACAAACAGTTGATTGCTAATATGAAACAGGTACATGACCTGGAGATAAAGCAGATGGACCACGAACAGGCTCTCAAGATAGCAACTATGACAACCACCAGCAAACTAGGTACGCTTTCAAATCTCCGGTAAAGTTTACAAAGAAAGGTCAATTCAGGTTTTAAGAGGATAATTTACAAAAGAAATGCAAAGCCACAAATAAATGTAAAATGATGTTGTTCTGTAATAGGAATCAATTTGTTTAAAATCTTTAGTGAGAGTAAATGACTAAAAAACATCAATATTTTTCAGATGACCAGAAAGATAGAAACAGCAAAGACGTTGAGCATTTATCAAAATTACGTGATTTAGGAGTAGATGTGACTTTGTACCTGACTCTACAACATACCCCATCAGCTGATGAGGAAATACGGGTATCTACAGTCCCAAATGGTACGGGTAGCAGGTCACCTACATCCACCACCTTATAAATGCCCCTTTATATGGTTTCTATGCATATTTTTATACGTACACTACATTTATATATATACTGACACTTCTAATTAAACCAAACAGGTTTCCTGCTAACATAATTGTCATACAAAGTTAGTTGACGTTTCGTTGTTCTTTATACATTTTTAATTAGCTGTCATCAGTGATATGAACATACCTCAGTTTATAATCTGCTGCCTTCTGTGACACATTGGCTTGAACCGCAGTTTTATTATGCAAGATTACGGCACATATATATAATACTGGAAGAAAGAAGATTTAAAATTGGTACGCTCCTAGTAAAAACAATTGTTTGAACATTGAACACTGATGCAATGTTACAGCTATTGTGTCATGCATCAAACATCGTCTTTAATTTGTAGCTAGTTACTAAATATAACCCAAAGATATGGACTGGCCACGAGATCTTATGATGTTCCAGTCGAGGAATTCTAATGTCCCAAAAACTATTATCGTAATACATAGCGTGTAGATTTTTCATGTTATCTGAAATTATTGAAAGACTAAAACGAGTATCAATTAATGATGTACATAATTATGTGGATATTTTATTGCATGAGTTGTTTTATATAATCTTGTTTTTACCTCGTTGTATAATTTATGAAATATGTCATGAGAGTTGTATATTACTAATGAACTGTTGGATATATAAACCTATTTCAAAATGTTGTATTAATCTTGACAATCAAACTCTTAGTATACTGCGATTAACTGAACTTTAATATTCAATTTATCCCTATGTTAACTTAATAATCAAATTAGGGTTTTATGTTTTCTGTTGAAAAACACATATCAAATTAATGTGAGCCTATTTTATTCATAAGATCTTTATTGTACATATAATTATAAATTCAAATGAAAAATATATAATACCATATAATTGCTAAAATTAATGAGCATAAATTTGGTTTTTAAGGGTAGAACACAACTGATATTGTTACTGAAGTATTTGAGTAAAATGAAATGTACATCTGATTCAGTTTTCCCTTTAGGGATAATTCTACATGCCAAGAACCTTACTCTAATTCAATGTACATAAACCTAACGATGCAGTAATTCATTAAGAATTATTTTTGTCTTTATTTAAAATGTAAAGAGTTGATACATTATATCTAACATAAGCTTTCATGTAATCATGTTGTCGATTCAACGCTTATTTAAAGTTATATGTGCGGTATTTTTCATTCTCACGAATCAAGATGAGCTTTCAATATTTTATTCATTACCAAAATTTACCAATATTTTGAGAATTTCAGTACTTTCAGTGCATAGGTTGTAATTTTACAAATACAAATAAGAACTGAAAATAGTTTTTGGCAGTAAAAATGATTTATTTACATCAAAAGTGAAGTGAAATTAATACATAGGTCAAACCATGAACTTGTGGTCTACAACTTCATTAAACATTGCTACAATGTTGTTAGTAATTGTAAAGTTACTTCTCCATATATGTATCCTCCTAAGATACAAAAGGCATAAACAATAATTTTACAATGCATAATTTCTATTTTGTATCATTTTTTGAGACATCTGAATTCATTTTAATGATTTCCTCAGTTTAATTTATCAAACCTTATGGTTTTCAATGGATTAATGGAAAAAAAAAATAACTTGTCATTTTTTTGCCCAATTACGGCACATATTATTTTCAATGTTTAATGTATTTAGTATTTATCTTGTTTATATTTCATCGTTTTGATATTATTTCTTATAGTTAACTTTGGATTTATAAGTATAAATGATCCAGCAAAATGACCATAAATGGGTTTTTTTCATTTGAACATGTACAGTCAGAGAAGGAATTAAGTATCATTCTCCGTCTTCACACTTTTCTCTCTTCCGAGGAAAATCATATTGTAGGAAACATAGAAATGATACATTGCTAAAATTCAAGGTGGCAGTGCAATGGTACAGCTATTGTATCATGCATCAAAACATCGTCTTTAATTTGTAGCTAGTTACTAAATATAACCCAAAGATATGGACTGGCCACGAGATCTTATGATGTCCCAGTCGAGGAATTCTAATGTCCCAAAAACTATTATCGTAATACATAGCGTGTAGATTTTTCATGTTATCTGAAATTATTGAAAGATTAAAACGAGTATCAATTAATGATGTACATAATTATGTGGATATTTTATTGCACGAGTTGTTTTATATAATCTTGTTTTTACCTCGTTGTATAATTTATGAAATATGTCATGAGAGTTGTATATTACTAATGAACTGTTGGATATATCAATCTATTTCAAAATGTTGTATTAATCTTGACAATCAAACTCTTAATATACTGCGAGTAACTGAACTTTGATATTCAATTTATCCATATGTTAACTTAATAAACGTGCACGTGTAGTTTTAAGTATATCAAAATAGGGTTTTAGATACATGTTCATGGTAACAACAAAAAGTGTTTAAGGAAGGGTAATTATGTAGTTATTTATTGCACAAACATATTTTTTAGGTTGTTAGCCCGTTGATTGAATACACCTGGCGTTCTTTAGGAACATTGTTAGCCCGTTGGCTGAATACAACTGGCGTTCTTAAGGAACAATATACCATATAGTGGTTATTTAGTATTTCGACATTCTCAATATAATTCGTCATATGTGTGCTGCGCTGATATAATGTTTTCTGACGCCTCCATCTTTATAAAGTTGTTTAGGTTCTTGACGTTCTATATATACCTATTACCGGGGGCCACTATAGGAGTTTAAAATAATATACTGGTCGCAAGTCATTTTCCATGTGTACACTAGGTTTCAAAAAAAGTTTGACTTTCCAAAATCCAACTTATTACAGGTACTAAATAAATAAAATGACTATCAGAACAAAATGAAATTACCCCTTTAACATGTTAATATTGTGATATTTATAATAAGTACTTTTATTAATAAAATAATATGTTTTAATTGGTTTGTTTATTTTCATTTCAGTAATTTTGGTTTACTAGTAAACTGTATAAATTCATGGCGTGAATGGTTTTTAGCATAAAAAATGAGGTATATATTTAGTAGCATACTGGTAGTTCGAAATGATTGACCAGTAGTTCAGTGACACATTTTATTTCATACGCTGTAAAGTATGGTCCTACACTGTAGCTATATTACAGATAAAGCTTAATACATGCCATCTAAAAGTAACATGATGCAAGTCGGCGTCTGATTTATAGCTCACCTGGTCCAGCGTCTGTCCTTCCGTCCGTCAACAATCGACCTCTTCTCCATAACCAATGGGCGTATTTTTTAACAAAATTTGACTGGTAGCACCCTACAGATTGAAAATGGTCGGGCTGACCCTCCAGGGGCATGAGGGGCAAGCCAAAAGAAATTGGCTATTTTTATATAAACGACTTTTTCTCTGAAACTAAGCATGGTATAGCACTCATAATACAATGGTAGCATCTTTATAGGATAGTTTTCCCCACAGAAATCCAAAATGGTCATCATTATCCCTAAAGTGGTCAAATTACAAAAGTCGACCGATTACCATGAAATCGAAAGTTGATTTTGGGGACAAATAATAGCAAAGTCAAGGTTTTGAAGAGGTATGATGATCCAAAATGGCCAAAGAAGCCACCTTATGACGTCTGAAGGTTCTGGTCATTATTTGTATTAATATGAAAAATAAAAAAACATTGCAGCTTACACTTTATTAGGTTATAATCAACAGAATAAGGATTATACAGACAGCTTTCGAGTTGATGAAACGACAAATTCAGACGAACGATTATCATAATGCATATAGTTAATGTATATCAGTTTTGTTATTATTACTGTGTTTCGTATACTTATGATCTCGAGACTGACAACTTAATTACACAAAATGCTTAAATGTAATGCAACTAATAAAAAATTGTATTAATGAAAAATGGGAAATTCACCAGATGCATTATTCATTTTCATAACAACGGAAAAAATGGTATTTTTGAAGAAGTAGTTGAAGCATATTACATAATAGATAATCGCATATTTTTTATTCATCATTAGCAAACCTTGGCTCCTGGATGTCAAGTGGTACAGCTGGGCTATTCTGCGCGACCGATCAGATGCCCACTGAATACGGTGTGTCTACCATTGAAATACGATTGCATTCCTCGCCTGGCGATCAGGTAAAGCACCTGGTCCTCGAAAAGTGACAGATAGATGTTATTTGATGACGTGCTCAGATAGGGCAGACTCGTGCCAAACACTGTTAAAACCAATTCGTCCTCTTCTTCACCACTTTTGAACAATTCAACCGCCGCCTGTGGAAACAAAATACCGTCATTAATTGATATATTATTAAATAACAAAAAATAGCCTATTAAGTATCCACGATTAGAAAAACTATGAAGGCTTACCATAAACTGTTACATTCTATTATTGCAAGACTTAAACTTTGTGTTACATTTTCTTTCTGTTTCATTCTTAATATCTAAATAATCTGTAACTTTTATCAATCACTTTCGAACCCTATAATTCGCGTCAAATAAATAACAAATATGTCCTTGCTATGAGAAATATGTCGAACGTAACGTAAATATAAGAAATCATGAATTTTGTATTGATCATTGGTGTATGAAAGGCATTTGAACATATACCGGTATTTCACCCGTGTAATTTAAATATTTGTCAAAATGCCATTTATACATTCCGTAAACAAGATTGCTCTTTTTTAAAGGAGATGAGATGATTGAAATAGAATACCGTTTTTCCTGTCTGTGCTGTCACAGCAATGTTTAAGAGATAAACACCGCTTTCCGGTACCGTAAATTTCCCTTTTTGACTTTCATAAGCTGAATGACTGTTGTAGAACACACTTGTATACTTCAACATCGTGCCATTCAAAGGTCCCAAATCGGTGTCCAGAACGGCAAGAAAGAATACTGTGGAACCACAGTTCCCTTAAAGATAGAATATGGTAAAGAGAGCAACCAACTAAATGGTAATTACATAGACCACAGTGTTAAACTTTGTTAAAGTTTTGTACTGTATTATCAAAACAAAGAAATATTAGTTAGGTATTGTGTTCTATAATTAAAGTCTAGGTTCTCATATAACACTAGATAGAAAAAAAAGTATGGGTCCTTCTGCTCAAACTCCAACCAGGGTAGCTTTATTGAAATCAGGCGCATTTTGCACTAGTCTAAAATATCCGGGAAATTCCTGAATGTTTTTTCACCTATCGCTCATTACACATTGTTCGAATATCTTGTGAACCCGAACCCAGTCCCTAATCGAAGAGTAATTGATAACTTGGTTATCTAGGAACTAATTACCTGCTCTGACAGAAGTGTTTTACCTTATTAGGTGAATTCATTTGCCTAAAAAAGCATTCAGCGGCCGGGTTAAAATGTCTATCCTGGGTTTAATCGTGTATACACAGGGGCCATTTCGAAGGTCTCTTTTTATTTAGTTGGTCATCCTATGTACCTGCTTAATCGTATTGATGAAACTTTTTTATTAATTCGTAAACTTATTAAAAATACTAAATTCATGACGAGGATATTTGTCAATTTCTTATTTTAACATGTTTTCACGAAGCAATGTAGAACAATACATGTATTGTTCTATATTTTGCTTCTTGAAAACATATAAAAGAAATATTGACAGATTTCTCGACGTTGTTAAGTATTTTGATTGATACTGTTGAAATCCCATCGTTGATTAATACGATTAAGCATGTACAACATGTACGCTGTACCCTTACCCGAGCCAAAGTCACGTACAAATGTAAGTTAAACAAATGCAATACATAACCACTGAGGAGTTGATGAAATTATTTTTAGACAAGAACATGCATGGAATAAGGTAAACACGCTACTGTAAGAGCGATTTGAGTAGTTCTAGACAAAACATTCTTTACTACACTGACAAGGGCCGTGATCTTGACATCCGACCACTATGTGTAATGACGGATAGTAAGCGAGTTTGAACATTTCACAAACTGTACACTAAAAGTGGGTTTTTGTCATATCACAGTAAAACCAAATAATCTTATTGCTAATAGAACTGGTTATTTCCGATATATGTGCAAATTTTCATGTACTCTTAGACTGATTTGTCCCTTTAAAGGCCCACTGCCTTTCAAAAACAAAATTTAAAGGCTTCTTACGAGTTATGATTATAACATAAGGAAATTGATAACGATTGCCTAAGTGGAGGTCACAACACCAAACAAATGTATGTTTCCCGCGTAATTTGTGTTAACAGTGAATATTTATTTTGCTGTTTGGTGTTGTGTATTAATCTAACGTGCGATAAATAGGACGACGGCGGGAAACATAATAAGTGCCGTGTTATGGAAATCAACATTTGATTCATTGAATTAAATTGTCCAGAAGGTGATACATCGACATAGTAGAATAACGGTATACCAAACGGCTCTGAAGTTAAGCATCGCTCTCTGTAAATCTTCAAAGGACGTCTTATTGAAGTGCCTTTAGTTTATTTTGTTATGACCATAATCCAGGGGTCGATATATCGACAGCGATAAGAACCCCTGGAATTTCGAGAATATGACACCTGACATATTGAAATCGGAGGCCTCATGATATGGTTGGGAGGTTACAGTGATTGACACTACAGAGTGGGACGACTGATTTGCTCCTTGTCCGTATAATGCGACCGAGCTTGCTATGCTTGAATTCCGTGGAAATATAAAACTGCAAACGTTTTCACTATTTCAAAGCGACACAACGCAGATATGCTGCAGTCTCAAAAACTCTTAACGCCCGCATGCACAGGATGTCGTCCTTGAATGACACTGAATGTTAATATAATCAACCAAAAATCATTAGGATAATATCTGTATAGATAAAACGGCCATTCACGTCCTTTTTATGAATGATTGAATCCTGCTCAAAAAGCATATTTTGTATATAAATTAGGAAATATTTTTACTTCTCAGCTACAATCCTGACAATGTTAGTAGACCAATTTTCATGTCATGAAATGAAAACCGAGACACATACCATTACATCAAAAATAAACAGTAAGCAAGGTTTGGCAACTGAATTTCGCAAGTTTGGTTTAAAAACAATTTTGGAGCGATTGATTTTCACGGAATAAGAATTTTATAAACTATGTATATAAGACTATTTTTTTCAATATATGTTAACCAGGCGAAATGATATATAAAAAAATATGAATATTAACATTCATATATTTTTTAATACAAATCGTGATATGTAACTAGAAAAAGATATATCGATTTCGTTGCAGCCTCGGGTTATATCCAGTCAATTTTCCAGTTCATATGCACCATCACAAAGTTACAAAAGCACAATCTCACACAGTTGTTATAAAGTTACATCGCTATTGTGCTATTATCCGTTCATGAACTAATATGAGATTAAATGAGTAACAAAAGTCCATGAATTTCACGGAAATGTCCACGAACAAAAACAATCTTTTCCTGTTAATATTTCAAAGGCAATAGCTTGTTCAAATTAAAAAAAATATTTGAAATGGAGCCAATGAATTGTCCGAAAATCAAACTTAATTTTCATATTTCTGAATACACAGTTCTAAGATACGTACTTAGAGAGACATATATATTCAGAAAGAGTTTTATGAAGTGAGCAATAACCCACACATGACGTTACCATATGGTATGCTTTTAATTTATCTTTCTGGTCGTATCTTGACTAAACATAGCATACATCTGAAACATTTCGGACAGGGATAAAAATAGAATAACGTTACACCATACACTCAAATTAACCACCTAGAAGTCTAATGTCCATCTTTGCATTCTTGTTTTACAGGAATTCGTAGTAATTCGATTGATACAAATTAACTTATCTTACGTACCTGGTACCCCAGCTTCACCCTTCGGTCCAGGAAATCCATGGAGACCGACGAGTCCTGGAGGGCCAGTCATTCCCCTTGGTCCCCGTACTCCACGGGGACCGGGAAAGCCTCGTTCTCCACGTTCACCTTTCCTGTGTTTGCACTCTACCTTTAGTTTACACTCAGACGTTTCGTCGGTATTATCGTTTACGTCATCGTCGTTGTCGTCGTAATCGCCGCTATACACAGGTATTTCTGGCAATGCTATCCTAGGCTTTGGTTTGAATCTTCTCTCGGTTGAATCGTCGTTATTGCTGTTGACATGATACCTCGAATATCTCTCCTTGTTTCCATTAACAAAGGTTACAGCTGAAACAATGGCTGCCAGGAAAACAACTGGTAACTGCATATCTGATTAATGGATTGTCGCAACGCCTATAAAGTGAAATTAGGATTCTGTCAATGATATGGTTATGACGGTATGGTAGACTTTCAAGGGACTTATAAATCAGGATACCTCACAACACAATATATATGAAGAAAATTAACGAAGTTGTATAAAAGTTCCTACAAATATAATCCCTGTGTTAAAAAGTTCTTCAAAATGAAAAGTCGGATGATGATACATGAATTTATATCTAAATAATACTAATAGTAATACACTAAAATTGTATACACAAAATTATAAAAAACCAAACTGTTATACAATATATTTATAAATAACATATTTACCAGTTATTGACTTTATGCATCAGCTTCCGAAGAGGAACTGAAAACTCGGTTGACAAGTAAACGTATTTGATCATATTGCGCAGCAAGTAATTAGAAATCGGTTATCTGGGATTTCCAAAAGAAGCGTTTACTGAAACCCCCAAAATTCATGTTTTCTGGAATTCAAAAAAATGGTACACTGCTCTACATAACGGCATCCGGCATCACAAGTCATGTGATATTTAGGTATTGGAATGTCGAGAATGGTTTATTTGCTGTCATTTATATAAAACCCAAAACGTTTTATCGATGTGTCATACAATATAAATATTAAATGCTTAAAATTGTTAGTGTTCGATACTTTGTATAAGAAATTCCGTTATCAATTGGCCCTGTAGAATTGTACCCGCTACCCCTAAAAGGTGACTAAAGTTTAGTTCTTATCTTTTCTCTCTTCTTCCGAACTTCCTAATTTATTCCTAACGTGTCCCTTGACACCGCCTCACATTTCTCTTCCAGTTGAGCCCATGCCCCTGTGAGAATGCTCTGTCCCCTGGCCGAGACACATCATAGTCTATAAAATTGGTGGTTTCTGCTCCTGCTTAGCGCTCAGCATAACGGGAGTGGGACGACTGTTTCGACTGTTGTCAGTATAATGTGACCGGGTGGGGATTGTTGTTTGGTGTCTTCGGTGGCATGCTTCAGTTATACAACACTATAAAAAGGGCAAGAGTTCCATTATAGAAGAAGACAGAACACGAATATACCGCAGTCTCCCACAACACACATCCGCACTTCATACACGCAACACACCATATACATGGGAGACAGTCCTTACATGACCCTGGCTGTTAATAGTACGTTAATAAATCAAACATCAAACCCATACAGAAAATCAGACACCCATTGACATATCGTCCTCTCTCGTTTTATATCTGAAACCGATCATTATATTTCACAATCAGAGTTGTGTCACCTACATGGTCTTCTAGAGTCAGAGGATGGTGTAATGGAATTTATAAAAGACTGCTGTTATGTAAATTGCACAAATGGGGAACAGAAAACATTTTGATGTCATTGTTTGGTAAAACAAACTTAGTTCCAATATTGATATTACCAAAAGGTTTATGCGAGAAAAAGTTCAATATAATCTCCTGGCCACTAAGACAATTGGATCAGAAAAGGAAGTGGAGCCAAACTGTTTAGCATCTTATTGAAAGGAAAAGGAATTCGAAAGTAAACTTTACTTGGGTCTCGAAATTCGCGAAATTAAATAGAACGCGTCAGATTCTTATTACAGAATATCATTTCTTTATCTTGATTTGAAAATTGACGGCATGTTGTAATTAGACGAACACTCTTTTAAACGGTTTTGCTGCTGTTTGCATGACCGTATACGCATCGTACCACTCCCTGCATTGATGGTCGCTAATCAGAATGGTTTTGAAAGATTTTAGTATCAGGAGATAGGAGCCAACGTTTTCCTTACAACAAAACCTCTGAATTTAAGGTCAAAACTGATGACGAAGAAAGAAGATACATTTAGAAAAAATAATCACACATATAGTCTAGTTGGCTCTTTCAGCCATTCAATAAGAGTGAAATGAGTACAAACGGTCAGGCCATGAAGCCAAATTGTAGTCTGCAACTTCATTTATTAGTTATCATAAAGTAATTTCTGCAGGGATTTTCCCAACTAAACTTATCCGGCATACAATTTTACCATGCGTAAAGTCATTAATGTAAATAAAATTTATAAAGCATACTACATTTTTGACTGGTCTATTCGAAAGATTGTCACAGCTTAATTCGCCAAATCTCATCAATTTCGATAGACTACTGAAGAAAAGATAGCATGTCAAAACATTCGCCCAATTATGGCAGATATAACTTTTAGACCCTATATTTTCCAAATACAACTGTCCAGTATCTAGTAGCTAAGACTATTAGGATAATGCGTCAGTTCCCTGTCTAACAAACATGGGTCTAAGAAGTAATATCAGCGATAAGTTCCGAGTAACACGTTATCCTTACTGACGTATGCATGTAGGATAAGAATTACTCCAATTAAGAAGTATATATTACAAAATAATTGCATCCGTTCTTTAAAATCGCGTAGTAAATGGAGTAGTACAAAAAAATTATGTTACAGGGGAAAAACCGAAAGGCACTCTGGAAGCAGTTAGGCAAGATCTAGTTACAAAAATTCCGATGACTCAGTGAATTTAGACATAAATAGCATTGAACCTAATATCTTCTCAAAGCCCATTTTCTTACAGAAATATCTGATGACGCAGTGAATTAATGTATACGCTGGAAGACACATCGAATAAATATAAAGCTTATCGTTTGGTAGATATTAAAATTCATCTAATAAATGGAATGGATGACCACGATTTTTTTTTTTTTTTTTGGGGGGGGGGGGGCATTCATTAACTGAAAAAAAATCTAGAATTAACATGATTTAACATGAGGTGTATGCTATTCAAGGGATTTTCAGTTTTAAGTTTGTGGTCGGATCCTTTGGCTACGGTATGGTATTGTTGCGCTCCATGTCTCCCAATACCACGTCCCCCTAGTCACGTTATACTGAGAAAGGGTAAACGTACAGTCGTTACATATTCTCTATATGAGTGATTTAGTCTGGGCATTGAAGTGGTTAGTATACAGAACCTATATCACTTCGTCTTCTGTTACATTGTCACAAACACTTAATAAACCACAGGCAATGAGGTGCGACGTTAAGGGATTCGTTAGAAAGATGAAAGTCATAAAAAATAACAAGATGTCCAAAACAAAACAAAATATTTATTGTTGACAATTTCAACGTCAAAATGTATGTATGAAAGGCCTGAGATAAAGTTACATCAACCAACAAACACATTACTACTCGCGTGTATAGTAATTTAGAAACTCGATCTACCCTTCTATGGAGACAGCAAGAACGACTTTAACGCTTAACCTGCAAGAAAGTTTTCAAATAAAATAAAAACAGCGATTGATGATATCCATTAATGTTATTATACCAAAGATATAAATGCAATGTAATTCAAACAATCAGAGTGATTTAAAACATTTTGTAATGCCTTTATTTTATTCAAATTTGCTCTTCAATTATATTAAATATCAATATAATAAATACAAATAATTTAAAAGGACAAATTGTTTTAGCTAAGGTCTGAAAAACAATAACATGACAATTATATTTACTAAATATAGCATACTCAAATATTGAATTATAACATGTCTGAGACATTCCCGAGACAAATAACCCCAACAACATTCAGCAGTTGCGTGAAACATTACTCCCCTCTTCTCCTGCACCATTACTTCAATACCATGCGCATAATTTAGAAACTATTCAACTGAGAAACAGAAACAGTAAATTTAAACGGGTTTACCAATAACCTTTCTCTCACTTTCTAAGTCAATTTATTTTTTTTAAATATAATACTTATTCTCGTATTCTATATAAATTATTCAGTGTTGCTGGTAAAGTATTCCGACCAGACAGAAATAGACTGTCTTATGATAATTTTCAGACTCTGATGATGATAAAATGCTATTCACAATATGAATACCTAGTACCTAAATTTGACACATTTGACAATTACTGCTAGGTCCAATAAAAATGGACATGTAAAAATAAAACACCCTCCCAGTACTCAATTGTAACTTGTGGTTTATGTAAAATGAACATGTAGATTATTAGACATAATTTCCTGAAAGTGAATTATATATTTATAAATGATTTATTGTATGACTATACAAATGCGAATATGTTATTAAAAATAAATATATTAAGAAAATGTAATATGTAATTGTAATTAATTACCTTTTTGTTGTAATTGTAATTGTAATTAATGACATTTACAAAACTGGGTAATTGTAATTGTATATGTTATTGAGTTTTGAATTAGTAATTGTAATTAATTACATTGCAATGCAATTGACCTGAACCCTGATGTATAGCTATACCAACTGTATTTGACCGATCGCCAGGTGTAATATAGCCACGCCTCGTGCTCACAAACGCACGTGTTTCTGTTCAATGTCGGAGCAAACATCGTTGCACACACAATACAAAATACAAAGTCACGTGCGGTTTGATTGACAGCTGGCGATCCGTCAATGGACATATACAATGTCCCAACTCGAAATGAAATACTTCACAACAATGTATAAACGTACAGACTGGAAGAGGTATGTGCACAGAAAATGCCTAAATATGATAACAATATCACACAGCTGTTTGTAAGCAAATCTATAACTCGTGTTGGTTTACTATCACATTAACGGATCGTGTCTCTTTTTTAGTCTATGCCCCAAAACCCTTTTTACAGAGCGTGAGAAAACATATGCCATGTGTTAGTTATATGGAAAGGTCATTGTAGAAAAAAACAACTGGCGAAAAAATACTGTATTAAAACTCTGAACGCTGACGTGGAAAAAGCATTTGACACAGAGCTGTGCGAGCTTGACTACTGGTAAGAATTTTTTACATTTAGAATGCCATTCATTATATTCCACTATACTTTGCATAGTTAATTCTATAGTTCCGTTAGAAATGCTCGACAAGCTCTTACAATCACCAAAAAAACTTTTGGTTTCATTTTTTTTTTAATTTTCAATAGAAATTTTCAATTGCCAATCTTATTTCTTTATAAAGGTCCAACCAATCACATCCGTTAAGTGTACAAACACTCTACTATGAGATAGAATTAAGAAATCAACCTTTATAAGTGATGTAAACATTTATTCTTATCTATTACGATATTTTGTCCTCGTTGTAACCGTTTGAAAGTTCTAAATATAAACTGTACTAATAGAGTAATGGTCGATCTAAAATTAAAACAAAAATCATCTGCAGTGTCCTTTGCGCATTCGCCACTCTTTGATTAAGGTAAATTTGTCTAGTTTAAATTCAGTTTCCGTAAGAAGTGATAACATCTGTTCAAGCGCTAAGGGTACTATAGAAATATGTTTTTTGTTTGGTTTTTGATTCAATTGTTGAATGATTAGTTGCACTGTCCTCCCTGATGTGTTTAGATGTATGCCGCCTTTCTTCGTTTAAATACTAGTGTAACTTAGTGGGACTACACAATATATTAGGTCTGAATCATTTATTGTAGTAATATCAAATCTATTTATTCTTTTGAGCAATGAAATCATTTGTCTTTTACGAATATCCTGTCGGTTTTTTTTCTATGATTCTGGTAAAAGATATTTTTTTTTATTACAAAAAGAAGAAATTCTTTTTAATGTGGAGCATACTTAGTATTTGTGAAATGCCGACTGAGTTTCTTTAAACTTATATTTGTCTTCAGTTTCTATCATGTTTTGTGATTGTGTTCTGCAATCTATTTCCAATCTAGTATCACACTAACATCAAACGCTTATAGGCACATAAGGAACTTTTATATTGACTTCACGTTTTAGATTAAAATATCAAGGAGACCTTTTAGAGATTTAACAATGCATTTATCAGTTATTTGCATCTTCATCCTCGTGTGTATTGTGACAAGAGTGAGTGGTGACAAAGAGAAATATTGGAACCATTATGCAAAACGAAACAAAATGGATAATGGCGATTACCAGATGGACGATGACGGGTCATCCGGATGTAAGCTGAAGGTAGAGTGTGAAAACAAGAGAGGTGCAACGGGATTACCAGGTTTACCAGGATTAAATGGCCACGACGGACCACAGGGTCCTAAAGGGGACCAAGGACCAAGAGGCAACCCAGGATTACCCGGTAGGTTCGGACCGCCCAATACCACAAATTATAGCTATCAATGTTAGTAATATGATACGCGGTGTCCCATAAATAATGTTACATTTTCTAAATTCGATCATTTGTATGATGCAGAAAAGAAATATTTTATTTGCAAATTGTCTACAATCAAATGAGTTTTTTTTTTATTTTGAATACAAATAACTAACAAAAGTACAAAAACAAATAATCTTAGCAACGATTTTCATAAACGACATTTTGCAAAATGCGGTCAAAATGACGTTATCCTTGACGTTTGAGCAACTTGAAAACATATTTAAATTAAAGTATCGACGGGTTTCTAATATTCTAATGTGTAGTTGATGGATTAGACATGTTTTCTGGTATTGGTGATTACTGTCTATAGTTCTGACAAACTTCCCACTGGCAGAATTTGTTGAGAACTGGAGCATAAGATGACCATTAACAGTGTTTTACAAAATATGAAACATATCACATTACCTTATTAAGTCTTCTTGACGAGCCAACTTTAAACGTTGTGACGTTATTATGACGTACCTGGTTGTTAATGGCCCACTACCTTTCCAAAACGAACATTTAAAGTTTCTTAAACACAAGCATTTCAAAAAAAGGTATATTGATGGCCTAAGATGAGGTTTCAAGACTAAATAAATGCAAGATTCCCTTCGTAATATATGTCAACATTGAAAATTCGTTTCGCTGTTTTGCCGTTTGGCGCAGTGATAGACAACTATCGCGCGATAATTAGCACGACGGCGGGAATCATAAGATGGCCTGCTTTAAAAATTAAAAGCCTTTTAGGGAAAATAATGGACCTTTAACTGAACTTAATTATTCCTTTATATTATCCATGAAATAAAACGTTTGGTAACATGCCCAAGAATATCATACAAACATATATTGAAGTTTGTAACATTTTTTTTTTTTTTTTTTTTTTTTTTTTGTAAACTGTATTTAACTTAATAGTCAAATAATGTTATTAACATCTTGATCATAATTTAAGGTCATTTCACATTGCCTAAAGCATTTTCAACGATTGCCATTTTGTTTGACACTCAGTTATTTCAAAGATTTCACGATGTCAACATTTTGTGCTTGTCCTTGTCAGTTTCTATATTTGAATACATCACATACCGAAATGTATGAGATGTAGTATTTTTCGAGCGGAACTGAAAAGCAAACAGCTGATCGTCAAGCGGAAGAGTCTTGTCTTACGGGAACATCAGTCTTTTCAATTGTCTACATTAAACATTGGTAAACTGTATACATCCTGGGTATATGATGGATCCACAGTCTCACATAGTCATTGGACGTCTAAGAACGAGAAGTATACACAATTAACTTCGGTTTTCGTCCAGGTACACAGCAAATACACGTTACTGGCTCTTCTGGTGGGACAATATATGATCTCTCCTCTATATAAACAATGTACTAGCAACATGAACGATATTGATTACTTCTTGGTGTAGTTTGTATACAGATACAGAATCTGGTCATGCCATTAGTCGACCGGATAAAATCCCTGACCGCCCACTTTGGTTGGTACTCGGTGGTTCTAGAGCATTATACATGTATTTCAGAACTGGATTCCAGAAAGGGGACGTCGACATTGACACATGCATACAATCAATGAGTACTTTGCTATCAGACAGGTTTTTTTTTTACATTTTCGAGGCACAAAAGGATTACATATTAAAATACATGTGCCAGTGAGGGAGTACATTTTTGACGACAACAGCATAAGCAAGTTTGTACACGATGAAAGCGTGTGTCTCTACCCAAAAACACACATGATATAGAGTTGTCAGTTTAAGTAATATTAGCCTTTATATACGTTTCAAATATTTATATAAATATGCTGGGTTTTGTGTTGTTACTGCCATTTTTCTATTAAGTCAATCAAACTGAAGTTTATTTTCCTTTTAAGAGATTCTAATATAGTTTTACATGTAATTTAAGACACAATTTGTGACAGAAATGTTTTAACAGCGCCTGCTATGTGTGTAAAAATGAAGGCCAAGAATATTATACATAACAAACCAAACCTGACATGTGTGTTATATCATTAAAATAAACATTTATGAAGAGACCAGTACACAATTTATTTTTAAAGTATGCTTTCCTCGGTTGACGATGCTTACGTCTGATTTTGTTTTGCACTTTATCTCATAAGTAAGATGCCACCAAAGTGAAAAGCCGCTACAAATCATGCCACCATGATTCTCCAAAGAACATCAACACGCAGAGAAACAACAATTTCAGTTGATGTTCAGTCTGTTAACCAGACTGGTAACAGCAGATAGCTAGGGTAGTGTAAGAATGTGTGGCGAACGATTGTCGGCAGTGTGCCATCCAGCAATGGGAACACCAAGTCAAGTAGAATTGATACTAATACTAGGCCTGGGGACATGACCCAACCTACACCCAACACCCAGAGTGGGAACATCAAATTCAAATTCGCTTCCTGTTAGTGAGACTCTCATCAGTGGTCATAATAATCATTTGACGGCATTGCCCTCATTGACAAAAAAAGAACAAGAAAGCTTTGAACAATCAATCGAATACATGGCTGGGGTCCCTGTGGTGCAGTGGGTACGGCAACTATTCATATTATCTATCCATTGATTAATGGACAAACACTATCCCTATCTATGCTTCTACTTCTTTTGTAAAACAATGTCAAGAGATGTGTCGCTCCATACTGATGGTAGAAAAATTGCCTGTAAGGGAGCTTAATAGTATTATTATGGTACTTAAATCAGACGCATGCAGTTTTCATCCGTACAGGAGATGACATGGGATCGCAAGATTTAGCGTGAGGTTCTGTTACGCAAGGGAGGGAATTCTTATCACGTAATGAAAAATTGTGTTCCAAACTTATCCAAAATGGTTTTGTTTTGATGTTATAGACGGAAGGTATTGCCCCGGGGCTGACGGCGGTTGTGACCATTACCATGGTTACTAAGTGTCTTGGTATGGTTCTCATTAACCCAACATCGTTTATTTATCAGTGATACAATTTTGTCTTATCAGAAAGAGAGTAAATATTGGTTTTGTATTATGAAATCTGGCGTTTCTTTATAGATTCGATAACAAATAGAATAAAAAACAACGTAGATCCATTGCAGATAAAAGCCGTTTTAGATATCACTTATGCTTCGGTATACCAGTTACTGTTATGGTATTATCAAATTGTCTCAATTATTTTTATTATTCATTATCGGAAATACATTTTTATGTGTTGACATAAATGTAAAAGAACGTTACATATTATTTCAGGATCCTATAGAACTCCCGTGTCTTTCTGCGTTGCTATGGAGCCCAACGCAGGTCCTTTAGAGGGTCAAGTGTTGGCATACAGCAGTGTGCTCCACAACCAAGGGTCAGGATACAATTCTACGTCTGGGAAGTTCACAGCTCCAGAGGCCGGCGTTTATGTCTTCAATATTGTTGTAGCTGCACAGGAAGGAAAATCGGTAATATTTTTACATAATCTAGAAACATATTATTACTTTTGCAAATGATTACAAAACTATTATTTCTAAGTATAATGTAAAGAAATTTCAAATTAACTGGGGCAGTTTGATTAAAAATTATTCACTAGTTTTCAAAATTCAAATTTTTAAGGTAAGACATTACGTATAGCAGAACAAATATAAATGACCTCACTTTTTGATATTAGCAAAAATATCTATTCATTTACTTGATTTTCCTTTTGGTTCTAATATCAATGTTGTATGACCCTTAACGAGATCCCCACTTTGGGCGCGTTTGCTCATACGGTGTAATGGCCATTTCTTGTTTATAAACAACCAGACCGACACCATTTCTGTTTGGTATGCTTAGCGTTGCACAAATGAGTTATATTGAGTGTCCTCGGGTGTCAATAATTTATCATTTTTACAAAAAAATGTACACTAGTTTAATATGCATTTCTTTAGATAAACTACATAAGCCTACGGCTATCGCAACTGACCAATGGGATTATCCAGGCAATACGCATTGCCATTTTCCCTATATAACATAGCTTATCTTTATGTTTTGTGAACACCTGTACGATGGCATGTATACGCCTTGTCAATATACACATAAGCAACATAATTTTGAAAACAGTTTCACCAAAAAGGTTGTCAGCAACCATAAAAGCTGTCGATTTTTTTTACAATTCACAAGTGTGGTACTTTTTTTGTCAAATTCTGCTTTGCTTTTAGTTTATTTCGTCAACGTTGTATTAGTCCGTATACGCCTGTCTTTTTTCTAAAGTTGACATAGACATACGTTTAAAGGATCCAGTGTTTAATTATCTGAAATACAGTGGTTGATATTACTTCTTTAAGTAATATATAAATGATCTGTCATTCATTTCCCTTCATATTAGATTTATAATACGAGTTTAGAATTGCAAGCGTTCGGCGAGCTAAAAAATGAAAAAAAGCGAAACTAGTATCATAATACTTATATGAAGGGAAACGAATGATAGATTCTATTTATCATATGACTAATATTTGCCTTTGTTTCTTCCCGTTTTGAGTTTTCCGCCCGATGATTCAACAATCGATCAGCTAATATTAGGACCGTATGATCCGTATCACTAGAAAACAAATGTTGGTCAAGTACAGTGTACCAATGCGCGGTAATAGCTAGTGCGAAAAATAACCAGTTTAATGTACTTCATTATCAAAACGTTACAAATGTTAGGAAAAATGTTGAAATCTATCAATTTTGTAGCACATAAGCGACTTCACTAGTGACATTTTATGTTGTGACGTTTTATTGACGTTTGGCGCGAAAACGCATTTCCAAAAAGTCATTCACGGTTGCTGTCATGCAGGATTTTTTCACCGCTTTGAACTTTAACTGTTTGATTTAGGAGATTTTGAAGATGTTTTCATCGATTATCATGTTCAAATCGATACGAGAAGGTGATAACTGATACTGATTTTACGCAGCATTATAAATTTACAGATAAGTGAGGTGTCGTCGTTCAATCCAGCATTTCGTAATAAAATATTGTAGCAAAACGGAAAGCCGTTTCCCAATCGTAGAAATAGTACTATTCATCGGAATTAACTAATCACATTGCAGAAAGGTTATAATACACGTGTGTAATAAATGCAATTTATGAAATGGCTTTATTGAATGGAAAAACATGTTCATATGATACATATATATTAATTGAGAACAAACTTTATTTGTATTGTAACTTTTGCTTGACTATGGCAATTTCACATATACTAGTACATTATTCTGAAAAGTACGCCCGTTTGTCTGCAGTATATACACCGTATTTCAGGCCAATGTATAAAACAGCCCAGTGAAGTGTTATCTTGCTGAACACACACTTGCGTTCTATAAAAAGAGTTATCGTTTAAATATGTGCAATAACTCTGGAGCAATCCCTGTTTTACAGTGCTGTTAAACACACTAGTCTTGTTGTATCATGATCCAACTCGCTAACATCGTTTCCGTGAATATTTTCTACTACAATAGATGTGTTATTCAACTCTCATTATATCAAATAAACATTGCAGTTTTTAATTAACGATTTGATTATAGCATATGTGGATACATTCCGTGCACATTCTGATACGGTGAACTGTGATCGCCCTTGTCTTTTATTAACCTTTTTTTTCTCTAAAAACTCACGTGTGTGAAATAGATTCCATAACCAACAACCCTTCGTGGTGAATAGCTATATATGTATGTTACAGGCCGCGGTCCAGTTAATCAGATCTGTTGCGGACGATAACCAGGATGACGAAGGGATCGTAACAGTGTGGGCCGAAAGTCTGCCCAGATGGGGTACCTCATCAAACACCATCTACTTATCATTAGACCAGAATCAACAAGTCTATTTAATCGCAAGACGAGGTCTGAAATCATATTACTACGCCGGCAGGTACACAACCTTTAGTGGACATTTGGTGGCGCCTGGAAATTAATTTTTTTCTTTAGCCAATCCACGATTAAATGAGTTCACAAATAAAGGCATTCACACTAGTTCCTTTTCTTGAGTTTTTTGTCTATCCAATTTGATCAAGACATATATCTATTTAATATATAACGTGACATGATACTGGATTCTGATTGCCCATTCACATGGGTATCATTTGCATTAGTGCCCAGTGAAGCATGAACTATTGAAGAGGCGTTAGATTGAACGTGAACCTATTGTGACGTCACTATTACATGGCGTCATTATTACTGTACGTTTCGATCAAGACAACAAGATGGCGGACAGACTGTGGACAGGGAAAGAGACAAATGCTGCTTTTCTACGGATGACAATTCACCAGTGCTTTATTAATATAAACTTCTATCTTCATGAAACCCGAATATCGTTTAAAGAAACAGATGTTTGCAACACTTGATATGTTGTACTTACAATGTAACAACAGAGTAAGGAAATTAAAACAGCGTTGCAAGGCGTCCCTTGAAAATTTAATCAAATGAAAAGTGGTCATACACATGTGAAGGTGATGTACTAAAACCGATTATAGCCAGATCGAGAGATAACTGTTGGCTCATAGTCTTGTCATTAATTATTCTGGACTAAATAATAATAGCAAACAACAATCGTGTGATAAATCAAGTAGATAAAAACCATGTCTGGCTAACAAAGTCTGAGACAATCACAGATGTTCGCCAAACAACAGTGAAAATGTATCATTGTGTGTTTGTTATAACCCCTACGTACCAATTTGGGAGAGGGCTTTAATAAGTTGTAATAACTTATGCCCGATCCTTTTGTAAATTTGTTTGCAATGAAATACGTCTAAATAAACTAACCAATTTGCATCTGGAATTTTTTTGTAACATTTACATTTTGACTAATCGAAGGCTTCCATTGTTATCATCGCATGTTTAGTATCCATCATAACCTTTAAAACATGGTTGTGATGTCATCTTTTGTTATAGCTTTAGGTATAGTCGCAGCAAAGTCTACTATAATCATCTATTACTGTTGAATAGTTACCTTTTCCTGTGGAATAGTTTGTGAACTATTCCACGGGAAAAGGTAACTGTTCCACATTTGAAGGTAAATGTAAAGACTGGTGAACATAGCTTAGTATGTAGTTAAAAATACATCCTCATTCATTAAATCCATCGAGAGATGGATTAAAGATTAAACACGGTACTTTTCAAAGTTGTCGTGATGTATTTGTAATATTTGCAATTTTTATCACTTCATTCCAAAATAAATTTCATATTTTCTTTCACAGCCACTTTATCCATAGCGCCCCCTCCCCCCCCCCCCTAAAAAGAATTATATCTAAAAATAAATCCAGAAGAAAGAGGATTAAAATTAGATTCCATAAGACAAATGCTGAATTTTCTGCCAAAATAAAATTACAGATGCCTAAGACATAATTTTTCCATATTTCGTTATACAAATCACTTCATATACCATAAAAAATGGCATCTATCAAACAAATTTACATCTCAACAAGATAATAATTTCAAAGGAATATTTTCAAAAACACTCTTTTGTCACATGATTTCACTTTTTGTGTATATGTACCGGTAGTATTATGATCCAATTTGTTTCTTCTTCTTCTTTATTTTGATAAGCCCCCTTTAAGGCCTGTGCTGCATGGGAAAAGATTTTAGCCCTATTCACTTCAAATCTATATCCAAAAACCATCACTACTGTGTTCAAATCTGCATACAGAGCTACATATTTATGGTCCTCCATGTTGAACTGTGAAAACTAAACTGAGGAGATGTTTTAGTGTGAGTACCATATACATGTAGTACCTATACATGGATATTTCAGAAAAATCATGCAAATTATGATTCTTGTTCTCGAGTGAGGTAATGCAATAACTTATGAATTGGTCTCAAGGTTTAAAGGTAGGTTTCGCCCAACCAAATATATATTTTTTGTAAAATCCGATAAACGGAAGAAAAGATGAAAAAACGTATTAAAAAATACCTCAATTTAATTTCTTTATGTGTATGAGATCGAATAAATATGTCTTGAATACAAAATTGAAGGAAATCCTTGATTTATTACGATTGACAGCCAGACAGAATAGTATACAAATGAATAGATTGTGTTGTCGAAGTTTCGCGCATGCGCATTGTTACGCACTAAAAGTAAACAAAATGGCTGAACGAAAGCGTGTGAGAGAAAAACAAAGACGAGGAAATTAGAATGGAATCGGCAGCACCCTATGATATCTCTAGGGAATGAAATTCAGAGGTGGCATGTAGCAATAGAAGAAACAGAAGCCACGTCTCAAGCGGATCTTGCCCGGATTATGTTGCACATGGTGAGTTAAATTCAACACATATGCCAGCGCACATACAGCGACAGACTTACTAGATATATGTTTGATGTACTAAGCTAGCGAGTGATGTAAGTAACATGAATGTTTTAGATTATATGATATGTATAAACAGTCCATCACACTTCAATTTGTTGTTGTTATTTTTGCCGTGGCAAGACTGTCATCGCTATTTGACTTTTTGTTGCACGCTTCCGTTTGTTGATGCGGCCTCGTTTTGGAAAAAAATACGTCATGTTCTATGTAAAGCTTGACTTCGCTCTATTTTTAGAAGAGTATTTTCCTGGTCAAGCTATGCAACTGACCACCCATATTGTTCGCTATATGCATTAAAAATGATCTGAAGATTATATCTATGTACAGGATAAATTTCAATTTCGTAGTCTTTATATTTCATTGGGCGAAACCTACCTTTAAATAGGTAGTAAGGCTTTACCTGGAGCTGTTGAATAGTTAAACAATACCCAGTGTAATAGTGGAGAGCACCAGTGACATTCGGTGCCAAGTTTTAAGTATGAGAAACAGCTCACACTTTGGAATAGTCAAGATAATGAATAGTTCTCGGCCCTTACGGGCCTCGAACAATTCATTAGCTTGACTATTCCATAGTTTTCGGTGTTTCTCCTATACTGACAGCTGACCATCTTAAAATAAACATGTAAAGTTTCCTTAAATAATGTTCCATCGCCGAGATATTATAACAATACTCATCATTGCAACACTAATGGGTGTTTAATCGTGTATATTTACATTTTCACTGCAGTCCCACTATGTAACCTTACCAAGGGCAGTTTGCAGTCATATAGACTATGAACCACGTGCACAAAGGCGCGCGTCATGGAATTTGCCTCAGTCCAGTTGGCATTCATGTGGGCTATTAATGCAAACTTAAAGACGTTCAATGCTTAAATATATACAAAAAAACACATGAAAAATGAAATAATTCGTTTTGCTTTTGGTGCATGCGCAATCAGTACTTCATTCCATATAGGACAGAAAGCCACGGGTTTTTTCAGGACGCAATTAATTAGTTTTAATAATTTCATTTTGAAGAAAAAGTAGAAACTCAAACTTTTTCTATGGCGGTAATGTTGCAAAGTAAGTTACTTTTGTAATTCTATTTGATCTGCCCCTGTTTTTGATCAGAAGAAATACCTCTTGTCAGCGGTGAAGCATCGTTAATTTGTTTTTTTTATATTTATTTTACTTTTTCCAATTTATCATACATGCATAATACACATTGAACATTATATCACTCATACTTCCACAAACCAACAGAAAAAATAAACACACGCAAAGACACACCTACTCCGCACACATATAATCATATAACCAAAACACTGCACAAAAGACAACACTAAACTACATTTTACAAAACATAATAATATACATTAGAAAAGCTTTTGGATAAAATTATATACTGTAATTGTAATTAGAGGACTATGGTGGTCAACTACTTCAACAAAACTTTTAAGCATTAAGAAGAAAGGTATGACGAAATTTTCTTTTTTGTTGTTGTTGATAATCATGATAATTCTATTAAACTCTGTCATTTTACCCATTTCCTGTCAAATTTAACTTTCAGTATATTATCACTAATTTGTATATTAAATTTCTGAATATTGTACTTATCTTTAATATGACTGATGACAGCTGTGATGAATAATTGTGTGTTTAGACATCTGGACTTATATATATATATTATTTAATCATAAGAACTTTTTCATTATCAATTTCACTATTTATTACTCTATGATGAAATCCGAAAAGCAATGTCTCTTTATCAAATCTAAAAGAAATTAGCAGATACATTACATAGTGAACAGAAAGGGCTTTCTGTAATACCTAATCTTAAAAAAGATAAACATTTGTTGTAAGTATATGATGGTTTATTCTTTACTGTGGCCACTGCAATTTTGTGTTTTGGGAAACTAGAAAAGGGGTTCTGTAAATCATTTTACATTTATCATGATCAAATTTAAAAATGTCTTCCCATTGTTTTCGTCCAGTTGCAATAGTATCATTTGAACTGAGTGTATTGTAGAAATTTTTTGCACCTTTTTTTCTCTGATAAAATTATCTAAAATATATTGGCATTTAAGGGAACTTCAGAGTTACATTTGTCAGATTATGATTGGCAATATATCTTCTAATACTAATGCTATGCCTTCAAACTAGAGAAGGTGATGTTTAAATCATACTGTTGACAAAATTCATTGAAAGTTTATAAAATATTATCTTTTTTATAAAATCATTAACCTTTTTGTACCAATCGTGATAAAAAATACTTTTGTTTTCAATTTAGAATAAAACGTTATTGGGTGTTTTTAATAGTGATTCAACACCTTTTTTTCCATTAGGTGTATTTTTTTGTTCTAACATATACCAAGCTTTTAAAACGCCTTTCCAAAAAGGGTTTTTACATTTTTCACAATAAAACATATATTCATTTTACAAAATGCAAGTTCATTCAAATCAATAATGTTTTAACAATGATCTTATATATACTATTACCTGTGAGAATTCTCCTTATCCACGTTAATTTTAGAGAAGCAATGGAAGAATTAACATGTACCATACTAAGACCCCCTTCGTAATATTTCTTAATTACCACATCTCTTTTGATTTTGTCAGTTTTACCATTCCAAAGGTAGTTGAAAAGTTCTGAATTTTTCAATGAGATTGGCAGATGATTGAAGAATTGAGATATAAGTAGAGCTTTTATAACATTTATTTTACCTATGGGTGTAAGGATTCTTCTTTTCGAAGACTGAATAAGAGATTTTAATTTAACAAGTTTATACGATGAAGGTTAACATGGAATTCTATGCCTAGAAGAGTAAACCTAGTATTTCCCCATTTTAAATTCCACTCAGATTAAAAAATTTCATGATTATACTTTTTATTTCCAATCCAAATTATTTGAGTTTTGCTAGGATTTATTTTCAAGCCAGATAATTTAGCATATTCTTTTAATTTTTTCATTGCTTCTTTCAGAGACAATTTTGATCTGTCTAAAATAAGAGAGGTGTCGTCTCCATTTCTACACTGATACCTTTTATGTTATTATTATAACGAATTCTGATGGCTAAAATTTCTGCACATAGAATAAATATATATGGCGAAATAGAGTCTCCCTGACGGCAACCACGTTTGATTTCAACAAAAGATGAGAGATAACCCCCTTGGTTGACTGCTGAAACTGCACTATTGATTAAAATGTTGACCCATTTTCTCAGACTATCCCCAAATTTAAAAACAAATCATACATTGTCAATATTTCCAATCAACTGAATCGAATGCTTTTTCAAAGTCAATAATAAGTAACATACCTGATATATCTTTTTTCCGTCTGAAAATTGCATAAAATCATGAATTAATCTAAACTTTTCACCGATATAGCGACCTGATATAAAACCCGTTTGATCTTTATTAATCAGCTTATCTAAAACAAGTTTTACCCTATTTGCTATTGAACCAGACCCAATTTTGTATATAATATTTAGAAGAGAGATGGGTCTCCAGTTTCTGAGAAATTGCTTGTGCTTATCTCCCTTAGGTATGCAAGTTATTATCCTTTATCTCTGAGTTACCGATAATTTTCCAATATTATATCCAAACTTTAATGATCTAAATAAAGTGACCTAAAAATTTCCAAAAGCATTTAAAGAATTCAACAGTGATGCCATCAGAACCAGGATTCTTCATATTTTTCATGAATTTCAAGTTTTTGCTGCTTCACTGTATGTAATAGGACCTTCTAATGTATTTAATTCAGAGTTATCTAACCTGGGTACTTCACACTGAAATAAGTAATCATCTAGGCTTATCTGCATTGTAACCAAATGAATAGATTTCTTCAAAAAAAAAAAAAATCTAACTATCATTCAAAAAATTTCTATTTTCCAAATTCAAAAATCTAACTCTTCATTACCATGTATATCATACTATTTTAAAATCTATTTTCCCATTATCCAACTTCCACAATAATTTTTTATTGATTTTAGATGTAAAATTTCTATTTTCCAAATTCAAAAAATGTAACTTGTTGGTTTTCCCCTTCATCTAGCCATTTTGCTTTTGATCTTATAGTACTTCATTGGATTGACTTGAATTTCTTTTCTCTGATTTTTTCATATCTTCTTTTTTTCATCGAATAAAAAAATCTATATTATCTTGGTCTTCCAAAAGCTTAATCTCAACAAATAATAGTTTTTCGTCTGCTCTTTTTTATGAAAAATACCTTTGTTTTGTTTCTTAAATGACGAATAAGAAATAGTTTTGTCTCTTATTTCAAGTAATAGAGTTTCTGAAAATAGTTGATCGTTTATTTGAAATTGTACACTGTCATCAGGAATTTGTTCAAATTTATCTAAATTATATACCGGGACAGCATATTGTTTTTAATGTCTAAAATAAGTTTCTCTATTGTTTGAAGATATTCTATGTCATGAAGAAGTAGATTGTTGAATTTCCATAATCCCCTTCCTTTTGTAAAATCATTAAATTTGAATGATATAACTAGAATGTCTGAGTGATTAATATTAGGTAATGAACTTTCAGAGACCAAGAAGAAACCCAAACGTGCCTGCTTTCTAGGGTTCTTTTTTCTCTATGTATATCTACAAGTATGTAGATGACTTTCTCTATAAATATCTACTAAGTTAAGCTCCTCCATCAATTCTTTAAATCTCTCCCTAGCCCTTGGATTAGTCTAGGTCCGAATTAAGTATTTAATTAAAACCCCGCAAATTATATAAATATGAAATTCATTCAAAGTGTCTGATATATTGCTATAAAAACCTGTTGAATCTGTATTTGGACCATAAAGTGTCAGCAAAGTTATTTTTGTGCCCTCTATTTCTAGCTCTAAACAAAGAAAATAACCAGTCGTATCTTTTTTCTCTCTCAAAATTTTAAAATCAAAATTATTATTGAACAGGTTAATAACTCCTCTAGAATTTAACTTATGCGAGATAAAACAACATTCAAAACCCCATTCTGATCTGATGATATTTTCAATGTCTGTAGTAAAATGTGTATCTTGGCGACATCATATAATTTTACTGCCTACTTTTTAAAAACGAGAAAACATCTTTTCTTTTATTTTTATCCCCTAACCCAGTTAGCAGAGATTATTTTGACAGCTTCTATAGTACGGTTATTTAGCGTTTAGTAATAGCTGACCACATTGAATATATTGGAGAAAGAACTGCAAGAACATGAATATGAGTCACAAACAAACACAAAAAACACAGAAATTTAAAACAATACTTTTTGGCATAGAAATAGCCTGTATGAACATTTCATTACAAGTCTGGCCATCTCCTATAACAAATAAATTGAACAAATACATGTCTTTTGTATTTCACAAACTTACCTCACTCACAAGAACAACTTTTACTTAATGTGCAGCATTTTTTTTTAATTTTTAACACATCATTTGGAGCATGGTTAACATCAATGTCACGTATCACGTACCACATGATACAAGATAACGTTTGTGCGGGATTATTGTTTCTATTGGTGATTGAATGACGCAAAAAGATGACATCTCCTCTAACATCATTTCTGCGGGAAGGGCAGCACCACTGGATATAATAGAACCGCACAAACATTATACGATATCACGTTGAACATAATTTAGTGTCATTTACAGATATGTCGAACTACCAAAAAAGTTTCCATTTAACTTCCATTATATTCTTGCAGGTAAAACTCAAGAAGTTTTGAAAGTTGTGTTGACTTAATCGTTCATTAGGGCGTGACTGGTTTAGTAGGCAGTACTTATCAAATTACTTACTGTGCAATGAAGCTTCATCGCTAACCACAAGTACATACCTTTAGACGCATTACCTTGTATTAAGTGAATAATGACAGGCAACCTAATATCGTTACCAATCATCAATTTTTATCGACAGACTACAGTGATGAGTAACTCATAAAGACTTGACGAGCAAATATTAGAACTTGGAGACGACTTTCAGAAAAACGGTTTTGAAAAGAACACAAATTTAAGATACTTTTGTTCACAACAACCTACATTTCGAAGAATCACGTCAAAATGTATAATATAAATCCAGCGGATGTCGCCATTTTGTCCCGCCATTCGCGAAATCCTGACGACATTTTATTATTTCTGTCATGACTTCTAAATGATTTCCAGTCAATAAAAATCGGACCAGGTCATAACACATTAGTGACACGTGAAAACATATTACATGGCCGAAATCGCCGGAGATCAGACGCATTACATTATACGAGTAAAAGGTATTCCGAACCTCTGTCACCAACGGTACGTCCAAGAGTTCATTGCAGCATACCAGACACTGCTGATAACAAATAGATCATGTAATGGTCAGGCCTTTTTTTATCATATCATTAAGTGTTGAACTTTCGTTGAAGCCTTATCATTTTTTATCTGGCACAATACCACTTCAATATGGTGGACAGGGTCGGTATTATAGTTCTTCTGAGCCTGGTTTTACATAATGTATATGTTAATGGCCACGAGAAACATAAGTATGACACACTACAACAGGAAGTTTCCGATTTAAAACAAATTGTACTTGACATGAACGTCGAGTTACATAACGTTAAGAAACAGTATGCGGAACTGAAGGAGAATATGATTACATCAAGGTAATATATACTGTATGATTGTAAATATAAGATTTACACGATTAAATCGTTTATAAATATCCATTTTAATGTATATTTGTCGCATACTTTATGTTCTTAGTGTTACGTACATAAGACAAGTGAGAAAGACAGTATATGTACTTAAAATAATGTATAATGAATTTTCATCAAAAAACATTTGATTTCAAATTTATCTAATGATATACTACTACACAGTAACACTATTGAATTGACTTATAAAATTGAATTTATTAAGACAAAATCACATACTATCAGTCATTTGTCTGTAAAACATTAGAGAAAACCTTTAATATAGACATTCTGTAGTTAAACCTTTATTTACATATTCGACTTACTGTTTGTCAATTTATTTTGCGCCATTTAATCTATCTGGCGATCGTCATATGGTGATATTGTGCCGGTGACTTAATATAACTAGCAACCGCCACATGTTTTAAACAATTATGAGGAAAGATTAAATGGCGACCGCCAAATAGATATTTTATCCTGAAAAATATGGGATATGCAAGCCTGATAAGCGTACAATGTATATACTTACGCAATTATACAGGGAATGACATTATATCAGAAATAAACGATGATACTTTCATCGTACCGTAGACAACAACAGATTGTCAAGTAATCCAAAACGGCAGCTAATGTAGATTGTTTTAGCTGGTTTTTTTCCCATTGGAATTGGATTTACTTCAGAGTAGTGGCAGAGGGATTTTATAAGTTGAGATAACTTGTGCCCAATCCTATTGTAATTGTTTTTGCAATAAAATACTTTAAACTCAATAGTTTTGATATTTCATGTTGAGAAAAATATCACAACACGACATTTCAGTGTGAATTTAGGAAACAAGTCAATGATTTTATCTCTTCACAATTTTAACAGAAGATTCATAATAAAATTACGCTTTAAAGTTATGGTGATCTTAGTGTCTAGTACCACTCAATTGGTGATCGGGAAATATTAGCACCATGGCAGCGTATGAATATATATGTATATTACAATTCCCACGCTGTTGTCTTAAAGATATAAACACGGCGACGAAGACACGAATCGGCCGGAAACCTCCCACAAACGTGACCTTGGGCAGATAACACCACACACGAGATCAGCGGGTGAGATTATTCGAATTGTATACCAGAATGGAGTAAATTGTACAAAATATATTATAATATCGTAATTATAACGTCGATACATGTACAGCATTTGCAAGGAATAACGAAATCTAGGTGTTGTGTACTTTATGTAAAAAGATTCCTTTTAAGTAAGTGTTAGATCAAAGTACAATGGTTATCATGAGCTTTATTTTATAATTGAACACTAAAAAAATGTAACTATTCATATTAATAAAAAGTATCGAAATAGGTACATTCAAACTTGTCCCAAATACTCACATTTTACATATACGTAATCAATAATATTCATAATAATATACGTAATCAATAATATTCATATTAATAATATTCCATATTCTAACTGCATTACTTATTTGAGTTGTTCCATCATAGAATTTGATATTTTGTTTTTACATTTGGCTCTAGTTTAAAAAAAATATGATATCCGAAATGTTACAACGGTAACAATAATAAATCACCATGTTACATGTAATAAGAAATCAAGACGCCGAAAAAGGACACCTTTAAAATATAGGGTAACCAACCATTGTGTTAAGTAAGTCTGCAGATATAGGTCTCATTATATAAAAATTGTAACCATTGTACTTAGTTGAATCAGAAAAAGATATCATAGCGGATAGAACATCCACAAATAAATTCCTATAGAAATATTTAGATATTCATGCATTTCTATTGGCTATGAAATTAAAGAGATATATTATAAGACTCTTTATATTTGGAGATACTGGATTGGGATATTCTACTCGAGGGTCACAAAATTTTGTAGCCTCGGGTTTAACAATATTTTGTGATCCGGAGGATAGAAAATCCCTATCCTTCATATCCACATATGAAAGAGTACTTTTTCTCTCATATCTCGACTTTTAATAAACATTTTACTACTATAATTATATATCCGTCAGTATAAAATAAATTCGGAAAATATCGCCGACTGCAAGTCAGTTATTCATTCATGAAAATTGCGTGATATTTTCAAAACACATCTGGTTGTTTGCATCTTTTAAAGTACACTCAGTCTAGTTTCTGGAAAGAAATGACAAACTTGTACCGAGAAATTAGTAATTTTATAGTAATCATACATGTATCATCTTATTTTTTGTGTGTGATTTGTTAGTAAAAATGCAAAGCATTCCGTTAATAAACTTACTGTCATTCTTACTTTCAGTATATAACCCTACCCTACATTTAGCGAGTTTGTTGAATGGAACACGCATTAAAGGTAGAACTTTATGTATTTTCAGGCATTGTTGGTTATTTCACATCATTCTCGCTAATCACCATTTATCTAGCCATTTACAGCTAACCTAATTAGAAAATACACTGAAACAAACATTTAATGGGGAAAAAATTATAGTATGAAAACTTCGCAAACTATTTGACCCTATCGCAATTCACAATAATTTCTATAACTGAAAGCGGTAATTTAGACAGCATCAGGGCGGAACATTTTATCAGATGTTGTCAGAAAATTTATACATTGGAATGAGCATACAGATATGAATTGTAATCTGGTTGGTAATTTTGGGTTAAACTCTTAATTATTTTTATGCCTATTTTCTATTAAACAAACATTATTAACTTAATTTTCATCGACCTTCCAATATAGTGTAATAATATGAAATTAATAACCTTTTGTTTGCTAGCGTCCGGACCGAAAGGTGAAAAGGGAGAATCTGGAACCCAGGGACTTAAAGGGGACATAAGCGCTCCGGGACCAAGAGGTCAGAATGGAGTGAAAGGGGTCAAAGGGGATATGGGACTTGTTGGACCTAAAGGGCCACCGGGGCTAACAGGTCAGAAAGGAGAGGTCGGCCAGCGTGGTATACCTGGAGCCATGGGTCCTAAGGGGTCACAGGGGTACAAAGGAGAGCAAGGTCGAAAGGGCAATAACGGACGACAAGGATTACCAGGACCAAGAGGTTTTATCGGGTCTCAAGGTCAGAAAGGAACAAAAGGAAATACTGGCGAAAAGGGAAATCAGGGACTCAAAGGATCCCCTGGATCATGTCAAGGTAACTAGAGAGTAGAACGCATCTTACCCAGTAAACTACAAATTAGAAATTTTTCGTGACTTTCTTCCAAAGAGTTTGTATTTAACATTAATTTCAATATACACTAGGAGAGTCCATTCGTGATTAATTTTAATGAAATTCAAAAGAAAACTTAAAGAGAGGTACAAAGATATGCAGGAAATATGCGTTTCTACTCAAGTGATGTTACAAGCTGTTCGAGTAGAATTGTTTAGAATTAGTTAAGTTCGCATTTTGTATTTTAAGAGTTGAAGCAATAACAATTAGGGGCATGCTGGCCATGTGTATAAATTGGAGAGGGTTCTTTTTCCTTTTGAACAAGGGCACACGTACCCTCAAATAGTCAGGTCGTTTGCTTTTCTGTCCGGATCAGCAATCAGTATTTATACTATTATAATTTTGACGTAACTATTTTTCAAACGTTTGTTTCTTGTTAGGATATATATCTCATTCCATGTTTTAATTATTGCAGGTGGGAACGTTTCTTTCTCCCTACAGACCGGCCTAAAAAGAATAAGGCAGCATGGCCAGAATTTAAGGTTTGATACATTGTATTGGAACAATGGTAATCACTTCGATCCTTCCACTGGCGTTTTTACTTGTCGTGTGCCTGGGTTATATCTCTTTATATTAACATTAACAGTCAATCCTGAGGAAAAGATCCAATTAAGTATAAACCTTAACGATCACCAATGGCGCTTTGTGACGGCAGACGGAAATAGAACCAGTGCCAGCACTTCCATGTCTGTGTCGGGATACTTATCACGAGGAAATACCATCTCTGTGGTCCTATTACAGCGAAGTAAACATTCCGCATCTACCTGTTATTTTGAAGGTTTTCTGGTGTCTTGAGCAGCAATAAAAGTATTTTATCTGTAGCACTAGTCTCTGACTTGTGTTCATGAAAAAATATTAACAAGGCAGAAGACAGGATAGTCAGCAACAGAAGGTCTGACATATACGTATGAGAACATATACCGTAATTAAAGTACAAATTACCAAAATTATCACAGAAAGCAAAAAATATAATGAATACAAATATACACAGAACTGACTGCATATTGATAAGTTTCTGGTAAGTAAATAAGTAAATATTCACTTATAGAAGGGGGGATAATATATCGGCATTGACAAATTGAAAAGTAAAACACAAACAACCAGTAGAACAATGGAAAAATGAATTCACATGGCACCATGAAAGTTTTTTTACAAACGTCAACGAAACTGATAACAGCCCTGAGAACTTGTGATTGGTCGTTTGATTATTGATTGCACATCAGGGCCATGTTTACCTAACCTATTTATGGCCATACCTTAGTACTTTAGGCATCTTTTCTTTTTAAAATATTTTTAAAATGACAGATGACGTCAACTGAGATGGATGTCATCCCCCTGTAAAAGGATATTTTGTAGGAAAAACATCAATGGCAGTGATGTAATCTTATATAGCAAACTTAATGCATCATTTTAACATTTTCATCAGTAGATGCTTGAATAGAAACGTGCCAGAATAGTTACTTGTAGTACAATGTAATATACTGCAACAATCAGATCAAATAAAGTTTTTATAAATGAGCATATAGTTAGCTGTCCAGTCGTCACTCTACATTATGCAGACATATGCTTATGAAAACACAGTTAGAAATTAAAACGTGCAACCTTTTCGAATATATCTTTGATTATACATATAAAGTAGCAGATAATCTAAGGAACACATTTTACCGGGAATGTTTATTCGGACAGGTTCGTTTCCAATCTGACCTGCTTCTTCCTACACGTAGGGTAGATCGCTTCAGTCAAGGGTCTTTGGGAGTTCCATAATAGGTTGCGACACAGTTGTTTTGTGTGCACAAAGACAATTCAACATGAATTTTTTCACCTTCTATGCAAGGATACAATTAATAACAATAAACATACCTATTTTAGCGGTAATCATATTACAGTGCTTTTCGCTGGACATGCTAAAGTTACATTGTTTTTGTTTAAATGACGAGTATCGTTTATGCTCTGTCGGCGGTGGAGCATCTTTAAGGTATTTTTCTTAAAACTAACAAACTAAGAAAAGTATATAGCAGTATATAGAAATCGTCTACGAAACCAGTATAGGACCAAACACTCAAAGCCAATCTACCAAGCTACGCTAATTCCTGCTATTCACTAGCCGTTCAATAGACATTTAAACATTGGAATTAAATTACTGTCGTCATCGTCATGAGAGGAACTCAGAAATTGTTTTAAGGTGAATGATCGTCTCAGTCTACTTCGGTTTAAGTATTTCATGTAAATTTTTCAAGCTTTAGTTATATCAAATATGGTGTTGCTGATAGCAGATAGTAGCCATGGAATATTTTTCAATACCTAAGCGTTCATTTTAAAATACAATAAACTTCTTACCCTCTGCTCGCACAGATAACTCCGTGAAGTACACTAAAAAGGAAGCTAAACAGTTAAAAACTTAATTTATGCATCTGGAAGCCTGTACAATATCTGTTATAACATGTATAAATTTCGGCGTTTTGTGGTGAAAAGTTTATAAGAGATATTTCCCTTTATGTCATTTTCCAGCAGGTAAACTTAAGTTATGTCCCTTTGATAAATAACAAAGGTTCATGGGAAACATTCTGCCATTGCGTGTCTGAAAATATTTTGTCAACAAATTTTGACTTTATACGTTTTATCAATAATTTTCACCTACCCACAAACTCCCAGTTATATTTTATTATATTAATTAAGTGTCTTTTGTATGACATTGATGCAGGCTTTTGGTTTTAATTTGTATAATTGTCATTTTGATGCTTTGATTTTTTGTGTGTGTTATAAATTGGTTGTTAAGCTGTGGAAATGCAGTGTGTATGATGAAACTTGTAGATTTGTTGTTTAATATTAGATTAAAAATTTCACCATATATTTCAATATGGTGGACATGTTCATTCAAATCCTTCTTATAGCTTTTTGTGAGCGGACTGAAGATGCATACAGATTGCTATGAGCTCCATCAAAGTTTACCCCCTAGAAACGAGATATGTTGCATAATGATCACGATATAAGGTCGACGCCATTTTTCACAAAATATACCGCACAGCCGGATAAATTTTCACGATTTTGAGAAATGGTTGAACGATATATACCCTTAAATCAATATCACAAAATTTTAAAACCAATAACAAGCACAGGCTTTCTGTCGCGTTTGGCATATTCAGTCGAAAAACTTCGTCCTAGATATACATGTATGACGTCATAGACAAACACATGATACATACACCCGACTGTGACTATGACATCTCTCTGATTAGACATCTCATTAACGCAAGAAAAAAGACAAATCGTCTTCTTACTCTTCTGATTAATATTCTAAGCGTACAGTTCGATGCTTCGTAATTGCTCTGACAAATGGTTGTTGTTTTAAATAATTGTTTAATCCTTTACTTACCTGTTAACCGTATAAGAAAGGAATCGTGAGTAAAATAATACATGTAGCTTGGCTCTTTCGTGTATTTGGTTACATTTAAATAGTGCTGAAACATCTGTCAAAGATAAGTTGCGAAATTGTATTTCTTCAGATAATGTTCAATAACTCTGTACTGATTACTAGCTTCTTAAACTAGTAAGTTCACATGGATTTTATTCCTTTTACAGCCATTGTATCACACTGACTTATATCGATTATCTGTCAGGGTCATTTAGGGGCGGCATTAAAGGTATGTGTAGACTTTGTGGCGGCGTGTAAATGTCTATATGTTTATTGATTATTACATTATAATAATGTTTTGTCACCTTGTAATAGTGAAACGTTTGCCATCAGTGCTTAGAAAACGTTGAGAAGAAGACAGTCAGTATGAAAGAAGAGACAATATAACATTATTAATGTATTCAATAATCATGCAATACGCCCTACCTGTACGGCCACCATTCGAAAGAATTGCAATTGTACTACATGTATTATTTTGCAAAGTGCTGAAGATGTTATGTAAAGGGTTTATGAATTTATGTGAATTAATCAACAATTAACGAAACTATTGCTCTCGAGTTGTAATATGCATGCCGCGCAGTGATATCAAGCGCACAATATAACCAATACATTCAATATTGTGCATTTCCTAAATATACAAGTATACGTTTAGTATATCCCCACATTAGTATTTTAACTCATCTAGATACAATATACTTTTTACACGATTTCAATAGTGCGTCATTCATTTGTTAAAACATCGTATGGAATTCTGTTCATTTAAAGAAAACCTCTGTATAAATAAATATCACCCATACTCTAGTTATAATAAACATTTTTATTGTTAATTAAGAAAGCAAAACTCCTTCAAAAGAGCAGTGAGATACCGAATGACGATTTCGCTTAATTAGAACAAGAGAGACGGTTTCTCCTCGCGAAAGATTCATCATACCTGTAACAGATATTGAGGTATAACCATTGGTGCCATACCCAGAATTAGTCACGTATCGCCAGGGGTGATTATTACGGTTAATGCTTAGGTGTATTTCCTCCCTAGGGTTGACAGTTATCGTTGATATAAATAGGTAAATCCCGGGTACGTGACAGGTAAAAACGCCAGTTGAAGGGTCAAAGTCATCGCCATCGTTCCAATAGACTGTCTCAAATATTAGAGGCTGGTCATGAGTGTTTAATCGTGACATTGTGGTACTCAATGAGAAAGATATCCTTGTACCTGTAAAATACAATTATCATATATCAGAAACTCGTGTTAGGTTTGATATTACGTAATAAATAATCAATAAATGCGAAAATAACAGAGACGAAAGGTAAACTAAATTCAAATGGATAACAATATGACAAATACTACTGAACAATTCGTAGAGTGTGATGTTAGCCTGATGCCATTCTGGCTTGCATATGGTAGCTGTCATTAGAGAAGACGTCTGTGCTTTTAAAACTCTTCCTTAACGTCACAGTATCAAAGTTATATATACAAGTATGCAAACACCTAAATAAGAAGTTAATTGAACTCATCTGTCTCCTCTGTGATTACCTTGGCTAGTTCCTGGTTTCCCTGGAACCCCTTTGGGTCCCCTAGGCCCAATTCTACCCATATCGCCTTTGTATCCTTTAGAACCTTGTCTGACGGGAAAACCTATTGGTCCCGATATTCCTTGACTCCCTGTGTCGCCTTTTGGTCCAGGTTTCCCCTTGTCCCCGTGTGGGCCCTTTGGGCCATTAGCACCTGGTAATCCACGCTGACCGACCTCCCCTTTCTGTCCTGCTATCCCTGGTGACCCTTGAGGTCCCATAATTCCCATATCTCCTTTGATCCCTTTATTTCCGGTTTGACCAGTTGGTCCCAGGATGCCTATGTCCCCTTTTATGCCCTGGAGTCCAGTGTCCCCCTTTTCGCCTTTTGCACCCGTCGCTGTTGTTGTACACATATTGATTTGACAGTAAATATAATATGAAGTTTTATCACATAACTGGCCCGTCTAGCCATGTCATACCTGCATGTCATAAATATCATAAGACACATGTGTAATAACACTATTATGACGTCACATTTATATTTGAAGTCATAATCTATAAATGACGTCGTATGATTGTCTCCGTAGACGGAAACAACGTCACATCCGAGTCGGATTTCTACTGTTTTATATAGCGACGAAATTAAAAGTTTCACTTATAATTAATTTACAAAAGTTAGGTGATAAATAGAATCTAACACTCATGACTATGTTTTATGAAATTTATCAAACTCGTTAAATAATGTGATATGCCACTCGCCTAAAGGCTCGTGGCATAACAAATTATTGAACTCGTTTGATAAATGTCGTATTACATAGCCACTAATGTAAGATCCTCTATTTATGAAATTTAAATCGACTGATTCCATATATATTCCAAAATTAGTTCCCATAAGGAACCTATTGAAAAGTCGATTTTTAAACGTTTAGATGAAAGAAACGAAAAGTGGTTATCTTAACTTGCAAAATTATGAAAACAGGTATTATGAACAACTATCAGTTAAAGACAAAATTGTTCGAGGTTAATTAAGATGATATTGTTAATTATATTACCGGTAATACCTTTAGCAGACGTTCCATTCCAGACATTCTGTAAATGTATGGTGGGTACATAAGCTGGGCATGAAAAGCAAAAAAAAGAAGCTAGCTTTTAAATGAATTAGATTGTATATACCGACAACTGTTACTGATATATCACAGATATTTACATAAACAGATACTTCTTATTTATGTCTATAAAATGTAAACACTTTTCATATTCATAGTTCTATGCGGTTTCCTTGAGATCTGCTGTGAACTCAGAAGGCTTTCCGCATCTGTCATACTACCTCTAACAAATCGTTAACTAATGTCAGTAACATGTACATACATAGTGGACCTGGACTGTGTCGAACATCGGTGACCAGGGCCCAGGATCATGAAAACACAGTTAGATTTAAGTTTAAACTTAGCAAAACATCAATGACGTAACTTTGTATAACGTCGTCTTTAATTGACTTAAATTTTTAAAATTTTAAATTTAAAACAGTTTTGGACTTAAGTCTGTTTCATGATCCGAAAGCCTGGTAGAACCTACGGCTAGTGGTCGGGGTACTGGGGTATCGTATTAGCCATAGAAAATTTTGGTTAAATATGTTCGCAAAATTTATCAGAACCTGCCTGTGAAGCTTTTAATTCATTTAGAAAAAATCATTTATTTATTCAAATAACATCACATATGCATGATTTTCATTCGTAATTTTTTCTAAAATATTACAGCTATATGTATCGTAATTTTCATACATACAATACTGGAAGAGATTTTGATATGTTATTCCCCACCAAACATTTTGATAATTATAAAACATGCAAGTTATAAAGTTTAATTTTACAAAGACAAATAATAGCTTAAAAAACACGAAAGCTTATACATTTTTTTCTATTCATTTCAATGATGGTGACAGCTTAGTTCATGAGATATCATGATTTGCAATAGATTACTAAAGAATCAAATATATTCGCCTAGTAATGGCACATACAGCTTTACAAAATCTTTTCATTTACCTTATGCCGCCATTATAAACTTTCTCATACCTGTTTCCTTCATTTAAGGTTAGAAATATATTACTAATATACCCGCTGATCTCTTGTTTGGTGTCACATTCTCTTCGTTGTTCCCATTGTATACGGTGTCCGCCTGGTCTGTATGTTTGATGATTTGGTCACTTCTTGAAAGTTAAAAGAATATGTCCTAATATATCACATAATATTCAGATTGTGGTTCTGTGTGGTTTGACATCCCTGGTTATGTGCAATTACTGTCACCATATGCGCAAATACATATATTGGCGATTTAAATATATTGAGATTATATATTTAGGATTTCCGAAACATTTGCGTTTGAGATTTCTCTGGAAAGTATGAGGGACGTTTTAAGGATTTAACGTACCTTCACGAATAATATAACTCGGTTTACGGGTACGCGGAAATGTCTTTTTCAAATATTAAGTGATCTACAGTATACTATCCGGATGTCAAATTTTATTGACATTAAACTTTTTTTTCGTCAATGAAATAAACAAATGGGAATAGCAATTGAATCATACAGTACATATTACCTTGATGTCATCAGATTCATATTCAGTTCTGCATATTGTTTTTTCACGTTCTGTAACTCGACGTTCATGTCCAGTACCATTCGTTTTAAATCTGCAACTTCCTGTTGTAGTGTAATACATCCGTGACCGTCCTGACCGCTGGCACGTAATACTACGGTCAGCAGTACTATAAAACCTATCCTGACGACCATGTTGAATCAATGTTACGTGAGGTCAGTGACGATAACCGTTTATATAATATCAACTTTTAATGTGCCGTCAATTGAATTCACGTACGCGTCTGTCTACCTCAATATAGTATTGCTCTGTTTAATTTTAAGGTTTTGAAGTCAACTCATACGGCTTGTTCTCTGCTATATTCGCATTTTAAGTTATTGTGATATTGAAGGTATTAGATTTGAATATTGTGTATAGATATTTAAGAAAAAAGGCTGACAAGGCCTCAACATAACTTGACCTTCTTTTTATCAGTAAAGGTGGGTTTAATAGCATCGTGAAATGTCCTCAAATGTTCCTATAGCTACCTACGGTAGATAATTTTCTTCTTTGCATTTATTTTCGTTTAAATGCGACAAAATGATATATTTGATATTCTACATTTCATCACATTTTAGCCTATAATATTTTATTTTAGTGTTTTATCGATATAATATACATTTTGCTCAATTTTACTGAGTGGTTTTAATATGAACTTTTGTTTGCCCGAGAAAATCATATTTCCCGAGAGCCCAATGAACTATTAGAATGATGTATGATAATTTATATATCAGCAATCTTACTATAAACGTATTTATTTTAGGGACAGTTTTACTTTTAGCGTTTTTCTGTTGTCTTTGAAGTGCTTATTGATGCACATGGTTAAATTTTGTAAAAGAGTATTTCTGGTAACCACCGATTCCCGCAAATAAATAGATATAAGCGTAAATAAATCATAATTATTTTTTGTATTATTTTTCATTTTCGCTTAAATTTGACTTCGCTAAAATTAGTACGTTTATAGTTCATTCCTACATTATTACACAGGATATATCAGTTATCATTTAACTGTCGAGTTTATTGATTAAAAAATTATTTTACGCTCGCTTTGGTCTTTAAAATCCCCCCTTATAATCTTAAGTTCTGTAATTACATCTCTTCTTCTGTGTGTTCGAAGTTTTCTATGTTCGAATTCACAATTTTTTAAAGATGTTTGTAATGTGTATGAAGTCTCCGAAAAAGTCCTAGAGCCCTATTGGATATCAGTGTTTAAAGATGTACAAACGAACTTCAACACAATATAAACTAGTTGACATGTATGGATTTTCTACTCTATGTTCACAGGAGTATTGAGAAGAAATATGATGAAAAATAGTGCCACACTATTAAATCGGAGTTATTTAATTAAGCATTAAATTGCCTTCTTGGGGGATTTATGGTCCTATAATTCTCCCAGGATTGCAGAAAAATTGATCATAACGCGTCTTAAGATAGGTAGACTGTGTCGTTGGTGGCTCGCGTTGACGATTTATATTCAGTGATACTGCGAGTTAAAACAGAGTGACCAAGGTCACTACGTACATACTGAGTGACCATATGCAGACTCAAATTGATAAGGCTTGAATCCTCCAGTGTTGTCCCCAAATTGATAAGACGCCCGTGTTAAAGTGGACATTAATGGTCAAACTGGACACATCATGTTTATTTCGTTTTATTTCGTTCTCGTCTTGACCGTGACCATTAACGGTCAAAATACGAAGAATTATGAATATCTCCAAAACGAGATAGAGATGTTGAAGACACTTGTGCAAAGTCTAAACACTGCACAACATGATCTACAGGAGCAATATGATGAGGTTCGACAGGAGTTAAAGGATGTGCGGTAATAATTCGCATCTCTCTTTTCAAGAAAATTTCCTTAAATAACCAGAAAATCACGTTTTACTCTTACTAATGAAACATTTTATATGTGTGGATTATTAGATAAGCAATATGCATCAACAAAAGTAATGATGTATTTAATTTTCGCTGGGATGAAATTTTCGTGATTTAGCGCGACATTGCTATGATCAAAATATTAAGAACACTCTTTTAGCCAGATTGCGAAATTTTAGGACCGCTAAATCATGATTTATTTTCGTTTTAGATCAAACCGTGAAAACATTGACCCACAGAAATAACCTGCTATATGGTTTCATGTTTCTATAAAGACCACCAGATACCTTACGCTGTTTTCATGAGCATCACTATAACAGAGGATCATTTGTAGATCATTTTAGTTCGCAATTTATGGATGCACTAAAAGCCTTTGATCACGAATTAATTTATTCGAAATATGTATAAATGAAGATGCGACATTCAAGTATTGAATACGCGTACATAAAGTGGTCTATAGTATATAAAGATAATTTACTTATTTTTTTCATTTTTTTTTTTTTGTAATTAATTACTGAAAAGGCAAAAGTACCACTTTGTGGCTGAACAACTGTCCAACAGAGAAAAAGAACATATCGGGTATGAAGTAGATGAGAATGAATACAAAGATCTCCGTGACAGATCAGGTAATTGAGTTTTTCTTAATATTTACTATTATATTGTCCTTATTGTTGATTTCGCATTGCTTATTTACACTTGCTGATTTCGCATTGCTTATTGTTACAGTTAAACCATTTACATGATTGTGTAAATGACCTTATCCTGCCCTGAGTGCTTTTCAGGATATGTCCTTCTCGTTCTCTAGGTTCTAAGAACGCGGCTGTGTGTCTGGGTTAACATATTTCAGATATCTAACCCTCGCATGGAGCCGGAAATGGTTATACCGTAATATTCATAATAAGACACAATAATAACCAGGAATAATACTTAATGCGAAAAAACTGGGTGCTTAACAGTAGCACGGCGGTATTTTCATACAAGACCAAATTGATATCAATCCTCATGTTTGATGCAACAAATATGTGCAACACTTTGTTTATCACGAAACTGGTCCTTTCCGACATGTTACACTGTCATGACAAACACGTGTAGCATCGTAAAAGAAATATGTAATATTTTTATCGTGGTCATAGGTATTAAGGAAATATTAATGATAATACATTATGAAGTTGCATTATTATTACGGTAGATGGAAATGTCACATCCGAACTGAATTTCGCCTCATCTCACAGTATGTAGAAATGTAACAAATTATTATTATTATTTTTTTTTTTGAATTGCCATTTATTGTTAAGACATTTAGTATCACACCCTTTCGATAACACAATGGTTTACCTATCTTCTGGGACCAATTTCACATCGTACAAACAGCCATATTTGTACGAGTACACCTATAATGTATCTGTTCGCGAAAACTCATGATGGATAAGGGAAAATATGTATGGGGAAAGTGTTGCTCATCTTTAATTTTGACTTTCAGCGGCCGTTATTCCATCGTCTGGTCATTGGAACATGTCAACCGGTAAGTACTAATCTACTAAGACTTTAACACAAGTCACGATGCATTGCATTCTGATGATTTAATGCTGCATTTAGTGTAAATCATTGCATTATGCTGTAATAAATTAAAAGGAATGTATGGGAAAACGTTAACGTAGCACCAGCGTAACGTTCAATCAACGAATTAATTCCTCATTCAAAAACAATATCATTGTTTTTGTCGCTTACTGTTATTATCCGTGTAATGACCTTTGCAATCAATAAAAGCGTAAAATGAATCTAATAATCATTGATATGTCAATTTCATGGTCCTTTTAACTTTAAAATGGGGTGAATTGATCCCTCTCACCTATTTAAATGTTTTTCATATAATTGATGTACGTGTGTATTTTTCAGCTAGTACACCTTCATTACAACTAACGAAGGGAACTAAAGGTAGGGACAAACTAGTAAAGCTGCAATTTAACCACTGTAATCAAATCAAATTATATGAAATGTATAACTGCCGTGTAAGTTAATAATGAGTTTCCTTGTAATAGTTGATCTCATTTCGTTCTGGTTATTTTATAATGTATAGTGCTATCTACTTAACATCTCCACCTGGCCAGAGTATGATGACTTATATGTGTCGTCAGTAATTCATAACGGATCTTTTCAATCAATGAAACAGGTGAAAAGGGCGAGCCTGGGACTCCAGGGTTTCCGGGACCGAAAGGTGACGCAGGAGTAGCTGGTCCCATGGGGCCGAGAGGGTATACTGGGTGGCAAGGACATGTTGGACCACAAGGACCACCAGGTGCTAAAGGTAATCAGTTTCTTACTTTTATTAAGTAATAAACTCCTGATAAATGGCGGGAAACAACTAATCTACTATCAGGTTTAAATTTAACCTTTTTTTGTCTAATGAAAATATCTAATATAACATTAGGAAAGTGTCTATAAATATGACGCTAAAGTTTCTATACAAAGGACACAGTGGATACAATGGAGTACCCGGGCCTAAAGGAGAACCAGGGTTATTAGGACTACCAGGTCAAAAGGGGGAGCCGGGCTATAATGTACCAGGTAAGCAATTATTTGTCTCTATACTTTCCAACTGTTTATAGTATGTAGCATTGACTAATATTGGACAACTTCCCCACATTGGGAGAAAGCCTGTCGTCGGAAATGCATTCATTCATAATACAATGTGTTCCTTCCATTTGATATCTGTATACAAATTACAGGTAGAGTATGAAAACTTTCAAGTATAAACCTTGTAAAGGTAAATACCCAGAGAGCATCCTTTGGTTCATTGATAACGATTTATTTATTTAACACATCATTTTTTTAAAGTAAATTATTTTTTCAAAGTAAAACTGTTGAGTAAATTCTTGCTGCAACTTTAGCTAAATAAAATTTCATTATGCATAATGAGAAGATATTCAGTACAATTCGCAGTAATAGGACTAAAATGCTTACATTAAAGGGATTATTTGTCCACGCTTTCGCTAATTTTAAATAACTTCCCAGTAAAACCCTTTTACTCATGTTAGAGACATGTACGATAGTAAACTAGCATTAATTTCTTGTTTAGTCGCCAAGTCCTCCTTCTACGTCACTAACCACGTGAGCGTCCAATATTCTCACCAGACTATCACAAATGCAAACCCCATCTCGAATGTCGGCGGACACTACAACTCAGCCACCGGAATCTTTACCTGTTCTACACCCGGCGTCTACTTGTTCAGTTGGTCTCTTGATGTCTGGCACGGGCAAAACGTGTTCTCCCATCTCGACGTCAACGGGAAATCGATTGGAGAACTTCGCGTACAAGGATCCGCTTCATTCAATACAGGGTCTCGCGTGACTATCGTAACATTATCACGTGGTCAAACAGTACAACTGAAATTGACTACTCAGGATCGCACCAACGACCACGTGACCACTCATTTCATAGGAGCTCTTCTGCATTAGGAAACACATTAAGTTCAGTGTGGTATGGTTCGCGATGATGATTTTGGTTGAGGGATTCTTGGCTAGATAGTCAATACATATATTTATTATAATAAATCCACGATGTCAGAAATAGAATCTTTTGTAATGTGTTTACGTAATTGTTCCATCACCGATATCTTTTTTTTCATCAGAGATGTTTATTTACAAAGCTATGACTATTGTCATGTTAAGAAATACACTTTTTCTTGCTTTGTGTTTTTATGAGATTAATCTTATTGTAACAGACATGTTTGTAATAGCTGACATATAACAAAACCCTGTAATCCTCGTAATGCTCGGGACACTCGGATAATCCTAGATAATGATGGTTTTTGATGATCAAAGAGATGCAGATACTAACACAATTGCATTTAAAATCATCCTTTATCACATAGCTGGCTCGTCCAGCCATGTCATACGGCCATGTCGTAAATATCGTAAACCACATGTGTAATAACACTATTCTGACGTCATAGGTAATTTTGACGTCTAAATCTATATATATATATGATAAAAATAAGAAATAAAAACAGTAACGACTGACTAGTGAACGCTTTCGCCCCATTCAAGGGAGCTCTTCAGACAAAAATCCTTACGGACGAAAATCTATAAGAAATAAAAACAATAACGACTGACTAGTGAGCGCTTTCGCCCCATTCACTATTCAGTCGTTATTGTTTTTATTTCTTATATATATATATATATATATATATATATATATAATGCTTTCATAAACCTTTTCAAACCTATGTACCTGTCCAATACTGGACAAATACTAGGAATTCAGTAATAGTTTCTACTGTATTCATACAATGTATTACTATTACTCCAGAGTGCATATGTCGGTAGTTGGTACGAGTGTTTTCTTAGCTTTTTCATGTGAGAGGAGCAGACGACTTCTCTCGGTGAACTTTTTCTACAACGAACGATAAATCATACCACTAACACGATCATATCTTTATTTCATTCGTCTCTTCGTCGACAATGTTATAGTTAGTGTTAAGTCTTTCTAATTTCACGATTTCATGTTTTCGTGAGAAATAGCAAATTGCACATAGAAAAATTGACAACCTGACTGTGCTATCTATATTTCGTAACTCTTTTTCAATGGAATCCTAAGATTAAAGTGCTTTTCAACTTGGTTGTCATTTTCTATATACATGTACATTAGAATTGAGTTTATTTAAAATAAATTATTAAAAGAATTAGGGTGGTCAGATTGCATTTACATTGTCGCAAACTATTCTTCGGTTTGCCTTCATAAGAGAGCTCCGACACCGTTTGGAATTATTAACAAGAGTTAATTAACACATTTAAAAATTGCTTTAGTAGCCTCCTATTTTAGTTTCTGATATTTTTGGTTTCCTCACAAGTGCAGTTCCGCCATTTTTACTCATAATGGCACTATTGGGTTTAGAACCCACAAATCTGACACTCTTGCTGCTAGATTTCACATGACCAGAACGAGGTCTGTCCGAAGATTTCTGATTGGATGTTTCTACGGACGCGCTGTGACGTCGCACAGTTGCCATCTGTGTGATGAATGGGGTGAAGAACTCTTCTTCGTCGTCTGTTTCCCCTTCACTTTCGTGTACCTTTTTAGATTTAGGGGTCATAGATTTCTCTCGTTTCGGTTCCTGGTCTTCCTCGGCTTCTAGGCGAGGTTTGTGATAGGACCAGCCGATTTGTAAGTCTGTCTTCTCCTTCTCCGTCAGCTTTGAGTATGGTCTAACCGTACTCTGAAATTCAGGTGGATCTTTCTCATCCATTGTTTTATTCCAGATGTTGCGTTTCTTTTTCGATTTAACCGTAAAAGCGTCTATCGTCATCAATGTCGAGGGCGTCCGAGCTTTTGTTCGCAATTGCCTCATGTAATGAGGTTTATACTCGTCCGCAATAAATTCTTCGTTCATCGCCTCCGCATGAATTTTTGCCTTTGCCATTCTAACATTTTCTGGAGAGGGGGGACGTTCAACTAGAATGATGGGGTCATAGTTCAATACTTGTGACGTCTGCACGAATTGTTTCTTCTTGAGCCTCATGGTGGCTTCCATCCGACGGATCTGAGAATTGATATGACGGTATTGTTTTGTAAGTTGTTGGTCGGGTTTGGTATATGTGTCGAGGAGTGTTGAGCCGTATTTACTAAAGGCGGGGTTTCGGGCGCCATCTACTGCGCGCTCCCTTTCTATCAACATCCGTCTTGACGATACGTTGATGAGCTTCACATCTCGTTCGATATTCCTGTAGAATAGGAAAACATCGTTAGTATTTGATGTAAGTCGAGACATGAGTAAAATGATAAAGATACTTATGTTCTAAATTACTATATTAACAAGGTGGATGCACCTGTAAGTCTCCATTTTCGGTCAATATTCGCACATGAATTTATAAAAGTAACATTCACATTATGTTGTTATGTAGAGATACTCTGTATAGTAAGTATCAAGTTAACATGTTCGAGATTTTATTTCAAATTAATATGTAGTTTTCCAGTCGAATTATCATTGACATATATTTAACAAGAACTCATACATGATAAATAACTGAAAAAGAAAACAAACATGATCAGGCATTAGCAGATTATACTTCTTGTCGTCGACACAAAATGTGGATAAAATGGCCTTTGGTGCATTTCGAGATAATAAGGCATCATGATAAAACGTATCTAAATACTGATGTAGACTCTGGTAACTAACTCTGCTATGGTGAATCCAGAAAACTACATCTGTATATTGGGTGTATCGATGAATGTAAAAAATGAGAAACACGGTGATATTCATGATTTTAAGGAAAAATTATCAAGATGCAAATAGCGGGACGTCCGTAAGGCATAACCAAGCATTTTAGATTCTGGATCTGCCATTGCACGGACCTGGCAACAGATTTGTATCAAGGATTGATTCCTCAGTCATAAACAATCCCGAGTTTCCTATGACCGCGGCACTGGCCTCCAAAAGACAATAGTCTTGTAGAGACAATTAAATGATGTCATGGTGTCGGGGTCAGAGGTTAAATCGGGATATTCCTACACCATCAAAAGCCAACATAGTGCAGCAAAGGTGTGTTTCTTCATATATTGGCCCATTATGTTAATTTCCCAAAATGAAAAATATTTTTTACGTATAATAATAAGTTATTTTACCCTTTCTGTTAACAATATAATTAATAATGTAATTTCATAGATGAACTAATATGTATATCATGTTTTTATATGATCACATGAGTAGAAATTTGATATATGTTATGAACTACATATTGACCTTTGTGAATCCTAAAAAGTATTCATAAAACACACTGAACCTATGGTATATCAACAATGATCCAAAACAATGAAGAAACGGACTTTGACAATGCGCATGCACTTGGGAAAACAGTTTATGTATACCCGCATATTTGGAAAAAAAACGGAATGTAGAATGGAATATTCATATTACTAAGATGAATTGCTTGCAGTAGCATAAATATTGCATACACTTGAGGAAACTTTAAACGCTTATTCTTAGTACGTAACAACGTCCAACTTTAACACGAATACGCTAATTGCAAGATGAATCGTTCGTCTTAATCTTCTAGATTATATTTCAAATTTAGCATTGCAGAAACCTTTTAAACTTTACAAATGCAAAAATAAATTTCCTATTAAGTTCAATTCTATATTCCGTTGTATATTTTATCCCACACCCCACTCATACAAATATCCAGTTTAAAAACATCAGGAAAAAGTACTTCATTCTTATTCGTGACGTCATTCGTATTAGTGCCCACATACTGTAAACGTCACAAATAAGATCACCTTCTGAAGTGAAGGTGATCTTATTTGTAATAATTACTTCATTCATATTCGTGACGTCATTCGTATTAGTGCCCACATACTGTAAACGTCACAAATAAGATCACCTTCTGAAGTGAAGACTCACACAACACGAAGCATATATAAAGTTATGTAGCGCTCAAATATAGGATAAGCTCAGGAATATACATCTTATCAGACATGATCATGTAGGGATTTATGTGAGGGTGAAATTGCCTTGCATATAATAATAGGAACGGAAATTCATCTAACATAATTAATATCGTTACGTGTATAAGCGCGCTGGGAAAAATACCTCTTTTACAGCAAAATTGAACATACAAGTATATAGGTGATCATACCTATCGTAATCCTCCCTGAAAAAATTCATTAGTAACAATTTAAATAATCTAGATAGTTCCATTCTAATTTGTTAATTGGTCTGGAATCGTCTGGAATTAGAATTCCTAGCAAATTCCCTTAAATTTACAATGTAAAATACTAAATATATATATATATATATATCGTGAATTATTTTTCTCTTATACATACGGGTTTAATACTGGCAAGCCTGGTCTAGTGCAATACACTCATGTCGCCTCAGACTGCCTTACTTGCTACCCATGTAATACAGCCTCTGACGTCACGTCAACAAAATGACTATTTTGTCGATAAAATGTTAACATTTTTTATAGAAACAAGGCTGGTATTTATTATACTAGATGCAATTAACAGTATTTGCGTTAAAACGATTACGTAATTTTCATGTATGGAAAATTGACTTTGTTGCGTTTTTCTTCGAACTTCTTTCAAAATGGCGAGATGTCCTAGTTGTGAAATTGCAATAAAACGTCGAGGCATGAGAGAAAAATACTCTTTCATATGTGAGTAGGAAGGGCAGGAATATTCTACCCACGGAATCTCAAAACGTTGTAGAAACTTCGGCAAACTTGGGGTTTTTCAACATTTTGTGATCCTCGGGAGAATATCCCTATCCTTCATATCTACCACTGAAAGAGCCCTATAGTGTCTTCACTAAAGCCTAACTACGAATACTGTAGTAATCAATTAAATGTTGTTTTTCATGTAAAAAGTATATAAAATACAAGTACAATTCGTCTCTATACAAAAAAACAATACATATATGCAATAAATTATTCCTATTTTCTAAAGGTTAGTATTGAAATTACTTATTCTATTAAAGCATGAAAACTCACGTCTAAGGTAATTATGATAAGTACTAGGTTCATCAATGTACATGTTCTATTTTACACAAATCATGAACGATCATTCTACTAAGAGAACCATTCCTGTTCAATTCTAAATCAGCTTCCTACGTATTTGACTAAGTGATTAAATTTTATAATGACATTAGAAATGTTCATACTTCCTCGGCATCTTTACTGTTCGCCTCCGGGCCCCAAAATCCAATTAATCTACAAAACACAACATACCATACATGAATATGACATTGTTTCCCATTTAGAAAAAAAAGTTTAATAGATATTTTTTTTAAAGATGCTCCACCGCTTACAAATGGTATTTTTTCAATATCAAAAACAACAGCAGACGATTTAGTATTTTTCTTCGGTTACAAAAGTTACTAATTTACACCATTACCACCATTGAAAAGTTTGATCTTCTAATTTTACTTCAAGTTAAAAATATAAAAAAAAAATATTTAATTGCATCTCGAAAAAAATCCGTGGCACTATATCCTATATGGAATAGAGTAATGATTGCGCATGCACCAAAGGCAAAATAAATTATCTTATATTATTTTTTGTGTGTAATTAGACATAATATAAACACAATTAAACACCAGTTATTGTTCAAATGATGCATATCATTTATACTCTGTCGGCGGAGGAGCATCTTTAAGTGTTTTAAAGCCAATGTAAAAAAAAGAGAACCTTATTTTTTTACTTTGATTCTTTGCTGCAATGCATGTCGATTTCTATTCACGTAATATTTTGAAGTGTTTTAAAGTCATATTTTTATAATTTTTTAATTTAGCTGGACCATGCTGATTTTAATGCCTAACGCACGCTCCTCCGGCACTTCTGGTTCTACATAGCTTCTGTAAAACATGTAAGTTCTTTGTAATATGTCATCTAGAGTATTATTTTAAATTGTCTCGGTTGTAAAATACTGACATGTCTGACTGAATGCTGACTGTGTTGCTGCAGCGCCTTGTCACACCCCAAAGTTTTGTTTAAATGATACTGACGTTCAATGCAGGTCATACCGCAAAGGAATCGATGAAGAAACTGGAAAATAAAATGAAAAAAACTATTGGGTTAATAATATGATCATCCTCGATACTCTAGGGGTTACTATTATTGTCATTATAAAGTTAGAGGCAACAGAGCAGACAGGTAAGTTAGTCATTAGATGTACATAAAAAGAATCGTATAACGTGAAATTGTGGATGACTGTACATGTGTGGCTTTGAAGTTGGGCGATGTTCTCTCTGTGGTTTTCACATGAAGTCTTTGCAGGCCTGTGGACTTTTTGTATTGGACTGCCTTCGGTTTTACTATGGGATAGTACAACAGAAATAGTAACCCCTGAGTATCGAGGATGTGAAATAAAAATTCTTAAATTTTTCAATGGGAGTTATGTCCCTTTACCAATGATTCGTCCGGATACATCGCTGTATTCAATATTTAGGACGAATTTTTAAAAGAGAGAGTAAAAAGAAACTAGATACGCATGTATAATTAACAAGTAAGAAAGAAGGACAGAGAACACAACCCAGAAGAACGTATATAGAAAACCGCGGATCAAATTAGACTAACTTTTAGGAATCGTGAATCGAGCTACTACAATGACATTCATAACTGACTAGACCTATTACAATTTCAAAGAATCAAAACTCTTTAAGGGCCTAATTCAAATGTGAATGAATTATTATATCTGTGCTTCTCCAGACTAATGAAATAGAGGTAAAACCGTGCTTTTATAGCTAACCGGCCAGTTGACAGTATTTAGAAAGAACCAATAGAAACACAGGATAGAGATGAAAGTGAAAGTAGAATTTATATATAGATATTTTTTTTATGCCCCCAGGGGGTGGGCCAGGACCAAAATGGATATGATATTAAAATGCTATATCATGCTTAGTAAGTCAAACCAAAGCTTGATTCATATCCTATGAGTATCGAGCAGAAAATGCTCATAAAAGTTGTTTTCCCTATATTAAACTATAGTAAACTTGACCCCCACCCCAGGGGGAAACGAACAGACCCCCAAGGGTAATATAAATTCACAATTTTTGTAAAGGAAGCATAAGACCTTTTTATCTATAAAGAGTTTTTTATTCCAGCAACATATGTGAGAGAGCAATAAGTTTTTGAGAAATTATAACTCCATTATTAACCCCCTATTGTGGCCCCTCCCACAGCGCTCCTAGTAAGTGTGGAGTATAATATAATTCACAATTTAGATTGGCCTTGTAACCTTGGAAGTTTTAGTTCAAAATTTCATTGAAATTGCTTCAGCGTTTTTGGAGAAGTCGAAAATGTAAATTGTTTATGGATACACGACGCACGACGTACGGAAAAAAAGGCGATTAGAATAAGTCACTTGAGACTTCGTCTTGACCTAAAAAATAATATCCTAAATTCAGTCGCCTTTTATGGCCATGCAATAGGCACAGCATGACCAATTCCAACGTCCTGCCTGCAGGACATGTTTACTTTTAAATTTTGTAAATGAGTGAAAGTCTAAGTTTAAAGGATATAAAAGTAACATAACGCTTCAATTCAATTTTCATCGGCAAAATCTAAATTGATAGTATGAGTGGCTTTAATACGCATTTTACTTGAAGGTTTACTTAGGTTTTTGTCCAGTTAAAAAGTACTCCTCACAAAATTTTGGCATTTGAAGCAGAGTAAGTGCTGAACAAGCAATTACTATGTCCACAGAAAGGTCCCTTAGCATGCATTTATGATTAGGGCGCTTTCAGCAGGGTACACGCGTATCACCCGTTTCAGGGTAAGTTTTGACCCGTAGCCTGGCTTACGATTTTGCACAAAATCAAAAAGGAATACAATCATTACAAGATGTCCAATAGGGCCTTAACAGTCATCTGACTGTAAAAAGCATATATAGTAGAATTGAAATACACGGCAAGTTGTATTTTATGTTTAGATTGTAGCATTTTTACCTTTGTGACCTTGAATGAAGGTCAAGGGTCATTCATTTGGACAAAAGGGATAGCCCTTCATTGCATCATGTTACAGGCGATGGACGATGGGTATCCTGTCCCCATTGGTTTTGGGTCAGGTTATCAGGAAATTGGACATCCTCCATGAATTATCAATTTTATAAATGCAGGATGAGAATAATTACCATTCATAATATATCATATATACGCTCGAAGGAATAAGTAATTGACGGAACGCTAACTATTAATAAAACCCTGCACGTGACTTTGGTTTTTGTATTGTGTATTTCTACGTGTGTTTGCTCCGCCATACAACGACTGGAATCATGTGCGTGTGCGAGCACGAGGCGCGGCTAAATATACTGCTTTTCGATCATTCAATTAGTGTACTTATAACAGGCAATACGTTCAATTAGGTATATTATGACATTTATTTTACGAATGAAACCGAATTGAAAAAAATAATTGTTACAATTTTGTCATTTAAATGTATTTAGCAGCAGCCAATGGTTATTATAAGAGTTGTAGTTGGGATGTGTACAACAGACGAAAAAACGAAAAAATTACCAGAGGTCAAAAAAGTTCCAAGTGAAAAAAGTTATAAAGGTAAATGGACTTTTAATTAAGGATTGATTGTTAATTTTGTTGCTTGCATTGGCTGATGAAGTTAATCTCGTGCAAATGAATTGGACTGCGAATCAGTTCATGTACCATCACTGCACTAGATTAACTTCCTTCATCAGTCAATGCAAGCAATAAAAACTGATAATCAATTCTTATATTTACGTTAACCAATTTAAAATTTTCAGCTGTGATAAAAGTCAGTCTATTGTAAACCCTATAGAGGTAGGCAGTGCTGGTAGCCCTGCTTAAGTCCCCATGAATATCATTAATAGATATGATATTTGAATATTCCCGCTAGGTAAACAGGAAGTTGTGGTAACCTGTTGAACCCTTTGACAGAAAGTTTGTTATGTTAGCACGTGTATAATATTTGGATCGCGGGGCTGAGTTAAATTAATAGTTGTAAGTTTATAAGAGTACACAGTAATTAGTTATTTAATAACAACCATATATATATTTAATAAGGCTGTGTATTAATTTCATAGGTAGCATTATTGTGGTTGATTATATAGTGTTTGCCTTAGACCTAGTACCGATTTGTAAGTATATTTAAAGGTCAGTAACGTCGGGATTTGTTTACTTCAATGGCTTTGACAGCCAAAGAAGTTTAGATTTTGTTGTTTTAGGGCATGTGTCCTAAACTAGGTGACCAGAAAATAATCAGTAAATTATTACCGGCAGTCCTACTTAGTATCGACTACATGTGGATGTTCTGGAAAGCATGGACAGGGACATCGCACGGTCTATGCACGTGTTAAACTAGGTGACCAACTTATTAGTAAATTGTTACCGAATAGGTATGGGTATGGTAGGGACTACGTGGAATGTTCTGGAAGGAATGACAGGACATCACGTAGTTCACACACCTGTTTAACTGCGCAGTATAGTTTGTGCAAAATGTGCATATTACGGGCGGTTCTTTCCCAGCCTCAACCAAGTCCAGTCAGAACATCAAAACATTTCTATTTTGTAAAGCCTGCATCAGGCGCCGGTAAGGCTGTATTCTGAATTAAAATTAGTAAATTTTGACAGTTTATGATGAGCTGGGTAACCTTTGGGGCAAGCATTGTCCCAACGGCACGTGCACCAGTCACGTACCCAGTCATTATAAATAGAGGGCCGCGATAGCCCCCAGTCAGACGGAGACTGAAATGAGACGGAAACTAGACTGAAATTAGACGGACATTAGACGGGAATAAGACTGAGACTGGGTACTTCCGCCTCACATACACCTACGACATCGCCTCCTCTAGGGCCACACACATGAGAGAGAGAAAGTGAGAACTCTTGTCTACACTTTGAATAAAAGCCGTCAACAAGCATCTACCCTACTCCTTGTCGTCATTTCGACCAACACAGCCATCCATAGGACGACAAGGTGGGGTAAGGGCTATGTTATTTGGTGCTGCATGACCAGGCTCTTCAATATAAAGAAGAAAAGAAAGAACCTGAAGACGAAGAAACAGACGGCTAAAGGTAAGCGAAATTTCTCTACTTTTGATTAGTACCTCTAGTAGCTGACCATTTTTAATGTTGTTTAGGTATTTAGTGGTATAATATTTGGTTAGTTAGAAACCAGGTACTGTCAGTATACATATTTTTGGCAATATTTAAAAAAAAAATATGTCTCTCTCAATTTAGATGTAGACATGGCCCAATTAACTGAGCGTATGGCAGGTCTAACACAGACAGAACAAAATCAAAATATGCCCACAGATCAGAATATTGCTCATGACGATAGTGAGGTAGTGTTCAGAAACATGGCGCAACATTTTAAGAACTTCTCTGCGGCTATGACAGCGTAGGCAGTTTTCCAGGTCGTTAGGTCATTTGAGGGTGACCCCACTAAATTCAAGACCTGGATAAAAGAAATAGAAAAATACGCGAAATTAGTAGGGCTAGATGACAAGGAAATCCCTAATGTAGCGTATCAAACAAGTGTAGGTTCAGTAGGGGATTTTATCAAACGATATTTAGACGATTTAGAGGGGAGATCTGTCTTGGGAGAACCTTAAGAAACTCCTCAAACAAAGATTCGCTGACATAACAGATTCGCATCAAGCTATGGCCTTATTACGTAAAAACGACACAGAAACAGGACGAAAGCGTCCAGATATACGCTGAACGACTCCTGCAAGTAGCAGAAGACGCGTATCCTGATGCCCAGGAATGTGAAAAGTGCATTGTTCAAAGACAATTAGTTAACGCCTTTTGTGATGGGTTGCATTTCGACTATGTTAAGATGAAGGTTATGCGCGAGGACCCAGACACATTAGAGAGGGCGGTACATATAGCTATGCGCGAACAGAACCTTAGGAAAAGGTTCAATCTAAGACAAGACATGAATAATGACAATGACATAGTCTTAAGGCCTAGACAGGAACATGTATATGACCCTCAGGTAGCCCCTACGCAAGACATACACTTTAACCTTAGACATAACGAAACTAACACGAGGCGAGAAGTACCAATGGACATTGACCACACCAGACAGAGACAGTGTTATAAATGTAAACAAAACAATATCAATAAGACATAGACCACGCCCAGTACCTGACAGGAATAGTTTTAGGGAAACACAGAGGCAGGTTCCCCTTAATAGAGCCCCTAGAAATAGGTATTCAGACAATAGCAGATATCAGAACCAAAGACAAAATAGGTCGTATAGTACAGGTAACAGAGTGCAAACTCAGGACCCCCCACAAGTGCAGTCATTAGGTCGAAATAAACAAAGATTACAATTCAGATGTTTTTCAATGTAATGAAGAAGGTCACATAAGAAAGAACTGAACCCAATTAAATAGAAAAGGTAGGCCGTTAAACTAAAGACCTCGCTTCATAAGGAAACCGATGGGGCGAGGTTGAAAAGAAATAAGAAGCATGTGTCTAAGAAAATAGAAATATCAGGTAACCCAAGTACAACTGTGATAAAAATAGGTAAACAAAAATTAAGAGCTCTCTTAGACACAGGTGCTGAGGTTTCCATAATCAGCAATAGGATTTTTAAGATGTTACCGAATAAACCACGACTAAGAAAAGAAAGCATGACTCTCCAATCAGTCAGCAGTACACCGCTCAAGGTAATAGGTTCAGCAGACATTTCATTTCAAATAAGACATTTGACCTTAAGACATAAATTTTATGTTGTTGATGGCATGAACAGAAACTGTATCCTTGGTTTAGATTTTCTTAAACAAAATGGCGTTAGAATGTATTTTGACCTTGCATGTATGCGTATAGGTAAGACCTATGTTCAATTAGAGGAAGACATACATATTGCCTCAATAATAAGGACTACCTACAAGACATTGTTAAGACCGCAAACGGCAACGGTATGTCAGGTAAGACTCCCAAGAACTTTTAAGATACCAGGATCAAAGCTCTTAGAGATATCACCAAATGACACTTGTATATATGATGAACCTGGTTTGACCTTACAAAACGGTGTAACAAAGGTCACGAACCCTCGCAAGATACCTATCTTGATACTTAACCAAACAAACAGGACGATTAACCTAAAACGAGGAAGTGTAGTAGGCAAAGCACTGGCCTTAGAAGACAAAGACATTTCAAGTATAACTGCGACAAAAGACGATGACAAAGACGAAGAAAACTTTAAGGAGGTAGATATACCAGACGAGTACAGTGCTGAGACACTAAAGATATTAAGAAGAAACAAGGATCTATTCGCCAAAAAGGATTCTCAGCTTGGACATACAAAAACAGTTAAGATGCATATAGAAACAGGAGATCACAAACCAATAAAGAACCGACCTTACAGGACACCCCTGAAGAAACGTCAAGTAGTGGACGAGGCTATAGATGAAATGTTAAAGGCAAAGGTCATAGATAGGTCTAGAAGTCCCTGGAGTTTTGGTTTAGTGGTAGTTGATAAGAAAGATGGAAGTAAGAGAATGTGTGTAGATTTTAGGAGTTTAAATAAGATTGTTACCCCGATGTCAGTACCTCTTCCTTTGATAGATGACATTTTGACCCTCTTAGGACACTCAAGACATTTCACTACATTAGATTTGAAAAGTGGATATTGGCAAGTAGAACTCGACGAGGAAAGCAAACAAAAGACAGCTTTTGCCTGTCACAAAGGACTATTCCAGTTCAACAGAATGCCTTTCGGACTAAGTAACGCCCCTGCTGTCTTCCAAGAACTGATGAATATTGTCTTACAAGGTTGCGAACAATTCGCCACAGCGTACCTTGATGATGTCATAATTTACAGTAGGAAAACCGAAGAACACTTGAAACACTTACAGATAGTCTTCAACAAATTAAGACAACATGGACTCAAACTAAAGCTTAAGAAATGCACTTTCTTCAAGAAAGAGACGGAATATCTTGGCTTTATGATTACGGACAAAGGTGTAAAGCCGGACCAAAAGAAAGTTGAAGCTATTAGGGCCTTACCAACCCCTACTTGCGTGAGAGATGCAAGAGCATTCATTGGAATGTGCGGTTACTACAGGAAGCACATCCCCAACTTCTCAAAAATAGCGGGAATGTCTTACAGAACTAACCAAGAAGTATGCTAGGTTCAAATGGACTGAAGAATGTCAGAAGTCATTTGACTATCTTAAAGAAAGTCTTACAGTAGTACCTCTGCTAGCATACCCAGACCCAAACCAACCATATGTGCTTTATACAGATGCATCAGACACATGCATAGGAGCTTGTCTTACACAGAAGACAAAGGAAGGTGAAGAAATGCCACTTTATTACTTGTCACATAAGCTTAGCCCAACACAGCGCAGGTGGTCTGTGATAGAGAAGGAAGCATTTGCTGTGGTATACGCTCTTCAGAAGCTTGACAACTACTTACACAACAGTTCCTTTGTAATAAGAACGGACCATCGCCCACTTTCTTACATATTCTCAGACAAGAAGACATTGAATAAGAAACTCTCCTTATGGTCCCTTACTGTAGCGTCTAATAATTGTAAGGTAGAATATATTGAAGGTAGATTTAATTGTTGCGCGGACTTACTATCGAGACTACCAACAGATACAGAAGAAGAAGCTGAGGATAAGCAAGGAGAAACCCAGGAAACTAAAGACATTCATGATGTCTTGGACGTAGATGACCGAGCCTTAGAGATTGGAGCTCTCAACTCTAACAAGTTTAAGCCAAGAGACTTTGTCAGTAGTACAGTTGATACTCCAGACGATATTGTTAAACCTCATATGGATCTCCCTAAAGACATAGACATAAGAAAAACTCAAGACAATGACGAAGACATATCAAAGCTGAAACTTAGACTTTGTAATGGACAAGCAACCAAGAGTGAGGAGGAGCGCTTCTTGGTTGTAGATAACTTAGTGTATTATTTGTCAAACGCGGAATCAGATGACCCGGTCTTGAGACTTTACATTCCGAAGGAACTTGAAGGAATGGTGATAAGGCAGTACCATGATTTCCTAGGTCATATGGCAGTTGCAAAACATATGACGTAATAAGAAAGAAGTATTATTTTCCTTTATTATACAAGAAGGTTCACCAACACATTGAAAAGTGTGTGACTTGTCAGACAAGAAGTCACAGTAACCCTCATCCTCCTCTTCAAGGCAGCCAGATACCCCCATACCCTTTTGCTAAGGTAGCAATGGATTTGTCAGGCCCTTATCCCCAGACATTATCAGGAAACAAATACATCGTGTCGTTCATAGATGTTTACTCTGGCTTTCCGGAAGCATTTCCAGTCCCTGACAAATCAGCAACAAACATTGTACATCTTATCTTGGAAGAACTGTTCCCAAGATATGGTAGCGTATTAGAACTGGTTACAGATAACGGTTCAGAGAATATCGCTAGATCAGTAAAGGAGACACTAGAAGCATTGAATATCCACCATGTTACCACTTCTTATCATTGCCCCCAGTCAAATGGAAAGGTGGAGAGATTTCATAGAACGATGGTAGATATTTTGACCAAGAAGATCAAAGAAAACGTTAACACGTGGGATCTTTTCTTGAACCAAGTATTGGCCGCAGTAAGATTTCATACCAGTGAGGTAACAAAGGCATCACCTTTCTTCCTGCTTTATAACCGCGATGTAGTACTCCCCTTGGACACAATCTTAAAGCCAAGACGGCGGTATGCCGGTGAAGAGTTACACAAGATCGCCTTAGAGCAGCAAGATAAGTCCTTTGTTCTAGTGCATAGACACATGAAACAAGCGAAGAAGAAACTCGCTGACATGAACTGTAAAGACGAGGATCTTAAGACAGGAGATCCGGTTTACATAAGAAACCATAAGCGTACCTCAAAACTGGACAATAAATGGACACCTTACTATAGGATTATAGAGCAAACTGGACCAGTAAGTTTTAAGGTAAGAAACCAGCTAACAGGTGAAGTCACGAAGACACACGCAAGGCATTTACGATTAGCAAATGTTGATGAATGGGAGTTGCCGAAAGATAATATAGGTCGACCTTTAAGGAAATCGACATATGTAGTTCCCCCTGAGAGTAGTTCAGAGGAGTCTGAGGAGGAAACATCTTTAAAAAGAGTCATAAGATATAGAAGACAAGAAAGGTCAGATTCGGACTCTGAGGATGATATTCCGTTAATGGAGCTAAGACAAAGACTTCGGATCAGAGAATTGGACAAAGCTAGTCCTATTGATTCAGATGATGAACTTATACCTTTATCACAATTGAAAGGTAAGTTAAATGAAAACAATAACGCTGATACTCAGACAGATGATGTTTCTTCGTGATCAATAACGAGATTCATTAGTGAATCGTTTTCTTATCGTTTCAGAAAACGAAATACAAGCTTTTGTTCTTAATCTAAATCCTTACGAGAAAGTTCTTAGAACGTTAAATAATAGTCTGTCAGAAATAACCATATAACCAAATAAATAGGACGAGAATACATCTTAATAACAACCTTATAAGACTGAACCATGAAGTTGAAAATGTAAGAAATACATAAGACTTTCTTCAGTCAGAACTTACCGATATTAAGACACTACATCAAGCGAGAACTAAAAGAGCTTTAATTCCTATAATAGGTAAAGCATTGAACTTTCTGTTTAGTACTTTAGATGAAGGTGATATCAATACAATCAAAACTAACGTAAACCTCTTAAGACGTAATCAAGTCAATCTTCAACATGCAGTAAGGGAAAGCTTAACAATAATTCATGCTGCACAAGGTCAAATCACTGATAATAGAAGGAATATAAAATGACGTGATTGATACCTTAGAGAGCTCTAAATTTAACAGAAGCAATACAAGATATTGATGAATATTTAAGTACATACACTAAGATCGACAGGGCCCTTAGTGAAGCAAAGGAATTAGTTGGATTAGCTAGAGATTATCTTAATCATTTGAAACTTCAGATCAAATGCTATCGTTAGGACATTTAAGCCCTTCAGTCATTTCACCCCCCAGACTTGTACGAACTATTTATAGAAGTAAAAAGCAAACTTGACCCAGGTGTTAGAGTACCTTTTGACCCGGAAACTGACCTTTGGGAATTTCATAAGACAGTGACCTGTACGACACTTATTAGTACTGATAGCCTTATTGTAGTTATTTCCATTCCATTAATAGACATGATTGGCAAGTTTGCTGTGTACCGAGCACATAACCTTCCTCTTCCGTACCTTGGATCGAATCAAACAAATATTTTGGCGACTTATAAATTAGAAGCAGACGCTCTTGCAATCAATGAAGCGAAAACACAATTGGTTACAATGACAATTGAGGAGATGAATCAATGTGTAAATAGCGTTAAAAACTACTGCAGGTTTCGTAGTCCAATGTATACTATAATGGGAAATAAGAAATGTATTGTTAATCTTTTTATGAATTGGACCAATAATTTAGTTAAATATTGTACTACAGTAGTACAAAATACAAACACTTCCCCTATGGCCCAGTATTTGACCAATGGCCAATGGATAGTTGTCCATGATAGATCCTTGACCTTTACACTGAAATGCCCCTATAGAACCCAATCTGGTACTGTGGTGACCAGATACCCTATTGACACCTTATCCCTTGCGGAAGGTTGTTCTGCATCAAATGAATATATGACTTTGCCCTCATATTATCATTCAGAGAGTAAATATAACCTAACAGATCATTTTCAACAGGCGATTTCAAATTATTATGTAGGCTCTATTGAACTCTGGAAACCAATGACCCAAAGACTACCAAATGTAAAAAACATTAAGATACCCCATAAACTTAAGCCTATAAAGGAAATCCCCATTGATGAGTTGATAAATGAACTTGGCAATTCAATTGATCTTGAACCCATGGAATCTGATTTGCCCCTCTCGACCTACTTGTCGATAGTAGGTGTGGTAGTAGTTGTTGTTATAGTGATATATTTATGTCGTAGGAGAATCAGGGATAAATGTCAGAAATGTAGGTTAGGTAAATGGTCAGTGAAAAGGGGAAAGTCAGAGTCGAGTGTCTCGCAAGCCTCAAGACCCATGCAAAGACACAAAAGTAACCAATCCACAGAAGACATGACAGCCTTAGAAGAATTGATGACAACATACATCAAGGAACTCATCCACCAGGAACAAGAAAACACAGAAAAACCTACACTGATGTCAGGAAATTACCCTGAGGGCGTTGACCTCGCTGAGGCAGATGTAACTGCCCCATCAGGAAGTGGAGGAAGACTGCCTTACAACCCGAGTACGAAGTGTAATATACCCAGACTTGAGAAAAGAGCTCAGTCTTCCATAGACAGATATAAAGTAACGTCTTGGTCGTAACAAGACAATGTCTAAACGTGAAGAAGGAAAAGATAATTACCCGGTGAAACATTATGCCGTGATATTTAACGTCTATATGATTAAAGATACTTACGAGACAAAGATATACATATAATGTCTCGGTTATTACAAGACAATACGGAAACGTCTTGGTGTTAACAAGACCAACTCTTGTCTGGATATTAACGTTAATCAATTTAAAAAAAAATCACAATGTCTTAATGCGGATAAGACAAAATGTGACCTCTTCAAGAACCGTGGTGGATGACGGACCTAAGAACATAAAGAAGCTCTGGATATAACTAAATAAGCAGCAACTGTGGAGATAAACTGTGGATTTTTATATATGAGCAGCCATATTATTACGAATGATTTTTAACGACGTAGTTACCATGGAACTGTGTGACTGTTAAATATGTTCGAACTACAATGGAAGTGACTGTGAAATATGTTTGAACTACAATGGACGGACTGTGAAATATAATTACTGGTCAATTTTAAGATGTTGTGACCATAGAACTGTGACTGTAAATAAGACTTTATATTGCATGAATATATTAAAGAGATGTTTAAAGTATAACGTCCAAGATAATTACAATATGTGTATGTACATATTGTGCATTAAGGTAAAGAGTTGTAACGTTTAATAGGATAACTTCGCGATAATTAAAAATATACTGCATGACGCATGCGAATGAAAGAAGGTTGAAAGGAGAAATGAATGAAATGGCCACTAGTTACTATTTAGGGAATTTTTTTAAAGGAGGCGGTGGTAAATTGAAATATTAATAATACTTGATACTTTGGGTTAAGAAATATGTAAGCCATTCTGAGAAATGCCTTACATATTGTCTTGTCTGAAGAAAGGGGCGATTGTAACCCTATAGAGGTAGGCAGGCTGGTAGCCCTGCTTAAGTCCCCATGAATATCATTAATAGATATGATATTTGAATATTCCCGCTAGGTAAACAGGAAGTGGGGTACCTGTTGAACCTTGACAGAAGTTGTTATGTTAGCCGTGTATAATTGTGGATCGCGGGGCTGAGTTAAATTATAGTGTATTTTATAAGAGTACAAGTATTAGTTATTTAATAACAACCATATATATATTTATTAGGCTGTGTTTAATTTCCTAGTGCATTATTGTGGTGTATATAGTGTTGCTTAGACCTAGTACCGATGTGTAGTATATTTAAAGGTCAGTAACGCGGGATTGTTTACTCATGCTTGCAGCCAGAGTTAGGTTGTTGTTTTAGGGCATGGCCAAACTAGGTGACCGAAATATCAGTAAATTATTACGGCACCTACCTTAGTAGCGACTACATGGGATGTTCTGGAAAGCATGACAGGACATCGCACGGTCTATGCACGTGTTAAACTAGGTGACCAACTTATTAGTAAATTGTTACCGAATAGGTATGGGTATGGTAGGGACTACGTGGAATGTTCTGGAAGGAATGACAGGACATCACGTAGTTCACACACACCTGTTTAAACTGCGCAGTATAGTTTGTGCAAAATGTGCATATTACGGGTGGTTCTGTCCAGCCTCAACCAAGTCCAGTCAGAACATCAAAACATTTCTATTTTGTAAAGCCTGCATCAGGCGCCGGTAAGGCTGTATTCTGAATTAAAATTAGTAAATTTTGACAGTTTATGATGAGCTGGGTAACCTTTGGGGCAAGCATTGTCCCAAAGGCACGTGCACCAGTCACGTACCCAGTCATTATAAATAGAGGGCCGCGATAGCCCCCAGTCAGACGGAGACTGAAATGAGACGGAAACTAGACTGAAACTAGACGGACATTAGACGGGAATAAGACTGAGACTGGGTACTTCCGCCTCACATACACCTACGTCATCGCCTCCTCTAGGGCCACACACATGAGAGAGAGAAAGTGAGAACTCTTGTCTACACTTTGAATAAAAGCCGTCAACAAGCTTCTACCCTACTCCTTGTTGATAATAGACGTAAGACCTAATGTCAATGTCAGTCTGTTTATAATTTGAGTGTATTTTCATGGAACCTATCGTTTCTACACGTATGTTACCGTACAATTATCGTAACGATTGGCGTTCGATGATGCCTAGGCCTAGATGCGTGGTGAACCTCAGCATGCTTTCGGTGGCCTAGCCAACTGTTTGTTCAGCATTTTTGCCAGGGGCTTCAGCCTAAGTCAGTATTTCATCAAAGTAGACGTGTATATTTAGACTACTGACAATTTCTAATATCAATGTATCAAGCGTTTCTGTCTGTGTTTCTAAATGTACAACGATATTACTAGTAGGCCTCATCGCAGAAAGTACATGCAAAACTGAAGCGGCGTAAAACTATAGGTCACAATGTAAACAATGTCAAAATGTATTCTCAATCCGGTCATTGTCAGCGCGTAACCAATCATCTTCATTCGGAAATGAAGTGATCGGAGTTTACAAGTTTCATTGAGGCGGAGCGAAGTGAAAACGTAAATATTAAGTTGTAAGTCATAGAAACAGTTATACAGCATTGGTTGTCCGCCAGTTTATTAAACACAAAATTATACAGTCTGTTGTACAGGCATGAATTACAACTACAATATTGAAAGTAATATCCAAAGAAAAACAGCTATGCATGAATTAGTTTCTAGTTGTGTTTAGGCCAGGGGACAGACCACAGACCCTACTTCACAGGGGCGAGTGCCCAACAGAAAGCCAAATGTGTATCGATGTCAAGGAAGACGTTAGGAATGATAAATCCTAAAAGTAGCCTTTTACGATATCGTGTAATAGGGACAGCAGGTACAATTCTAACGTCCTTCTATTACAGCTCTGAATTAAAAAAAAAACGAACTGTTTCAATCATTTTCTTGAGCGCATAATTTCGAAAACAAAGCCAGTATAAACCAAGGAATTGTATCGTGTGAAGACAATATTGCACCATTTTGTTTCGAGAAATTTGTAAATAGTCATTCACATATGATATGTATTTTTTTTTTATTGTGTAATAAAACAACAGTATATTTATCTCAAAGTGTCATTTGGTGATACAAAGAAAGATATAAAATGTATCTTTACAATGCTTTTATGTAATTTGAATTCCAGCTATCAGATGATAAATAAATGAAACAATAATAATAATGATTTCGAATGTGCTAATTTACATGAATCATTTTGTGAAATCATAATTTGTTTGCTGGTGTTTTACAGCTATAGTATAAAAACAAGGTACCTTATCATTATCTCCCCTTTTCTTACAAAACTTATAACCACTGTCGACTGCACATATGCCTAGCGCCTTTTATGACCATGATATTTTAATCGGCATTAGACGTGTCTTTGTATGGACTTTGAAATTCACCAAATACATGATAGATTGCTCGTTTTAAATAAACTGCATTTTTCTCCGCTAAAACAGTGCTAATTGTATACTGTTTCAGCGTAAAGGATTAACACTAAGAATAGCGATCCTCAAACTCACTAGACGTGTAGAATTCAACAAATACATTCAACCAATACCGAAGCTGGCGGACGACAGTATGGATTTCATCAACAAAACCTGCTACAGTACAGGATGGGGAGACTTCATCAATAGTAAGTCATAGCTTAAAGACGTGAATGATAGTTTTATTAAAAATACTATTGAAAATTTTATTATGGTGAAATCATAAAAGGTCAATGACAGTCTCATATACCGACACATAATTATATATTTACATTCTGAGTGTTTCGTCACTATATGAATCAACCAACTGACGAAACCAAACATTTGTCTATGAAAACACTATGAATACAACGATTCTCGTGCATCGATCAGCTGATTTCAAACAATACACATGTTTCATTTCAATAAAAAATAGTCCATCGCAATATTTTAATGTATAATCTTTAATGTGTTGTTTCTTGATGTAGAATCAACTTAAGTTTACTGTAATATGTCAATCGAATCTCATTTTTACTACATTTCTTTTTTATCGTTTGTAATTTGCAAAAAAAGGTCGACCGGAAGGCGGAAGCTTGAAAACGCGACGTTGTGGAACGACTTTATCATCCAGCTGTTCCATTAATCTCGTTTCTCGTCGTATATTGGTGTCATAGTTTTAACTATAATATAATAGCCTTCCAATCATTTTTTATTTTCATAAATTATTATAATGTAAATAGATGGATTGAATGCATTTTTCTAATTTTCATAGTGGCTATGAATAGCAGAAGCTATCTACATATCTTCCGAAGAGCGCTAACGCTTCTGCTATTCATAGCCGTTATGAAAATTAAAATTTCATCCAATCCCTATATAATTACATTTACATAATATAATAATAATGGAAAGTATTTTCATTGGATTGCACATTGAGTCAACTACTCACATGTGAGGGAACATATAATATACATTATTTACACAGTATTTATTAGGTTAATCTATTATCAATAGAACATTTTAAATACATTATCCAGAGTGTTTATTAGGATAATCTATTATTAATATTACATTTTATATACATTATTTATTCGGTTAATCTATATTACATTTTGGTAAAACGGCAGCTATAATCATCCACGTCACTAATAATTGTGGAACGTTTTACAAACATCAGTATTCAAAAGACTGCATTCATCGAAATAAGGATGTGTATTTTAATCAGATCGAATAAATTGAACCTATTTGTCACCTATTATGTTCTGTATGACTCCATAGATTAATTATATAACAAATTCGTGATTATATATTACTACTAAAGTAAGCAATTAATTTGTATTTCTATTCTATAGTAAGAATTGTCCAGTCATTTAGGATGTTTGAGCGCTAAGCAGGAGTGGAAACTACCACTTTTATAGACTTTGATGTGTCTCGGCCAGGGGACAGAACCCAGAATCTATCTCACAGGGAAGCGCTCAACAGAAGGCCAAAACACACACCTCCCACAACATACTTGCAACACACCGCATACGTGGGAGGTCGTCCTTATATGACCATAGATGTTAATAGGACGTTAATTAATCAAACAAATAATTCTAACGTCTCCTTTCTCACTGAAGCATGCCGCCGAAAACACCAAGCAAAATACCCAACCCGGTAACATTATACTGACAACGGGAAAAACCAGTCGTCCCACTCCCTGTTTGCTGAGCGCTAAGCAGGAGCAGAAACTACCCCTTTTTATTGACTTTGGTGTGTTTCGGCCAGGGGACAGAACCCAGAGCCCTCCTCACAGAGGCGAACGTTCAAATCAAGGCCAAAAGTGAGGCGGGGCCAAGGGAGGCATTAGGAAAGATAAAGTCAGTTAGGAAGAAGAGAAAAGATAAGATCCTAAATTTAGTCGCCTTTTACGATCATGCAATAGGAGCAGCAGGTACAATTCTAACACCCTACCTACAGGGCAATACCCAATTTTGAATTATCGTCTCGATAATTAAACTGCTGAGTCTATAAAAGTGGTAGTTTCTGCTCCAGCATAGCGTTCAGCATACCGGGAGTGGGACGACTGGTTCGCCCGTTGTAAGTATAATGTGACCGGGTGGGGTGTGTTGCTTGGTGTCTACGGCGACATAATTCGGTGATATAGTACTATAAAAGGGGCAACAGTTCCACTATACAAGAAGAAACAACATGAATATACCACAGTCTCCAAAAACACGCACTTCGCACAACATACACGCAACACATCGCATACATGGGAGGCCGTCCTTACATGACCCTAGCTTTTGATAGGACTTTAATTGAATCAAACAAACAAAAAATTGGGAAAGTTGACATTCTATAGGTTTTCTATACATTGACAAGCCTTTTCTATTTTCCAGATGCGGGAAAGCTCAAAAGACCAAATGTTCTACAAGAACTGAAGACACCTGTAATTACGAATGCTGTGTGCCAACAATCGTTTGATCCTTTCAACCTCTCATTAGCTGATGATCAAATGTGTACTGATGCATCTCCCAGCGGCGCATGTTTTGTAAGTACAGTAAAACTTTCTTAAGGCGAATCTGATTACTACGAATTTCTGCTTCTTACGAAGTAAATTCGAATCCTCGGTTTTTTGGTTTGATTTTGTTTAAGTCCTATTAACAGCCAGGGTCATGATAGCAGTGGGTAGCGTGTGGATGAAGTGCCGGTGCGTGTTTAGGGAGACTGCAGTATGTTCGTGATGTGTCTTCTTGTATAGTGGAACTGTCGCCCTTTTTATAATGCTATATCACTGGAGCATGCCGCCGAAGACACCCAAGCAACACACCCCAACCGGTCACATTATACTGATAACGGGCGAACCAGTCGTCCCACTCCCTGTATGCTGAGCGTCAAGCAGGAGCAGAAACTACCACTTGTTTGTTTGTTTGTTTGATTAATTAACGTCCTATTAACAGCTATGGAAACTACCACTTTTATAGACTTTTTGTGTGTCTCGGCCAGGGGACAGAACCCAGAGTCTTCCTCACAGGGGCGAACGTTCAACTCCAGGCCAAATGTGAGGCGGTGCCAAGGGAGGCATTAGGAAAGATAAAGTCAATTAGAAAGAAGAGAAAAGATAAGATTCTAAATTTAGTCGCCTTTTACGATCATGCAATAGGGGCAGCAGGTACAATCATAATGCTCTACCTGCAAATCCTCGGTTTTGGCCCCTTTTATTTCCTTTTTCGAGAAACGTATAACGAAATACGAAGTGATTTCGTGGTCCCTTCAGACAGACACACCGTATTTGCTCTATAACTTTTTTCCAGAATTTTGTTCTGAAAGTGCTGGCTGTTTTAAAGTGAAACTATCAAACAAGTATACAAATTAATTGTCGATAATGGAAAATCAGTCAAAGAATACGTTCTTGCCGACTTGGGAATTTATGAGTTGCTTAGAAACAACTTTGATTATAGGTACAATAAGCCTTTGGCTTTAATTAACTTTTAGTTTCAGAAACTATAGCTAAACTCTTGTCTTAACGAATTATTTCTTCTGGTCCCATGGGATTCGTTATAGCAAGGCTTTACTGTAGTAAAATTTATATCATGATCCACATGAGCTACTTGGTGAATCAATTATCATAACAATGAAACAGTGATTTCAACCTCAATGATACGATTTGCTCATTTCGGGAATCAGATTCAGTTCATAGTATATTTTTTTGACATGTCATTTGATGAACCTGGTTAAAAATTTCAACCCGCTACTGCCTCGAAATAAGAACAAGAAGTACATTTATCCTATTATCAAGAATTAATTTGATATCTGGTAGATGTACCGACGTATTACCACATGCCCTCCACCTCTGGGTCGCGAGTTCGAATCCCATGTGGGGCAGTCGCCAGGTACTGACCGCTGGTAGGTGGTTTTTCTCCGGGTTCTCCGGCTTTCCTCCACCAACAAACCGGGCACGTCCTTAAATGACCCTGGCTGTTAATAGGACGTTAAACTAATTAAACCAAAACAATACTCATTCACAAATACATACGCATTTAAGACAGGAAATTTATAACAAAGATGTCATGAAACAAGAGAAATGCCCCGGATCTTATTCATTGCACACATATTACTATGATCATGTTTTTATTACATGTACATTGGCCCTGCAGGAAGGGCGTTAGAATTGTACCTGCTGCCCCTAGTGCATGGTCGTAAAAGGCAACTAAATTTAGCCTAAGATATTGTCTTTTCTCTCTTCCTACCTTACTTTCTTATTCCTAACGTTTCCCTTAACCCCACCTCACTTTTGGCATGTGCTTGAACGCTCGTCTCTGTGAGGAAGGCTCTGGGGTCTGTCCCCTGACCGAGACACACCATAATTCTTAATGATTGTTTATATTCATGCTTAACATTCGGTGAGGGGACGACTGGTTCGCCAGTTGTCAGTATAATGTGATCGGGTGTAGCGTGATGCGTGCTGTCTTCGACAGCATGTTGTGATATAGCACTATAAAAAGGGCAACAGTTCCACTATAAATCCCCCATTCATGGCCTATCAGGATTATTACATGACCATGAAAGGGGCTGAACATGTGTGCAGTCAAATATGGTAACAAATGCTGGAAGAGAGGGGGAGATAATCATATCTCACCTCACATACTAACCAATGGTGACAATGCAATAAGAAAATCACATTAAATGCACATCAAAAAGCTTCATTAATTATTATTCCAATTAATTATTATATGATAGCAACTTCGTATTTTAAGGAAAAGTTCTCATTCCTCATGAACCTTTTTATCAACAAATGATGCCTTAGTATTAATGTATAAGCGTTTTATCGATTGAAAGCACAGATATGGAATTAATTTCAAATGAAATTTACTTACATTTAAAGTTTCCGACAATTTCTTTTTTTCATTTACTGATTTTTCTTGCAATCGCTGAACAGAGCTTGATAGTAATCCAATTGTTTCATACTGTACATATCTCCTAAGAACCTCTTATACTGAAAATTGCTCACAAGCATAACAGGTACAGGTAAATCAAAACAGAGAACAATCAGCTGACAATGGGAGAGTGGGGGTATAGGGATTTCAAAGTAAATTATCATGTCCAAGCCTTACAAATAACAGTTTTTGTCACCAGTAGTCAAATTTCAAAGTAAATTATCATTCTAAAGTAAAATTTCTGAGTGGATTTGCCTAATATAACCATTGACTTATCACTTATCAATCTTTAACACTCGAATCATCTCATATCATCGAGAGGTTTTACCGCTGCAGTACTTTCAGTACTTTGATTTTATAAATGACCCTGATTCTACCCCAAGGGACAGAGGGGCGGGCCCAAAATAGTGAACAGAACATTCTTAACATTTTCATAAAAATGAACTCTTATTTAAAGTGAAACATCGGTAGGAGGAGGGCAATCATACCCAAGGGAAGATGGACGGGGCCTCAAATAGGGAACATTTGAGGAGTAGTCATATTTTATAGAAATGAGCCTAGTCCGACTCCGAGGAGCAGAGGGGCGCGCGCGGTGAAATAGGGAACATTGCTACAATTTTGCTTAAAATGGTCTTCTTTCTTTACCAATGAGTGGATTATACCGGGATTCGGTGTGAGGCATTATTTGAGGAGTACAATCATAATTTACAGAAATGAGCCTGGTCCGACTCCAAGGAGCAGAGTGGCGGGGCCTCAAATAGGATCATTGCTACAATTTTGCTTAAAATTGCCTTCTTTCTTTACCAATGAGAGGATTATACCGGGATTTGGTGTGAGACATTATGTAAGGTACAATCATAATTTACAGAAATGAGCCTGGTTCGACTCCCACAAGCATAGGGGCGGGGCCTCAAATAGGGAACATTGCTACAATTTTGCTTAAAATGGCCTTCTTTCTTTACTAATCTGTGGATTATACCGGGATTTGGTGTGAGGCATTATTTGAGGAGTACAGAAATCAGCCTGGTCCGACTCCCAGGAGCAGAGGGGCGGGGCCTTAACTAGTGAAAGTTGCTTAAATTTTGTTTAAACGTCCAACTCCTTTTTAACTTTAGAGTGGATTACAATCAGATTTGGTGTAAAATATAATTGGGAAAGCAAAATCAAATTTCAGATAATAATCAAGAAAGATGGTACCTAATGGTGAGGAGAGGGAGAGGCGGGATCATTTACTATGAAATCATGTAACCTCTCTTTTCGTCTTTAGTAAAATAATTTTTGTCAGATGACCGTTAAGGCCCCTTGGCCTCTTGTAAACAATTACTATGTTTTAATTTCCAGGGTGACGGCGGCGGTCCTCTCCAGTGCCTTGTGAACAAGAAGTGGGTACACGCAGGAATTACGGCATTTGGTACAGGCAAATGTGGCAACGTTAACGGTTATATCAGGACCTCCTTCCACAGGCAATGGATCTTGGAAAATATGAAGTAACATCATCCGTTGTTACGTTACCATTCAAGTTAAAAGCGTGACTTTGTTCAAACTATCTATTGCGGTGATCCTGGGATCATCAAACTATCTATTGCGGTGATCCTAGGATCATCAAACTATCTATTGCGGTGATCCTAGGATCATCAAACTATCTATTGCGGTGATCCTAGGATTATCAAACTATCTATTGCAGTGATACTAGGATCATACAACTATCTATTGCGGTGATCCTAGGATCATCAAAATATATATTGCTGTGATCCTAGGATCATTGTGTGAAATTTCAAATCTAATATTAATACAATCTGGTCATATAATGTGTGTTAATACGAGAATGATGAATTTAGAAAGGTAATATTGTTCCTCCTGACTTGGATAATAAGAATTTTGCAAATTTTGATAATACGAAAGATCGTTATATTACTTTACACGAGAATTATATATAAATGCATCTATAAGCATGGCACAGTTGGAAAACTTTCAAAAGCATAGAATTGTTTGCCCCAGTGCTCCACTAGCACACATAGCGGACCGGGTACGTACATAGTATATTCGTTCTAAATGGTGTTGTATTTCCCTTTCTAAATACATGATCCTTTCTCAAAAACAACTTTCTCTAATAGTTTCAGTAATATCAAATAAAATAAAGACTAACACTATGAAATCATTCCGTACTTTTTGTTTATTTTTAAGTTGCATGGTCCATCAACTATTCACATAAATGATTTCATGACAACCACTTCTCGGAATTTCACCAATTGTTGCTGGTACACTGGCCCTGCAGGTAGGGCGTAAGAATTGTACCTGCTGCCCCTATTGCATGATCGTAAAAGGCGACTAAATTTAGGATCTTATCTTTTCTCTTCTTCCTAACTGACTTTGTTTCCTAATGCCTCCCTTGGCACCGCCTCACTTTTGGCCTTGAGTTGAGCGTTCGCGCCTGTGAGGAAGGCTCTGGGTTCTGTCCCCTGGCCGAGACACACCAAACACTATAAAAGTGGTAGTTTCTGCTCCTGCTTAGCGCTCAGCATACAGGGAGTGGGACGACTGGTTCGCCCGTTGTCAGTATAATGTGACCGGGTGGGAAGTGTTGCTTTGTGTCTTCGGCGGCATGCTTCAGTGATATAGCACTATAAAAAGGGCAACAGTTCCACTATACAAGAAGATACAACATGGATATACCGCAGTCTCCCAAAATACGCACCTCTCACAACATACACGCAACACACAGCATACATGGGAGGCCGTCCTTACATGACCATAGCTGTTAATAGGACGTTAATTATTCAAACAAACAAACAAATTGCTGATACATCTTGGATGGTTAATTAAATCGGACAATAGTTGGGCTGACCCTCTTTAGGGCCAAACGCGAGGTCAAATTGTTAAAGATGACCGGTACTCTGAAATGTATGAATACATATTGCTCATTAATATGCACCATACATACACAATGGTGATTTCAAATTAGCTATCTTCTGTGAGTCATAGAGGTAGGGATAGGCAATATTGCAACATAAACGACTTTTCTTCCTAAAATCATCAACTCATTTCTCTGCTATGTACTTAAACTTCATTTGCTTTATATATTGCGCACCATCATCGGATGATTAATAAAACTTTGTAAAAACCTTCTAAAGTAAATGACAAAACAACAGGATGCTGTGGAAGGTGCCATTCTGTCTTTGCATATTACAGAGTTAGCTCCCTTGCGGGTAGGTATCGATTGTTACGTCATTATTTTGTGAACGCAAGTGCCGTCGTTTCTATGAAAAGTATGACGTTATGCTCGTAAATCCACGGCGTCACAATCAATACCTACACACAAGGGTAGATTACTCTGTAATATGCAAATACAGAGTAAGGGGTGAAATTGACTGGAATTTTAAAAGTCTTCTCTTCCACACACAGATGTGGTAGAACAAATCATGTGTTTTCCTTTAATGATATAATTTTAGGCGAAGCCTATTTGAGAGCGCAGCAGTTAATCCATTCTTTCGATTGTTGTTTTTTTTAACTGTGTAACTAAATAGAAATATGCCAAGTAAATAAAGGATTTTCAACGGCGAAAGAGTAATCTCCCCTGACCCATTAGTCTTATCGATGTTGACATTTTGTTTTGTTTTTATTGCTTATTGTGTGCGCTGACTAACTGTACTGCTAGACATCATTTATAGATTTATTAATTATTAGAATCATAGATTTGCTGAATTACTGGCAATGAGTTTATAACAAGAAAACAATATTGAACATATGATACTTCTACTTTCACTTTCTGCAAAAATACGTGACTGCGGCTACAAATTATATCTCAACGTCATTCTCCGTTGCCAGGCGGAAAATTCCGAAGCAACTGCTCACGTAAAACGGCTTTTAAGTTAAGATTCAGGACAAAATGTAATTTTTAGATTCAGGTAAGAATCAATTGGAAGGTTTATCTTTCACTAATGTTTTCATTTTGAATTTTTTCAAGCGTAACTTGCTTGGTAATCACGCGAGATTGTGATTTTGTAATCACACGAGAGTGTGACTATGGATACTGTCTTGCGCGATGCTGGATCTTGTGTTTACTTCCTGTTTCCGGTTTTTGAAAAAGTTTTCCAACTCCACATATACTGCATGATTTACATAGAATAACGTTACCGAGACACCTCTATCACAAGAGTTCGCTGCGCTCTCTATGACTGAAGGCAAGGCCTTAAATGGCGCAGCCAAATGTTTTAATATGAATATTGCACGGCATAGGAAAAGCGAAGCTCTACTTGTTTATTGTATTTTCTATTTCATGTAGAAGACATAATTTAGAAATAAAAGGACGCACTTTAAACTATAGAAGTATATGATGTAATAATTGTCTAGCATAAACTCAAAGAAATGAACTCAAAGATTCGGATTTCTCTGTGTCCATTCAAGGCCTGGAGTGCCGCGTATGCGAATCCTATGATTTCGCGCCATTTGTTGACGTTATGTGACGTCATGATTCCTTGTGCTCATCTTCGCCTTGGTGGATATTTTGACTGCATTTCATAGCTTTTAATTTTCAAAGTGTTATTATTATTATTATTTAAAAGAATGATAAGAAATGTTTAATTACCCCTGTTATGCATTTGCATCAGTTAAACATATATTTACTGGGGAAAGCAGTACCGGAGCAACAGACAACCTCCCCATATGTATGAAAAATGGCGGCTGCAAACTGAAGCTGTCAGTATGTAGGATTGACTTTTGTTTTAATTTCGGGCACGAAGGGCTGCGCCCTTATTAGCTACATTTATAACAAATTTGACCTCCTCACAAGTAGAAAATCTGAAATGCCAGGGCTATGAAGTTTGTATAGGGTTTTGAGACCTTTTGTATTATACAAAGTATTTGATTCTACCACATATGTGAGTTGAGTAGACTTGTGAAGTTTTTGGTCATTTTGAACTGTTTGACCCCTCCGAGGCACAACCATTGCGTTATGGGTCTATATATATAATTCATAATTTTGTTTTACCTTCATTTTGTGCATAACGCCATATCATTTACTTTAGTAGATTTGGATATGTCAAAAATGATTCGGCCATTTTGGTTTTTATATAGTTGAAGATTTAAAAGCAAAAACGCCATCTTTCTTTCCATTATCAGGCATAGATAGTGGAGTCCAAGATCTCTACGGGATCTCTTGTGTTTCAACCTTTGATTTCATACATTCTACCATCAGAAGGTTTGTTTGCGTGATCTTGATGGCTAATCATATCGCATTCTTTTCAAAACAAATTATATTAAAAATAGCAATTAGTGATAGAATAATTTTAATTTGGTTTCAATATAAATATAACTATTTGGGACTTATTCACGTACCAAGTGATACCTGATAACGTTTGAGCGGGACTTGTGTTTCTTAGTTGATAAATTTAAAGCCGGCCAATGAAATTGTAACTTGTAGACAATGGCCGTCAACTTGACCTGAATAGCTCTCGTTTGAAACGTAGGAGAAAGATCTTATGAAATAACTATTGATGATAAGAAAAGGTTCAATTTTGCCATTTCCATACAAACGATTCTCTTCTTGAAAATAAGCATTGGTTAGTTTTCATATTGTATTTGTAACATCCTTTTGGGATGGGGCTTCAAAAATGGTGGGGCTGACCCCTTGGGTGCCTGAGATATCTGTAAAAAGTAGGCTCTCGTAAGCAATGAATGCCTCTCGTATTAATCTATGGTACATGCGTGTAATGTATCATTCTCGATATTCCATGGGCTATTTTCACTCGTTATATCCATCCTTAGACTATTTCATAGTAAAACTGATGCAGCTCTGGAGAAGAAAACTAGTAGGCAATCATAGGAAACGTGACTGGGTGGGGTGTTTCAGTGATATAGTACGGTGGGGTGTTTCAGTGATATAGTACTATAAAAAGGGCAACAGTTCCACTATACAAGAGGACACTACACGAATATACCGCAGTCTCCCAAACCACGTACACGCAACACACCACACTCATGAGAAGCCGTCCGTACATGACCCTGTTTATTTGTTAATAGAACATTACTAAAACAAAGAAACAAACAAAAGCAATCATAGGCCTGCAGAGGTTTCCTTTAATTGAAGATAATAAGGAGAGCCACTCCCAAACAAGGTCAATCACAGTCTATCGTTATTCATTCCAGTTTTTGGTGTACATCAAAGGTTAAAACTACTTTACAAAAGGACACAATACAAATATACCGCAGTCTCCCAAAACACACAATCGCACTCAATACATGTAACACACCACATACATGGGATGACGTCCTTACAGGACCCATTTGATGATATCTGTAGTACATAGTGGATATGACGACCCCGGAAATATCGAGGATGATCACTGATATGCAGTGACTGCCAATATTATCACGACTAGTACTTATCACGACTGGCACTTATCACGACTGGTACAATTCGTTGTCGCTGTAATAACTAGTTGTATGTGACTGAGACGAATTAAAAAACTACATTTTGTAAAAGAAATCTTAAAAAATGAATTATAAAAAAAACGAAGGTCGTCATTAAGTTATATTATCTGCTAGTGCTAATAGTCTAATAATAACCAAACCATCTTTATGACGTCAACGGGACAGTTCGACGATGACAGTCAGTTGTGAATTACTATTCTGACTACTTCTTCTTTATGTCGACAAAGGGACATTACGGCGATGACAGCCAATAATTAACTTGTTATTCTAACTGTTACTTCTTTATGTCGACAAAAAGACATTACGACGATGACGATCATTAATGAATTACTATTCTGACTACTACTTTATGTCGACAAAGGGACAGTTCGCCGATGACGATCATTAATGAATTACTATTCTGACTACTACTTTATGTCGACAAAGGGACAGTTCGCCGATGACGATCATTAATGAATTACTATTCTAACTACTACTTTATGTCGACAAAGGGACAGTTCGCCGATGACAGTCATTAATGAATTACTATTCTGACTACTACTTTATGTCGACAAAGAGACAGTTCGCCGATGACGATCATTATTGAATTACTATTCTGACTACTACTTTATGTCGACATAGGGACAGTTCGCCTATGACAGTCATTAATGAATTACAATTCTGACTACTACTTTATGTCGACAAAGGGACAGTTCGCCGATGACGATCATTAATGAATTACTATTCTAACTACTACTTTATGTCGACATAGGGACAGTTCGCCGATGACGGTCATTAATGAATTACTATTCTGACTTCTACTTTATGTCGACAAAGAGACAGTTCGCCGATGACGATCATTAATGAATTACTATTCTGACTACTACTTTATGTCGACAAAGAGACAGTTCGCCGATGACGATCATTAATGAATTACTATTCTGACTACTACTTTATGTCGACAAAGGGACAGTTCGCCGATGACGATCATTAATGAATTACTATTCTGACTACTACTTTATGTCGACAAAGAGACAGTTCGCCGATGACGATCATTAATGAATTACTATTCTGACTACTACGTTATGTCGACAAAGGGACAGTTCGCCGATGTCATTCATTAATGAATTACTATTCTGACTACTACTTATGTCGACAAAGAGACAGTTCTCCGATGACGATCATTAATGAATTACTATTCTGACTACTACTTTATGTCGACAAAGAGACATTTCGACGATGACGGTCATTAATGAATTACTATTCTGACTACTACTTCATGTCGACAAAGGGACAGTTCGCCGATGACAATCATTAATGAATTACTATTCTGACTACTACTTTATGTCGACAAAGGGACAGTTCGCCGATGACGATCATTGATGAATTACTATTCTGACTACTACTTTATGTCGACAAAGAGACAGTTCGCCGATGACAGTCATTAATGAATTACTATTCTGACTACTACTTTATGTCGACAAAGAGACAGTTCGCCGATGACGATCATTAATGAATTACTATTCTGACTACTACTTTATGTCGACAAAGAGACAGTTCGCCGATGACGATCATTAATGAATTACTATTCTGACTTCTACTTTATGTCGACAAAGAGACAGTTCGCCGATGACGATCATTAATGAATTACTATTCTGACTTCTACTTTATGTCGACAAAGGGACAGTTCGCCGATGACGATCATTAATGAATTACTATTCTGACTTCTACTTTATGTCGACAAAGGGACAGTTCGCCGATGACGATCATTAATGAATTACTATTCTGACTACTACTTTATGTCGACAAAGAGACAGTTCGCCGATGACGATCATTAATGAATTACTATATTCTGACTACTACTTTATGTCGACAAAGAGACAGTTCGCCGATGACGATCATTAATGAATTACTATTCTGACTACTACTTTATGTCGACAAAGAGACAGTTCGCCGATGACGGTCATTAATGAATTACTATTCTGACTACTACTTTATGTCGACAAAGGGACAATTCAACGATGACAGTTAATTATGAATTACTATTCTGATCATTACTTCTATATGTCGACGAAAGGATAATTCGACTTTATGGTAGGAAAGTTAAACACTACCGCCTATCGTACATCTTTGGGTTATGATATGAGTCGCTTGCCTGGGCCAGGTCTGTCGGTCCCTTGATGCGTGGACAGTTTTCTGGATGTAGAATTTGCGAATATCTTGTAACTACATATGTACGCGTTTAGTGAATTTACATCTACCTCGTCATTTCATCTAACTTGATGTTACTTTTGCTTGCTAGTCCTCTCTTTCCTTAAAGGCTATTGGACGACACTGTCGCCATTTTGGAGGTTGTGAAATTTCTTTTATGAAACAGACAACAAAATGCATGGAATGCCTTTATATTTACCTCATTTCAATACAAACATAAAAAGGCTTGAATGCAAAATTTATAGAAAAAAAAAAAAACAAAAAAACCTCTGGAACAACAAAAACATTACTTTTGCCATTTGTGGCACCACACACATGTGGTTTTTTAGTTTATTATGGAGATATTGTATGTTAATAATGGGAATTCTTATACTTATAAGTCTTGTTAGAGGTATTCAACACTCACCGGGTTACGGCTGACCTTGTCACGTCCAATAGCCATTTAAAGGTGATAAAAACAAGGGACATGGAAAATGAGATAATACGCTAGAAACATTTGTATGTCCTATTAAAACATATATCAGTTTGAATATTTGCTTATATTTTGTCTCTAAATAGTAAAATTAATGAAATCAATCTTCACTTTTTTTTGACGACAGATTTTTACTATGACTTATACCTCCCTTGAGTTCCGATGAGTTGTGACGTCATCTGAGACAATCAACTAGCGGAACCGGTGTGCCGATCGCGGAACTGTCAACATGCATGTGGATTTTAGCCACAGGTCTTAGTACTTACGGAAATACAAACGGAGAAAAATATGTTACATTTCGACTTATTGGGTAGCGTGTTTATTCCCTACATAATGACACATTATTGACGTCATAACCTATAAAATGACGTCACTATATGTAAATGATGATGTCGTTAATGTCGAGTACATATATCATGTGGAGTATCATGTGGGGGGTTAAACATAAGGTCATTTTTCACGAATGAATAAGTATTACTTTCCTATTCAGTCCACCCTGGAGTAATACGACTGTGCATGTATGTAATTTATGGTTTACACTCATAAAATTAACCGGGGAGTTTTGATATACATACTGGTAATTTTATGTGAAAAATAAGATCGTAGTGAAAATGGACAATTATTGCGGCTCACGTCCTTAGACTTACGTTTTGATGAAAAAAAAATCACCCGTTACAAACATACGCGCATGACTAAAAAGAAAAAAAACCAAAGGGTCCTCCTGCACAGTTTACATCCTTCTTTTTAGGGATTCTACTGCATGTATTTCAAAAATTTATGTAAGTCTTAGCAAGACAATTAATTCATTATTAAATTTCTTTGTACATGTACTTTGAGTTACACAACAATGTGCCGATGGTGTGAAGCCGGTATGTTCAGATCGAGCAGGGTTGCATAATGATATGACGACATTCACAATATTATCATCGTATAAATGCAGGTAATTTAAAATAGAAAAATTACAATGTTAAGAACGCTTTAAAATCATCAAAATACATCGTAAAACTCGTCACAGCCATTGTAAATAGTAATATTTTTTCCTTCTCGAGGGAGACCTTCGGACTGGGACAACACCAAAATACCGCAAATTCGCCGCTCGCAAAATCATCAAAATACATCTGAAACTCATATCTCTGCCATTCTTAATCGTAATATTTTTTCCCGGGGGTCTCTCCCGAACCCTCAAAAAACTACAATGCTCGCCAATTTGCCCAATTTGCGTACTCATTAATTTCCTGTTATATTCTAAATAATTCAATTTTGCTTGTTACGAGCATTTTCATTGGCTTAAAAATTTACTCTATCAGCCCATAAAGGAAAAAATGGCGTCGCCGGTTATAACGTTGCTTCTGATTGGCTAAGATGACGGCGTAATGATTTCATAGACAAAAGAGTCCCAAAATGATTTTTGAATATTGAAGAGATTATCTTTAATAAATTGAATTATAAGGATTAATTTGAATATATATTTTTATGTTATGGAGATATAACACAAAAATCTGAGTGTACTCTCATCATAAACCGCTTCGCGGTTTATTAAGAGTACACTCAGATTTTTGTGTTATATCTCCATAACATAAAAAATATATTCAAGTTAATCCTTAAATAGTACACTTGCGTATATATGTAGAATACTAATTTTACCGATTTTTTTATCTAGACCCCTAAATCGTCTCATAATGGTCAATAGGCTATCTAGCGTGTCCATATTTGATAACTAACTAATTCTCAAATCCCTGTGGACTGTTCGTATACTTTTGAAATATACTTAAGGTCGACATGTTTGTTATTTCTAAAACTGCGCACGGTTAGATAATATAATGAAGCGGACTTGTAAATGATTTGTGTTTTATAAGAAATATGTTGTTTCATGGCCCTGTGTTAGTTGAACTATTAAACATGCATATCTTATCCACGAGTACATGTCATGCATATTTGATCATTGGATCTAGTATCTGTGTTTTTGTCCCGTCTTTTTTTTATCAGTCAGCTGACGGAGCTTGCTTCTTTGGCTCAGTCGGTAGAGCCATAGATTTCCACGCCGGAGACCCGGGTTCGATTCCTGGTCGGGGCACTCGACAGGAATGTGTATTTTCCCTGTTCTTCTACATTTTATTAGTGTAAAAGGAGCGGGTCGGTGTGACTTGTAAATAGTGTTAAATACGGTCTCTGTCACTCAGCTGACGGAGCATGCTTCTTTGGCTCAGTCGGTAGAGCCGTAGATTTCCACGCCGGAGACCCGGGTTCGATTCCTGGTCGGGGCACTCGACAGGAATGTGTATTGTCCCTGTTCTTCTACATTAGCGCCCAACTAAATAACCCATGGTAGGTGGTTAAAGAGTCTCGGGTTGAGATTTAGGAAATCTCAAGAAAAACAGGGGGAGTAGTGTAAAAGGAGCGGGTCGGTGTGACTTGTAAATAGTGTTAAATACGGTCTCTGTCACTCAGCTGACGGAGCATGCTTCTTTGGCTCAGTCGGTAGAGCCGTAGATTTCCACGCCGGAGACCCGGGTTCGATTCCTGGTCGGGGCACTCGACAGGAATGTGTATTGTCCCTGTTCTTCTACATTAGCGCCCAACTAAATAACCCATGGTAGGTGGTTAAAGAGTCTTGGGTTGAGATTTAGGAAATCTCAAGAAAAACAGGGGGAGTAGTGTAAAAGGAGCGGGTCGGTGTGACTTGTACATAGTGTTAAATACGGTCTCTGTCACTCAGCTGACGGAGCATGCTTCTTTGGCTCAGTCGGTAGAGCCGTAGATTTCCACGCCGGAGACCCGGGTTCGATTCCTGGTCGGGGCACTCGACAGGAATGTGTATTGTCCCTGTTTCTTCTACACGTGTATTATTACTACTGTACATGTTATTCTATTTTTCGTACACGGAAAGCCCCGAAATTTTGTCGAATAAATCCGTAAAACTCATTTCAGAACTTTAAAAAATGAATAAGCCTAATCCTTTCTGTAGGGTGTTCTGAAAGATTAAGTTCCAAATAGGAAATAGAGGTGTGTAGTACACACATAAGGCGGGATACAGGGGCGGATTTAGGTTTTGAGGTTAGAGGGGGCGTGGGACAAAGCAAATCAGGCGAGGGGTCTGGGGGCCGCCTAGGCCCCCAGAAGCTCTCGAATAAATGGTGCAAAATCCTGCATTCTGAGGATTTCATGAACACATTTTCCAGAAAATAATTGAAGCCATTTATGGATGTTTATTTATGGTTTTCGTGTCAAGTGTCATATTTTTTATTTGAAGTTTTGATTTATTTTTTTTTACTTACAGAATTGCAATATCAAAATCTAATATTTATATGGACATAAAGCGAAGAAGGGCGGGGGTCTGGGTGAGGGCCGCCTAGGCCCCCAGAAGCCCTCGAACAAATGTACACTTTTTCCAAAAAATAATTTAAGCCATGTAAAAATGTTCGTTTATTATTTTTGACGTCTGATGTCATATTTTGAATATAAAGTTACAGAATTGCACTGCCTAAAATCTGAATATCTATTCATAGAGGCACGAAGCAAAGAAAGGGATGGGGGTCTGGGGGCCGCCTAGAACGAATATACGTACCCGGCCTACTATGCCTTTAGGCCGGGTACGAATTGGTCCCTATGTATCGTAGTGGAGCACTGCCTCCGAAAATCACTCGGGCACAGTTTTTCATACTTTTTTGAAGGTTTTGAAGTAATAGGGAACAATTGTAGCTCTAAAGAAGACACCATTTTCAGTCTAAAAGTCTTTTGAGCTACAATATTGCAGCTAGGGGTCGCCTATTGAAGGTTTTTATAGGACTAATGAAAGTGTATGTGAACTTTTTTAACGATATAAGCTTTTACTTTTATACATTATCTGTCAGATTAGATAATTCATTTTCCCTAACTTACACAATCTTCATAATTCGTGTATTGGACAACGAAAGAAAAGAAGGCTAGTGGTCTTGTCTATGGCCATACGGTGCCAGGAACGATTGCTATCATCCTGTTTTCTAATAGGGAGCCTTTTGTCATGTGCATTAATTTTTTAACATCGTTTGCCTATCTTATAACATTATCATTAAGATATGTTTTTATTGAAACAAAAAAGGAAGGCATCTGGCCATGGAGTACACCCAGACCCTAGAGGCTCTCATTTTCTGTCGCATTCCACTTTTTTCTTTACACACATTTTCTTAGGACAAATAAAAGGCTTCTAGAAGCATTCGGCGTCAGTAGTGATCTTGTAAGTGGCGTTTTGAAAGTACGCACACATTTGTGAATTGATAGTCGGATTTAATACAGGACTTTAATGCTTATTCAAAAATGTGTAATATATCATTTACAACCTGGAAAACGAAGGGCATGACATATAGTCAACCAGCGAAGACTCATGGCCATCACCCACCCCTCCCCCTTTTCTTTTATTGCTAAGGATATCGAGATATAACCTGTCAATATTGAATATTAATGACAATAAATTATCTAATATATTGGGATTTTATCGGGTTTTTTTTTGTTTTTTTTTTTGAAAAAGTAAATACTTGAAGGGATTTACATTGTACCTTTTAAGCGATGGAGATAAAACCTAAACTTTAAACGAAAAAAAATATATAATTATTCCATTGTGCCTGGATACAAGTATGTTCATGTGGGGTGTTCTCTGAACGCCAACATATTTATAAACAATAGGTAGGTGTTGTTTTAGGAAACAATAGGAAGGCAATTATATACTGTTTCATATAAGCTGTCTTTGTTTTCACCTGTAAAGTCACCTGAGATTTACCTGTATTTCAATCAGTATTATAGGTAACATTTGTGGATTTTGGAAAATAATTCCTTCAATATATTCTGTACAATATACAATGTGAACTATTAATTAAAGATAATCGGTGCTTTAATATACATAAAATCATAAACATTGCAAATGCTAAGAATTAATAAGGAGCTACATGCGGATTATTAAGAACAATGCATTTTAAGTTCCAGGTGAAATATTTTTTTTACAAATCATATCTCTATTTTATCAGAAAAACACGTTTCTTGATCAATGTATATTCTAATGTAACAGTATTCTTTATTGACATAGGAGTTCTCCAGGGCTACATTCTTAGCCAACTTTCATTTCTTGTGACCGTGCATAGTTGATTTCTTTTATCGCAGAGACATACACCTTTAAGTATTTGGTTTGAAAATTTCAATTTCATTCATAGATTCTATTGTTATATTTTCATAGATATTACCAGAAACATATATTATGTATATATGTATCTGATATTAAATCTGAACACTTATTGAAGTAAAAATTAATCAAATAATATACATTTAGATAAGTATCAACACAGGTAACTTTTACAGGTAAATTTACCTGTTGGCATTGGGACTGCTTTTAGGAAAAAGACTATTACCACTGTCACAACAAACTACCCTACAGGTAAATCCAAAATGTTGGCGTTCAGAGATACACCCGTTCATGCATGTATGTACCACAAAGTCGAATACATTTAGATTTTAACCATTTCGCTGCCACAGGAATTTCTCTGATTTTCTGAATTGCCACGATTTCTGCTGGCATTTCAAACCTCCCATTATGACGTCATTTATCTATGACGTCAACAGTTTTGCATACACCTACCATCTCACCACGACCTCGGCGTCAAGACGGTATCTGCGTCAATTAAAAACGATTGAATAAAGACACGTCGCGCATTCCACATGATATGTCATACCTCTATGGAAAGCTGACATAATTACCTAGTGGCTTAGCTTAATGGTAAATAACGTGTTCGCAGTGAAAAAGTTTGGGCTGCCATCAAACTTACGGATGCACTAAAAATTGTTTATATTCATCGATTTTTTTCCGCGAAGTGCAATTTTATTTGATATTGAACGATAATACAACATGCGTTTAGTATTTAAATAGTTATAAATTAAATTCACTTGACAAGAAATAATTTTGTTCTCTGTATCACTTTCACAATTTCTTGTCACTAACTACTATGTGTAGTGTCATTTCTGCCAATGCGACAACGCCACAAATATAACCCGTCAATGTGACAAAACGACAAGGCGACAAAATCGCACGCCAATGTTACAGAAATAATATGTCCCATTTTGTTGCCACAGTGTGTCGCGTTGTCGCTCTGCATAGCTGACATAGCTAACCCTACCAATAACAACACTTGGTTGGAAGCAACTTAAAGACCCGCTACCTTTCTGAAACGGCTTTTTATTTTCAAAATTTGAATGCAAAACAATTTTGAATGTTTTGATGAGTCGCAAAAGTTATTAGCTTACAGTTAGTAATTTACTTATAATCACATTTTAAGCAATTCAATTAAAAATAAATCAAATGTTAATTTTCATATCGCGGGTTGTCTTATGTTTCCCGCCGTCGTCCTAAATACCGCGCGTTAGTTGACTATTACTGCACCAGACGACAAAACAGCGAAATTGATCTTCACTGTTAACATGGATTACGCAAATGATTTCGCATTTGTTTGGTGTTGTAACCTCATCTAAGGTCGTCGATATAATCCCTATTATGTTATAATTGGTTTTTAGAAACTTTTCATTTTTATTTCGAAAGGTAATGGGCCTTTAAAAAATTATATGTAAAATGTGAGATCTGGTGATAGATATGGGTTTAAATTGTTAAGGTTTCCGAACTGAACAACGTTCGACGGATGACGCACTTCTTTTAAAATCCCAATATGAGTACATGTTACGTTACGAAATATATGCCTTATTTACTTGGTTAGGAAAAAAAAATCCCAGTTCAATAAAGAGAAAACATACAAAATTTAAATCCAGAAATTAAACACGTAAAACCGAAAATATTTCAAAATTCGAATTCGAAATGGGAAATAAAAAAAATAACTAACCCTCCCCCCACAACTCAACTATCAAGGACATCCCTTATTTCCTTAATATACATGTATGTATATATAGGTTTAATAATCAACATTTCATCACACTCTTAATGTGCTGTAACAACACATCTTCAATTAAAATCGAAATCTGGGTTACAGTATTTCTACCTAAAATAACTTCGCTAGGTACATATCTACACGGGACCACTACAAGGTGACCTACGTATATCATATCTAGTGATTTTCTAAAAACTATGCTTCACCATGTCTTTACTCTTTATTTCTTTCCAACAAAATGGATGTTGCCAAATTGGTAATTCTATTACAAATATGTCCATATACGATGTCATACCTATAACATGGAGATCAGTCGAAAAACAATTAAGAGAGCTATAACTAAAACTCAGAAATTGAAGTAATCGGTAATTAAGCGTTTTGAATAAGTTTCCGATGTAACATAAACATTATCTATATAAATGCTTAATAGCAATAATCAGAACTTAAGCACTAGCCTTATATAATGTATATATACATGTAGTTTTCTAATATACACAGAGGTTTTAATTTTGCTAAATTTGCGGACCCATCCAAATTCGCGAAATTTATTTTACTTCGAAAAAATTAACAAAATCATGGTTTCACATATCATAGTATGGGTTTTGAATGACGCTTTCAAATGTGACATAGATGATTCTCAAAGATAAGCTCCCGCAAATATGTTCCAAACAGTAAATCGTGAAACTTTACATGCATCCGCGAAATTTAAAGTCTATACATTGTATATAAACATGTTCGTGCATCTACGTTGAACCGTTTTGGAGTTAGACAACAAACTGTAAATTGTCAATTTTGTTTTCATAGTAATAGATAAAATACCAAAATTAGAAGGTTCCGGATAGCAAAAGGTACAACTATGACACCAGTCCTAACATATACACAAAGTTTCGTGAAAATAAGTTGAACGGTTTCGGAGTAGGGTAACTTTAAATTTGTGTCATCACATATGCAATTTTCCAGCATTTCTCATGTCGGTGCAGGCACATCACACATATATTGATGACGTCGTTAACAATGCAAAACGTGACGTCAAAATTCGTTTAAAAAGCACATCGGCCCAAATCGGCCCTGTGGCAGTCAACGTAAAAATCCGATCGGCCCAAATCGGCCCTGTGTGGCAGCCTAAGGGTTAAAATGATAACATCAAACGGTAATGGTAGGAAATGGAGCTTTCTGTCTAATTCTCACTCTTTATCTAATAGTCCTTAATTTTTTCCCTTTCTCCCTCTTTTTTTCTTTCTTCCTTCTTTTCCTTCCTTCCCCTCTTTCTTTTTCCCTTCTTTTTCCTTTTTCTTTTTTTTCTCTCTCCTATTTTAGGGGGGGGCGTACGCCGGGTCCGCCCCCCTTGAATCCGCGCCTGGGATAGGGGCACGTTTGTCGCGGTATGATAAGGTTTTAGAAAGGGTATGAAGGATGGCGGGGTCTACTTTTTATAAATATGCATTGTATGTATGTACATGTAGCATATGTAGTGTCATTATTGTTTTGGTCCATTTTCTTGTAAACTTATATTTCTTCTTGTTGATATAAATTTAAGGAGTGTAGGTTTAGAGACAAAAGTCAACTGCAACCTCCTCGAATCTGAGTTGACACACACGGAGCATGATGTCAAATGACTTTTGACCTAAAGAACATAACAATTGTATAGCCCAGAACATAACGATTAGAATGAGTAAACGATCGTTTTCATTAATATCAGGGGATGTTATAGATTGTATATTATATAAACGGATACCAATAAAGCAATTACACATAGACGCTTACTGTTTTAAAATAATCTAATAATCGTCAGTAACCGCAACACTGCCCCATTGAAATTTCCCGGCTGTTTGTCTCAGATGACGTCACGAATTCTTACGGCCACCTGGTGATAATCAGGGGCGATAAGCGATGCAATCGTTCTAGACAAGGGTCGTTGTGGACTTCGTTTCAAGCACATTTTATTGAAATTACGTCAAATACAACCTGTATTTTTTGTTGGAAATCATAAAGTGCACCACAATAAACAAATATCAACACAAAAATAGCATATTTAAAATCTGTTTTTAATGTGGGTTTATTTTATACATTATATAAACGCTTAATTCATCATTCTAATCGTGCTCATCTAATATCACGGACATATAACTAATATCATATACTTGAAATTGTATATTTATCAATAAACAACACGAATATATCTCCCAACTTAAATAAACATGAGTGTGACATGTAGCGATGTATGTGCAACCGGGGAAAATATCCAAGTGACTCAAGTCTTCAGTTGAGGAGGTAAAGAGGTATTGTTGTCGATATAGACCGAAGATCAGGCAAATCAGGTTAATCATTTATACAACAGAGTTTTTAATTGGTAAGTTACGAAGTTTCACCTTTGCGTAAAGGTATCTATGATAACGATAATTTCCGTCGATACAGTTTTGACAAAACCTCTTATTCATATAAAATGCCATGAAGCAATATTCAGTTTATTACTTTAAAATTGGATTAAAACGTGAAAAGTAATAATATTTGAAGGTTTACTAACAATTTGACGTCTATCTGAAGAGAATCCCAGCTCAACACTTCTTAAGTGAATGTACAAATAAATACATGGGGCGCTTTATTTGCTTATTAGCTTTCTAAGTTAACAACGCTTTCACATTCGACCTTATTCTGGCTAATACTCATCATGTCGACAGGATGTTTAGTCAAGTTTCGCAATGTATAGTTAGCATATAGTAAGAGTGAATAACTGGTACAAAATAGAGAAGCACGGAACGAATTTTCGATGAGCTGTCTATACAAGTTGAATATGTTCAGTTATATACATCAGTGACCAAAAAAAAGACAATTTTCCAGCCACAGTGGTATATATTCATTAACAATATTCACACTGAGAGAGAATCATGTGCCTTGTAAATAAAGCTGAGGATGCCCCGTAACTTATGTGCTGTGATAATATACCTAATTACGGAGCGAGATGATACCAATTACATATGAATCACACAACTAAAAAAATCCCTGGACAAATCTTTGGGACAAAGCCTTAACTTCCGGTCCAAAATATGATTAGGGTTGGAATTTTGTGTCAATCCTACCCTGTGGTTGAGTTTAAACGCCAGTTGTGACAGAAATTGATTACAATATAAGGTGTACAAAGGTTTATGGCTGAAAACTAGTCGGATGTACCGATTTGGATACGGGGACGCAGTCTGAGAGGGAATCCGTGGAATACCCTCCATAGTCCAATAGTGAGCTACACACTACAAGAGAAGACTACCCCGTATGGGGGTCGCATCTGCCATTATCAGACGTCGGATAAGAGCGTTTATCTGTAGAATGGATTCTAGAGTACGGTAAGAAGGTATTTCTTTTCAATTTACTGTTTTGAATATTTTTGATTATTTCTTTTGATAAAATTCAGAGCAAATATTTAATATAAACGTTTCCTTTTTCACGTAAATAAACAAAACAAAAAATCATATTTAGTAAGTTACCGGTTTATCGCTTACATACATAACTCCGCCTATAAATTCGCTAAGTCTCGTCCACAAAAGTTTTATATTAAAATTAACGAGAACATTGAACTGTGCATTAGTTCTACATGGGTTGAAATGCAAGTTTTGTAAATAATAATAATCTATTTTTTAAAAATCCAGAGTCATTTTTAACATCATGTAAAATAACTTCCGATGAATTTGGGAACTAAAAAATTTGACAGTGCTCGGTATAGTATATATAGCAAGTACAGTAACATAATTCCAGTGTGAATATTTTTGCCATTAGACATCCACTGTCAGCAGGATACTATTTTAAATGCAAATATAAATCTCCAATACGCATAACCGTACAATTTGATGTAATGAAACATATAGGCCCTACAAGTATGTTAAAATGTTTTTGACAGCGACTCTTAAAGTTGTCAAGTTTTTATTGTCAAACGTGGAACATATGCTATATGCAAGTATATGTAAATCATATTAGTTGAACGACAAAACCATAATATCACAGACGGTTGCGATATGACGATATTTTACTGGCAAGGGCGTTGGGGGGGGGGGGGGGGGGGGGGGGGGGCCAGGGCACTGGGCGGGGCAACGCGGCACTGCGCAAAGGGCACACAGCAAAACGGGCTCAAGGCAATTGGGGGGGGGGGGGGGGGCGGGGCAAGGGAAGCAGGGGGGGGGGGGGTGGGGGGTGGGGGGGGGGGGGGGGGGGGTGGGGGGGGGGGGGGGGGCGGGGGGGGGGGACAGTGGGGCAGGGGGGGGGTGGGGTGGGGGGGGAGCAAAAACATGGGGGGGTGGGGGGGTGGAAGAAGGGGGGGGGGGGTGGGGGGGGGGGGGGGGGGTGGGGGGGGGGGGGGGTGGGGGGGTGGTGGGGGGGTGGGGGGGGGGGGGGGTGGGGGGGGGGGGGGGGGGGGGGCGGGGGGGGGGGGTGGGGGGGTCTGGGGGGGGGGGGGGGGGGGGGAATGGGGGGGGGGGGGGGGGCAATTGTCCCCCGTTCCCAAGTCGGGGGGGGAGCGGAAAACATGTCCTTGATTTGACTAATGGTAGGCCGTGTTCTGAAGCTGAAATCGTTATAGTGACTTCAGCATAGGAGAACAAACGAAAATCGTTTTAAATGTTAGTGTGCTATATAATTACACATGACAGAGAAATATAATATTAAGAAATCTACAAAATACTGTATGTTAAATATAATGTAAGCGGTTGGCAACTCCTAGTATATGAACAATGTAAGTGTGCATTCTGTTAAAGATGCTGCACCGCTGACAAATGATACTTTTTACCTCTATCAAAAACAGGAGCAGCAACACATTAGTTTATTGTCACGCTTTCTACTTATGTTTACGGAAAAATTACATTACTTTACACCATAATAACTACCACCATTTTGAGCTTCTTTTTACCTTATGATAAAATATTTTTTAAAAAAATCCCGAAAATAATCCATGACGTTAAGTCCTATATGGAATGAATTACTGATTGCGCATGAACCAAGAGGATATATGAATTATGTTATTGTGTACATGGTTTAATTAGACACATGCATGTATAACAAGTTATTAATAATGACTGCTGCTTTTGCTGTCTTTTGATTTGCCGATACGCTTCTCAGAAGTATTCATCAACTGCGATATCAACCCCGAAATCGGCGGCGAGAAGCACGCGAGGTTACTGGACTCAGTCCAGATTTACCTCTCGCGAGTCCAGTAAAACCTGTGTCAAAAATAGATCGAGGAAAACTCCCTTGAATTGTGACGTCAATAATCACTTTTGACGTCGAGTCGTACCCAAATATAGCGTAACGGGAGTTTCCCTCATTCAATGACGTCGGGACAGTCAATTGTGTAGTGACGTCATTATTATGGCGGACGGCAGCAAATTTACTGCGATCAACGGTTTATCAACAGAAATGAACTGCAAACTTCAATTTATGGAAAACGTTTCAAGAATGCCAAGATGGGCTGCAGTTGATACTCCTGTGATATGTCCTTGGTGGGCAGCTATATGTCTATATGTGATGTGTGTGATTGTCTGGTCCTGAAGTCTGTCAGATTAAGAATTTTACTTTATTGCCACATGATGGTGTATGATTTTATAAAATTAAATAAACGTGTTCTTGTTCTGCGTTGTTTGTTAGTGAGGTCCAATTTGAGAGTTTTCCATCATGTCTTGTACTGAACTTGTGTTGTGGTATCTCTACTTGTTGTGAGTAGCGTGCTGCTCTGTGTTTTGCATGATTTGATTTGTCTGGTGAGTGCCCATACAGAGGAGCAGGGCCATTTGGACCTAGTTGTTCATTTATTAATTATTTAAGACAGACCTGGTGATTTTATATTGTTTAGCCTTGGCAAAGTCATCACAGGCCTGTAACAAAAACTGCAGGTCCGTCAGGTTTTATACTTGAAATAAAATGACTTTAACCAAAACGAAAAAGGAATCCAAGTACTCTAGTTTGGGTCTGAATATGGATTTTTATTATACATTTTGCCACTGCGACACCCATTACTCTAATGATAATCGTGATCTGCATTATGAGCCAATAAATGCAGAAAAAACAAACAACAACACGGAAAAGGCTAATATTTTACAGGAGTACTTCAGTAGTGTGTTTACATTAGAACCAGAAGATGAAAATACCATGTAATTGAACCAAGAAAGAAACATTCAAACACCACTCAGCAGCAGTATAGAAATAAATGAAGTTGAAGTTAAAAAAAAGTTGTTGAAAGGTTTAAATCCAGAAAAATCTCCAGGTCCTGATGGTATACACCCTCGGCTAATCAAGGAAACAGCTGACACTGTAAAGATCCCCAATTACAAGATTGTTCAGGCAATCATTAAAAAAAGGAAAGCTCCCAATAGCATGGCGTACGCAAAACACCAGTGCTATACACAAGAAAGGAAGTGTCTCAATTGCAGGAAATTACAGACCTATAAGCCTCTATCTTCAATACTATGTAAAAACCATGGAAAAGATCATTCGAACACATATTACCAAATACATGTCAGCCAATTCATTTTTCACAAACAAACAGTATGGATTTATGTCAGGAAGATCAACAGCATTACAACTCCTTAATGTTCTAGAAGAATGGACAGAAGCCCTAGACAGAGCCCTGGATATAGAACATTTGACACCGTCCTCCATCATCACCGTCTAATGAAAAAAACTGGAAGCGTTGTGGAATCAATATAGAAACCCTTACATGGTTGAAAGACTTTCTAGTAAAACAGACAACTAACGTGTTATTAATCAACGGCGAAACATCCAAGTGGGGCAGAGTGACATCGGAATACCTCAGGGTTCGGTTTTGGGGTCGCTGCTGTTTGTCATCTATATAAATGATCTGCCTGAGATGATTAAGTCAACTGTTTACTTATTTGCGGACGACACAAAACTATTCCAGATAATTAACTCATCAAGAAAGCAAAAAAAGTCAATACAAGAAAGATTTGCTGCAACTCACACATTGGAGTGAGACTTGGCTACTCAAATTCAACGAGGACAAGTGCAAGTCATTACACATCGGGAAACACACTGGAGTGCAACACTGGATATGTGCTTAATAATACAACATTAGAAGAAGTGGAAGAAGAAAAGGACCTTGGGGTCATATTTGATAAAGAGCTTACATTTGACAAACACACATAGAGCGAAAAAGTACAAAAAGCAACGCTTCAATTTTCGGTATGATCAGAAGAACATTTAATTTCACCTAGATTCTAAACTATTTATTCCACTTTACAAATCTTTGGTAAGAACCCATCTGGAATAATGCAAGTGTTGTTTTGTCTGGAGACCATATAAAATGAAACACATTGAACAGTTGGAAGGAGTAAGGCGACTAAACAACTACCGGGAATGGCATAACCTATCTTATCCTGAGAGGCTTAAGAAGATGTTAAAACTCCCAACCCTGAGTTACAGACGTGTAAGAGGTGACATGATAGAAACGTAACAAGGCAGTTACAGGGAGATACGACAGAGGAGCAACCCAGTTCATAAGGATGTGGGTCCGACACATCAGAGAGATCTAGCACTAGGACAAACTCGCTGAAAATATTCCCCTCCAGCATACTAAAAACTAAAACATCGATCAGGAAGAACTCATTCTCCGTTAGGATTGCTTCACTATGGAATAACCTACCAGACCATGTCGTTACATCTAAGACATAGGACACCTTCAAAAACAGATTGGACAATCACTGGAACGAACAGAGATGGAAATCAAATACAATAACTATAAAGAAAATATTCAGCTAGGAAGTGACTATAATCATAATATGTAAACTAAATAATATTATGAGTCCAGCAAAGAGGATCTATAAGGAGCCTGTGCTGGAAAAAAATCATAGCCTAGAACTTGGTGTAGTAATATCTACATAAATGGATGTGACTCTTGCTAACTGACACCATGTTAGTCCGCGCGGGGAAAAAATTGACATTGTAAGATTGAATGAACCAGTAAAAAAATCTTTTTAAAAGTCTGGATATTGAACTGAACTGAATATTTTATCACATTGAACTTGACTGTTGAGGTTAAATGGCTGAAGCAGGAAAATTCAAATGTTAAAATCGCATCCAAATTATGTTTTTACTTTGAAAGTAAAATGTAAATATAACAATTAAAGGATAGTTAGATTGCATTTATTTGATATATAAATACAATCTGGGTAGTAGATAAATATTCATAGCGCCCTAATGGGCGCTATTCTATTTATCTGCCACACAGATTGCATTTATATCTCCAATATATGCAATCTAACTATCCTTTAATTGTTAAGTAAGCATGTTCTTTTATGTGATGTGAGTTTTTCTTTATAGTATGGGTCGTATTGCGTTAACGTTGTCCATCGTCGTCTTGTTTTCCACACATTAATTGACTATCACTGCGCCATCACAGGCCTATAGATATATATTCTTATATTACTATTTTCAAGATTTTTTTTAAAGGCAATGACATTCACTGGATGAAAGGTACAAAAAATAAAATAGATTATCCATGCAAACTTGCATTTGTTTTGTGTTGTAACCTCATCTTAGGTCATCGATTCATTTTTTATGTTGATATTATTATTCCGAAAAGGTAGTGAACCTTTAAATGACTAGATTGGGATTTCTTATACCTCATTTTCATAAATTGTACACATCTACCGTGGTAAGCAAATCATTCTCTTTATCGAACGCACCTGCTGGTGTTTTCATTTAGAACGCATGCTTTGATTGGCTCGATTAGAAAGCGATCGTCCAATCATAACTAAGCTTCTGTTTAGGAAGAGCAGCCATATTTGTTGACATTGGAAGCGGGATACGTGAAAGAGCTGAAACATGGCCCTCGTTGCAGGGGTTGGAATTGGCGTGTTTGTGTTAGGCATCGTTTGGGGCCTCTCTCTTTTCCTTTGCGTGGCTTTGTCGCGAGCTCAAGGACCTGCGTCGTAAGTGTGAGATAAAAAACCTGAGCAAAATTCCACTATCCCCGCTCACTACACAGCAGGTTTGAACAAGACGGGCAATATATATTCTAGTCTACATAGTGATTTACACATTTTCCTCGACTGTCATATTTATATACCTTTTATATACATCTTTTCATGACATTATTCTACCTAGTGATAAGCCTACTTCATTGAATTGAAGACCATCGTCTGATCGTGTCGATTGACAAGTAGACAGACATAATACAATTCCAGGAGTACATATCGGATTACTCCAACAATGTTAGAGGTATAGCACGACGAGACACTTTTGGAACATTACGTCGTGTCTAACCTCTAACTTCCGATATCAGCATTATTCTACTTAGTGATCAACCTACTTCATTGAATTGAAGTCCATCGGCTGATCATGTCGATTGACAAGTAGACCGATATAATACAATAACAGGACTCGAGTACCTAACGTTAGTAGCATTATCTTCGATACTCTAGTCACCGTAGTGGGTATTATCGCTGTCGCTATAGGAAGGGTGAACACTAAAGGTTCTGTGTGCGAAAACATATCGGATATATATAGTTTGGTGCATTGTTGTCCATCAAAAGAATAGAATAATGGTTCACTATATATGTAAAGGGGGCCGGTCAGTGTGGGACTGTGGCTTGTGCATAGTGTTAAATACAGTGTCTGTCACTCAACTGAAGGAGTATGCTTCCTGGGCTCAGTCGATAGAGTTGTTGTTTTTCACACCGGAGACCCGGTTAGATTCCTGGTTGAGGCACCCACACTCGACAGGAATCATTATTGATTTTCTACATGTATATGATGTCGCTCGAACAGTCCAGGATGAATAGAGTCAAGTGATTGGCCTAGTTACTCTTTAGCATATCGAAGATGATGTACATATGACACATGCACAATACATAGTTAAGTAAATGAGGGAGATGTAGATGATTTCAGGGCACATGTCTTGAACATATGTCAAAGCCACAATGTATTAAACAGAGTGACTTTTTTCATATACAGCTTGCTCCTGGCAGGGTTCGAAATTAACACTCGCCAACTGGCCAAATGCGGGTTGATTTTTGAATGACGAGTTGAAAAATATTGTACTTGCAGTTTTTGGCGAGCGGGTGCATTAGTTGTTGTTATGTAGACAGTCAGAGAATCCGATGTCCAAACACAGTACCATACAGATCTTGAGACATTGACTTATTTCATGTCATTTCGTCTACTAAACACTTAAATCAGATGCAACTAGTTTTCATTTGCACAAAAAGCCACATTCTGAAAATAAATTGTTGTTACACTATACTACAGTGGTGCTAAAATGTTCCAACATTTATTATTACCTACAATAAATAAATATAATAAATGTCAATGAATTTGGTTGCTTTCAATTTTACTTTCAAAGTGGCAAGCAAATTTCTGATTTGGCGAAAATTTATAGTGGCTTAAAAAATTTAATTCTACCCCTGCTCCTAGTACACAAATTATAGTGCCAGGTATACAATGTACTTTGCTCTGCTTTAACTGTACATTGTATTTAATTTCTTCATGCATGTTTGAAATATTTCTGCTACAACATGTTAATTATTTTTTTTACGTTGTCAATTCTCAAAAGATTTTATATGCATTTTTTAATTTCATTTTATTTATCATTGCAGAAATCTTGGTGTTGTGACAGTTTTGTTGGCATCCCTCCTTACACTGATTCTTGTTGTGCTGCCGCGAGAATCTCTGATAGCATCTGAAGAGGAGTCTGTTGTGGTATGATGTCTCTTGTATTTACACAAAAATAATGTACATGTATTGCCTTCGATACACTAGTACTATACACACCTTATTTGACTCAGATAGCATCCCTCCCTCACCACGGATACCAAACCAACCTCTGAGTCAAAAGATTTCAATCTAGTAATAATTTATTTATTATTGTAGGATCCATATTTTGTTTGTAATGTTATAAAGATACAGATATGGTGTTAAAAAGATCAGTTTTTCTTAAAGTCACATGGCTTGTATTTTTGATATTATTACTAAAAAATAATCCCTCATTTATCTTCAACTGTGTAATAGCAAAATGGTGCATTATAAGCCTAGTTTGTCATACACATATTACAAGCACCTTAAATCAACAGACAGCAAAATTGGTCGGACCGACGGACATGTCCGGAAAAATTTGATGTGGACCGTTTATTTTAAAATTCGGTCTGGACCGACCGTTCAGCAATTATTTAGTACCTGAAGTCAATAGAAATGGCATGCTCATTTGATTTAACTTAATAGGTGTTTGTTTTTTTAACCCCACAGCAATGTAGAATTTAAACTGCATGAAATAACCATGCAAGCACCTTCCTGGATACTACTAGCAGGAAGTTGTTTTCTTTTAAAATTTTGTTCTGTCCGGCTTACTCACAGTCCTTGCCAGTCAAATGTCCGGCCATTTTTTTCAACTTTCACGATATCTGAATCAACCATGCCAGGGAATGAATGATACTTTTATGTTATAACCATGCGTCTGAACCTATGTCCAATGGCCATAATGAAGATTACATTCGTGCTGATTGGTAGCTGGGATGATGTCACTTGTGCAGCCAAATTAACTGCAATCAAACTTATGTTCATTATAATCATGATACTTCATTTAATGAGGCCTACACCAACATACAATAGTGACATTAATTCTAATATTTCATTTCAACAAAGTAAACCATTTTGATATTAATAATCCATTATTTTTTCCCCACAGGTGTATGATTATTCCATTATTTACCGTTCGTTGTTAATTGCTGGATGTGGACTCTTCCTATTGATTGGATTGGTGGCTTACCTAACAACTCATGTGATGGAACCACACTACGCCAAACCACTTCGCCGCCTACGCACATAGAGGTCATGATCCTTAGGAGGTCAAGGTCATTATCAGCAAGAGGTCAATGACGTGACAAGGTCAATGTGCTTAGGAACAGAAATGACATTTCCAACAAATATTTGATAATGTAGAGTTACAAAACAGATGGGTTGAATGCATTAATGATGGAGTGTCTTTATAAGCTGGATTTTGTTTAGGGGAAATTGCTAAGGCATTGTATGGTTCTAAAAGACACATGTAAGGATTAACTTTACTGTAGGAATTATTTTCTAAGCTGCATTTATCCTTTGAATGTTATTTTCCAGAATTGGAAAAGGAAAGAGACAATGGCAATCTCTGATTGTAGAGCTCCTAGGCTAGTATCATAACAGAATTAGTTTGTACGACCACATTCAGTTATAACTGGCAAGCTAATGCTAACTGAGCTACTGTAAGTTATGAGTCTTTGAAAAAGACAAATTGTGTCGGTCAGTTTTTACGATGGTGTTAGACCATTTGTACAGAGAATTCCATGTGTTGCAGTTGCCAGGTACTGAACACTGGCGGTTGTTTTTCTCCGGGTACTCCGGCTTTCCTCCACCAACAGACCTGGCATATAGTTTGTATAGGTTACCCTGGCTGTTAATGGGATGTTAGATAAGATAGTACTTCAAAGTCTTATATGTCTCTTTGTATGGTTTATACATGGTGAGATAACAAGGTAGTAAGTTTACAACCCTGGAGTTGGAGAAAAGGTATACACATGATCTGAACTCTTTTATTCCGTCCTTCCATATTACAGAGTTAGCTCCCTTGTGGGTAGGTATCCATTGTGATGTCATTACTTTATGGGCACAATTCACGTTGTTTTCTCTAAAAAGTATGATGTTACGCTGCAAACACATGACGTCACAATCAATACCTATACCACAAGGGCAGATAACTCTGAAATATGCAAATACATATTCATAAAGAGGTAGTAACTACATTTGTATTTGTGTATGTAATATTCATCTTGAATGTGTGGAAGTAAATATGTGCTTAAATGAGTATTGTATGCTAGATTTGTTTACTATGAATGTATGGAAGGTGTGAATGGTAACAGTGAAAGTATTTTAATATATTTTATATATTTATTATTTAAGTATTTTATACAACATAAATAATGAAATAACGTCTGAATAAAGATCCATGAAATAATATTTATTGATTTATATTATTTGTATCTCTTCTGTCCAAACTTTTGCTTGAAAAAACTTTTTGCACTATGTATTGCATGTGACCAAGGTGGACACCATCCTTAATACTACAGGGGCTATTATCACTGTCATTATATTCACCCCTGGAATATATCATTGCAAAACTGAAGGCAGTTCAGGAGAAAAATACCCTGACCAATCACATGCCTGCTGAGACTTCTTTTCACAGTTACAGAGATACTGAATGTGATGTCCAAGGCAAAGCCATACAATCAAACATAAATGATATTGTACCATTATTCAGTTTATTTGATATAAATCTTGTTACTAAATTACCTGCTCATCTGATGTCTCGCACAGAGCCATCAGTTTTATTATGACATTCCAGGGAAGGATATAATGACAGTGTTAGGAATATCTGAAATATCGAGGATGGACACACACAGATCTAGACTATAAAATCTTCAGGTCCATTTGATCTGAAAATAGCTTGTCCTAAAACTCGTGTGAGGATGACCTGAAAATGATATGTATCAATCTTAGTGGCTACATATATAACCACTCGGTTTATTAGATGCAAATAAAAACAAGGAAAAACTCACTATAAATATCATCTTTATGTCTCTTCATGTAAAAAAAAATAAATAACAAAAATGCATAATACATTTAGACAGCAGAAACAGGACATCTGGACCAAAAAATCCATAACTTGGTGTAAACCACATATTATAGAAGCTAGCTTTATAACTGTTAAAACTGGTTTCAAGGCTAATTTATCTACAACAGCCTATATTCTATGACATTGTGCTAGTTACAGTATATAGTTGTGTGCTATATTACTGGGTATTATGGAAAAATAAGTTTAACCTAATCCAACTATCAAGTGGACTACTACCTAACATAAAATTTTGTAGGACTTCAATGCAGCCGGATTCCACTGCATGTAAATCAGAGACTATTTATGTGCTCTCATTAAATGAACAGCTTATTTCCCTGACAAGAGCAAAAAGTGGTAAAATAAAGTTAATTTTCTGTTTGATTCATTGAATGGTATTTATCTTGAATTCCATTTTACCCCTTATATATCTTTCACAAAGATATTCATACTATGTATTCTTTCATGCCTATAGGTTTAATACTGACTGGTCTAGGGCAAAACACTCATGTCACCTGAGGCTGTATTGCATGGTTACCCATGCAACAAAGCCTCGTGATGTCACAGTGTCAACAAAATTACAATTTCCTCGGTAAAATTTTAACATTTTTTTCACAAACTTGCCTGCATGGTTGTGCTAAAGAATATGCAAACAACAGAATTTGTGTTGAAAATATCATGTTATCGTTCATGTATGGAAAATTTTCTTCGAATTTATTTCAAAATGGCGGGATATTATAGCTGTAAAATTGCAATAAAATGTTGAGGTATGAAAGAAAAATACTCTTTCATAAGAGGGTATGAAGGATAGGGATATTCTACCTTTGGGATCACAAAATGTTGCAAAACACTCAGCAAGCCTCGGGTTTTACTACATTTTGTGACCCTCTGGTAGAATATCCTTATCCTTCATATCCACATATGAAAGAGTCTTATATTACTACATGGACACAAATGATGATATACATGAGTTATCTGACCCCTTATATCCACCATTTTTTTTACATTTCATAATCAATATCATTTGTAAGCTCATAGAAATCCGTCCAACACCAGAAATTTATCACAACACTCAAGGTCCTTCAACGAATCCAGAACTACAGTGCCGTGCCAAAAGTATTCGGTCACAATGGCGGTATGTTAACGTCGTGTCAATAACATTGCTGAAAATGGCCTTGGCATTCATTGTAAACGTCACTGATGATGATGTGCGTCATTTTTTGGTTTGCGCATGGCGTCATGTTACGTCACACATTTTTTTTTTATGTCGTCTGCTTTCTGTTTTTTTCCCGTGGACGTGTATTGCCAAGATGGGCCGAAAAGGAAAAGAACTATCAATGGGCGTTAAAAATATGATCGTAGGGATGTTTAGGAGTGGATATTTACGACGAAAGATAGGTAAGATGTTAAAAATACCCAAGTCCATAGTTATTAACATTGTTAACAAATTTTGTACATGATGTTCAGTGGAAAACAGGCCGAGAAACGGACGACCAAAGTTAGTGAATTTGCGGGATTATCGTTCTTTGGAGAGGATTGTTAAAAACAATAGGAGGGATTCCCTTACTGATGTTACCATTAAATACAATGAGCAAAGTAATGTTTCGACTTCTAAAAGAACACTTCAGCAACATCTGAGCCAACATGGGTATACCAGGTGTGTTTCTCTAGGAAGAAACTTGTCGTGAAGCAGAGTAACCGAACTAAGAGACTTGCTTGGTGTAGAGAAAAGCGGAGATGGACAATATATAATTGGAAGCGAGTTATTTTCTCAGATGAAAGCAAAATAGTTATTGGACAGGACCACAGAGTTTATATATGGAGAAAGCGAGGTGAAGGATTGCGACCGGATCTTGTGCAGCCGCGTAATACCCAAAACAAACTTGAGGTTATGATTTGGGGGTGCATTTGTTGGAACGGTGTGGGGGACATTAGCTCGAGTGGAAGGAAATATTATTGCTGCAAAATATCAGGAGGTTTTGGAGGAAAATCTTTGGCCAGTTCTTGCCAGACATTTCCTACTGGTGGCTTTTTTTTTCCAAGACGACAATGCCCCAGTTCACCGTGCGAGGTCCACCCAAAACTACATCGCCCAGAACGGAATTAATGGAATGAGTTGGCCCACTCAATCACCAGATTTAAACATAATTGAAAATCTTTGGTTATTAATAAAAAGAAAACTTCAGTTTCGAGTAGCAGCTGTGAAATCGGCAAATGACTTGTTCTCCGAGATTCAGAGGATTTGGACGGAGATCACACCTTGCTACATTCACAGCTTGTACAACACGATCCCTAAACGAATTTTAAACGTAATCAGATTGAAAGGACATCTTACAAAAATACTGAAGGTAAGTGTGTAATATACCGTTGCAATCAACTGTTTAGTATATAAGTAAAATTAATTTGGAATTCGTTTCGTTTTTACCGTCATGTAAACACGCCGCCATTGTGACCGAATACTTTTGGCATGGTACTGTACTTCAACTGTGTCAAAAATTGAAAGGAATGTTGGAGCACTTTTAGTAAAAACTGGGAATTAATTCTACACATTTCCATTGTATCAGGAGAAATCTGTCGAACTTTTTCTAATTTCAGCCGCCTCATAATCAGGAATCAGTGCTGCCACCTTTTCTCTCATCTCAGCTCGCCTTTTCTCACGTTCGATTTCTTTCTTTCGTGTTAACGGGTAATCTTTGATAGCATGGAATGCTTTCTTCAACAGAAATCTGAAAATAAAAGTCAATACACATAAATCAACAGAACACAACTTTATGTAAACATAAAAAAGGAGTTTGATATATCTAGGTTTTTTTTCAGAGAAGACACTGGCTGCCTTTGCACTTTTAATACTCTTAATGACAAGAAAACTCAATAATATTTACCTGGGTTATTCATTTAATATTAAGCTTATTTCCAAAATCATGCATTTCCACTGCTCTTGCAACATGCACTTCAGAAAATCATCAAATATCACTGTCAATATGCTGAAACATGTGGAATTCTTTGAATCTATCAAATTCTATTAATGATAAAATTAAACTAATTTAAAATAATTGCAATAGTCTAGAGTATATGTGCTGCATGTCATGTATATGCTAAATCTTTCAGAGAATAATTTTCATCTTCATGGTACTGATTTCCTACACTTAGCCAGGAAAGTATCAAGTCAATGTTTTTTTTTTTACCAAGCACTGATACATTGAATCAATGTGTAGGTTGTATTACCTTGTGTAGTGGTCTGTAGCCAGCTGGGTATTCTCTACTGCCCTATCCCTCTCTACTTGCGTGTACTCATGCCACGCTTGGAAGACCTTACACTTGGTGTTACGTTCATGAATCCTCCGTGCACGCCCTTCCATAATTGTTGTGTGGTGTTTGAACTAAAACAACAAGAAAATTACAATAAAAAAATACAGAAAGTAAAGTTTGATGTCTTTAGACTAGTAATTTAAAGACTGCCAAACCACTGTTATAAGAATATAATTTGTTATACAAATAATACAGTCATCTTGCAGGAACATTGATGGGAAATGAAAAGTACTATGTTACAACCACAGATTTGGTGTAAGCATGTTCATTATAAACATGTTTCAGTTTAAATATTTGTCAACTTATAGATATCTTTCATGGTAGAATGCATATAACACGCATGTAGACATGCACAACCAGAAATTTTTAAAATATAATTAAATTAAGTAAAAAAAAAAATCTTTAAATCAGAAGGATCGTTATAATTATACAATGTACTTCCACAAAAGTGAAATATATCTTACATATGTATACCTCTGTCAATAAGCCTTCAATGTCATTCAATAAAGAAAGAAAAATTACAACTCAATAATAATTATGATCTTGTTGATAAAGAGGCATGGTTTTCTCTTAATTTTCAAGGAGGTATACTGATTACTTAGAATAAAGATTTAGAAAGTTTGTAAGACATAAATGTCGTCTGGGCATGTATATATGGGACGAGACAGTTTGGTTTGGTCTGATTAAATTATGTTCTAATAGCAATGAAGATGATTTAAAGGTATGCTAGGTTTATTGGTAGAGTACCCAGAGAAAAATTATCAACCAGTACCTAATAACTGCCAGACATGGGATTCAAACTTGCAACCCAAATGCGGAAGACTTGTGAGAGATCTTAACCACTTTGCCACCGCAGCCCTTCTACAGGACAGACAAAGACTTGATTAACTCTAATCAGTCCCGTCCTTTTTGATGAAGTTTGAATGGTAGTATAACTTACATTTCTCCAGTTTGAAAAGAAGTGACGGATGAGGAAGTATTTATACATCTGGTCTGCCATAGCCTCCTTCTGGTGAATAATGTCCTTGACATTGGATTGCCAGGTCAGCAAAGCTTGTCTGTAAAACATCCGACCACATTAATCAGAAACATAGACAACCTATCTTTCTACAACAATCTCTTTATCAACACAAGACTTTTTAATTGGTATCGTATTAAATGATTTTGCTACTTTAACAAACTGATGCTAAGAATCTCACTTAATTTTAATTCTCCACATACACGTTAAGATTCTATTTATAACATTTGGCAGTGTAAGATTCTGTTTATCATATTTGACAGTGTAAGATTCTGTTTATCATATTTGACAATATAATGTAAGATTCTGTTTATCACATTTTGCAAATAAAGCTTCTGTTTATCTTATTTGGCAGTGTAAAATTCTGTTTATCATATTTGACAGTGTAAGACTCTGTTTATTACATATGACAATATAATGTAAGATTCTGTTTATCACATTTAGCAGTGTAAGAATCTATTTATCACATTTGGCAGTATGATATTCTGTTTATCACATTTGGCAGTGTAAGATTTTGTTATCACATTTGGCAGTGTAAGATTCTGTTTATCATATTTAGCAATGTAAAGATTCTGTTCATCACTTTTGGCAGTGTGAGATTCTCTTTATCATTTTTGGCAATGTAAGATTCTGTTTATCATATTTGACAATTATGTAAGATTCTGTTTATCATATTTGACAGTGATATTCTGTTTGTCAAATTTGGTAGTTTGATATTCTGTTCATCACATTTGGCAGTGTAAGATTCTGTTTATCGCATTAGCAGTGTAAGATTCTGTTTATCATATAGGTTTTATGAACAAGACTAATGTTATACATCAGCGATCTTTTTTCAATCCACATTGCAACTTTATAGACTGATACATATAAAGTACATTATATTGTGGAACCTTTTGGCATCAAAACACATTACAAATGCATGACATAGTTAATATTCTTAACATATGATTTATGTAATGTCCATCTCTACTCTAATACAATGTTAGTAGTTCTGACACATATAAAGTTTTGTTTGTGATGAGTAGCTACCTTTTAAGTGCATTGTTGTAATGCTGAACAGCCTTATTCTTGTTTCTCCGTGCCATTTCGACAAGTTTCTGGAATGGACCTAAACATCTGAACTTCAGAGTAGCTCGTAGATAATGGGTGTCAGCTTTTTTGGCAAGTTCTTTCATTTGCTGCTCCCTCTGCTGCTTCTGGATTTCTTTCTGGAAAAGACAAATAAGCATGACCATCAGATTCAAAAACAAGCTCTAACTTTTTGAAGATTTTTTAATGCAATAATGCATCAATTTTGTGAATTTTCAAAACAAAAAATAATAACAGATTGCTATATAATATTAATTTTTGGGACTAAAACTTTGAACAGTAATAAGAGTTAATTAGCTTGAACTTTGACCTCCAGGAAGCAAAGATATCAACAGGCCTTTGATTCCTGTGATGAGCTCTCCAGGTCCTTAACTGAAGGAAATTCCTTAGGAAAGCGATATTTATCTAATAGATGTAAAAGAAGAATTTTTTTTTTAAAGAAGCCTTCTTCTTTTATTAGTAAGCTAACAGATAAATTCAGTTAAATAATTAATTTTAAGTTAAGGAATGTAAAGCCCTGATATCTGACGTAAGTAGTCCAATTCTTCTGACTTTGAATATTTAACTGAATACAAACTTCTGATCTTCAAATTAGCCATTCTCCATTAATATGATGTACCTGTATACTAGCCAGCTATCTTTCTAAATACTTTGTATACATCTACAGCCTGTATATATAAACATATGATTGGGTTGTGTAGTGGTTAAGCCACATGCCTTTCACCTAGCCAGCCGGGGTTAAATCCCAGGCACAGACGTGAACAGGTCAAGGGTCATCTACCCAATCATGTGGGTTTTCTCCGGGCACTTTGGTTTCCCCCCCAAGACTAAGACCCCTCGTGTGCTTACATCCGGGCCATCAAAAGTGATTTGTGTAAGTTGTATAACTTGTTTCGTAATCAATGTAAAATAAATAAAGTTTATATCTATATGTAAAAACAGCATTATTTTTAGTTACGGTAGTATTTTGTTAATCAATTCATATCTATAGGTACAAAGCTAAAATATCTCTATTAAATATATGTTTGTTGGTTCATGTTGTTGTTACCTCTTTTTCCAGCCGTTTCTTTTCTCGATGTGCAGCGATGCGAGCCTTTTTCTCATCTGCATCCCGTTGTAACAGCATTTCCTCTTCAGCCTTGAGGCGTTTCTAAAGGTAATCCAAAAACAAACACAAGTTAATTTTCATACTTTGTGTGTTCCAATTACCTCCCTTGTTCCTTGAAATCCCTCTGACCATTGTGGGTATACAATCAGAAATGCGAAAGAATACTAGAGCACATCTCTTCATCTCCATGTCTATGTAACATTGATTAAGCATGGTAATGTGAGAAATACGAAAGTACAGCTACTCCAATGACAGATGAATGGGAACATGTCATGGTATGAGAGTAATAGTCAAGCTGATTATCGAAGGCAAATTTTTTATTCAATTGTTGATCAAAGATCCACTGGTCCACAGCGGTGACCTACTTTTAAAAATAACACAATAACACACTTCCCTAACTAACAAAGAAGTATTATAAAATATAATATATCACCAATTCCAACCATCCATAGAGTATTCTACACCTCACCTAAACTTCTTGTTACAGTAATAACTGTAGGTTCTAATTACACAATCTATGAAATCTATGAGGAATAATTACTGTATATATTAATAATTTTTGTTGGTTTCAATTTTTTCTAATTTTTTCTTTTTTTTCTCCATGAGCAGCATTAGGTCTGGGCTGTTTTCATTTATTCGGAACAATCTGTTCAACAGTTTGTAACAGTCTTTATTTCAGGTATAAATCCTGACAGACCTGCAGTTTTTGATACAGGCCTGTGAGGGCTTTGTCAAGGCTCGTCTGAAAACATTTATATAAAATGACCAGGTTCTTCATAAACAACTAGGTCTTACCAGACAAACCCTATAATCGAACGGTCATCTGACTCAAGGCACAAAATAACAAAGTCACAGTATAAAGTTTTGGTTAACGATTAATATAAACAATACAAGGAACTCCTTAGTTGAATATGTAAGTTTCTGAAATAGGTAAATGTCATTTGTTGAACAAACTTGGTAGCCCTTCATCCATATATGAATGTAACCCATTCAAGGATTAATATGAGGAGGAGTCAGATTTTAAAGCCAAATTTCAGCAAAGCTCCCATTTTGGACCTCCACCGTACTATCCCCATGGGTCTTAGCTCGGTCCTTTATAAAATATGATTGTCCTCACCTAAAGTTACCCCTTCTGAATCAATTAACACCCCTATAGACCAATTTTCATTGAGATCGGAGACTGCAACCTGAAAACAGGACGTGGGCCAGCGGCCATCTTGGAATACTAAAATCTTTACGAAAATGTTTGTTTGTTGTTCGGCATCAATTAACACCCCTATATACCAATTTTCATTGAGATCGGAGATTGAAACCTTAAAACAGGAAGTGGGCCAGCGGCCATCTAGGAATACCAAAATCTTTACAAAAATGTTTGCATGTTGTTCAGCATCAATTAAAACCCCTATAAACCAATTTTCATTGAGATCGGAGACCGAAACCTGAAAACAGGACGTGGGCCAGCTAAAATTAAGAAAATTAGCCCTTTTGGGGCCCCACCCCTCAGCCCCTAGGGGTCGGACCAGACTCATTTATATAAAATATGATTGCCCTTCCCCAATAATGTTTCACACCAAATGTGGATGAAACCCATCCAAGGAGGAGTAGGATTTTAAAGCTAAAATTAAGAAAATTTGCCCTTTTGGGTCCCCGCCCCTCTGAGCCTAGGGTGCGGACCAGGCTCATTTATATAAAATATGATTGTCCTTCCTCAATGATGTTTAACACCAAATGAAGATGAAATCAATCCAAGGATGAAGGAGGAGTAGGATTTTAAAGCTAATATTAAGAAAATTTACCCTTTTGGGGCCCCACCCCTCAGCCCCTTGAGGTCAGACCAATGTCATTTATATAAAATATGATTGTCCTTCCCCAATGATGTTTCACACCAAATATGGATGAAATCCATCCAAGGATGAAGGAGGAGTAGGATTTTAAAGCTTATATTAAGAAAATTTGCACTTTTGGGGCCCCACCCCTCAGCCCCTTGAGGTCAGACCAATGTCATTTATATAAAATATGATTGTTCTTCCCCAATAATGTTTCTCACCAAATATGGATGAAATTCATCCAAGGATGAAGGCGGAGTAGGATTTTAAAGCTAAAATTAAGAAAATTTGCCCTTTTGGGGCCCCGCCCCTCTGACCCTAGAGGTCGGACCAAGCTCATTTATATAAAATATGATTGTCCTTCCCTAATGAAGTTTCACACCAAACATGGATGAAATCAACCTAAGAATGAAGGAGGAGTAGGATTTTAAAGCTTAAATTAAGAAAATTTGCCCTTTTGGGGCCCCACCCCTCAGCCCCTAGGGGTCGGACCAGGCTCATTTATATAAAATATGATTGTCCTTCCCCAATAATGTTTCAAACCAAATATGGATGAAATCCATCCAAGGATGAAGAAGGAGTAGGCTTTTGTATAAAAAGTCTTACGCACGATGCACGGCGGACGGCGGACGACGACGGACAAAACACGATGACAATAGGTCATCCTGACCTTCGGTCAGATGACCTAAACTTCGGTCAGATGACCTAAAAATGACCCTGGTCAGCACCTTAAATATAGAGGTCAAGGTCAAACATGATAAAAACATGAAAGGTTTACAATAAAAGCTCCCATTTTGTTACTATAAATAGAATAAAACAGCCTGTTGTAATCTTACCAGAGTTTCCTCCTCTGCTATCCTCCTCTTCTCTTCTCTCTCGGCCTTCAGACGAGCGCGCTCTGCTGCTCGGGATTCCATATCTAGTAACATTATGAAACTCTGATAAGGACTCCACAACACGGCATGCAATACTAACAGTTACTGTAGTAAAAAGTATTAGGGTCCGACCATTTGATTAAAATACTTAGTATACTTAGTTTTACTTAGTATAAGTCTCACAGCTGATAATGAAATACATTACTGACAGACCTTGCTTTGAGTGATAAAAGGACTTAACAGACTGTTTTGAATTGACTAAGATAAGAACTTTAATATGTCTAGTCCAACATTTCTATCAATATTTGAATTTTCTTTTAATTCTAGTTTACCACTGCAAGTAAATGCTAAAGACATCATGTGAAGGTAACCTTTTTTTATCAGAATAGCACCATGTAGCAGTTGTTCATTGAATAAGAACCTGGAAAAAGTTTTCAACATAACACAGAATTAACAAAACCAAAATGATAAACTATTATACTTACTTTTTAAAACTTTCAAGTATTTTGTGTTGCTGCTTTTATTTGTTGCAGTACTACTAGTAGATGTGACCTCTGACCTTGGTGTAACCTCTGACTTTGCTGTAACCTCTGACCTTGCTGTGACCTCTGACTGTTCTGAGATCTCTGATCTTTGTGTTAGGAGCTCCGAAGTGTTGCTGGAGATAAAAAATGAATTACATATTAATCTAGAATATAAAATAACTGGTGATCATTTTACGAGGCGTTCAGGTTCAGGATAAAAAAAAAAAAGAAGAAAAAAACTCCAGAAAAAAGTAATCAGCACTAGATATTTTAATCAAATCAAAATAAATATGATTTTTAAGATCTTTTGTCATTTGTGCTTTAAGGGATTTATTAACTGATTCTAATTAGAGGAGTCTGTAAAATTACCTATTTGTGTCCCCAGCTTTGATCTCTTGATAATCTCCTTTATTTACTTTGTTGTTCTGTTGTTTACTTTGATGTGTTGTTGTTTTACTGTTGTTTGGACCTTGCGGTGATGTTATCCTCTCTGCCAGTTGTCGTTGTGTACTTCCCTGCTGTTCTAATACCTGTTTCCGTTGGTTAAACTGTAGTTCCTCAATAAGTTGTTGCTGTTCTTTAAGCTGTCTTTGTTGTTCCTCGAGAATGCGCTGCTGTGCATTATGGCGATTCTCAAAGCTATTTGGCATGTACTTCCTATTCATCCATGGTTGTGTTCCAAACCGATTCCGGATTTTTTGGTCTGAGTGATGTTCTCCCTTGCCATCACCACCTCCAAGTCCAGCGATTTCGTCTGTGGTCAGCTGTAGGTGCTTTTTGGTGATCTGCCACGCTTCAGTGGGAATCCTATTTTGCTCCAAGGGCCTCTTTCCAGAAGTAGATTCTGCTATAGTTGACACATCACTTCTTGAGGTCAAAGGTCGACGTTGATTGTTCTCAAATAATGCATCCTTAAATAAATGGCGGCAACAATAACATGCATATATTAATATATATTTACATACAGACTCTGTCAATTGTTTTTCTGAAGATGCACAGTCATTCTTTACGAGATTATCTAATCTTTGTTTAAATTTCTATTTCCCATATATAAAATAAATTTATGTCAAGAGACTAAGCAATACAGACATAAATACACAGGTACTTGATACCAGAAATTAAATGATATTTTTATACATTATATAACAATTTAAAATGTACCCCATCCAACAAATATATGTTTAATATAAGCTTCATTTCATATATATGTACAGGTACAGTATAATAAATAGCCATATACTCACAACTTCGAGATTGGTTGCCTTGACGGCCTGTTCAGATCTGTCTGTATTATTGCCTTCTGAGAGTTTCCCCTTAGCAGCTGCTTCCAATAAAGCAGCCATTTTGTTGCGTGTTTTTTCCTGAGCCTGCTCCATCTCTTTTCTCTCCAGTTCCATTTTAATCCATAGTTGCCAGGCAACAAAATATTTCCTTAGTAACCAAGATCTGTAGTGTGTCTCTGCTGCCTGAGCTTTCCTACAGAAAACAGAAAATCTCACCTACATAATATGTAGAAGTTGTAACAAATAGAAACAACTTTAATTTGAACTAGAACTGTCACCACAGAGGACGACTAATACTCCCTGCTGCACAAATTTAGTAATAACTCCATTAGTAGGGAACATTGCAGAACCCTATATAGTTTACTCGACTCCCCTTTATGTCAGGGTTCTGTGTACGAAATTTTATCAAAATCTGTAAAGTACAAAATTGTAGTTTAGAAGGAGTTCGCCAGACAAAGTTGTGTCTAGCTAGAGACAGACAGACAGACGGACAACCCGATTCCAGTATACCCCCCCCCCCTCACCTTAAACTTTTTTGCAGGGGTCCAAAAATGTTTAACTTGAAAAAACATGACTTTATACAGTTAGAATAAAGTGAAAAATTTGCATTTTCTGCTTGATTTACCAATCATTAATTATAGAATATTATAGAAAATTATAACATTTACATAAAAACTTACCTGTGTGTTTGTATGACAGATATTTCATGCTGTTTTGTCTCTCTGTCCATTCGCCGTGTGCGTATATAGGCCTTCCATGCATTCCAGGCCTGAAGGAGAAGTTTCCAGTCATGGATGGCCTTCGCTCTGCCGATCTGTAGACGTCGTTGAAGTACGATGTTATACCAGGCAGAGAAATGACGCTGGAGACTCTGAAGTGAAACATTTCTTGTAATAAATACTTAGTCTAACAGTTTGTAATAATTGTGCAGTAATATAAGTTTGCCTTTCTAGACAAGGTTAGACAGTCACAGTATGCAGTAGTGGCTAACAATGGAGGCTAAAAGTGACTCGTTTAGTTGAATTAAAGTTGTAAGCTTCAAATATATATATGATGTCCTGATATCAATCCATGTAATATCAGAATTGGTCCAATCACATGCTTTGATATGTGTAATTCATCAAATAGTTAAAAGAGATAATCAACTTTATATTAATGCTATACTGGGACCCAACCAGAAGTCATGATTGTGTGCATATTCTACTATGCATACAGATTTCCGGATGTCTGGAGCTGTTGATGTATACTTCATGACAGCGTTGTTTTTCTTATGTGGAAACAAAGTGTTTCCTCAGAAGCGAACAATGAAAACTTTCCGAAATCACGACTGTTTTCCTTCATGACAACTGGTAGGGTCCCATTAGGTTAGCTGCCTCCTGTGGGTATCTTTAGCAGTATACCTTTAGGTTAGCTGCCTCTTGTGGGTAACTTTAGCAGTATACCATTTATAGGTTAGCTGCCTCCTGTGTGTTACTTTTAATTAGCATTATACATTTAGTATAGGTTAGCTGCCTCTTGTGGGTAACTTTAGCAGTATACCTTTATAGGTTAGCTGCCTCTTGTGAGTTACTTTAGCAGTATACCTTTATAGGTTAGCTGCCTCCTGTGGGTAACTTTAGCAGTATACCTTTATAGAATACCTTTAGGTTAGCTGCCTCCTGTGGGTAACTTTAGCAGAATACCTTTAGGTTAGCTGCCTCCTGTGGGTAACTTTAGCAGAATACCTTTAGGTTAGCTGCCTCCTGTGGGTAACTTTAGCAGGATATACCTTTAGGTTAGCTGCCTCCTGTGGGTAACTTTAGCAGAATACCTTTATAGGTTAGTTTCCACCTGTGGGTAACTTTAGCAGTATACCTTTATAGGTTAGCTGCCTCCTGTGGGTAACTTTAGCAGTATACCTTTATAGGTTAGCTGCCTCCTGTGGGTAACTTTAGCAGTATACCTTTAGGTTAGCTGCCTCCTGTGGGTAACTGTAGCAGTATACCTTTAGGTTAGCTGCCTCCTTTCTTGTCTCTATTTGCCCCAATTTCATCATGATCTTTCTCCTTCTCTCCTCCTCTGCTCGGTCTCGACTCTCTTTCTCTTGCCTTGTTTTTTCCTCCTCTTGGTCGACCAACACTGTTGCTTTATTCAGTGTTTCTTCCTGGTTTTTTCTCTGCCTGTAGAGTTATATTCATTACAACATATATATTTACATATGCCCATATATAGTCAACGGGAGGGGAGTTGCGTTCAAATGAGCGTAATCACAATGACGTATAAATACAAACGCAGCAGGTTCAAACTACCTCTAGTTCACGCCTCGATAAGATTTTGCGTCTTAAGTTGACGGATTTAAAATTAACAATAAAGAGTTTTTATTAGATCCAATTAAATAATTATGTATTTGACATGAAAACAAAAGATGTGTTCAAGCATTGTAACGGTAATAAACAACAAAATGAATCATTGGTCGGAGCTACAACCGGAGGGCTTTCCTCAGGAATGTTCGGGAAATTCCATAGTAACGTCGGTATACATGTGTGTACGGTCACTCATCTCACCTAAATATACAGAACATCTGATTGTCTGTGAACAATTCTGAGAGCGTCTAAGCGAACAATAGGTTAACAGATCACATACAGGTTTCAGAAAAAACCATTACAGGTGGCCTATCCGAAACAGTATCACCAGCTTTACTCCCATCTTTGCATTCAAAATAGGCATACACACAGGCAAACACTTGTCTATCCTCCGTACAATAAAATAAAGGTCATGTCTACGATGAATTTAGTCTATATTGCATTCGTATACCAATACATACTTGACAAACATTCAGCAGCTCAACAAATATACCATCAATTGGCTATATATCATTGTAACTTTCCTCGGTTGAAAATTAGATATGGAGGCTCGCTCCATTTCAGACTCTAGACTGAACTACAGAAACCTGATAACCTCATTTTTTCTATGACTGTGCATTTATTAAGAACACCATTTGAACTTTTAAATATAATATTGAAGTAATATGTGTAAATACTATTTTTACACATCATGCACCAGAGTAATGAGACCATTGATCCTACCTAGATCTCTGCTCCTCAAACTGGCGTCTCTCTTCCTGCATATCCTTGCGTATTCTGGCCATTTCTTTCCTTATTTCCATCTCCTCCTTCTTTGCTTTGGCCAATTTGTTCTTTTCCTCCTGAAAAATAATAACAAACAACATTATAATCATTAGATATAGGTAGTGTTTTGTTACATATTATTAACTCTAATAATTATCATATTGTGATTTGAAGTCTTTGTTTGAAACTAGGCCGCTGTCAGACATGTTGATTGCAATTTTATTTGTCTTTTCCATGGGAAATTTGATTTATCACAGGCTCTTACCACATTCTTATTAATGCTAAAATTATATCATTAACATGAAATTTACAAATAAACACACTAAAAGTTTGACCCTAAATGACCCTGGCTGTCAATGTGTCACCAAAAGTAAACAATCAAATCAACAGTACCTGTAGTACAATCTGCTTGGCTTTGTGATGGGCATCCTTTTTCGCTTGTTGTTCCTTTTTCTTTTTATTCAGCTCTTGTTCACGTTTCTTTCTGTTTTCTTTCACCTGTGTTCAACAAGAAAATAAACACTAACTCATACACATCAAATTAACATTATAGTTGGGGTTTTTTCACAACTGATTAAATATACCGTATTCGCTGTAAGTAGCGCCCTGGGCACTTAAAAATTGAAACAAAAGGACGCTTATTAGTGAACCAAAATCTAGGTTATGGACGAAAAAAATCAGCAATATTTTAACTCTTTCTGTACTCATGACAAAATAATCTGTAAACATGCATATGTTTTTTAACTGATGAGACACATTACGTGTATTATTTCATGATACACATGTAAAAGTTCATGAAATATGGGACACAATGCTTACGTTTGAGGCATCACATGGTAAAAAACATTGAGAAATTCATGGAATGGGGGCGTTTACACAACTTCACCTCATCTCCAGAAAAGAGGACGAGTGCTTAAAGGGGTGCTAATTACGGCGGATACGGTGTTGTTCCTGTGTTTATTAAACTGTGTACCTGTTTGTGTCGGAGTTCCATCTTTGAGCGAGGATCAGGCTTGTTAAAATCTTCAAAGCCCAAATCATTAGTGATGTTATCCTTGACAAATTTCTTACTAAGCATGTGTTGTACAATGGATTCCACAGCTGTGTCCTCGTCCTGCTCGGCAAGGAAAGCATATGGGTCGTCATCTGTTAATGTTAGAATATTGATGTTTATGTTTTAAGTTGATAATGATGACAATTAATAAATGTAAAAAGAATATATATCTGTCAATAAAAAAAGATGCAATTTCATAACATAATGTTGTAAAACAGACTAAAAACTCTGTCCCATGAGGTTACTAGGTATGCAAGTTAAAGACATTTCTCTTGAGCTGTCGCTAATTTAAATTTTACCTCATTACTAAATCTGAAGGTGGGATATCCCTATCCTTCATATACATCATACATAAAGGTCCTTTCTTTCATATCACTTTTTATCATTAAAACAACTTTTGTGTTGAAAATATGATGTGTTCAACTCAAGGGTTCAGCTTTTGAGGACAGCATTAATTAAATGATATCACAATGCATTAACTCTGATAAATAACATCTGCTGAAAGGGTTGATTGAACCTGGCCAGGCACTTAAGGCATTCAACCTGTTACCAAATTTGAATAAATTCGGTTAATATCTATTACAGTTATTGTACGGAAGTGGCAGAAACTGACTTTTTGTATTTAAGCAAAGGGCCATAACTCCGCTAAATAAGGTCCATAAACAGTCGCGATCGAACTTGGCCCAGCCCTTAAAGCATTAAGCCTTGTCAGCAAGTTTGAATAATATCGATTTACATCTGTAACAGTTATTCCACGGAAAGGAAGTGTTACAGACAGACAGACGGACGGACAGACAGACGGACAAATCCAAATTAATATCCCCAATTTCGGAAAAAGCGAGGGATAATAAAAATGTATCATGCATCTGTTTATTAACCAGGACCGACAAATCTAAAGAGAAAACTCCCAGCATTTTACTGTAATACAGGATAATGTTGACAGTGGTACAGACCGTTGATGGTTGGGCGAGGTTTCACTAGGCCCTGTTCCTCATAGTTGTTTTGTAGAAGGTGATCCCACTCTCGTTTAACGTCTGATTGGACCGTCCGTCTCTGGTACAAATCATCCGCCAAATCTTCGTCACCCTCGTCATGTAACTGGACCTTTTCATCCATCCACTGAGACAGGAGATCCTGGGCTAAAGGAGAGATGGACATCAGCAATTAAATTTAAACAGTTAATTAGCTAGTTTAATCCCCAACATGACTCTGCATATTGATAGATTTTACTCTTTTATTATCAACCATATAATTTTGTCAGTGTTTGTTTTTGACTCAGATATCTACTTAAATGACTGAGGAAACCGATTGTTGAAAGGTATTGCCTATTATTACACATGTAGTGATAACCAAATTCTATAAATTCCAGGTCGATGGTGCCTTTTGTAACAATTCTAAGAACATTTTTAGTGCAAAAATTACATTACTACATCTAATCATAACACATAACAATTAACACTTATAATTTTGATTTCTCGTCAATTAGAAAAAATAATTAAGATGCATAATATATAATTGTGAAGAGAGAAGTGAATTTAGTATATTTGATTTCAAGGTCCCTACAGAACAGTTTGAGGCACTATAAACAGTGAAAGGGTGCTTAATTATCAACATATATACAACATTCTGATGTATTTCCTAACCATTTTTATCTACAGTAGGATTATGTCTTGGTAATGGAAACAGTCATACTTTTGTAATTTCCTGATGTACCTAAATTTATTTGGTTTGGTTTTATCAGTTTAATTTCTTATTTTCAGCAAGAGTCTTTAAGAACATGGCAGAATTATGGGTGGAGGTAAGCCAGAATACCCCAAGAAAAACCTCCGACCAGCAGTAAGTACCTTGCAACTGCCCTACATTGGGAATCAAACTCACAAACCCAGGGGTAGATGGCTTATGGTAATATGTCAGGACATCTTAACCACTTGGCCACTATGGCCCCTGTAAGAATATGAAATAAGCCATAAAAAGTAACAGAGATACTTTATCTACCATTACTAGCTTACCTTCAGTTAAAGCAGCATCATGTTCCCTGAGTTGACTCACAGATTTCAAGGAAGCCACCTTTCCTTGTGATTTTCCAGATGATTTTGAATTTGATCCAAAAACCTTTTGTGCCGCTCTATCTGAAGCAGCCTCAACTGTCTAATAATAAGTAAACTGTGCATTAATTGTTCAATTATTGTTTTCAGATACGTTTAAAAAAAATAATGTTTGAAGAAAATTGTTTTTATCAAATATGTGGGTTTTTTTTAGGTGCAAACCTTCATATAAAATAAATATTCACCATTTAATATTAAACAATCAGTTTATACCAATTAATATAAGTATACAACATAAAAACTAAAGAGATAGATAAAAAAGGCTATATAAAATACAACATCCTTGATATACCATATACAACTTTAAAAAAATACCTTGATCCAGTCTTGTATGTCATTGTTTGTAGTCACTTTCTGAAAAAAAAATTCCAAACATTATTTTGAAAGTGTCATCTTAATTTTAAGACATGCAAAATAATTTGTTCTATAACTAATTACTTTATAAAGAAAACAGGCAACACCAGGTGCTAGGGATGCAGGACATGTACTCACACACACTTTAACATACGGCACACACGTACATGTAGCACAGATACCATACATCGGCACACACGTACATGTAGCACAGATACCATACATCGTTACACACATACATGTAGAACAGATACAATACATCAGCACACACATACATGTAGCATATCATAGATCGGCACACACATACATGTAGCACAGATACCATACATCGTTACACACATACATGTAGCACACAGATAACATACATCGGTACACACATACATGTAGCACAGATACCATACATCGTTACACACATACATGTAGAACACAGATACAATACATCAGCACACACATACATGTAGCATATCATAGATCGGCACACACATACATGTAGCACAGATACCATACATCGGCACACACGTACATGTAGCACAGATACCATACATCGGCACACACACGTACATGTAGCACAGATACCATACATCGGCACACACGTACATGTAGCACAGATACCATACATCGTTACACACGTACATGTAGCACAGATACCATACATCGGCACACACATACATGTAGCACAGATACCATACATCGGTACACACATACATGCAGCATATCATACATCGGCACACACGTACATGTAGCACAGATACCATACATCGGCACACACGTACATGTAGCACAGATACCATACATCGGTACACACGTACATGTAGCACAGATACCATACATCGGCACACACGTACATGTAGCACAGATACCATACATCGGTACACACGTACATGTAGCATATCATACATCGGCACACACATACAGTTAGCACAGATACCATACATCGGCACACACGTACATGTAGCACAGATACCATACATCGGCACACACGTACATGTAGCACAGATACCATACATCGGCACACACGTACATGTAGCACAGATACCATACATCGGCACACACGTACATGTAGCACAGATACCATACATCGGTACACACATACATGTAGCACAGATACCATACATCGGCACACACGTACATGTAGCACAGATACCATACATCGGTACACACGTACATGTAGCACAGATACCATACATCGGCACACACGTACATGTAGCACAGATACCATACATCGGTACACACGTACATGTAGCACAGATACCATACATCGGCACACACATACATGTAGCACAGATACCATACATCGGCACACACGTACATGTAGCACAGACACCATACATCGGCACACACGTACATGTAGCACAGATACCATACATCGGTACACACGTACATGTAGCACAGACACCATACATTGGCACACACGTACATGTAGCACAGATACCATACATTGGTACACACATACATGTAGCACAGATACCATACATCGTCCACACGTACATGCACAGATACCAAACATCTTATTATTATTTTTCTTAAGTTTTAAATTAGTTAACTTCTAAATGCCTAAAGAGGAATAGCTATACTGTTGTAGTGGAAAAAATATCACCTTCTGACTTACTGTTGTAGTCAGAAGGTACTTTTCCACTACAACAGTAGCTAAAAGAGGAAGTACAACACTGTTTGATATGGTTAACCAAGTGACAAAAGTACAGAGCATGTGGAAGATTAGATGTTGATGCATGCATGCTTGTTCCTTGCATCAGATGAGTCTTAAGCATCGATCATTTCTCAAAAATCAACAGCCAGGATTATACAATTTAACCCTGTTAATACAGGACAGACCAAAAAAATTGTATGTATGTTTCAGGTTATGAAAAAAAAAGGGTATGTTGGTTGAATTTTTTTGATATTTTTTTTTTTTTTTAGGCAGGATGAGAGAGTGGTTTAGTTAGTTGCTTTATTACTACATTACGAAGTAATTTGTCTTTCACCTTTTACTTCTCATTACCGTCATGGGAAAGCTTCACCTATCACGTGATACCCGTTAACGTTTGTGCAGTACTAGTATCTCCAGTGGTGATGGAATGTCACTCTTTGTCATCTTCCAACTGAAACTAAGTTAGAGCGGGACGTCATCGTACATCATCAATCAATCACCAATGGATATAATAGTCCCTCTCAAACGTTATCAGGTAACCGTATCACGTGGTACCTGAATCGTTCCCATTGATTATCTGGATAACTTAAAGCATGTATAAAAATCTCAGTTGAAAACTTCACACACAACATTTTATGATATATACTGTATACAGTACTGTACATAATGATAAAAATGTGCAAATTGAGTGGAACTATATACATTTGTATATATGATATGGAATTGAATGTATATGTATATGTTGTCTAGCACTGTATATGCATTATCAATTCAATGAATGCATGGAGAATTTGGAAAACACAAACTGGATAAAATTTATGCTATAAATACAATTGTACAACAGGTCCGGTTGCACACATTATAGTGGGCGAATGTAAACAAACAATTGAGGTCTGGTCACGTTTTTCTCTCGCAGTATGAAAGCATGGATGACGAAACATGTAAGTCTGTGATATGAATAATGTTTGCCTACTTGTTCATTTGCATGCAACTTTTTAAAAATTCCATCGTTGCAATTATTTAGCATCCATTATCACTAGCCAGGGCTCGACATTAACTTTTTAAAGTACTTGCCCAGTTGGGCAGGTGGTTACAGAAACCTACCTGCCCGACTGTAAATTTGACTATAAATTTTGTCAAAAACCAACACTTTGTTTTTTAGTTTATCTTTTTATTCACTTAACACAATGTAAACCAAAGAAGTTTTATATTTTGGTATTGCCACAGTCACATATTCATGTTTGGTATTGCCACAGTAGTCACTTATTCAAACACTGGCCGTCTCATCCTCTCACCACCATGCCACCACAGAGAAAGAGCCCTTTCTGCATTGTAATCCTCTAACGTTGAGCCAGAAATGGATATACCCATCAAGTAGTTCAGCATCTCAATGGTTAAGGTTGCTCTCCAGTCTGATTTTATCCGCGCCATGGCAGAGAATCCTCTCTCACAAACTGAACTGGATACAGGCACACACAGCACAATTTCAACTAAACATCAGTATGTTGTGAAACCTTTGCTCTAGGTTTGGAGTAGTGAACAGTCTTTGGTACATACTTTGTATGGTGGTACCTGCAGGTTGCTTACGAAGATGTGTTTTTTAATGCAGCCCACTCTGTGTTTTTTAGAACGTTTGTGTCACAACCTACATGATCAAGAATGTCATTGAAATATGTACACAGAGCATCTATATCATCTTCCCCATATACAGCTAATTCTTCCTGCGATTGTGGATGATTGACAGGAAAGAATATAGTTCATGGACTTCAGAAGATCATTCTTTGTGTCATCAACTCTTCTGCTGATGTGACATAGCACAGCATCAATCAATGCATTCTCCTGGTTCTTGATGGTGTTTTTCTGGAACATTACTTTGTTTCAGCTTCACACCTTTGAAAGTCATTTCTTGGTCGACTTCCCCAATGAAATTCTGCAAATGTTCACCTGGCCGTTGCGTTAGACCTACAAGCTGCAAGCATGCCGTTTCTGTAGCTTCTAGTGAATCTGGTAGTGTACAGCCCTCCTTTTGATATTCAAGTGACAGAACACTTAACACATGCAGAACATCTTTCAAAAAGTACATGAATCTCATCAGTCTGTATGATGTTAAGTGAGTCAGAATGAACTTTGCTCTGCCTTGGACTTCTGCTGTACCTTTTCTGCTCTCCACAGTATTTTCAAAGTGTGTAACAATGACCTCGTAGCTCTCAGTCAGATTCTTTAAGGCGTTCCGAAGATGGGCCATCCACCTTGTTCCCTTCAAATTGCCGGGTTTCAAATACTTTTGATCCATCATTTCAGCCAGACTCTTTAGTTCTCTTACAGCTTTAGGGGAGTAGTAGTAGTGTTTATGAAGTTTCTGAAGTAAGTCCTTAAGCTTAAGGAATTCTGAGGCATCTTTAGTTTTCATAGCATCAAGTGCTCCAAGTTCTAAGCGATGAGCTAGGCAATGCACTGTCACAAGATGTGGGGCATGCTCTTTCAAACGTGTGGCCACACTGTTTGTTTTACCAATATTTACACTTGCACCGTCAGAACCCATTCCAATCAACTTTTCTTTCCAACCAGGACAAGTCTCTGTCATAGCTTTATCAATTGCTGTGAAAACTCCCTCAGCATGGGCATGTTCAACTGCCTCCAACTTCACATAAACATCTGTTGCCAGTCCATCTTCAAGAAGTCTAGCATAAATTACTTCATTTTCACTGGTGCTGACATCTGTAGCTCCATCAAACATAATGGAAATCACCCTGGCATTGTTTATTTCTTGATGAGTTCTGGTAAATGAATCTTCATGAATAAATTTGATGAACCTGTAACAAAATGAATTGTTTTGAATGTCAATATTAAGTTTTTTTTTCAATAATTCATTAAACATTTTAAGATAATTCTTAAAATATTATCAATTTACTTTGTCTTTGATAAAACGTTAATCTCCATAATTAGAAAATTAATCACATTACTATCATGTAATTAAATAATTGTTATTTGGTTATCTCAAACTAATCAAACAATTCAGTTAACATTAATCAATATGATAATATGTATATATATATATACATAACTCTATAAATATCTTTAATTTATTATAGTATTTTTTTTTATCTGTTCATGATTTTATAAAAAAAAATGCTGCCTGAAAAGTTTTTAATTACCTTCTACAAGCTTGATCTGACTGATAGGATTGGGGTAGGGTGATGCCATTTTTCGCTTGTAGTTTGATAGTGTTGGACCGATTCTCGATTTTAATCGATGATCGATCGATTATGATTTTTCCAAAGACTATCGATTATGAAAGGTAATAATCGATTATTAAAATGGGAGATAACTCATGCTTATCTTATACTGTTCTGAACCTTTATTATGATATATATCAGGGCAAAATCACATCAAAATATTTTAAACATCATAGATACTCAAGAATTTGAATTAAAAAAAATACTTCTTCATGACTGTTCGTTCAGTGGATATCTTTTTAAAATTCTTCAGAAAAACTAAAAGGTGAAATATATAAATATAGAAGAGCTTTCTATAAATAGTATCCGATTATAAAATCGATAATTAGTAAATTGTCCTAAACCGATGATCGATTACCATTTTACAACCGATTCCCAACACTATAGTTTGAGAATAGATGGATACATTGTAAATGGCAATTCATTCTTTGCAACAAAATATGCAGTATTGAAACAGGCAATAAGCTGATCGTGTTGTTTCTCATTTAGAGCCTTAATTGCATGGTCCATTGGTCCAATAACACCCGGTGGGCTTGATAACTAGCTCGAGCAGCTGGCCTTCTGACCCCAGTCAAACGATCCCCCTGCAACGGTTTCTATACAGCTGTCTCCTTTGAAATTTGTCTGCACAGACATTTTATTCTTAGTTTGGTATCTAATCACCGATGATTTATGGTAGGAGCTTGTGTCATGGCTAATGATATTTTGCAGTCGGAAACTATCTGTGCCATCAATAAATGACCTATTAGCAGACGACTCTGGAGAGTCTTTGCACGGCTGACAGAACATCTTTCCAGAATCTTCATCGTAGGATAGCCATTCATAATCGTCTTTCCATTTAGGGATAAACTTTCGTTTTCTACCTTTCTCATAATTTTGATTTTGTTCTTCTCTTTCTTTTTTAGTTGGTGGGCCAGACTTATCAAACCTTTGCCGAAGCCAAACGAAAACAAATCTCTCTTGGCCATGCTGTTGTGTCAGCAAAGCGCTTGAAACATCCTATTTACAAACATTTCATTGAATGTTATGAATAACAATAAACAAATGTTTGGTTTCATTTTAATGTTTTTATTTATGCATTGCCCAAATGCTAACAGCAATAGTTCTAAAAAAATAAAGAAAATTACCATATGCAAGTTCCAATATGCAATATATAGTCAAAAAGCACATAGTCAAATAAACTTAAGAATTAACACTTAGTACTTTGCATTTTGAGGTCAGCATAGAAAACTGAAAAATATTGTGATATATTGTGATATTTCCACTGAAAAGGTGATATATCGCGATACAGTTTTCTGTTGGCGATATCCAGCACTAGCAAAAAGTGCTATAGTCAGCTCATAAAAACAATATATGTGGCATATTTCAAATGGGAAATATTGATTGTATATCTTTTTCATGAGAACATGAGGATGAATAGATGCGAGTACCAAAAATGCAACGATGAATTTTTTAAAAATCACCAGAAATTATTTTGGATGACAAAAATAATTTGTTTTGCCTATTCCCATGATTCGTCATACAATTTTTGATGTGTACGCTGATTTTGTGACCAGGTATGTGATTTTTGTTTACACTTGTCCACTATACGTATTGTCAGATTTAGCTACTAGGTCCTATATAGTCAAATCTATATATCGAGCCAGATTTAGCGTGCTACCGGACCTGTACTCAATTCTCGCCATCGCATATGTACTTGTATGATCATAGACGAAATTTGAGACATTTGTTTTTGTGGAAATCAGCATGGTAATGTCTTTTATCAGAAGACGGCTTTATTGACTAGATTTGCGTGGAAATTTATTGGTACTCGGCGAGAATTGGTCGCCTGCCAGTACAATGTAGATTAGCTCTCACTAATTGTTTTCTGCAATTTTTGCGTATTTCGTCAGCTACCTGAGATCTGGAGTAGAGTCGTGTGTCACTTTGGGGTTTCCATCTGTAAAGGCCACGTTTATGGCTATCTCCATCCATGGTTTTGTCGACGCTGAACCTAGTTAATCACAATGTAAACAATCAGCATGGGAGCAGCCATGTTTAAACAATTTGTGTAGTCAATCCCGGCACGTGACTCTAACGAGATATCGCGAGAAGTCGGACATCGCAGGTAAGTCAATGATACAACATTTATTCGATCATTTTGCAATGAAAAAACACTTTTATCGAATATTTTATTGCACAAAACTTTCGCCATATTCATCTTTGGTTTATTCCGGAGTGTATGACACATTTCGCGTGTGCAGCTAACCCGCACACTTGTCAGACAGGGTGACGTTTTCTTCGTCCCCTACACGGTGGGATATTCCAGGTCATTCCAAAATGTTTTCCTATCGTTCAAAATGGGACAACCCGACTGAACGTATCGCGGGGTGAAAATGGTCAATTGAAGTGGCACGGCTGGCCACATTTGCGTCTAGGAACTAATTTTTGCCGACTTATCCAGAAAACAATTAAAACGTGGTATTCTGTAACCGAATTAACTATTATCATAATTTATATTCTGTCGAGGAATGCTGGACAAAATGGTGGTTTGTGATATGCAATATGGCCGCCCACCCCTTCTGCGTTGTTCAGTCGCCCTGACGAAACCAGTGGTGGGGGTGATCATGGGTCATTCCAATTTTGGCCTGGCCCTTAGGCTTCATTCGACATTCGCACAAAACAAAAAGCTAATCTACTGGCTATGATAATAATAACCAATTATATCAAAATCATATCTTTTAGCTGCAGTTACTTATGACGTTACTGTATTTAGAAATAAGATTACATAATAAGTGTTAGACCGAATATTTATTGATGTAATATCTCTTTGACAGTGTCATTTAGAACGCATCTTTTTAACAGGTGCTTGAAGTTCTGACTATAAATATATAATAATCACAATTAATATAAAAATACTGTAAATTATTACTAACGTTAGATTAATATAAAATTTATAATTAAATCTATTATAAATTAACTGATTGCTTTTAGTCTATGAGCTATAAACAAATCAGAAGAATTACCGTAACATGTTTTTAAGTGCAGAAAATCCTTAATTTAACAATAGTCTTTATAACTGAAAATCTCACAAAAAGTCAGACTCATACATATTCAATTAATATATGTACTGTATAAAATAAACTTATAAATGTATATAAATATATCTGTTGCTGATGCTTTATATTTTGTGTAATAATTTTGCGGAACATAATATGTGTAACTTTATTATTGCCTCCTGGTATTTTTCAATTTATACAATTTTATTGTACATGTGTAATCAAACAAAACAAAATAAATAAACCATTAAAAATCATTTCAAACTATTTTGTTATAGCTACTGTTCAGAATGTTAAAGATATGCTCCATCGCCAACAGGGCATAAATGGCATTCATCATTAGAACAATAATTGGTGTTTAATCTTGAATATATATATGTCTAATTAACACAAAAAATAATATTAGATAATTTATTTTGCCTTCGGTGCATGCGCAATCAGTACTTCATTCCATATATATAGGATAGTGCCACAGATTTTTTTCGCGATGCACTTAATTATTTTTTTGATATTTTCAACTTGAAGTAAAATAAGAAGCTCAAACTTTTCAATGTTGGTAATGGTGTAAAGTAAGTAACTTTTGTAACTGAAGAAAATATTTAATCGTCTGCTCCTGTTTTTGAAAGTGAAAAATACCAATTGTCAGCGGTGGAGCAATGCTGCATCTTTAATTATACACTCCCAGAACATTTATATTTTATCTATAATATAGAAATGAAAAACTTACTAAATACTTATCAAATTTAACCTATAGTTATTTGTATGAATATGCACTTATCACTTCCTTATTACAGGCCGTTCCTTGTGTGTGATACCTAGGAGATCGACAAAACTGAAAATGTTGTTTTGTCCTAAAACAAAATGACCATTACATTGCTATCATTCTGACCTTGACTTCTGCGTGACCTTCAAGAATGGAGGGTGAGAACCACTCCAATAGGAATGATGTTTGGACACCGCCCGAGTCGACACAGGGACCACGTTATCCACAGGAAGTGGGTGTGGCCTTCACCTCCGGAGCAGTGTCGTATGCAGCATCAGTATCCTCGGCGTATGCCTCCTCATCGGCTACATCAACAAGAGTGTCTGCTCCAAATTACTCCCGCCTTCAATATGGAGCACCCTACTCGCAGAGCAGGTTTGATGAATTAATTTTCTTTATTTGCTGAAAATACTGTACCAAGATTCTTCACTTTAATCCACCCCTCAAATACTGGTTTAAAAAATATATTATTTAATTTATATTGATTTGATTTACTTTAATATACAATCAAACCTTGTTAACACACTCTCTGACTCATATTTAATCACATAATGGCCATGAGTACCCTATTGAGCTTGCAAAATGTTAAGTTGGCAGTGCCAACTCACCCTAGGAAACCACAATGTTCAAATTAAACTCCACTATATATACTCCGTTTATCAGACTGCAACCATGTGTAGACTGATTATGTGGGTATTAAACTGACAATGATGCCAACAAAATATTGACTTCCAGTTTCTCAAATAATTTCAAGTGTTTTATATATATATATATATATATATATTACCATGTTCGACAACTTACATATAGTCTTCTTGTAATGATATTATTGAAACTTTTATGTTGTGTACATATGATAATTTCAACTATGAAAGTTCATGCTTGAAGGCAATGAATGTATCTTTAATTACTTATAATCAATAATGGATTTTGATTGTGATCATATAATCAATCAATGGTTTTGAAATTTTGTGTTTACTCCACAGGGTACAGTTCCCAGAGACTTACATTTCAGCATCGGATCCCCAATCATACCAGGCACCCCAGTCTTCTTACGAGCGCATCTCACCAGTGAATGAATATCGGGAATCAAGAGAGGTGCCTACAGGAAGTGATCCTATATCGTCGTACTCAGGGATGCAGGCAGAGGTTTCTGGGATGCTGGCAGCGCCATCTGTTGACAGCAGCACACTTGGTCCAGTAAGCTATTTTTTTCTGGGAAATTGAATGCTTAATTTTGCTTCTACTGCAAAACTTATTGTTATATTTAGACAAAAGCAAGATCTACCTCTGGATCTGATACCATATATCCACAGTATTCTTCTGAAGTTTGGAATATCTGTATTCATGTCTTTGTGAATATATAGTGTAATCAACACACAACCAATATTACTTAGATCAGCTGTAAGTAACAGGAAAATTCAGTACATTGTATATGTGAGAAAAATTTAGATTTGATATGTATCAGTATGTAACTGAAATGGTATTCAATTTAAATTCAACTGATCCCAATTTCACAAAACTTAAATCAGTTTTGCTAAATCTGTCCTATGCTATCATTTAATTACTTGACTTGAAATCCAAATGTGCAGCGTTTGAAAAGTTTTTCTTTCTGTTAAAGGGCTATGTTTCTCATGTGGTTATGAATTCTGACCATCAGCGAGTGATGACAGTACAGAGAGTTATCTCCCCTGTTGATTGTACAGTCAGCCAATCGGCAATCAATATGGCTAACGCAGACCAGCAGCATCAGCAGCAGACCCACACCATTCTGGCACCAGTAAGTCACCACTTTACACAGGCATCAGCTCAATCCTTTTGTCAACGCACAAAAATTGAAACTGCAATACTTAGCTTCAACATTCATTGTTTATTTGAGGTATTAGTACAGCCATATGTTATAAAATGTTCAGGTTGAATTGTTGTGATATTAACATCATCATTCAGTCACTTTTACATTTTCCAGGTGACCAGCGTCCCCCGCTATCCTGTAGGTCATGTGACCTCCATGTCCTCCTATTCTCACAGTGAGGCTGTGTCGAGTACAGGAGGTGCTTCGCTCATTTCTCACGGCCACAATGGTCACCTGGTAGAGAGGGAACAAGACAATGGTATCTCCTCTATCACCGGGCCGGCAACACAGGAGCGCCGCATGGTACCTTCTTCCACACGAAAGGTAGCAATGCACACCTAATATCAAATTAATATATGTAATGGATATTTAAAGCTAGGCTTTTAATTATTTCAAAATACTTGAATTGGTTAATCAGTTATATTACTCATTTAATGGATCACAAACTTTGTGTACACTTTTTATATAAAACCATGAATTCATCTGCGAAATTTTTAAGAAATGTGTAGCTAAACATCTACCTGATTGTAAAGTCTTATTCAAATCATTGACGATTAATAAGAAAATACCTTTTTTAGAGCGATGGTCATTCACAAAGTGGCATAATGGTAATATTATAAAGTAAATTGTCAAAAAAACTCAAAGTAAAACCAATATTTGTTATTTTACTAGCAGACTACACATGAAACAATTAGTGGGGAACCGGATACTACACAGGATGATGGAGAGGAGTTTCAAGGTAGGACGATAGCCTCTAGGGCAGACGATAAAAAATAGCATAAACCTTGTACTGGTGCCACCTCAAATAACAGTTAATGGAGTGTTTGCTATGAAGTATTATCTGAAAATGATAAATTTTCTTGATTTTGATTTTCTGAAGAAGGGGAGATAATCCTCATTAAAGTGAATAGTCGGGCAAAGAAAACCAGTCTCAATGTGTTCATTGGCCTTCCAAAAGTTCTCACATATTAATACGACGGTCAAGTTCTGCCTACGTTTCCCAGTTCTGACCATTGAAATAAAGAAAAGTTGAAAGCATTGAAAGCGAGGCTGCGTGGAAATGTAACCAGGGACATAGTCAGCGGGGAGGACGTTTTAGGATTCCTGTACTTTAAATTAATTTCTACGTACGCAGACAGATTTTGACGAGAAAGTTTATTTTTCTATTCCATAAGAAATTATACTGGATACATTCACACCATTTTTACCGACTTTAGCCATCCTTGCCCAACTGTTCACTTTAAGGTGCTTTCAGACCCCAGTTTCATCAGCATTCTATAACTCAAATGATTCTTGAATTACATACTTCAAAGTTTTCATAGAAATGCAAGGCAGAAGTTAAGCAGTTAAGTTTCTTAACTTCTCTAGCTTTCCTGGTGAATTTTAAGTTTAAAAATATTTCCTTAAAATTAACAAATGTTGATGAACGTCAGCCCAAGAGTTGGGGTATCTATTTCTTACAGACATTTCTAGTATTATTTGGTATTATCTGATGCTGACATCGCTGCAAATATATATTATCATGTCAAACTAATTAGTAAGTTAAAGTGACTTTGTTTTATTTATGATTTTTTAATGTTATTTGTTCACAAAAAGGTTGTGTAAAACTTGTGTTAAACCCTGCTTTTAATAATTTGATTTACAAAAGCTTGTGTAAAATTTGCGTTACATTCTGTTTTGAATTCCTATAGACCAATTGTTCAATACCATTGATATATTACAATGACACTATTGTGTAACCTTTGACCTTGTGACAGCTGTAAGGAACTACATGGTGGACGCGTCTCCCAATCTGGATGATGCAGAACTTCACTCAACCATGAACCAGACCCATCATCCAAGTTCTGACCTCATGGATCACAACCATCAAATCAACTCCTCCCACTTGTCTAGTAACCTACACCATCCCATGGCCAGGATGGACAGTGTCCAGGATAGACCTGTAGTGGACAGCTCTGGCATAGGTAAATATTCACCGTATTTGACACAATAAGCGCCCATGTCCCTTTTTGAGGCCTCAATTTCAATTATCCACACATAAACAAAGACCAAAACTATATAAAACTGTATCGATTTGCAATAATTTCGTCTTATTAGCACCTTTTCATTTTTTAATTTTTCAAACACCCTGGGCGCTTATTGGGTTGAATACGGTACAGGTAAATGAGTAAATGTTGATCACACTTCTCCTATAGCTTAAGGTTAATCTATTATTTTTTTAAATGCTTCCTAGGTTCCTTGATTCTGTTTATTCACTCAATGTGAAATAAAAAAAAAATCATTGTCACTTGATAAATCTTCATAACGATGTTTGCCAGAAACAAATAAATCTACATCAACCTTAAAACTTTATTTGGACTCTACCAGTGTTTCAGATACCAGTAAATTAAGTCGTGATATTTCAACCAAGTTTATATTTTTTAAAGCATAAGGGAACATAATACAAAGACGTTTTTGTGCACTGTAGTACAGAGAGGGTAAAACAAAAATTTTCCTTATCTAGGAAATAACAAAACTGTTATTTATATAACGGTATCTTTTTTGGCAGCATCCTCATCTATTGTGGAAGGAGCCTCCAGCATGATGAGTGTTGCTACGCTCCAGCGACTCGGAACATCACTTGTGCCAAACATTGACCCTGACAAAGATATGTCTGAACTGGAAATCATGCCAACACCAAGTAGTTCTCAGATACAGGTACAATTATATCCCTTTACAGGGCAAGAAACTTATTTTGAAAACCACTTGCCCGAATTTGAGATATTGGCCTAATTTAACCCAAAACAGGATAATTAACATTAAAACCGGGCAAGTTTACACCAATTTTCACTTACCCAGGAGCATATTTTACTGGTCTCTGGCCATTGGGCCCGGAATATTTCTTGCCCTGCTTTATGATACTCTCCACACTGAAGTTAGTTGCCAAGGCCCGTGATTTGGTTACCAAATAAAATGTCATGATGGATATGAATGATTTTTGTATGGAGCATTGATAATTTTGTTTGTTTTTGAAGGATGACAGGTATAATATATTTTAACATATTTTCAATAATCATATGTTGTACAAATGAAGGGTAGCTGTGTGTATTAGTTAGCCATTTGCGTAAAGTGCTAGTTTAAATCTTGCCTCCTTTTGTTGATCCGTTTTTCAGATACAGATTTACCAATGGTTACCTAGTATCTCTTACTTTGATCTCTTTGTATTTTTCCTTTCATTGAAGGCTTACTTTCCTTGTATATTCACCAATTTTGTAGTTCTCTGATACCGGTACAATTACACCGGTACAATTATCTCACTTAAAAAAACCTAACTTGAATATAATTTTTGTTTTTGAAGTAATTTAAATCCTAAAGATTTATCATTGTTTCAGGTTAGAAAATCATCTCGGATAGCAGAACTGGAAAATGAAACGACACATTGGCACAATCGACCAACCTACAACCCAAAGCCTTACAACCCTAACAGTTTATGTAAGTCAAATGCAAATCCTAACATTACTTAAAAAAGAAAGCTCACTTTTAGTATGATGTTATTTCTATATTATTATAGTAATCACAGTCTTTGCTCTTGCGAGTAGGTATTGATTGATGTATTTCACTAGTTATTTATTGGTTAAAACTCAGTGATTTATTGCTAACATTAATTGTTTCCTTCTTATAAAATAGTAGCATCACAATATATACCTGCTGTCAACAGCAGACACTCTGAAGAAAGTATAAAAAATGATGTAAATAAACTGTGAATTTATGATACAGGGTGTGAGGAGTGTATGACGACATATGAACCATCATGCCCTGTACATCGACTACAAGTTGTACCAGACAAGGTAGTTCTGTCGCGAGCTTGGGCCAGTCTGCCGCCAATGTTACAGATATTCAGACTTAATGAAGTCAGCCAGTATCCCCCAGGTAAAGATTTTATTGTAACTATGATTTTACATCATCTGTCTTATGAGACTTCAGATATACTGGAATTGTTTAACCCAAATTGGCTTTTGATATTCTTACAGCATATAAATTGTTAATGCCAGGTGACCACACTAAATCTTTATACCTTTTCCTGACAGATCAACCTCATGTTGGAGTATTTGCAAAGCGTCCACTAGCCAAGCTTACTCAGTTTGGACCCTACATTGGAGAATTAGTCTCTAACAGGGAGAATCTGGGCTCTGTTCGATTTCCTCTATTAGTAAGTATATATTATGTGAGCTTATTATCATTATAATTATAATTATAACAGTCAGTATCAAAAGGTTTTACAGTAAGCGGATTCTAGAATACCTTGGGAAGTGATGTAAATCTAATAATGCATAATTAGTTAGCATTGTTGTTTGAAATCAATTTTTTTAAAAGAAATTGTTGCTGATTTCCGAAAAAATTAAATCTATAGAAAATCAAGACGTGTAGAAAAATTTTGACCATAACGGTAGTTAAGATGTACTAAAACTGTAGAATAATGTAGACCTATGTTGCAGCTGGAGAAGGCAGGTGGAGACATTGTGTATTTTGAGACAAGTGACGAGAATAAATGCAACTGGATGATGTTTGTGAGACCAGCAGAGAGTTATGCCGAACAAAACATGGTAGCTTATCAGTATGGACAGGACATCTACTTTTCTGTTACCAAAAACATAGAGGCTCGGGGAGAACTTAAGGTGAGTCATGTATCAATTTGATAAAGATGTTGCAGTGGAATATTTTTTTCTTGCAGGTGCTGCTCCAGGCTAATATGAGGTAATACTGACGACAAGTTACAATAACATCCTAACAAAATATTATGTCAGGCAATAGGAATAGCCTGTCTTGCAATAATGTCATAATTTCCAAAAAGTTACACTTAGCAATTATGTTATAATTTTCAAAAAGTTATGATTTTATGTTTAAACTGCTAATATGTTTCACAATTATTGCATTGCATTTAATTTTTGTTTGTTGATATTGAAAAAGCTTGAACAACCTAGCATAGTTTGATATATTACTATCTTCTTCAGATTTCATTTAGTTTCTTTCTCAGTTGTGCAGCTGTACCAGTGTTTCTTTAAACTTGATAATTAGACAGAGTTGTGTCCCCTTCTTTTATCATCCCACTATAAACATTTAACTTATTTGAATTATAATGTTATTATATTCCTGTTGTGAGCCCCAATTTTCTGTTTGTTTATTCACAGGTGTGGTATGCTTCACACTATGCAGAACGATTTGGACTACAAACACTCGAGATCACAGATCAGGACTTAGAAAGTAAGTCAGTCTTTTATCATCTTAATTAAATGACATGACATCTATAAAACATAACCATATAGGACTCGCCTAGACAAGTCCTGGACTCTGATTTTCCTGTGAGACTCACCAAAATTTTGAGAACCCTCTATATTTCTTTGTATTAGACTCATCAAAATTTGAAAATTCTAGACTCGCCTTAAAAAATCCTACATAAATTGCAGTCATATACATATCAAAATGAAGAAAGTGTATTTATTGAAAATCCAATCATGACTCTTAAACATGATTAGATGTAGATTATTGTACATGAAGACAGGCAACCATAATGTATTCAGGAAACTCCTATCAGTATAAACATTGCCTGTATAACAATTAATGCAGACTTTATCATGATTGATAATGTCTCTTTTATTCATTGTAGCCCTGGACCAACAGGAATACAAGTTTCAGTGCTATGAATGCTCCAAGCGGTTTAAGACGTCACTGACCCTTCAGCGTCACATCATAGTTTCACATGAATCAGTAGGGATAGCGGAGGAATCTGTAGAGCCGAGCAGCTCAGAAACGCCAAAAGGGAAATCTTATGCCTCTTTTTCACAGGGCTACCTCAAAAGAAGAGGACGACCTCCCAAAAAGGTAATTTATGAGGATATTTATTACTATGATAGGCATAGTGCAACCTGTCACCAGGACTTCTTATGAAGTACATTTGTTTTGACCAATTTACGGGCCACTGCATTTTTGATTTCCATGTATTTTCAAAACTTTCACTATGATATCCAGTGTTCAAAACCCCAGTTTATCAGTGTTATTGAAATCCAGCAATTTTATCAATATTGATCATTTTAGCGGTCATGGCAGCCATGTTGTATTTCACAGGGGAAAAAAATTAAAGCTCTTATGTATTGTCTTCTATCAGTTATTACCATGTGCAGTTTCAAAATAATCAGCCGAGTTTTCTTAAAGGAAATCTCGGAAATTAATTGCTGGCTGAAGGATGTTTATGGCATTGTCGTAAATTTCTTCTTCCCCTCCTCCCCAAACATTTTCAGTGAAGAAGGACATGTATTGTTTTTTTTTTAATTACAGGACCTGGACACGACTGGTTACATGTGGAAAAAGAAATCTACAAGCATCTACTTAAACAAGTAAGTTATCTTCTTTAGATGCTCATCAATTGACATAAATTCTTAACAAAATCTTGAAAAAAAAAATTATTACAATATTCCCTTATTCATAAACATCTATGTTAATACAATACGCAAATACAGATACCTAATGTATAGCTATTGCTGTTTGATCTGACTATGAATTATTTGAGATGTACCTTTTGCAGGACTCTGAAGAAGTATCAGCGGAGACACGACCCAGATGCCATTCGACGTACCATTCAGTCACTGTATCGTAAAAAAGGTAAAGAATCTGGTGGGCAGGAATGGGTATGTGTCCATTGTGACCTAACCTTTGACAACTCCAACCTCCTGAATCTTCACACACTCACCCACGCAGCTGAAGATGTGGGCTTGGATGAGGTCAGAAAGTTTGCTTACGGTGCCACTGATACCAGTGCTGTATCGGATGGTGTTATATTTGATGATAATGTCGTCAGTATCGACTCTAGTACACTTGCATGTCCTGTATGTCATGCACAGTTTGTAGAGCAGAGAGCATTGATTGAACATGCAGCGGAACATGGTACTACCAAACGCAGAGAACGGCCACATAAATGTGAGCAGTGCTGGAAGGCTTTCCACACACAGGAAACACTGCAGCGTCATATGCTGTGTCATGGAGATGATGAATCTAAGCCACTCCGGTGTGATGTTTGTTTAAAACGCTTCATGAACAATTCGGCGCTCTCCTGCCACTTAAAGACTCACAGTGACAAGAAGTATTACGAGTGCCCGATCTGTCACCAGGGCTTTGATCACACTGCTACAATGAAGGAACATGTCATAGAGCATGCCCAAGATGGAATGTACTCATGTCCAGAATGCCAGAAGCAGTTTTCCGATTTCATATCGCTCCGCAAACACATCAGGGGCTTCCACACTAACAAGGAATTCCCCTGTCCCCATTGTGACAAAGTTTTCCCACGCCCTGACAAACTAAAACTTCATATGCTCCGTCACTCAAGCCACCGTGAGTTTATGTGCGAGACATGTGGTCGGCAGTTTAAGAGGAAAGACAAACTGAAAGAACACATTAGACGTATGCATTCATTGGAGCGTGAAGTGAAATTGGCAGGAAAGAATAAGTCCTCCAGGAAGAAATTTATCCCAAAAGTTTCACCTTCAGATTATCACCGGTTTATTTACAAGTGCCATACATGTATGCACGGATTTAAACGTCGGGGCATGCTGGTGAATCACTTGGCAAAGCGTCATCCAGATGTCAAGCCTGAGACGGTGCCAGAGCTGAACTTGCCTATTTTAAAAACACAGAAAGATTACTATTGTCAGTATTGTGAGAAGGTGTACAAGTCAAGTTCAAAACGTAAAGCTCACATCATCAAGAACCATCCAGGAGCAGATCTTCCAATGAGCAGCAGGAAGAAGGCCATGGTTCCTGAGCTACCAGGATTGCCAAATCCTACCTATTCTCAGACAGTTGGTAGCATCACAACGATGCCACATTCATGTGAGTTTTGTCACAAACAGTACGCCAGTAAAGCGAAGCTTACTCAGCATCAGAGGAAGAAGCATCCGTTTGCTGTCCCTCCTTTGCCTCCAAAGACCAATAAAGATGGCCAGCCGGTCCAGACCGATCAACAGCAGCCTACCCAGGATGGAATGATCACTCAGGTCGTGAGGTACGATCAGGATACAGTGATAGCCATACAGCCACATCCTGGCCAGGATGGCCAGCCTGCTGACCTTTTGACCCAGGCTATGAGTGAGCTTACCCAATCCCTCCAGCAGGAGTACCGTCAGATGGGTGAGATTCAGCTCCAGCGAGTTGGTCCTGGCACACCTACAATGGTTACAGTACAAACTACACCACTACAGCACTCCACCATAGAGCTAAGCCATTTAAGTCAGGCCCTACCGCAAGGCCTCACGCTTGCCGGCCCCATACAGATGGCTGTTGCCACACAGAACCTCCCTGCCGCTCCATCTGAAAATGAAATCCCAGCAGCCCAAGTACTTACGTCCCAAACTGTGACAGTTTCGCAACAGCAACAGCAACAACAGCAACAACAGTCACAACAGGTCATTAATGCACCACAGACTATTGTGGTCAGTGGAGCACAGGGACAGACCATCCCGGTCTCCTTAGCAACCGGATTTATACAGAGAGCGTGGAATAATTTCAGTTAATATAGCTAAGTGCTTAAAATGCTTTCAGACCATCAAGATCTATTTGATATTCATAAAAGAGAAAATACTCACATAAACTACAAATTATGATGTTCTTAAGCATCATCAAGAATTTTGCATGTAGAAAGCTTTGCATAAATGTACAAATTATTCTTGAATTGATATTGTAGTTTAAATTGTTCGCTAGAGTGAGTAAAATATCAGGAAGCAATATTACTTCTGTGTTGATAATGCAACCAAAAATAGAGTAACCTATCTTTCTGTGTCGGGTTTCTGCTAAAAGCTGTTGACAATAAAATGAACTAGCATTAATCCCAGAACATTTGTCTGGAGTGTGTATGTGTGTGTTCATTATATGACTTGGGGTTATTTATTAAGGGAGGTAGTACAAATGTTCAATGTGATGCAAGGTGGGATGGATTTATATTACCATGAAAGATTAATTGATAAAGCATCGTTACATATATTTATTATTTAGAATATGCTTATACTATTTGTTATGGAAATTAAATAAAATATTACAAAAGGGTTTCTTTCGACAAGGAAGCTAAGTAGAACAGGGATGATCCTAATATGATAGGATGGATGACAATATCAATTTGTATAGAAGGGTGATAACCTTTGGATAGATTTAATGATAGCATGTTGTCGGCTCTATTCGTGGGAATATTTTCATTATTTTCCAGACATTTGATCCGCGAAACATAGTGAAGTGATTGAATTGTAATAGTACGTCCTAGACGCCAGATCGCTAAAAAAAAGAATCGACATTTTTTTCGTTCTTTCCCAAATAAATAACCGTCTATATCCATCTAATGGAGGTCAAACAGGGAGAAAACCGCTAATCCTGCTCCGGACCCCACATTAATCAGTGGCATTTTCCCTTTGAAATATATTTAGAACATTGAACAGAAAAAAAAAGAAAAACAGGTGACATATGTACTTACAACGTATCCATAATTACCATCATGATCACTGTAGATGGTATTTAGTTTTCACCGTTATTTAAGTTTCATATTTTTATTTCTATCAAAAAGTAAATATACTTCGTTAAAAAAGTAAATATACTTCGTTACTATTTGTGTTCCTTTGACAGATTGTATTTGTTTATTTAAGGTATTTTTTTATTTGCGTGTTTATCTTTGTGGTATCACACTAAAATCATCATTTTTAATAAGTACATCTATCACCGTGTTGCTGTGCGTGTCTTATCATTGAAAATGTAATAGAAACACGAGTTCAATCACTTTTGGGAAATGTATGTGCCTGGTGTATAATGTACTGATACAATGTACTTTAAATAGTATTTTTTTGTTTTCATATTAAATACAGCTTTCTGATTGGGCAATACTGTTTTGCACACCACTATGAAAAAAGTCTGAGAATGGCCTGAAACTCCGACGTTATCGTGAATTCACAATTAATAGAGCCTTTGGCGTTACGTATTGATTTGGAAAAAGAATCCCTTGAAAAATTACTAGAATAGTACATTTAAAGTGAATAGTCGGGTAAAGAAAACCAGTCTAAATGCGTTCATTGGCCTTCCAAAAGTTCTCGCATATTAATACGACGGTCAAGTTCTGCTTTAGTTAGTTTCCCAGTTCTGACCATTAAAGTAAAGAAAAGTTGAAAGCATTGAAAGCGAGGCTGCGTGGAAATGTAACCACGGACATAGTGAGCCGGGAGGACGTTTTAGAATTCCTATACTTTAAATTAATTTCTTCGTACGCAGACAGATTTTGACGAGAGATTTTATTTTTCCATTTCATAAGAAATTATACTGGATACATTCACACCATTTTTACCGACTTTAGCCATCCTTGCCCGACTGCTCACTTTAAACATATTTTATTTTATCAAAGAAATTTCAAAATTAATGATAACAATTGATGTCACTTTTTCTTAATTTCACCGGGTTATGAAAAAAAATATGTTTTCAAACTTTTGTGAGAATCTGCATTTTTTTCATACTCCGTAGAAATTAAGAAATGGCAACACCAATGCTTAAATACAATAGTATTTAATTTAGAACATCGTATCTATAAAATATATTTATAACATAACTATTTACTTTACCAGATAATTTAATTTAATTATTTTTATGCTTATCAAATAAAAAAAAAAATGTTAATTTTGTGTTCCGTTTGCACGCATCGTGTTTGTATATAGATATGCAACAAATTCTGTTTTGTGAATTATACTGAAATAATATACCTGTTTACATGTTTGTAGTTCGAATTCGGATACATATGATGTATACGAATTTTATGTTCCTGAATTTGTTGAAACTTGTGCTATCATCAAGAAAGTTGTTCTTTTCATTAAAAGCTGTTTCAGTGAGACGGAAGGTTCGGTATCACAACTGTAAAAAGCTATTTAGCACTAAATAGCTAGTGTAATTGTGTTTGGTCATTTGTTAACTCTTACTTTTTCGTGCAAATTTAACAACCATAGCAATGCTGCCAATGCAGCGTGTGCAATTTCATTGCTTGACATTTATAGCAGGTCTAATAAAACTAATAGTCATTATCGGAACATTAAAAACATTTACTCTTTTGGGGAGTAAATAACTCCTATTCAATTTTATGAAATTATTTCATAGTGCTCAGTCTCATTTCCCATTTTTCGTGCGAACCCCAACGGGGTAAGTAATCCATACCAACTTGCACAGATGATGTAGTCGATTGCGGTTAATTTAATGTCGATGTTTATTGATAATTTATTTTTCTAAAACCCAAAATGAGATATGCATATGATTTGTTGATGAACCACTGCAGTTTACGTTCCCATATTTTGTTTATGTGTAGGCATTTCAGATTCCATACGAGTAGATGTGGATATACTGTATATGGCTGAACAATTAGTGATAATTAGATTAAGATTTTGATAGCGTTTCGTTAAATATGATATATTTTGAAACTAATTTTATTGTTCATAAGCCTGTGAACTGTTAATTGTATAATCACTTTGTGTTGCTATTTTGAAATTAATTTTATTGTTCTAGCCTGTGAACTGTTAATCATATAACCACATGTTTGTGTTGCTATAGATACACCAACATTTGTTAAGTGCAAGCAATTTTTACTGGATTGTTAAGATTTTCCTGTTGCTACCAGTAAATCAATATGCAGTGTGTAATGAACCAATCTACTTATCTCTGTACTGTAAATGTAAATTATAGCGATGGTTTTATTTTAGCACTTTTTGCACTGTCAAAGTTATTTTTGTAAAAGATATTTCCGGTATTGACCCAACGAATTCCGCTAATTTATATCCACGCTAATAATCATAATTTACAGTTTTCCGCATTTGCGCTAAAATTTGACAGCGCTAAAATAAGTATGTTTACAGTAACTACTGTAAACCAGTTTATTTTTGCGTATATTTGTCGCGTCTAATTCAATTCAGACTCATACGCGACCAAGGGCCGTTGTCGCGTCTAATTCAATTCAGACTTATTCGCGACTAAGGACTGTTGTCGCGTCTAATTCAATTCGGACTTATTCGCAACCATTTTGTGAGACCGTGTCGGGTCTAATTCAATTCAGACTTATTCGCGACCAAGGGCCGTTGTCGCGTCTAATTGAATTCAAACCTATTCGCGACCAAGGGCCGCTGTCGCATCTAATTCAATTTAGACTTATTCGCGACCTAGGGCTGTTGTCGCGTCTTAGTCAATTCAGACTTACTCGCGACCAAGGACTGTTATAAGTATATTAACATTTTGTGAGAACGTTTTAATACAATGATATGTGAAACAGTTTAATTAGCATTTGATTTATAGCGCAAAGTTAAACGAAAAGGTGTACTAAAACAGTCTCTCGCGAAAATTAGTTGTTCACAGTATATACAACTGGTTTCTTTGTGGAGTGTTGGGTCTGATCTTGATGCTGACTTGTCTAGTATTGATATTTGAATTACCTTGCCTTGTAGACACTAGCGGTATGTATAAATTCTTATACTTTTGTGGGTTTTTTGTAAAGAAATCTCTCTCCCAAGACATCTACTATGTCAAATTCTAATAGTTCTATCGCTATGCATCATAAAATGGTAGCAATATATATGTCCTAATCAGCTTTCAACGTGCACATCTGTAATCTTTGGCTGACAATACTGTATTATTTGTAAATCGTAGCGGAATTATTTTGAGCTACATTTTTCAGTCATGATTATGGAGCTTTTCAGTCAGATTGGGACAGACAGGGAAATACCCCACATAAATCTATTTATATGTGAATTTTGTTTAGAAGTATATAACTAATGAATAATTAATAGAAACTTTTGTTTAGAGTTGCTATTGCATACAAAGTATGTTTGAGGTATTATTTTGTCTCTCATTAACTCATGAGAAAACATATTTATTTGTTTGTGAAGTCCCAAAATTACCCAAGAAGCTTAATAAAAAATAAAACGAATTATTTCAAAGTTGTTGTCTTTAAATTTTCAACGTGCACATCTGTAATCTTTGGCTGACAATACTGTATTATTTGTAAATCGTAGCGGAATTATTTTGAGCTACATTTTTCAGTCATGATTATGGAGCTTTTCAGTCAGATTGGGACAGACAGGGAAATACCCCACATAAATCTATTTATATGTGAATTTTGTTTAGAAGTATATAACTAATGAATAATTAATAGAAACTTTTGTTTAGAGTTGCTATTGCATACAAAGTATGTTTGAGGTATTATTTTGTCTCTCATTAACTCATGAGAAAACATATTTATTTGTTTGTGAAGTCCCAAAATTACCCAAGAAGCTTAATAAAAAATAAAACGAATTAAATTACCCAAGAAGCTTAATAAAAAATAAAACGAATTATTTCAAAGTTGTTGTCTTTACGGTAATACTAAATCGCTTCTAGGCTTGTTTTATTAAGAATCAAACAGTTGTGATAACAGTTGTGATCAGAGTTCACTTCTGGTAAAATGTCTATTATCTCTAGGAAAATCACAATTATCTTTCGGGAAATTCATACATTTCCATGCATTCTACTATATGTGTGTAAACCATTCTTTGACGAAAAAAATCATTCTAAGAGTTAGACTAAATGTCGTCGACTCTAAATCTCTTACTTTAGACGACTATTTGGGATATCAGCACCAGAAAAAAAGTATGTTTCTTATATTTCATACACTGATACGCCCAGGTCATATATATTAATATCCGTCTGTCAGGGACGACGGCAGCTTTTTCATATATATCATACATACAAAGAGCGAATCTATCGCCAAGCATTATGCTTCAGCTTTAATTGTCCTCATCAGGGAACACAACGGGAAGCTTTTCTTGGTAGCAAAGTGTTAATAGCATTGTTAGCTATAAAGATATGCATTTAGCATGATTTTTCAGTGGGTGCAATTCCATATCTCCTTAGATCCGTTAGTGGTACACGAGTTTTCCACCATTGATAATCCCATGGATTAAACTAATTAATGGAATATTGAGAGGACGTCGTCGTAGAGGGCACAATCTGGAATTAAGATAAATATCATTAGCTTGTATCGTGCATTTTTAGGTAAAAGGATATTGATTTAAAGTATGCCTAAGATGGTGTTTTATGATGTAATCCCTCATTGTCGTTATCAATAATAAATAAATCCGTTCAAAAATGTGTGCATCATTTGGCCACGGGAGATAATGAAATTGGTTGACCAAAGCCTGAAAAAAATATCGGGCTGCCAAAATGTCAAAGTGCAGTAGCCCTGCAGAATGCCCATTATATTTCAGTCATGTGTATGTTAAGTTGAAGAGGAAAAAACGTACGCTTTGATGCAAATTCAGTAATAAAATTCACTAGAATGCAGGACATTTCATCTAGGAATAGAAAACTTTTCCCGGGGGAATCCCCCTCGATTCCCTACATAATATATTGCTTGCGACCAGGGCACCACAGCAGAATCATGGCTGCATAGGATAATACCTGGGCCCGGTTGTTCTAAAGGTGATTAGGCTAATCACACCTTAAAGATAATTTTCAAATCAAGATAAAAATAATTTCTGGTTATACACTTTACAAAATTTTATACGATTCGTAAGAGCTCCATTCTTTACGTACTTGCCGAATTTAGTGCAGATGTAAGCATAATTTTTGCAGCAGACGATAAATGGAAATTTTACTAATCATGCGATTACGCTCATCATACTTTGAACAACCAGACAAAGTGAGTTAACCAGGGATAGCTGGCATTATATTGCACCGACAAAAAATTAATTGGTTAGTGCATGGAAAATATCAAAAGTAAAGTAGCTTGTTTACTGAATAGTATAGTGAAGTAAATAGTGCGTAGCTAGTGAACCAAAATTTTATAATAAAGTAGTCATTGCAGCAACAACATATTTTAAGATATGTGCACAATAAAAATATATAATGGACTTAGTTTATTAGTTTTAATGTCATATTAACAGACAGGGTCATTTATGGACAACCTCTCAGAAATGCAGTATGTTAGGTTGTGTGGATGTCTGTATGTTTTGGGAGGCTGTGGTATATTTATGATGTGTCTCCTTGTAATTGTGGTGTATCACTGCAGCATACCATCGAAGACGTCCGCGCAGTCACAATATACTGAAAACTGGTAAACCAGTAGTCGCCTCACTAAAAGCAGGAACAGAAACTAGCACTGATTGTTTGATAGGAAACGACACAGGAAAAGTACTACAAACTAGAGCGCATATAAATCCCAACTTGGTTATAAGAGGTTGAAGTATTGCGTTATTAATATACTATACTTGCAAAATGAATTAAGATACAACAAGAAATGTCAATAGTGCAAAATGTGACTTTTGTTTATAGTCTCCCAACACTTCAATGATGCAATGATGGTGCAATATGTTTTTTTTTTTTTTTTTTTTAAACAGACCTTTTCTCAGCGTCACCGTACTCTCGGTCATTCCATATTCGTTGTAGATTTGTACTGTGTAGGTCCCAAAGTCCAGGATAGTTAGTGACGTTACATTTAGCCTCGTTTTGGTCCCAGTTTTCTTAGTCATTTCTCCAGAGATCTCCACGTCAATGGGTTCATTTAAGATGCTATATTTCGATGTATCGTTGGATATTTCTATTTCTTCCCGTAACCACTTGATGAGATTGTAGCCAGTGGGGGAATAGAACGAAGCAGATAACATTCCTACTGATGCTGTGATCTCAGAAGCCATTGCGCCTATTATCAGGGGAGCATCTGACGAATAAACAACCGAAATCACTTAAGTTGTATTTACTTTGAATCTCCAAATCATGAAATTGTCAAATGGCAATATATTTGCGATCTTGCTTTTGGATATAGTAATTGTAAACATTACGTCTATAACAACTTCTCAATATGTCACGGGTCGGATTTTTCGCGAAACAATTTATCTACATATCATTACGAACAAAACAGGCTATATCTTAATTTATCAGATTTAAAAATGGTAAAAGTGTGGTGTTAAATTTTTCAATATCGAGGAAACACATACTCGATATCTAGATGTTATTACCGCTCTCGTTATAACGAGTATGGAGTAACCCTAGGAGCTTCGAAGATTGAAGAAACAATATTGGAGATATTATCATCCATATACATCGTTTAGAGCATGGGTGCAGCCGAAGCTAAAACCCGCTTTGCATGCATTAGGAACTTTGCTTATATCTTACTTTGCTCTCGAGTAGTTAACCTTACTGGAATCACTGCTTGTCCTGCCGGGGTTGAAACTATGACGTCATAAATCCCATAATCTTCCTCAGATAAGCACGTGATCACCAGGTGGGTTGATTTCGTAATTTCAGTGCGCACGAGAGTGCTTGAGTCGGGTACTTCAGAGGAGGAATCAGTATGGAGGATATACTTGCTGGAAGAGTTACCTCCCCTGATGTGCTGGCCGCTGAAGTACCATTTGACGTTGAACATGGCATAATACGACGAAAACGTTACCTGAAGAGTAGCTGAACTTCCGTTAAAAGAAATAGTAACGTGACTGGATGTCACCGGTTTTGCTGAAACACAAGGCATCAAAGCTTAAAGATAACGTGCTGTTTTATTTGCACCTGGTAAATTGTCGTTTTTAAATCTCATCAACTGACAAGGATTGCTGATAATAGTGACGGAGTGAAAGTATGACAACTTAATTGTTACATTGTATTAGTTTACTAATATTACTATAAAATTTATATCTACATTCAAATATATAATGTGCATGTACAATATTTGTTTCGAGTGATCTTGATGACAATCATCGGGTAGAAGATCGAATAAAGACAATGGAATCACAAGCTTAAACAATCTTTAAAGATCTGATTTTCAAATTCTTTTCAAACATATTTGCGTTATCAAATGCACAAACATTAATGAAGCAACAAACATGTTGAATGGTTGTGTTTATACATAAATTCAAATGGTACGTTTCCTACCGGTATGATGCATGTATGTTTACTGGTAAACCTACCATATTGTGGATTTCCAGCATAGATACTATGTTCAGAAGATCCTATTTCGTTAGAGATTTTCACAGTGTATGTCCCAAAATCCTGTTCACTTCGTCTGGGCACACTCATTACATTGATGTAGCCCTTCTTGAGCATTCTCTGATCGTGCATGGGCAGCCTAACGTCATATGGTGCTGTTTCACCACGAAGTCCCATCTTGTTACCATTCAGGTACCACGTGACCAGACGGGGAGGTGGGTTGGAAAAGAAATGTATCGCCAAAACGATATCTTCATTTGTAACGTCAACAGTGGAATTCAATATTACTGGGATAGCTGAATAATAAACAAATAACGGATTTTAGACTATACATTGTATTATACTGCCAAAAACCATTATCCCAGTACCCATAGACCATGGTCTACTTTGCAGGTAGTAATATAAGGTGCATAAGATGCACGCCATTGAACGTCAACATCTAATAATTCTAGTCTATGGGGGTCTGCACAAATTGCGATCACATATTTATACTTGAGACAAAACTTGTCTCAAGCTCATAACGGACTGAAAACTTACCTGGATGTAAAAGAAAAATCCAGAAGTAATGTATTACATGATAAAATTCACCGAATTTATCATGCATTTTAGAGCCCTGTCTTGTGATGTTACATGTAAATTAAGTCTTCTCTTCGGGTATATATTATGGAAACGTGTATGGAATGAAAAGCCAACTTTAGCTTGAATTGTTTGTATGCATGGGATCTTGTTTATCCCACAACTATGCATGTTTTACAATGGAAAATTTTATAGCAGTTGGTTATCGTTTATGTAATCGGAATCAATTGTGGTCGACGCCAGTGATGAACGTTGAGACACACCCGTGTAAAAATGTCAACGGTAATCACCAACGTCTCTTGATTCCGATTGTCTCCAACTTCAGATCACTGCAATTACCGTATAACAGGTAAAATATGCCTATTTAAAGTATACACAACATAATATTGGCTCTCTATAGGCACTATATCTTATGGCGGAAGGATTCTATGACTCAGTACGTACTACTACGTGGTTAGCTTACTGAACAACTGACCACCACAGTATTATTATAGAGTTATGGGATAAACAATTTCCTCTAACTCTTGATTGTTATTTGCAATGTATATCAAAACCATCATTATCAAAGTTGATAAACAGTCCTTTGTCGGGGTAATCTCTATAGCTATATTGATTTTAATTTTAATGAATTCTGGAAACAAATAATAATGTTTGTCTAAAGATGCTGTCAGATATTTTTGCTTATCTAGATGATGGTAATTCTTTGTCACGTTACTGCGTAATGGAATGTCAACAAGATTGGAATAATTGTTTTCAAGAGCTGAAAGGTTTGTTAACACAATGAATTACTCTTAAAATTTGCAGTTTATATAACGCCAGAGGTTAGAACACGTGCATTTGCAGACTAAACCAAAAATTTTACAGCATGTTATAGTAATAATATAATATCAAGTTTAACAACTAAATCAGACTCACGTGCCCTAGTTACCAGCCAGCCTTGATATCAGAGAATATTACCAAGATATATATTATAATATTTTTATCAACACAATAGGTGTGCGCCTGTGATTTACATCCACCAATAACAGACGTGATTAAAAAGTGTTGTTTTTTTATAATTTGCTGGCGATTGAAATTTATTAATCGTATTTATACAATACAGAAGATATATTTTGTTCTATTTATAGGGAATTGACTTGTAAACCTTATACATATGTACATTACTGACCTCTTACATCTATTACAGTATTGTCATATTTAATGTGATGTCTAATGGCTACGTCACTTCCAGGTTCTTCGGCGGTACCAACACACACGTAGGTGCCCGCGTCCGAGTACATACACATAGGTATTGTAAGTGTGTTTATTGTTCCGTCTTGGTTACCAGGAAGTTTCCTGATGACGACATCATCAACAGAATGGATCCAAGAGAGAGTAACATCAGAACAGGAAGTGACGTTACATACAAGTTGAATCGTATCACCTTGGTCACAGGTGACGTACGGAAAAACTGGAACACAGACGTTTCATGCATTTCATACAATAATAAAACTCTTTTGCTTGTCCGTTGTAACGTTGAAAATGGACCCCGAAAACCGTTGAAAACTGAACTTTAAGCGCACTTTTTACACCGACCCGTTGAAAATAGACCCCGTTGAAAAGTGACCCCAAAAGAACTCGTTTTTACACAACAACACAACACGACACCACAACACCACGAAACCACACAGCATCACACAGCACATCAACACACCAACAACACAACACCACACAATAACACATCACACCACACAACAAAATAACACATCACTCAACACAACATCACACAACATAACATCACACAACACAAAAACGCATCATAATAAACACAACATCACACAACACAAAACAACATTACACAACAACACGACACAACATCAAAACAAAACATCACACAACACAACCACACCACAACACACAATCACGCAACAATAACACAACAACATCCATCAACACTACACAAAACCATATCACACAACACAACAACACATCATCACACAACACAACATTACACAACACAACATCACACAACAGCACATCGTACAACATAACACAACAACACATCACACAAACACGCAATAACAACACAACACCACCCAACAACAACACACAACACCACAAAAACACAACACACCTCACAACAAAACACAATAAAACAACAAAACATCACACAACAACACATAACACAACACACAACACAACCACAACATACAACCACGCAACAACAATACAACACCACCCAAATACAACACAAAGCAATAACACACAACAACACAACACACGACAACATCACATAACACAACATCACACAACATAAAAGCACACAACAAAACATCATACAACAAAACATCACACAACACAACCACACACAACACAACATACAACCACGCAACAACAATACAACACCACCCTACAAAGTTTTGTAGTGCCGTATTCTCCATAATAAACATACAATCACCTAAAATATTTAAATGAGGTATTTGTTTCGATGATAACAATACCAAATTTCAATTCAAATCGCGATGATTACGAATTTTAAATACCAGCACAGAAAGGTCGCTTATATTAGGAATGATGATAACAGGATTCGAGAATTATGTTTGTGCAACAGCTGTATATATGTGAATGTACTATGGTCATTTTTCAACAGACCATCCGTTGATAGTTCGCCAAGGTCATTTTTCAACGGTCATTTTTCAACAGACCTGCCGTTGAGAATAAACCCTAGACACTGTCAATTTTCAACGGCACTCGGGGTCCGTTTTCAACGTTGAAAACTGACCCGAGGTCAATTTTCAACGGAGGTCCATTTTCAACGTTACACCGGCGTCTATCCGACCATATTTCCTTTAAATCGCTACTAGTAATAGAGTTACAAATGGATTGACGCCTAATTTGGCCGGAAATATCCTTATTGGAAGGAAGGTGAGCAGAGTTTGTATAAATTTTGGCTCTCACCTTCCGGGGGCAGGAGGGATGGGGACAGATAGGGGAAATATAGGTCAATCCTTTAAGTCGCTTCTAGTCAAAGAGTATACATGGATTGTAACCAAATATGGCCAGAAACATTATTTTGAGAAGGGGAAGTGAGTTAAAAGAAATTAGAGGTAAATCTAAATTCCGTCAGAAAAGAAACAATGGACCTGCATTTAGAAAATGTCTTGGCATAAAAACCCCAGATGGGCCTCTTGTTTATAAATGAGATGGAATGTATCCTTTTCTAAAAACACCGGAATTTCCTATTTGGAAAACATCTATTTAATAGTAATATTCATTATTAAGCTTATTAATATACCAATTGTAATGATTGAAATGTATTGAATGAATATTTACGTACGAGCATGTACGCCTTTTTATTATTCGTGTAACCTACCCTCTATTGCAGGGACGTCAATTACGTAATTATATATTCCCGCGTCATTCTTCAACATGACACGATACAGACCCAAATCCTCGAGGGTACCATACGAGATAGTCAGGTAAGCTGAATAATAAGAATTTGGATCGGTTGAATCTCTGGCCCTGCCTATGGGCGGATAGATGTAGCTGTCTGCGTTGTCTACGTCTCTTGAGTCCAATGTTATAGGTTCGAACACTCCAGACTCTCGTCGAGGTGGATAACCGTTGAGGTGCCATTCTGACTCGGACATACCTTTCCAAGTCAAACCTATATCATACTTGTAAGAGATGTACAGTCGTTCGCTACCGTGATACCAAATTGCCGTCGGATGTGCAATGTTGGAGGCAAAGTTCACTGACAGAATTATTTTTCCATCGTCTGTTTGTGTTGTCACAGGTGAATTGTTTATCGAGAGCTGTGGAATTTCTGCAACAATAAATAAGTTAGATATAAAGAGTAGCAGGTTACCAGGCTACCGAAATATACGTAATTCCATATTCTGTAAATGCTTACAATGTGGCGATGTTTTGGTTATTTTTTCACCTTAACCTCTCCAAATGTGACCGTGTGTGGTATGTTGAGTACTGGCGGTTCTTGTATACTTACGTCTTTATAATTCTATACATTTGCTGTAAAGGTATCCCTTATGACAGGATACCACACATGGTTACAACCGCTGAGACGTAAGGTATTCATAATCCTTATACTACTTTTATAACTATATAATTCAATTTTGCTTGTTACGAGCATTTTCATTGGCTTAAAAATTTACTTTATCAGCCCATAAAGGAAAAAATGGCGTCGCTGTTTGTAACGTTGCTTCTGATTGGCTGAGATGACGGCGTAATGATTTCATAGAAAAAAATAGTCCCAAAATGAATTCTGAATATTGAAGAGATTATATTAAATAAATTGAATTATAAGGATTAATTTGAATAGATTTTTTATGTTATGGAGATATAACACAAAAATCTGAGTGTACTCTCATCATAAACCGCTTCGCGGTTTATTTAGAGTACACTCAGATTTTTGTGTTATATCTCCATAACATAAAAAATCTATTCAAGTTAATCCTTAAATATTGATATATATTGTTTATGAATTGAAATCGAAAAATATTTATTACAAGTACTTATGTTTCTATTGATTTTTTACCTGTCTTAGGAAATTCCAGAGTAATAGTGACTTCTGCTGTTCCAGAATTGCTTTTGATAACACATTTGTAATCCCCATAGTACAGTTCTGTTGGAGCGTCTAGGTAGAGTGTAGATGTGAATACAGCCTCGTTCTCGTCATTGGTTTCGGTGCCAACGGTTGTGATATATATACCAGTTCCCATCCTGCGGCCAGTCTTGTACCATTGTACCTAGTACACAGGTTTAGTATGCCAATTACAGAAATGATCCTTTGAAATGGTGCTACATGTATACATATCATCCATAATAGTTGAGTGGGTAAACTAAATAGAAGTAAAAGTGAACTAAACTTGTTTTCGTGTTTTTTTTTTTCCTTTTTTAAAATATTAAAAAAATATTTTTTTTTAACTTTTTTTTTAAATAGGATAACATGCTTAGCCAAACGCTAGTTTACCGCAATGCCCTCAATGACAAGTAAAAGTAAAAATCAAATAATTTAGTATATCACAGACAGTAAAAAATACATCAGTATGTCTTATTAGTCCACTACAGTAAGCAAGATACATTGTATTATCAAGATACTTGTTTAACTTTTATGAACTGTTTTTGACAGAAAGAGGATCCTGTGATAAAACAGATATCTGGATACCTATCTGTAAGTAGTGAGCAACGAGCCCCGTAGCGTACATTTACGGTGACCACACGTTTCATTGGTCAACAAAGAAACAACACCTGTTTCATTTCTTCAGAAACAAATTTGGTGACAAAACTGTGTGACGTCATCTGGTTTCAATGACAAATTAACCATACATCTTCAGGATATATGTAAAATCACAATATCAGATGCATGAGAAATGGAGACCGCCATGTCTCCGACAATACGATCGTACATGTATTCTGAACATTTACTGTATGCTAAAGCATGCGGCCTTACAGCCAATTGGATATACAAAATCACTCTTTTTGCTTTATGCCTATGTCTAGCTGACCTTCACAGAGTGAACTAATAAATACCTTGAAGTCCGATGGCGAGGTAAATGTCACCATTATTGTAGCGTTCTCAGGAAACATCGTATAGTTCTTTATGACTGGAGCTGTAAAACATTCTATATATTTTTGGTAGTGAATGTTCACCGTAGTAATGATGCAAATATGCTTGAAAGTTGATAAAAGTGCATTAGCAACAGCATCATTACATGTAGTACATAAAAGGGCATTAGTAACAGCAATATCAGTATATATAAGGGAAACGTGATAAATCAACGTCACGTGACTACTAAATAAGGGAGATAAATCCCAGATATGGAACATAATTTTATACTGATGAACCTGAGAAACATAATAATAGATGAAAAAATAGTTGATATAAATAAGGGCATTAGCAACAGCATAATCAGTATGTAAAAGGGCATTAGCAAGGGCATTAGCAACAGCATAATCAGTAATAAAGGGCATTAGCAACAGCATATATAGTAATAAAAGGGCATTAGCAACACATAATCAGTATGTAAAAAGGCATTAGCAACAGCATAATCAGTATGTAAAGGGATTATAGCAACAGCATAATCAGTATTAAAAGGGCATTAGCAACAGCATAATAGTATAAAGGCATTAGCAACAGCATAATCAGTTATAACACAAATCAGTATTAAAAGGGCATTAGCAACAGCATAATCAGTATGTAAAAGGGCATTAGCAACAGCATAATCAGTATGTAAAAGGGCATTAGCAACAGCATAATCAGTATGTAAAAGGGCATTAGCAACAGCATAATCAGTACATAAAAGGGCATTAGCAACAGCATAATCAGTATGTAAAAGGGCATTAGCAACAGCATAATCAGTATATAAAAGGGCATTAGCAACAGCATAATCAGTATGTAAAAGGGCATTAGCAACAGCATAATCAGTATGTAAAAGGGTATTAGCAACATCATAATCAGTACATAAAGGGCATTAGCAACAACATAATCAGTATGTAAAAGGGCATTAGCAACAGCATAATCAGTATGTAAAAGGGCATTAGCAACAGCATAATCAGTATGTAAAAGGGCATTAGCAACAGCATATAATCAGTATGTAAAAGGGCATTAGCAACAGCATAATCAGTACATAAAAGGCATTAGCAACAGCATAATCAGTATGTAAAAGGCATTAGCAACAGCATAATCAGTACATAAAGGGCATTAGCAACAACATAATCAGTAATAAAAGGCATTAGCAACAGCATAATCAGTATTAAAAGGGCATTAGCAACAGCATAATCAGTATTAAAAGGGCATTAGCAACAGCATAATCATATGTAAAAGGGCATTAGCAACAGCATAATCAGTATATAAAGGGCATTAGCAACAGTAATCAGTATAAAAAGGGCATTAGCAACAGCATAATCAGTATATATAAAAGGGCATTAGCAACAGCATAATCAGTATGTAAAAGGGCATTAGCAACAGCATAATCAGTATTTAAAAGGGTATTAGCAACATCATAATCAGTAGGCTAAAAGGGCATTAGCAACAGCTTAGCAACAGCATAATCAGTAATAAAAGGGCATTAGCAACAACATAATCAGTATGTAAAAGGGCATTAGCAACAGCATAATCAGTAATAAAGGATTAGCAACAGCATAATCAGTATGTAAAAGGGCATTAGCAACAGCATAATCAGTATATAATAAGGGGCATTAGCAACAGCATAATCAGTATATAAAAGGGCATTAGCAACAGCATAATCAGTATATAAAAGGGCATTAGCAACAACATAATCAGTACATAAAACAGGCATTAGCAACATCATAATCAGTATGTAAAAGGGCATTAGCAACAGCATAATCAGTACATAAAAGGGCATTAGCAACAGCATAATCAGTATATAAAAGGGCATTAGCAACAGCATAATCAGTATGTAAAACATTAGCAAAGGCATAATCAGTACATAAAGGGCATTAGCAACAGCATAATCAGTATATATAAGGGCATTAGCAACAGCATAATCAGTATGTAAAAGGCATTAGCAACAGCATAATCAGTATATAAAAGGGCATTAGCAACAGCATAATCAGTATATAAAAGGGCATTAGCAACATCATAATCAGTACATAAACAGCATATAGCAACACATAATCAGTACATAAAACAGCATTAGCAACAGCATAATCAGTACATAAAACAGCATTAGCAACAGCATAATCAGTACATAAAGGGCATTAGCAACAGCATAATCAGTATGTAAAAAGCATTAGCAACACATAATCAGTACATAAAACAGCATTAGCAACAGCATAATCAGTATGTAAAAGGGCATTAGCAACAGCATAATCAGTATATAAAAGGGCATTAGCAACAGCATAATCAGTATATAAAAGGGCATTAGCAACAGCATAATCAGTATGTAAAAGGGCATTAGCAACAGCATAATCAGTATATAAAAGGGCATTAGCAACAGCATAATCAGTATAATAAAAGGGCATTAGCAACAGCATAATCAGTAATAAAAGGCATTAGCAACAGCATAATCAGTATATATAAGGGCATTAGCAACAGCATAATCAGTATGTAAAAGGGCATTAGCAACAGCATAATCAGTATGTAAAAGGGATAGCAACACATAATCAGTACATAAAGGCATTAGCAACAACATAATCAGTATAAGGGCATTAGCAACAGCATAATCAGTATATAAAAGGGCATTAGCAACAGCATAATCAGTATATAAAAGGGCATTAGCAACAGCATAATCAGTATATAAAAGGGCATTAGCAACAGCATAATCAGTATGTAAAAGGGCATTAGCAACAGCATAATCAGTATGTAAAAGGGCATTAGCAACAACATAATCAGTACATAAAACAGCATTAGCAACAGCATAATCAGTATATATAAGGGCATTAGCAACAGCATAATCAGTATATATAAGGGCATTAGCAACAGCATAACAGTATGTAAAAGGGCATTAGCAACAACATAATCAGTACATAAAACAGCATTAGCAACAGCATAATCAGTATGTAAAAGGGCATTAGCAACAGCATAATCAGTATATAAAAGGGCATTAGCAACAGCATAATCAGTATATATAAGGGCATTAGCAACAACATAGTCAGTATATAAAAGGGCATTAGCAACAACATAATCAGTACATAAAACAGCATTAGCAACAGCATAATCAGTACATAAAGGGCATTAGCAACAACATAATCAGTACATAAAACAGCATTAGCAACAGCATAATCAGTATATATAAGGGCATTAGCAACAGCATAATCAGTATGTAAAAGGGCATTAGCAACAGCATAATCAGTATGTAAAAGGGCATTAGCAACAGCATAATCAGTATATAAAAGGGCATTAGCAACAACATAATCAGTACATAAAACAGCATTAGCAACAGCATAATCAGTACATAAAACAGCATTAGCAACAACATAATCAGTACATAAAACAGCATTAGCAACAGCATAATCAGTATATAAAAGGGCATTAGCAACAGCATAAACAGTATGTAAAAGGGCATTAGCAACAGCATAATCAGTACATAAAAACAGCATTAGCAACAGCATAATCAGTAAATATAAGGGCATTAGCAACAACATAATCAGTACATAAAACAGCATTAGCAACAGCATAATCAGTACATAAAACAGCATTAGCAACAGCATAATCAGTATATAAAAGGGCATTAGCAACAACATAATCAGTACATAAAACAGCATTAGCAACAGCATAATCAGTACATAAAACGCATTAGCAACAGCATAATCAGTACACAAACAGGCATAAACATCAACACATAATCAGTATAAAAGGGCATTAGCAACAGCATAATCAGTATAAAAGGGCATTAGCAACAGCATAATCAGTACATAAAACAGCATTAGCAACAGCATAATCAGTACATAAAAGCATTAGCAACAGCATAATCAGTATATATAAGGGCATTAGCAACAGCATAATCAGTATGTAAAAGGGCATTAGCAACAGCATAATCAGTATATAAAAGGGCATTAGCAACAGCATAATCAGTATTAAAAGGACATTAACAACATCATAATCAGTAAATAAAGGGCATTAGCAACAGCATAATCAGTATGTAAAAGGACATTAGCAACAGCATAATCAGTACATAAAGGGCACTAGCAACAGCATAATCAGTATGTAAAAGGACATTAACAACATCATAATCAGTATATAAAAGGGCATTAGCAACAGCATAATCAGTACATAAAACAGCATTAGCAACAGCATAATCAGTACATAAAAGAGAATTAGCACAGCATAATCACATACAATATTTTGCCTTGTGTATGCATTTTGTCAAAGTAGTCGCCGATAATTTACGAGATTTTTTTCCATATTTATTTTCCTTTCTTATAAATCTATGTTGACCATATTAATGTAAGAATATACATTTTCTGTCTCACAGAGTCCATTTTATTTGTTAAAGTCGTCATTTAACGTTATTTGGAGAAACTGATGCATTCTATGCGTAAGTAAAGAAAAAGCTGTGATTTTTTCAACTTGACAGAAAAGAGTATTAGTTTAAATCGTTAACGCTATTCTATATTCCTATAAAATATTTTGGGATTTAAGTTATAGGGTTTTTGTTTCTGAATAAAAATTTTCAAATACTTTTAAACTCAACACCCACCTTGATAATTTTATTAAATTAAAATCCTATTCTCACTGTTTCTTTCTCTTTATGAACATCTTAACATGTAGATTTGTTTTACATTGCATTAACATATAAGCTTTAGCAGAATTGCACATATCTCATAATTAATAATTTTAGAAACAATGAGCTTAGTATTCTGTATACAATTTCTGAACAAAGATCATTTTAATTACTATAGTTTTTCTTACTTGTGTGTAAGAATAAGTAAAGTTTTAGAATTAGTTTTACACTGTACCTGCTTGTTCTATCTGGATGGTCGACTCTCGTTCACTGATACCAAATCTATTCCTCACAGCAACTTTGTATACGCCAAAGTCATGAGATTTCGGGTCTGTGATCATGAGCCAAGCTTTGAAGCCATCAACTTTGACCCCTGGTTGTGAGTCCACGTTGACCTTAGCCGAGGTCACAGTCAGTGTGCGTCTGATGTCTTGCTTGATGAGGACGCCATCTTTACTCCAGAACACCGCCGTATGAGGTAATGGCGATATAAAATCAGCCGACAACACCGCCATGTTCTCGGTAATTGTAGTAGTGACTGATTCGGCAAGTGAGGGTGTCGCTGTTAGAAAATTGAACATGATATTTTCAAATGTCAACAAAAGATATTGAAATGATGATTAATGCATCTGTACTATGACAGACAAATCAACCAGTTGGTTTCGAGCATATTTCTTTGTTCTTTAAATAAAAACATTCTCTATAAATTTAAACCAAGTGTGCTTATTATCATTTGTTATTTCATTCCCGGGTAGGATTAAGTTTGTGATCAACTAGGTAATTCCTAAAGTCCATCTTTCAACAACTTTGATAGTTTTCATTATGTTATACAATGTATTTGAAATAGTTCAACCTTTCATGCGGACGTAGGACAGTCTAAATCCGCGCGCTGTTCCTGTTTCGTCAGACATAAGTCGGATGCTCATTTCGGTTTTCGACCCCATGATGACTTGCTCTTTATCTAGTAGTCCGCTTAGATCGGCTAACGTGGGAGCATACTCATGTCTGCCTGAAATACCAATACACAACAAATATGAGGGATAGTTACAGGAATTGGCCACTGGTCGATTGATTTATCCACATACTTTGATTTTTATCCACCATCAAACCTGGCAAATGACTATAGCTGTTAATAGGCAGGTAAAAATGATAAAATCGAATTGATTCTCAAGTATATTAACGTAATCGACGTTGGATAACTTCAGTACCTTCGAACGTAACCAGACTTGAATCTGTGTTGAGAAATACGGAACGGAGTAGTAAGATTCGAGACGAGGTGGGGGGGGGGGGTCTAAATTCTTCACTTCAAACAATCAAACCAATCAACGCTATATAGCTTCACTGAACACTTTAATTTATTATAGGTATGGAATTATTTCACACCTTAATGTCTTTTATTCCACTTAAATATTGTAGTTTGACTTTCGTTAACTTTACCTGTAAGCATACTACTGTCGATAGTTTTTATGAGGAAATACCACTGTTTTCCGATGTGCTAATATACCCTGTTTATAATGAATCCATTTCTGTTATAGGCTTAAACATTGGCCTATCGATATGCAGCAGAAGTTGATTCCGCGATTAAAAAGATACCGTAGCAACAAGCGAACAATACAACACTGTCGAATTTGTATCAATACATACCATCATAAAAAACGAGGTGGTCGTCATCATCAAGAGACAGAGTATGTATTCTCACCAGTATGACGTCATCATTACATACGTCATCAGACACCACAATCCACGTACAGTCCAGTGAGCTGAAACATCACCTCCATTTCATAGCGAAAACACAATCATCAGAGTAAAACTGAAGTAAAACATATCTCCTCTGTTATTGAAAAAGTCAAATTAGTGATCTGTTTTGTATTGTAGCATACCTATCGGAAAGGACAGGGACTAGCATAGGCCTAGCCTGTTGTCTAATCAAATTGTTAATACTAATATAGGCCTAGCCTGTTGTCTAATCAAATTGTTAATACTAATATAGGCCTAGCCTGTTGTCTAATCAAATTGTTAATACTAATATAGGCCTAGCCTGTTGTCTAATCAAATTGTTAATACTAGTATAGGCCTAGCCTGTTGTCTAATCAAATTGTTAATACTAATATAGGCCTAGCCTGTTGTCTTATCAAATTGTTAATACTAGTATAGGCCTAGCCTGTTGTCTACACAAATTGTTAATACTAGTATAGGCCTAACCTGTTGTCTAATTAAATTGTTAATACTAGTAAAGGCCTAGCCTGTTGTCTAATCAAATTGTTAATACTAGTATAGGCCTAGCCTGTTGTCTAATCAAATTGTTAATACTAGTATAGGCCTAGCCTGTTGTCTAATCAAATTTTTAATACTAGTATAGGCCTAGCCTGTTGTCTTAGCAAATTGTTGATATATAATCTACTTTCTTGTATATTAATGAATATATTTATATTTATTGACAACAGCACGATTTGAAAATTACCGATCAGCCACTGCCACTGACAGAAATAAGCAGAAATAACAGCCGAAAACATACCTCCCTACGCCATGTAGATACTCCGGAAATGTAATGAAACTGGGTGTTCTAGCGGCCATTACAATATCCGTATCACACATTTCAGGTTCCGATGAGTCATCGGATGTTGTTTCTAATGTCAATGAAGGCCTTTGACCTAAACAAAATTAACAGAAATATCGATTAATATCGATCGAAAATGAGACAAAAAAAGACAGCACATTAACTTATTTTAACGTTAACATTTCTGGCTATTTGTTATGGCGATTTTGGTTTCATGGTTTAGATCGTCGACGAACTTCAAGCAAAAGTTTGATTGTTTAATTTAACGTCCTATTAACAGCCAGGGTCATGTATGGACGGCCTCTCATGTATGCGATGAGTTGAGTGTATGAAGTGTGTTTTGTAAGGCTGGGGTATACACGTGTTATGTTTTCATGTATAGCGGAACTTTTGGCCTTTTTATAGTAATTCCGTATTTGCATATTACAGAGTTATCTGCCCTTGCGGGTAGGTATTGATAGTGACGTCATGTGTTTGCGAGCGTAACGTCATACTTTTCGTAGAAAACGACGTGAATAGCGCTCACAAAATAATGACGTTACAATAAATACATACCCGCAAGGGAAGTAACTCTGTAATGTGCAAAGACGGAATAGTTGATAACTAAATACTTAATGATTATTAGACATAAAAAGAGAAATGATACATAAATGATATCAGATTAAGTTATCAGTATAATGTGACAGGGTGGGGTGTGTTGCGTGGTGTCTCTGGCGACATGCTTCAGTGATATAGCTCTGTAAAAAGGGCAATAGTTCCACTATGCAAGATTACACAACACGAACATACCACAATATCCCAAAACACGCACCGCGTACTTCATACACGTTCCACACCGCATGCGTGGGAGACACATCCTTACATAACCCTGGCTGTTAATTGGACGTTAGTTTAATAAAACAATAATAAAAAAAAGCAAGTTATGGTTTTCTCTGGTCATAGCACAAAATTTTGACATTTTCACAGAATTAAAGCGCACTGCTGTATAAAATAAATTGCAAAAAATATCGTTAATACGGTTTAATTTCTGAAAGACATGGTCAACTCAAAACATGTTTCAAAACCCACACTGTCTCAAATATCTAAATGTGTTATAAGATATTTTGTGTTTGTGCTGTACAATACCTTTAGGGTTATCCCGGAAAAGTAACTGGATCCTCCTTCTGTGCCGATATCTTCGTACGACAAATTCCACCGTTATAAACCTCCCGGAGGATCGCTTAGAAGGAAGCTGGTAAATACGGCCCCAGTCGCGAATGCCAGTTAGGATAGCCGGGTACTTACTAGACGGGCCTTAAGCATAGAAATACAGTCAAAGATATATACCCGATATTGCATGACATGCACATATAACATAATATTTTTAAAGCAATTGTGACTGCTCAGCAGTTCCAATGGATACTGATGTACATACTCAATGTTAAAATGTTCTCTGAACATAGTAGAAATGCATGCATAACATTTGCGTGATATAAGTTTCGACCGTCATTTATATGCCAAGGTAAAAGAATTCGTCCTTTCTTTTGTAAATCTGGTAAACAGGCGTTCCTTGTATATGCTATATACACTAGTAAACATAACGACATGACAATTTGGTGACAGAAACAAGTGCCGAACCTTGTTGATTTGTTTTATTGAAATGTTCATTTGTTTTGCATATTTTGCCAAAATATCGAGCGTAATCTACGTGTCAACAGTAACTGTTTATGTTACATTATGAAGGCCCGATGCTTTTTATCAACTTAATCATGTTTTACCACGACCGAAGTGATATATAAGCACACAAAACATTACTTGTTTTAATATGAGCGCTAATACCTTTATCTTTTATTAAACATTATAACATTATGAGCGGTGTAGTGACTATACGTTGGCAGGTAGACTGGCCGCCAGTCTCTAGAATATTAAAAAAAATCACTAAAAAAACCGAAGTTTTAAACTAGGGGGAGACCTAGTAAAGACCTCTGCTTAGAAAGTCTTATCAGCAACTTAAGTTCTGGTGGCCAGTCTAGTTAGCAGGGTATCATGTGGTTCTATGTATCAATCAGCTCCCTTATCATAATGATACCATATATTAGGACATTTACATCATATAAAGGGCTAGGTAGGACTGTATCACGTAGGTGATATTTTAAGACTTTCAGCAGACGATATGATCATACCATCATAGAGATATATCTCATCTGTGCGAATAAAGCTGTGTAGATATATCTTCACTTCGACCCCGCCATCGCCTTCACAGTTGGTGCTCTCGATAACCCAGGTACAGTTATCTCCAAGGCTGTCAACAAATGAAAAGAGCATACTTAATTAACACGAAATAGGATTTTCCAAGACAATGAATATATTTCATAGATGCTCTTTTCAAGAAATCATTTTATACATCTGCAAATGACGCTAAAAGGCCACATTTTAACGATGTTTATCATTCACCACCATCAAGCATACAAAACACAAACGAGTTTAAAGATAGTGAGATGAGCTTCACACAGTCCTACAACAACAAAAAAGGCCGATTATAGGAGGCTATCAGATATACTACTCATGTGTCTCATGGGAGGATGTGTGTTTTGTTATATTCATGTCCGTCTCAACATGTATAAGGTGGGCTTGAGATGGTAATGGAATCGATTAGTTCAACTGTCTGGTAAATGTGACGTCACACATTTCCACCAAAATATGATGTCACAATCATCAGAAGGCGTGACTTTTTGTCATCAACAGACGCCATACCCAATATGACACCACCAGAAAACAAATGACATTTCTTTATCCATAATACTTTGTTTAATAGTTTCAGGATTACAATGTGTTTATTTTGATTTGTACACTCTACAAATGGACCATATGATACTCGATGTATAGCGAACCTACCTTAAGCCGATATCAACATCTGTAAAGTCGGCCACGGACTGCGCGATGTGGCCAGCCTCTGGACAAACACTGGAAGCTACCATGTCTAAATAAAAAAACACACGTTAACTGTAACAACAAAACCGATGATGTATGCAGTTTAAACAGAAAGACAGATAAAGCATGAATATTTACAACAACAATAGATATAAACAGTATACCAATAATCCAATATAGGAGAAGAAAAAGAAGCGTGGAGAAAATATTGCATATACATGAAACTGGTTATATTTGTATGAATTGGTTGTTTTATGTTAAGATACAATGTATCATCTTTCATAATTCATTTTCATATTTTCGTTTTACTTCCAAAAAGGCAGTTGTACGTCTTATGCATGATACAAATATGAATAGTTTCAAAGGCTTCTTCTAGATCGAAATACGTTAGAAGCATAGTTAATGTCCTTTATCTTACACTTTCATACAGAAAATTTGCAGTATTTAAGTGTATTTGAAAGTAATTTTCCACATGATATAACTTCGCATAACTGTTCCAAAGGAAGATTGTGACTTGAAAAGTAAACTGCACTGTGTTTCTTTTGGGAATGCTATGTAGCCGAAGATTTGGAGTAGAGACGGTTTCTACATATCAAACAGGGTAATTGAGGGAATTGACAGGGGGCCGCGGTGGCCGAGTGGTTAAGATGTCCCGACATATTACCACAAGCCGCCACCTCTGGGTTGTTAGTTCGAATCCCATTTGGGCCAGTTGCGAGGTAATGACCGCTGGTCGGAGGTTTTTCTCAGGATACCCCGGCTTTCCTTTAAGACCCTGGCTGTTAATAGGACGTTAAACTAATAGAAACAAAAGGGTTTTCATAATAATTGTGATGTAAGCAATGCTTTATACCTGTGTTTGAAGCGGTTTTCTTACAGGTTTTGGTTACAATTATTTCCATAACAAACATGTCAAAAATCAAAATAAAATAATTGACTGCATGTCAAAACGTTTATGTCAAACATTTTATTTGGCGTTTTGCTTTTTTTCATTTCACTTTAAATCGACAATCACTTACTTTTCGACGAAACGACCAATGTTATCCAAATATACACCGCACGAGCTGAAAGGGGATCCATACTGGTCCGTGGCGGCACTCTTCACTATTTAGGGGGCCACAAATATAGCTTATATGTTTGAATTTTAAACACACACGATGATATTTAGATGTTAACCGCAGTGACACGGTTTTATTTCAAATAGGAAATGGGGCTGAGGCTGGAGGGGAAGTGCACGAACCATTAAGTGAAGTAACCTACATGTTATCCGGCTGTATGTCTGTACTGTCATTATTTTTTACGTAGACAGGATGTCGAATATAACGATTTCTGGGGATGATGGTTTTATTTCCAATAATTCATTAATGTAAGATAAAATATAATGTACATATCTAGAAAATATTTCATTACCCTTCTTTACTTTTACACGTCGTATAACTTGATTTCAAAATTATTGCTAGACAATTGATAACACATGTTATAAAGCCTATTGATTATAAGCATCATTACTTTGCCCGTGAAATTCGTGTAGCATAAACAAATATTACTGGTATACATGCTTTACATGATATTTTTGAATACTTCTGGTTGATTTCAAACAATTTAAAAGCGCCAAACTTGAGAAACTTTAGCCTGTGTGATTAAGTCAATATTATACTGTAAATGATACCTACAAGAATTACAGATGTTCGAATCAAGGAGTATAAAACATAGCACGTTTTTGTCGAAATCATAATATTTGGTTATTTTATGTACGTAGATAAGTATCAACTGCTATTTCATCTAAATGCTTTAATATGACATTTGTATAATGTATTTTAATTAGAAATTAAAAGGGAAAAACAAAAAATATGTTTTAATTTTTTTGTTTTGACAAAGCAACAAATCAAATTACTACTTTAAGAATCTTCTGACTTGTAGGGACGAAATAATTTGTCATTAGTTGTAAAAAAAATTCATATAATTATGGTGTCGTCTCGCACAAACATCATAGCATTTGGGCTGGAACGAAATGTCCTGTTCAATTGATGAAGATATGTGGAGACAATGTATTTGAACTGAAATTCATGAAGAATAAAGGTTGTTAGCTCATGACCCCAATTAATGGCTGACCATCTATATACGGAATCATGATAAGGGTCTGTATCATATCTAAATTGCAAGAGATGCTGCAGAATAAAATGCAGTGTATTTTCATATAAGATACCAAACTGATGTTAAAAAACTCATCTAGAGGTTGAAAAATCAATAACTGATAAGTATTCCATAATTGCAATAAGTGTAATTTTAATGTGAGCAAAATCAAAAAAAGATTTAATCGAGCTTGTAACAAACATTTTATTTTATCAACCCATAAAGAACGCCGCTTGTGACGTAGCATCTAATTCGCTGATACAACAGCGTCAAAGTTGAGTCCTTCTTTTGGAAGATTTTAAAGTAACCATCTATAGTAGATAGCGCTCGATAAAACGAAATAATATTTCGTTAAACGAATAACATTTCCTTAAAACGAAACAGTATTTCGATAAAACAAAATAAAATAAGTATGTGGCATGTCAGTCAGGATGCTCCGTTGCATGAAGATATAACACAAGATATGAGTGTATTCTCGTCATAAACCGCTTTCCTGTTTATTCAAAAGTACGTTCATAGTGTTAATTGTGTTACATATGTATATCTCCGTACATATAAAATATTTTCGTTAAAACACTTGAAGCAAAACAAAATATCATACAACGTGGAGTCTTAACTGAGTATGCATATTGTCTGTAATTTGGTGCAAACCCTTCTGGGGACCTTGCGGGAAACTGAGGACGATAGGGTCGGTATGTTTAGCGGAAACCACTTAACGAAGTGTTTTAATATAGCTTTCTCCTCGGATCATTATCCGGGGATAAACGTTGGCTCGATAATGTATAGGCCTACAACACTAGTTCATACTACACTGCAACTGCACCTCTTTTAGAGATTTGGAATTTAATATTTTCCTAAATTATCGTGTTATTGTTTTACTGTATCTGTCTTCTGCTTGATTGGTCTATTTGAATACGATACCTGCTTCAGTCTTTTACTATGCCAGGAACCCTATGCCCTGAACTTTCTTTTAACTTAACGTTACATCTGCTATAACTAGGCGAACATTTCGACATATCATCATTTTCTTCACAAATCTATTGAAAACCATCAGGTTTAATGAATTAAGCTATGAAAACCATGTTTGTGCCTGGTGTGTATGTTTAATTGAAACATAACTGCAAAAATCGTTTTACAATTAATAATAACACTGTAAAATGTGCAATAAAAATTGTTGACCACAAGGCTGGATTCAGAAAAAAGTACAATGTACTTAGAAAAAGTCTGTTAAAGGTTACCCGACCGACCCTTATTTTTTCACTTTCATACGAAAAAACTAAAAGTCGGGTTTTCGATCTCAGACTCCGGTTCCGGCCATTATTTAAGAGTGAAAGACAAAAAAAAAAAAAAAAAAAAAAAAAAAAAAAAAAAAATGCCGACCCTATTTTATTTTTTTGCCAATGTAACCCTAAACAGACATATATTTTTTGGCCGTGTATAAATTCGTCTCCATATATATAACACTTAGGCAATATTGGTACTGATTATTTCTTCTAAGTTATCAGTGCTAATTATAAGATGCTTTGGTAGGAGATTGGAAGGGGTGCAAGGATTCGGTAAAGGAAAATGGTGTTGATTTTTTCGACCATACAAAACTAGAGATTTGTTGAGAAGACGAAAACGGTCACAGTTTGATCATCTATATAACCCTAACACTGGTCTGAATATAAATCTTGTTATTAATAATAAAATAGTACTGATGAATACATGTGTATTTATATCTACTTGATACGGTTCGAGCGACTTATAAAATCTTAAATCGTATATTTTTTTTTTACTTTGTACTGATCGGATATATTATGATTACCATAGAGTTAAGTGTGAGGTGCTGTATGAGTGAATATTATAATGCCGAAATAACTCCTTACTAGCGTTAATAAATTCGATATGACCTTGACATCTACAGTGACTTGATGACTGTAGCATTGATGTAAACACAAGTGGCATTGAACTTGGTGATAAGCGCGCATCTCCAAATCTTAAATGTACATGCAGGTCCTATGTAAGGGGATATTGTACCATATGAAAATCAAAATGTAAACTTTCATTGCATATCGCTCATTTACACCCTATCTGTCCCTAACTTTATCTGATAACGGAGTTTTTGTGTTTCCAGAAGGCCTATGGTATATCTCTCATGTTAAGTAAACATGACTTTGGAGCCGGTTTTTTGAAAGCGCGACAACAAACTTTCTATGTCCTAGAAAACCATCTAAATGCTTACTTTCATTTTCGTTTGGGGCTATGTAAAGGGGCATGGTGTCTGACTGTCATAAACATAATGTGAAATATACTTTTCCATAATGGACGTAAACCGTATAGCAGAACAAACCTCAGTAGCTAAAATTTCTTATCTGTCATTGTCATATGAATAAGAATACTAAATAGCTCTTTAGTATCATATCATTGTTGTTTCGATTTCATCTTGGATACTCAAAAAACGTCAAGTTTTCCGATTGGATTTGTATATGACGAGACCCCCAAGTTGGCCTCTTGAATTCCATATATTTCACCCTTATATAAAAGTGTCCCTTGTCGATAGCCATTTTGTGAAACCCTGAGCAAGATTAAAAGATGTATTCTAAAATGGAGATAACCTGTTTTCGTCTTGCACTAACTTGGATTACTTTACTTGCGGTATTGGAAGGTAAGTAATACTTACATAAAAATTATTGATTTAATCATTATTTTCAAACTGTCATATATTCATCCAAATTTCATGTGATATACTCAATCTATCAAGAAATAAGGTTTAGTAGTCTTTATTTGAAATCAACGGGGATTATACCATCATTTCACCACTGACTGTAAATATTAGATATTTTTCATCCATTTTTTGTCAAGTTTGTTATTAGACATTTTGTCTAATTATTTAAAATCTGTTTCTATACTTTTAGTGGTGTTTTCCTCCACTGTTTGTCCAGGGAAACCGAACTTTGTTACGTCATCAACAAACTACACTTATGCAAATATTTCACAGTATTTCAGGTATGACTTGATCCACGTTCGGCAATTGGCATTGTGATACACTCTCCCCACCCCTTTTTGTGCTTGCAACTTATGAGACTTTTTAAAATAAATGACTAGTAATAATAATTCTTAATAATAATTTTTATCAACCTGATATTATACATCAACATCGGCATATTTTAATGCGAATCTTTGGAACTCCTGGTCAAATCATCAAATGAAAATCAAACTCACTTTTAGAAAGAAATATGAATCTGCATGATATTATGAGACACTGAATACATCTTTTAATGATATTTCACGCAGTGGTGGGCAACATACCTGTGCCTGGGTTATAGAACGAAATGACTGTGGTGGTAAAGGTATAGAAGTTACGCTAACAAATCTAGCCCTTCATTCATCGGATACAATAACAATCTACGATGGTAATGTATGCTTCTTATGTTATAACTTCTCCTATCAAAATGCAGCCATTATGTAATTTCAACAAATGCAACTACACATTTCAGTTTTCATTTCACGGTTCAAACTGCACAGGGTTATTTATGCATGCAGGTTCATTACGATTATTCGTCTGAATAATGATTCATCATTTATGTACATCATATTTATATAATTTTATTTCAAAAGATATCAGAGGTCTGTACTGGTGCTAATCTCCTCTTCTGTACATTCCACGATAACGGCATTTAAAACTCATCAATATATTATTTTTCATCTTCTTTCCCATTTATGTTTGTTTGTATTTGTTCTGAATGTTTATTGAATTACATATGCACGACCTAAATCTGCGTGTTATCAAATCATCCGAGGATAATATGTATACATTAACGAATTCTAGAGTATGATTATATTATAGGACCTTCTGAGGGCTATCCAGTCTTAGCAACGTATGCGCAGCGGCGGAATAATTACTACCGCCATTCATCATCTTTCGGACCAAAACAGTCATCGGGAAGATTTGCAACTGTGGTAGTTCGAATTCGAAGTAGCTACGATAACAGAAGATTTCATCTTCGTTATCGTGATGCGGTCACAGGTAAGTCGAGCTACAGATACTGATAGATATATGACAGGGTATCTGGAGGAACGTTTGTTCAATAAAAGAAAATAAATAATGATAAAAACGTAAAAGTGATTTGAAAAATGTAAATGTCATACCGTTCACTCCAAATCCGAACAAATTAAAAACTCGAAAATCAAAGGAGTTAACTCAACACTCGAATTTCGACAAAAAGATTATCTCGCATGAGGCGGTCTATACCGACTCACCCAATTCAAATACACGAGTTCTATTTACCTTTGTCGGAGACAAATTAATAAACTAGTATATACATATTCTCCTCGACATATTTATTGTGACCCGGTATGAATGACATAAACAGGTCATCAAAATAAAGGTAGGCATTGCTAAAACAGCTGTCTAAAACTTTTGTTTTCTTTTCATTGATATCGAACATATCAATAATAACATATGAATAACAAACCAATTAACCTGTGGTGGTAGGAGTGTCAATTGTTTCGAATTAACATATGGCTATATCGGTACATTAGGCATTAACTTTATAACAGTTCTTGATGGATACAACGTTTCGAAAGAAACAATTAATAAACGTTGTTGATAAATGCAAAATGTAATATTGTAGGTGGTTAATCGGCCTCCCAGAAATCACCCCAACACGTTAATCTGTTTCAGGAAAATTATTAAACAATGTGGATACTCTTAATTTCATATTTTAGTACAGTCAAGTTTTAGCTTAATGCAAAAACTTGTCAATTATGATTTATTAGCGCGGATATAATAGCGCAATTCTGTGATTCAGAACTGGGAATACCATTTTACAATACTGTACATGAATTAACGTTTCGAATACCACACGGAAAATGCACAGCTTAAACTACCGCTAAATAACTACTTTCTCAGATTACATTGTATTTGTGAACAACAGACTCGAAGTGTCGAGTTTAACAAAGATTGTATTTCATTCAAAACATACGTTAATTTGTTATATTATGCACAAAAACATGTAAACAGTTGCAATAATATACTGTAAAGGTACAGATTTTCGTACTAGACGTTTTGCGCTATTTTGATTAAAAAGTGGATAAAGCATGGAATAAGGTTTTTTCCCCAAACATAATGTGTCTGTATCTTGAATTTATGTTGGTTTTGTATTACGATACTTATTCTTATCTATTTAAGGCTTAGGCGTTCCTCTGAGTACAAACAGAAGTAACGAGAACGCAGTGTCTGATAGATGTGGTGACGAACTACTGCTGGCCTACCCAACATTGAACTCAATCACATCTCCCGGATATCCTAGGGAATACGGCAAGTATGGCTGTTTATTTTAAAGTTTTAAAATAATTTTAAAATAATTGTCTACTTACAAGATTTAGATAATCGTCGGTCCTTTCTTAGTGCATACCACCAGTTTTAATGTATAGATCTATTTATCTTCCCATCTATCTCTGTTATGGATAATATGATAATGTATTTTGAAAAAAGATGATTTTGCTCCAAAATGTAACAAAGAAAATATATTGGGGAATGAAAAATAACGGTAAATATAAATATGTGTTATTGTGCAAGTTGCTCATAAATACAACGCTTGATTAAATAGTTAACTTTAAGCAATGAGTTAGATATGGGTTACTTAAATAATGCGTATTTTCGACAAAAAATAACCCAATAATATAATGGGCATATGTTTTATAGGAAGGTGTTACGAACACCAGTTTGATAACACAACTGTCAAAGTGCATTATAATCTTGATATATCGATATAATATCAAATCAGCGGGGCTTTCGATAACCACAATGTATCTTTTACCCTATGGCATGTCGTTAGATTCCTTTGGAAACGAAATGACAACACGAATCTGGATTTTAATCTAATTGTCTATCTTGATGGCTTGTTCAGCTCATTGGACTGTAAGTGGAAAATTGTGTCGGATGACGTATGCAATGATGACGTCATACAAGTGAATATCCATGCATTATCACTCGAAGATACCTACGACCATCTTGTATTTTATGATGGTAAGTTTTATTCTTCCATGGAAATCATTTTCGTTTTATTTTGAAGGCCTCATACAAGCAAACAAATTGCTATATTTTATTTCAAATAAATCTGATCAATATACATGTAAAACTAATGTAAAATATGATAAATAATTTTAACACGCAATAGTTTACAGGTTGTATCATGAACATTGAACATTTAGAATGCTTTAAGCTAATCATCACAATGTTTACATGATAGTTTTTTTACGACAGGCGAAACCGAGTTGAGCCCTGTATTAAGGAAATTGTCCGGAAACAAAAAACAGGAAGTCATAATCGCATCTGGCCAATCGATGCTTATCGAGTTTAAAACGGATGACACTGCTCCAGGTCGAGGCTTCCATCTGACGTACTTCCGTACGATAGGTATTTATCATATTTGACATTTCTTATTAGAAGTTTAAACACAGATAACATCATGATACTAAAACATAATTAATTACTTATTAAATCATAACTTTATTAAAGAATATTGTTAACTTCAGACTACATAATAAATTTAATGGTAGTAATAAGATATTATGGTACAATGTTTACCTCAGATTATATAAATGTATGTTGTGGTAGTAATCAAACACACATACAGATACGATTTTTACTTTGGACTTTCCAATGAAGTCATTGACAGTGAATATTGACTGTCCTCTCATGACAGAGCATTATTAAATCATAATTTTTGTGAAGCAACTTTCTTTTGTGTGTGATTCGCTTATATTAACTATCAAAATCCAAGGTGGCGGCTTGTCGGCCATTTTGTTGACGGATCGGTCCTCTCTAGGAATTTGAGAAAGAATCATTCAGTGCTCTCTGAGGAATAACGGTGACAAACGTAATTTCCAACCAATTTGTAAATCCGCGACTCAAGAAGAACGACAAGGAGATATTTGATATTCTTTTTCATATTCTAATTAAAAGCATAAGTCAATAAGTAACTGCAATTTTATTGAGAACAAAAATATTTAAGTAATCTTGCATTCAACTCATTATATATGTATTATTCATGAACACTTATTTCTAGATACTTAAACAGTCCTGAGTTAAATAGTACTTGCACTTGAAGTCAAAATATTTTTAAGTGGAGCATCATACTGTTTACAACAAAAGACGAAATTCTATAAATATAGTTTTTTAAAAACATCCAATTCTTTATTTATTACTATAAATTATTATTTATCCTAATTTTTGCTTCGGTTTTAAGTGGATGATTTGCCAATAAAACATGTCGTCAATATCTTTGAAGTGACTGTTTTTACATTATGTATTCTCACGAATTTTTCACGTATAATATGTTCTTTTTACATCCTTAACGAGGGTTCCGTGTCAAGAGACGTAACTTGATGTAAACATTTTCATCCGAAATGAATGCCATCGATCTAAAAAAAAATCAATTTTCGCTAAACGATATGTTACAAGCAATTACCGTTAAAAAACATTTGAATTGATAAAATTAATTTGTAGACTAATTTTACATGTACCTTGGTTTCAAATGTACAATTTCAAATTAATGTTTATCCTTGGATACAGTTATATGTACTTAATAAGTGACACATCTGATTTTTATAAACCAAGCGACTCCCTCAATATCTGATCCGGTCACCACCAAAGTTACAAAAAATATGGCGGAGATGGTAGCTGATTTTATGTCGACAACACCTCACTCCGTGGTGTTTTTTAGTAAAGACGGCGGCATTATCCAACAGGACGTCAGACACACACTGGCAGTGACCAAGGCTAAGGTCAGCATCGAATCAGAACCTGGGGTCAAAGTTGACGGGTTTAGAGCCTCGCTTGTGATCACTGACCCAACTTCACAGGACTTTGGTGTGTACAAAGTTGCTGTCAAGAATGCGTTTGGAGTGAGTGAAAGTGTTGTATTTTTAAAGAGCGGATACTCAGGTAAGTGTTTACATTAAATTTAATTTGGGTGCCTTTTACATAGTTACGTAAATTACAAAATATTAAGCCCATTACTATTTTATATTTGATCATGATTCAGATAGAAGAAGCATTTCATTCTATTCATCTATTGCATTGGTATGATATATGCTTTATTATGAACTACAAAACCTCTCGAAATTCAGAGACGTTTTAAGCAGGATACATTTAGAATTCCGAAAAATGTCAAATATCCTATGTATTGGGACTAATCATACGTTTGCATCAAGTTTGATAAGCTTCCTAAGATAGAACATCTTTGTAACATGTTTATAAGTAAGATTACTTGCTTGAAACAGTTATAGCGTTATATTGGTATATGGACATAAAATTCAGATGCACAAGCATGTGCAGCGTTCGAATATAAAAATGAAATCACATTGATGAATATTTATAATTATATCCATGTGTTTGCCGTTGCAGTTCCAGTTATTGAAAATTATACTGTGTTTCCTGGAAACGCTACAATAATGGTCAAGTTTTCTTCGGACCCAAACTTTAAGGTAAACAAATTATTACTGCTCATCCAACCGATGAGCCGAAAGGCTCAAGAAATTAAAAGAATAAAAGAATATTGGTATTCTTGTGTAGATGTTGATGTTGCACCATCTGCAATTTTTCTAATGATTTCTGAAGTTACTCTCAAGGATTTTTTCTTAGTTTCTGAAGGGATCTTTTTAAAGAATTAGGCATAGGTGCCCCTAGTATGTTCCGTTTTCAGACCGATCTGTCAACCAGAAAACTGACAGGCCGCCATCTTTGAGTTTGATACTTGAAGCATGTCACCGGTAGGTCTAATAATGCACCTAGCAGTTTTCTCGAATTACATGCATAGGTTGTCCCATAACGCCGGTGATGCATGTTGCATTTGGGTCGACATAGGATTTTGAAAGTTGAGGTTTATTTCCTCTACATGTACTTCTCAGAGAGCACATAAGAGGTTTTATATTTTTCCCTTGGCCCACGCTGTGCTTTGTGACTGATCTGTCAACAGTATGGCCAACACGGCACAGCCATGGATGTTCGCAGTTAAAGTTTGTCACCCTTATTCCTTAGAGAGCACTGAAATTTCTCAAATTCTAATCAAAGGTTTCCAGGACTCTAGTTGTGCATATTCCAGATTGGGCCGATCCGTCGATAAAATGGTCACAAAATCACTAGCTTGGATTTTGATAGTTGATATTTGTATTGAAAGTATAAGTTTGTTACCACTTGTTCTCACTTCTGATATACAGAAGTATATTGATTCCCCCTTGGGCTCTAGTGGTGCATATTGCAATCTCGAGATAAGAAGATATCAAAATAGCCAAAAAGGAACCATCTTAGTATTTGATAAAAGTTAGTTACTGCTATTTTTTAAGTGCTTATTAAAGGAATCTCTCTGAGATTTCTTGTGCAGTTTTCTCTTATATTTGACTTTGTCTTGGAACAAATCCTTGCACAACATAGCAGACCGTAACAATATCAAATGCTGTTATTCATGTTTCTGTCGAGCTTAACAGATGTGCGCAAACGTATTGTGAAGTTTACAAAATGTGCATTTAATATTTCAAATTCAAATAGAAAAAGGGTACATCAGAGACCTAGATCATTTACCAGTTGGCGCAAAAGGTCCCTCTGGAATTTCTTGTTCAAAATAATTTATTTGGGATAACGGAATTGTAATTCTTATCCTTATGAACTGGTCACGCACTAATTGTCACGATGTCGTTCTCCCAAGGTTGAGTGGTATAGGGCACAGAAACTACTTACTGCCAGACATGACCTCATAATGAGTACAGAAGTGTATCAAAGTGAGGACGAAAATAAGTTTACTTACGCTGCAAATCTGATAGGAGCTTCGCCAATAGAGCCTGTGTACGGGGATTACAAGTGCGTCATCAGAAACGATGTGGGGGCAGCAGAAATCTACATTCATTTGGGATTTCCTGACACAGGTAAATAATTTGTTATACATAGTTATAATACCGCAATAAAATCGTAAATGGTGATATTCAAGTCAGTCATAGCCTGCTCCATCATATCCTGTCCCATCAAGGATGTCTAAGATTTTAAATTTTAATACACGAATTAAAAAAAAAATACTTATATGTTATTTTAAGTCCTGTTATTTGGTTAGTTTTTCGAATGTGTTTCAGTTTTTAGTTTTGTAGAGTTTGCAGACTTAATATGGAAGCTGATGAAGTATTGTTTGGACATAATTGTTTTTTCCAAATGATCGCAGAATCTGTAAAAAAATAGAAGATAATATGTACATGTAGTCAGTTTTTCTACCCAATCAAACAGAGATATCTGCACTTCCGGTAATGGTAAGATATCTAGGTCAAGGCAGTCTGTACACGTAGAACATATTCGCGTGTGTTGTAAAAAGTAGGAAGTTGTAAAAATCCATTTGCAAATAAACATTATTATGTGCAGTTTAATCATTGCAATCGGAAGTCCACCTACCGTTGATGCCTAACCAATTTGATAGAGTTAGTTAATAAACATTTGTCTTCGTTCTTTTGAAATCGGATAGAGAATTATTAGTTTAAAACATTTTTACAGGGACAAGAAAAAGATCATATCCTGCCTAAAGAGTAGAACAGGAATATCTCTTTCCTTTGAGGAGATAAAAGACAGTCTAATCCTTGGCAAGCCTGGGGTTAGACAGTCGTGGAAGGACTTGTCCACCATCTATTCTCCTTCATGATACAAAATATTCACAATGCTTTCTTTTAACACAGAACTTCCAAAACTATTAATTACACCTTCGTCTGTGGAAATGAATGACGATGTTATGACGATGTCTGTGAACTTTGACTCCAATATCGCGTATCCGACGGCGACCTGGTACCATGGCAACGCCCAGATTGAAGCATCAGAAAAATACAGACTGGCATTGAACAGGAATGGAATAAACTCTTCGGACTGGTTGTCATCAGGGTATCCGATATCTGAGAGTCTGGCAAATGTCAGTGACGCTTACCAGTATCCATCTTTGGGCGGCGATAGAACGTCAACACACCCTAATGCTAACTACACCGCTACGTTGACTATTTCTCAATTCACACCCGAACACTTTGGATCGTACCTCGTTGTTCTGGAGAATTCTGCTGGGAAAGCGAATCACTTGATTGACGTCACAACACCGGAAGGTAAAATATGATATGCGCTATCGTTCAATTTTTCACCACACGTGCAATATGTCACTACACGTGTAATAGAGATCGTAAATGGCAAATATTATAGTACTTCATCTGTCTGTCTGTCTGTCTGTCTGTCTATTTGTCTGTCTGCCTAATTGTCTGGCTGTCCGTTTGTTCGTAAGAAGGAATGGCTAATTTGATTGTCTGTTTATCTATGTATTGTCCTGAAATCATGCCTCGGTACTGCTGAAAATGTACAGTTTACAATGCAAGATTTTCGCCTTTTGGTTTTCCAGATACCATATACTAACACAATATAAGGTTTTACGAAATGGCAAGTAATGCATTAGTCATTGATCTTACAGTGTTTAAATTTAGTCAAAATGTGTCAATTGGTGGTTCCCGAGTTAACTAATAGTTAACCCTGAAACAACGGAGGCTTCTGATTGGTCAAAAATAAGATATCGTTTGACCTGCAAAATGCTACATCGACGAAATAATTACATGTGAATAAGTTGCAGTTTTTAAAACGTAAATGGTGAATAAATAAGATAAATTGGGTATGAATAATTTTTGAGTAGACTGCTACCTTTTAGGGATGGAGTACAAAATAAACATCTTATTCTCAAACTTTTGTTTCCCATGTCTGTCTAAGCAGGGATTTTAGTCATTGGTTTAAATTTCTAGTGATATGCAATATAACTATTTCTGATCAAAGGCAATGGACAAATATCGTAGATATTGCTTAAAGATGATCCACCGTCGACAAAGCATAAACAATACTCACTATTTGATCAATATAATGTTTCACCGTGTGTGAATATATATAGCTAACGCAAAATACTATCAATAATTTATTTTGCTTTTGGTGCATGCGCAGTCAGTAATTTATTCCATGAATATAGCCCCATGGCTTTTTTTCGTGGTGCAGTTAATCATTTTTAATATTTTAATCTTAAACTCTAAAATGGTGGTAATGGTGTAAAGTAAACTAATGTAACTGAAAAAAATGCTATTTCGTCTGCTCCTGTTTTTGATAGAGAAAAACTACCATTTGTCAGCGATTGAGCATCTTTAAAATAAAGATATAAAACAAAATTATATTTAAAAACAATTTCCTTTCCCAAACCTATCTAACATTTATACATTTTCTAGTTTTCCCATACGCCACATGTAACCAAGGTGGTACCATTCAACTTGCGTGTAACGTCACTTCCTGTTCTGACGTGTCTCTCTCTTGGATCCATTCTGTTGGTGATGTCGTCATCAGGAAACTTCCCGGTAACCAAGACGAAGCAATCAACACACTTACAATACCAGTGTGTATTTACGCGGATGCAGGAACATATACATGTGTTGGTACGGACCAAGAAACCGGAAGTGACGTCGTAATTAACCATGACAAAACGACACTGGCAGTTGGATGTAAGTTGATATACACAATTTAAAGTGATATATATTAAATTACAAAACGACACTGGCAGTTGGTTGTAAGTTGATATAAACAATACTAAGTGATATATATATATATTAAATTGCAAAACGACACTAGCAGTTGGATCTAAGTTGATATAAAAAATATTAAGTGATATATATTAAATTGCGCTGCCTGGTTACCGATGATCGCCCCAGTCTAATTCCACTTCATCCCGTCCTCCTCATCCTCCTTTCTTAGTCTTCGTCTCTAGGACACAAACACGAATAAGCTCGCATATGTCTGCTTATTCCAAATGCAGGGATTAGCAAGGGCGCTGTGGATTAACAGGCTTCCATTAGCTACACATTGATAACCAATACACCATTCAAATGTATGACAAAAGCTCCAACCAATGTATCAAAATCAGATGTAGACTCGGGAACTTTTATTTTAATACGAGTTAATACAATAATAGATGGATTATTAATTTATAACAAGTTTGGCTGTAATTTTTTCAATGTGTGTAGTTATATCATGTTTATCTTTATACTAAAGAATTCCACTATACCAGAAGACACAATACGATTATATCACAGTCTCCCAAAACACCGCATATATGGGAGACCGTCCTTACATGACCTTGGGTGTTAATAGGACGTTAATCAATGAAACAAACAAACAAACAAACAAAACAAAATATTTATATTGTTATTTTTGCAGTACTTATCCAGCAGTATTTCGAATTCTTCCACATCTTTGGTATCGACAACATCTCGGGGTAGACTATTCAATCCGTAAATTACACGAAAGCTGAAAAAAGTTTTTCTGTATCTCCAATCGTCACCCTTTCTTAGATATTTTCTTCCTATGATCTCGGGTTCTGCTGTTGTCATCTATTTGGAATAAATTTTGGGTTACACAATTGTCAAAAATATTGTATATAATATTGAATGTATTGATAAAATCTTTCAAGGGAAGTTAGATTATTAAATCCTGGTATCAACTTCGTTGCTCTCCGTTCGATATCTTTTAAATTATTAGGGCTCCAGACACTTGAAGCGTGTATTCTACATGAGGTCTGACAAGTGCTTTAAATAATAGTTTAAACATTCATGTTGGTTCATATACGTAAATATTCTTCTAATGAGTCGTAGATTACTATTGACTTTATTTACTCCGTGTTAAATGTGCGCTTCAAAGTATAAATCTGCATCAATCGTTACACCGATTTCCTTGTCTGATGTAATATTTTCCGACTGTATTTTCTTATTTGTTCCATTCATATAGTATTTTCTTTTTGCTTTATTTTTGGATTTTATTTGAGAGAAGATTACATTTGTTTGGATGGAATTTCAATAACCATGTATCCGACCATTTTTGCAGGCTATTGAGATCATGTTGCATTATTTCTACATGTATGGCCTTACTTACATTGCTCCTGTTAGATGCGTACACGGGTAAAATACCCATCAAAAACCTGTCAACAACCCCTTTAAATTGTAAAGAACGTGTACAAATTACCCTAACAATATTTGTTATTATTCAACCCAATTAGTGCGACCCTATATATCCAGAAATATGATCCGAAGAAAGTTAGTAAAATCAGGTCAATTCTAGTTAAGAGTCTACATGATATGTTCCTTTAATTCAGATAGATATTTGCACAATTGCTAATTATCATCGATTACTTTACACTATACCCACATAACGTTGATCACAATCTCTCTGTTAAGTTTTAGATTCGCACAGAAGTCAAAGTTGTACCCCTCTTTCAAAATTGCGAGTACAATAACCCATCCCTCAAAAAATTATCTGGAGCACTGACTTATATATTTATTACACCCTGTATAATACTGTATGACCACCCATTTCTGTATCTTTCGTGTTCCAGCTGTCCCAGTCCTTATGGAACCCACTGTAGCGATACAAGCTGATCTCATACTGATAGAGGTACCATTTTATGCCGAGGATGTCCGACGGATAACCTGGTACCGAAACGGTGAACGGATCAGTCCATCTGGGCGTGACGTCATAGACACGGATCCGAGCTATGTTAATGTATCTATCCACGGAATCATTAAACGACTTTCAGGTCATATGACGTCCATTAGGGTGTTTTCTCCAACAGTCGAGCGATTTGGAATATACAAGGTTACCATCACGAATGACATGGGATCTTCTGAACTCAATATTGACGCTGGAAATCCAGAGTATGGTATGCATACATTTTTTCATGATTAACTCATTTACATATTAGTCAAAATTAAATACCTATTTTTCATTGTTTTGCAGATCCTTAAAGAAACATTGTACAGTAGATTTTTTTTTCATTTAGATAAATTAACAGTAATAGCAGTATTGCAGCAACAAATACCATAAAATTCCGTCTTTGCACATTACAGAGTTCGCTTCCTTGCGGGTTGGTATCCATTGTTACGTCATTATTATATAAGCGCAATTCATGTCATTATCTCCGGAAATTATGACGCTAGGCTCGCATGGCATCATAATCAATGCCTACTCATAAGGGCAGATAACTCTGTAATATGCAAATGCAGAATAGTGTATTTAAAACGGTTGTAGCATGCATCTTATTAACCACTGTCAATATATGCTATGTGTAGTTTTAAAACTTTTAATAGAGGTAGTTTTTTTTATTTTCTTCGTTAGAATATTTTCATTGAAGTTATGTGTGCCATAATGCATTATGACATTTTGTTTTGCCTCAATAATCCATTGAAATCAATACGATTTGATGTATTAAGTAAGATGTGAAAATCGTTCAAAGGCACAGAAAAAACATTTATGATACAATGTACTTTTAAGCATTTACAACAACACATAATTTATGAACTGTAATAGTCCTTGTTTTAAGTAATGTTTAGATGTTTTGTTTACATATCTACATATTTACATTACTCTATAATTACTTATAACACTACAGAAAGATGACATAAGATCACATCAAGTGTTAAAGGCTATGAGCGTAGTAAAATTGCAGTTACCGGTAGCATAATCCCAAAATTTATTCTACAAATTCTGGTTTAAACGTAGCTTACATCACGGTACGTGAATTGGTACAATTTAACACATTTTTTTACGTTTTTATTTTAATATGCTTTCCATGTGATCCAATGTTTGTCAGTTTCCGACAACGACTGCCGTTGATACATACGTAAACAACAACAAAACATTTCGTCGTAACTGCAATCTAAAAATAGAACGGTTTTATTTCATATTGCGTCACTTCTGGTTTACGCTAGCGAGGGGAACCCTTTTGGTACACGAGACATTTTCCTTTGAAATTCTCGATTAGTGTGCTGAAATATTTACTTATGCACTTTGATCGAAATATTTGGTACTCATTCATCGTTCTGTGTGACTTTCTTTGACACTACCTAAATCTGGCAAGTCATTTCCCGTATTTTACAGTGAAATAGAAAGACGGTTTGGTGTTTCAATTCAAATATGAGGAATATTCAATGCCCTTCTTCATATAAATTTATTTAAAATAGAACATACCGCTTTTAGAGTATTATGCAATCCGGATCATTAAACCCCCAACCGAGCACCTGGCCTTGTAGGTCGTTTTAGTCAGCATCTTTAGGCATGCACATTCGTAGTAATAACAAAGGCGAAGCGGGAGGTTTAAATTGCGGTGCTACACTCTGTAAAGTGGTGTATCTACGTTAATAAAAGAGATATCGTTATGGAAATGATAATCGAAAATTTTTATGGATACAGAAATTCGATCAATGTGTTTACTTTTGTTGGAAACGTATAACAATGTAGCATAAAATAGCCGTCAAATGGCTCTACAGCACACACTGAAGCTCATTTCGTATATTTCGATGTACGTGTATAAGAATGTTAATCAATGATCAAAGTCAAATTTGAGCTTAAATTGTCATTTTGTACTTATATTTTCATATCATAATAGCATACATAACAAAACACAGTTACTAGGATTTTAGAGGGAAAACCTAATTTTGAACCAAAAGGGGTCGTGTACCAAATGGTTACCGCCACGTTACATACATTATCGAAAAAGATATTGTAAAAAAACATCTCCCTACTACATATAACTCCTATTCCATGTAGCCTGATTTATGATATAATTATATTCATTTGATTTGTTCTGTCTCTGATTTCGAAATAATTACAATTGTCTATAAATTAATGCAATACTTTAAATGAGACGTTTGTGCACGTAATTGCTTGGGTAGCTAAATTTGGAGAAAGTAACTTAGCAGTCTATTATGAATAATAAGAGTATACATATGACAAAAATGATGAGAATTTTAATTTATAGAAGTTTAAATTTTCCAGCCAGTCCCGTGACATCCAGTGATATCAGGGTGACATATGATGGCAGTTCCGCATTGTTGAGCATGACCTTCACCTCCTACTTTCCCCAGTCAAGCGTGAAGTGGTACTTTAAAGGTATCGAGGTTCGCGAACATCACCCTGCTAACAAATACGTGATACAAACTAATTCATCCAATCAGGTCCATGACTCCGACCAATCAGTGAGGACAAAGGTCACAATGTCCTCCACGTTAACTGTCACGTGTCTGAAAGAAGAGGACTATGGGATTTATGACGCTGTCGTATCCAACCAGGCCGGCAAAACTGTTGTCCCTGTGAGGTTGGCGGAAAGCGGGCTAGGTCAGTTTACATGTACATGTGTAACTGCTGAGAGGAAAGGTGTTTTAGCCTTGAACATAAATATTATACTTGTTCTTTGCACAGTTTATTAATATGTACATAATAGTCATGCCAAGAGCTGATGTATGTTGCATAAACACTTATGAGTCAATGTATATCTCTTATCTCGGAGATATCGCGCGCTGCTGTAAATTTGTTTTATCGTTATTTATAGAAATGGTATACTGGTTTATTAGATCTTATTAACAGCCATTAAAGATCGTGCCAGGTTTGCTGTTGCGTGGCTTATAGTAATATGTCGAACATCTTAACCAATAGTCCACCGCAATGTTTCCATTTTTTAACTAATGCTAATGTGCTGATGTTATTGTGAATATAGTTTGGATATCTTTAACAGGAGTTCCACAACTGGTATCTGAGTTAGTCATCAACAAGACACATTCAATGGCGGAGATATCCGCCTCTTTTCATACTCCTTCGGGTTACAGAGAAATAAGCTGGTTAAAAGGAGGCATGGCACTAAACAACAGCAGTGCGAAATATCATATCGTAAACGAGGTCGTCGACATGGAGATATTTACCGATGGGGAAACGGTTGAAAGGACTGGAGTCATAACGAGGCTGGATGTGACGTCACTAACGGACCAGGACTACGGACTCTACACAGTACAGATTTACAATGAATTTGGAATGACCGACAATTCTATAATGTTGGACAAAGGCAAGTATTAGTATATAAGATGTAAATTGATGTTTTACAATACTAAAATTCTACATTGCCCGACTTATTGAGTTAAAAATGTTTTTTTTTTACAGAATGTAACGTATTTCAGGTGTGCAAAGTAACTATTACCATGCTCATCAAAACATTTCATAAATCTTAATTAGGTATCAAGGAAAGTTGTTTTGAGAAAGCGCAGAAAACGTTTTTGTATGTTGTCAGAAAGGAAACATAAATGGTTACATATTGGCAACTGTAGTACAAAAGTTATTTTTTTCAATATTGTTTTCTTTCTCTTTCAGAATGTACATAATGCAGTTTTGCTGGAATCAAACCCACTGATCTGGGACATTCACTATATTCTGCCTCCAATGCTTTCAAGTATACAGGAATATATATAACCTCGAATTTTAGTACACCATCGTTACTTGGGGACATCTAAGAAAGCAGTGACAAATAAAAGATATGCATAAAACATTGTGATAATTTAGACTTAATGAACTGCAATGTAGCACGTATTTTTATCGTCAGATTTCTTGATAATGTATAAGGATAAACTCAAATAAGTAAAGGAATAAGTAGTCGGGGTGGCTAGAAAGTTATCAATGTACCAATAGCCGAGGTGGGACAAAGGTTTATAAAGATGGCCTTTAAGTTAGTGTATTGGAATGTATGTTCGTTTATCAGTTTATTGTTTGATATTTATTACGACACAATCTGTCTAAAACTCGACCATATTTTCTGCTGAGCTTAAGACTACCTGTAGTTGGATTGATTTGATGCGCAAAAACTGACTTATTGAGCACCACGTGGAGCCGACAAGATGTGTCATAAGGATAAACACGAATTAATATCACAGACTAGATAAGTGTACTAGAATAACGAAATTAATTAATTATCTAATTAAAACATGTGTTCGTAAAATAATCAATGATTCACTTGTTAATACATATACGCTCTGTAATCGGGTACTGATTAGTTTCAAATGATAGATACGTAGCAATCGTTTTCATCATTTTAAATCCAACGCTGTAGCGCTTATGATAAAACGTTGGTTTTTTTTTTTTTTTTTTTTTTTTTTTTTCGTTGAAATTGTTGTTACGTCCTTGACGGTAATAAATTGTGTATTCATTATAGATGCAAAATATCTAAAGATGTTATTATAAAATTGATATCAAATTGAAAATAAGCATTGCGCTACATTCATTTGGCAGTTATAGGACTTTTGAATGCCAACAGAATAAGAGCCTATTTCAATATGAAGTGCTAGCGCGCTTCATTTAATTTCCGATGTTTAGTTTGCATTCATACTACCATTATTGTCAACTGGATGCAGTTAAATGCTTTAATGAAGCAGATATCGTTTTTAATATATTTGATGAGAGATGTATCGACTATTATGATTAGCAATATACAAAATGGATTTAAGTATTTAAACTAAAACGCCATGTTTTGTTATTTTCACAATCTATTTGTATTGATGAATGGCAGTTAAAAGAACGTAAAGAACACCCGTCTCTCACGAGAACACTATACAATTCAGAACCCAAGGAACATACCTTTTCTCACGAGAACGCTATACAATACAGAACCAATGCTTAATATGGTACCTTTGCTACTTTTTTCCAAATACACTGAGTTTATTTCGTCTGTATGATGAACAGCGACTGTCAGATCCAATCACCGTCACAGTTATCGACAACACAACGGAATTGTCTGCTGCTTTTATGTCCGTGTCACCTCATACCGCGGTGTTCTGGAGTAAAGATGGCGGCATCATCCAACAAGACATCAGACACACACTGACAGTGATCCCGGCTAAGGTCAGCCTCGAGTCAGAATCTGGGGTCAAAGTTGACGGATTTAGAGCCTCGCTTGTAATTACAAAGTTAGAACCACTCGACTTTGGTGTGTACAAAGTTGCTGTTAGGAATACGTTTGGAATTAGCGAACGTATAGTCCATTTGACGAGCAAACATGTAGGTAAATATAAATCGTTGATGTTAAGATATATGTCACTGTTATTGTCAATAAACATAAAAGGTCAATAAAAAAGAAAATAGTTAAATATCAAACAGAACACATTATTTTTTTCAAATAAATTATATAGTCAAAGTAAAATTGCGAAGTGAATTTTGGTAATATTCTTGCCGCAAATGTTGCTGAATACATTTCTATTATGCTTAATTTGAAGCAGAAAAAATGACCAATTTGCAATACACGTCAAATAACTTAACGTTCCCATTTGAAAAAAATGGTCTAATCAATCTGATTAAAATACAGATCCTTATTATCACTACGTTTGATAAGAGGATCTGAGAAAATCACATTAGGAGTCATGTCCAGGTGACCTTTGAAAATGGCCAATCAAATTGCTGCATGCAAAATTTTGACAGTGAATTTCAGGGGACGAAATTGTTTGAAAAACATTTTGGTTTAGGTAGCCATCTCGCCCATAGAGCACAACAAAGCTTATTGTGTATGTTTACTGGGACGAAATATCGCTTTCAATTGATGTAGCAAGGAGTAGAAAAAGGATTTGGTATGAATTCCACGTGGTATAAAGGTCATCTGGACGTGACCCCCTATGGAAATTTTGTCAAATCCTTCATTTAACGCATTTTAATCAGATTGATGGTCTAATGCTCTTGTTGTCATAATAATTACAGTTCCAGTTATTTAAGCCTATGCGGTGTTTCCAGAAAATGCGACAATCTTGGTTAAGTTTAACTCGTCTCCTGGTTTTGAGGTATAATATATGTATATTGCTTCCAAGACATTATCAATATATGTCCCTGTCCAACGCTACCGCATTAAAACCTCCCAGCTAGGGTGAACTTTTATTTAGCTCGATCGGTTGAGCGTGAGACAAGTAATCCAGTGGTCCCAAGTTCGATCTCCTGGGGATACAGTGATTATATATATTCCGAATTTACATATTACAGAGTTATCTGCGCTTGCGGGTAGGTATTGATTGTGACGTAATGTGTTTGCGAGCGTAACGTCATACGTTTCGGAGAAAACGACGTGAATTGCGCTCACAAAATAATGACGTAACAATCGATACCTACCCACAAGGGAGCTAACTCTGTAATATGCAAAGACGGAATAAGAGTCTCTGTGGGAAAAAGTACTCTTCGATTCAATTCGTTCTAAGAGTACATTAAAACTTGCACATATGTCGGAAACAAACCAGTTCTAATGGAAATTAGATAAGTTGGTTTTACTGTGATATGCCCGAAAAGCTCACTGTAGTCAATTGTATGTGAAATGTTCAATCGCCATTACACATAGCCTTGTATGCCGAACCCTGACCCTTGTCTGTGTAATAAAGAATTTTTTGTCTAAAACTTCTCAAAACGCTCTTACAGTTGTATTAACATTATAAAATGCATGTTCTTGTCTAAAGATAATTTCATCAACTCCTCAGTGGTTATTTATTGCATTTGTTTAACGTGCGTGACTTTGACTCGGGTAAGGATACAGCGTACATGTTGTACCTGCTTAATCGTATTGATCAACGATTTGGAATTTCAATGGTATTAATCAAAATACTTAAAGCCGCATAATCCGTATCTTTCAGGGTCCGTAAAACAAACAATGACAAGATATTGTGTAATAGCCCTAAAAAGTTACGAACTTTCCCCAAATTACAAGTCTAGAAAGTTAAGAGGTCCAAAGATATAAATATACAAAATTTTATTTTAGACTTATGCGCGGGTCCGACAGAAAGTCAAAAGTTAACGCCTCCAAATCTTAAAAATGCTACTTTGCGCATGTCCGGAAATAAAAGTTGTTTACCGCAATGGAGCGAGCTTTGCAGTGAAAGCTCGCCGGCTTAGAATCAACTGCTGATTCGAAGTGAATAAGGAGATTATTTAAACTAAGAAATGTTGTGAATTGCTGAGAATATTATATGGAAACGAATTCGAGCTATGACAACAACTATGATTTGCGAATGATCTACCAAAACCACATAAACCGATTTCCCTTCGTCTCTATAAGGTGAGTGGGGCCCCGAAGGGGGTAACAGTTAGGCCTATATTCTATAAGTGTTTGGTCGCTTTTTGGAATTGGTACCATAGTAAAACAGAGATTAGAAATCAGGAAAAGTGTTGATAAATCGGGGAACATATAACAGATTTAATCTTGGATTACAACAGAAGCATTAATAGAGTCGTATTATACGCGTTTCCTTAAAAGATGATCGCATTCTTTAGTGTTATACATGTACATATGTACGATATATATACATGTAGCTACTGTTACAGGCTTACAGCGTCAGGAGTGTGATATCTTTTCCGATATCTATTTGTGTATTTATGTATATCAGTGATATATATCATTTTACTGTATGCTATGGATATTACTGTATTAAAGATGCTCCACCGCTGACAAATGGTATTTTTTCACTATCAAAAACAGGAGCAGACGATTTGGTATTTTTCTTCAGTTACAAAAGTTACTTACTTTACACCATTACCAACATTGAAAAGTTTGAGCTTCTAATTTTACTTCAAGTTAAAAATATGAAAAAATAATTAATTGCATCCCGAAAAAATTCCACAGCACTATATCCTATATGGAATGATGTACTGATTGCGCATGCACCAACGGCAAAATAAATTATTTTATATTATTTTTTGTGTTAATTAGACATATATAAACACGATAATACACCAATTATTGTTAAAATAATGAATATCATTTATGCTCCGTCGGCGGTGGAGCATCTTTAAAGAAGCCACTTTCAAACTTACTTCATCAGTGCTCGTGTGTGTAAGATTGTATTTTTTTAGACTTACAGTCACTTAGTCACGTACTCGTTATCCTATCTAATGGTCATAATTATATAAAATTCACACCAATACATCATAAGTGGTGTAAGTAAAGAATAGTAATTGACTTTTTACAATATGTATTATATATTATGTCCAATGGCAATATATTTAGGCTACATAAATTCTGGTACTAATTAGTACCATTATTCTTCACATGAAAATGCCTAGACCCCTGTAATTCAAGAATGACTAACTTATAATTAGTATCTAGTGAGGTTTGATTTTGATAAACTTGTGTTCAAAAGATGTGTAATTGTTATAAATTTGTGTTTGACAGAAAACAATTGGAACTAGTTTGTTTTACATGCAGGATAACACTGAAAGATTATATGCATGCATGTATACAGTATTAATCTATGTACATAACACTGACATTTACTCCATATTTTCTTTATAGAATGTATGGGACCTTCAACCAGATGACAGAAGTGCAAGATGTGATGGCAGCTCGCCCAAAAATAATAGGGAAAAACAACTACATGTATCTCTGAGATCAAAACTGACAGTTAAAAATAAAGTCTGTTTGTAATGTACCCATTATGAACCAGAAAGAAATTATTTTCAAGAAGGAAGGACAGAACAAACCTAGCATAATTCTTTACTATTATCACCAAGATATTTTCAAATTATTTATTTCTTCTTCACACAAATGAAAAAAGGAATAATAACAATTATTGCATGTCTACATACCTAGTATGTATAACTTTTGAATAATTTATATGGGACAAGGAAGTAATTCCAATTTATGAACAATAAACCAATTAAAATAATATGTCATTTGTCTGAGTTGTTAATTTTAAATTATGTATTGTTCATTTTAGAAATGTTCAAATACAGAAAATAAATAGCAAACAAGATTGGAGCTAGATCAAGGGTTATTTGGGTCAAAAGTCAGTGTCAAATCTCAAGGTTTTGGCTCTATAGATATACAGATATCCCTATGTGTAATAAAAAAAAAATCTTGTTGTTGTGTTATACACAAATTGCACATATATATAAGAATATCCATATATCTGTAGAGACAATAGCCTGTGATGTATGTTGTTAAATTGCATTATTCATTATAGACTATTTTAAGTTGCAAAGTTTTGATTGAATTAGAAAGGAATAGACTGACAATAATTTTAATTAGTCCAGGTCAATGAAGGTCTACATGTACAAGCTCTTAGCAAATTCACTTAGTGTTTGGAGCAAGATCACACTAAAGGAATTAGGATTGCTTAAATATATAAAGATAAACTAACAAAATACAACTAATAAAGTTGGATTTTCCACAAGGTTAGACTAAATAAATACTAAAAAATGAATTTTACTGCAATTACTCTGATGATATGAGAATCACATGCAATGGTCAGCTTATTTACTACTGGATGCTATTTTGAACTCCAGTCATTTTTTTATTGACTTAAAATTCAATGCATAATATGTGTACATGCACACTATACCATGTATATGAATGTGCTATTTGTGCATGAATATGATTGTATAAGAAACACCTAGGTCTTTCATTATACATGTTTTCTGATTCATTTGATTCAGAGGCAAATTCACGGCTGGCTGACATCATATTATATGGTAGCTATTATATGGTTCATTGGCAAGCTATCATGTACATTTAACCAAGGGAGCTGTCTTCATTATCTATAACACAGAAAATATATACATAATTGCATGTTAGACATTCAGAACTTTTAACACACACATTAAACCGCCGTATTGCAACCTCGACCGCATTTTTTCTTTTATTTTTTTTTTTTTTTAATTTTCTGTAATCCTTGAAATCATATAACCAAATGTTTATAGTTTCACCAGAAATTTATCATCATGTTTTTAACGAACACGGAGCTTTTCCAACGTAAATATCAGAAATATACATACAATAACGCGTATTAAATTTTATACTCGTTTATGGCGGTACATGGTGATTTTTTAACTAATAGATATGTATGTATACATGTATACATATATATATGACATTGAACAAAATACATTACCAAGAAATTTATCTGTAAATTATGCTTCTTGTCTCATCCATTGACCTTTTTACAGGATGGTTGGAGGGTGTTGCATTTTGTCGCTTAACGCGATCTATGTTACAAGCTACAATTTCACGCGATCATTAAAAGGCAATTGTACATCTCCCGTGACATAATTTATCAATGTTCATGATGTTTAACCCCCCCCCCCCCCCCCTTCTATGTTTGCATTTGGTTGACATGTTTAAGATATGTTTTTATTAGCTATTGGCTATACAATGTTTTGCTTACAGTTCGTATAAAACTATAGGGGAGGCTCTAGGCGGCGTTAGTGATGGCTATTTAGTGCTTACGTCGACCTGATGCGTGTACGTCCGACCTGTATCTTTTGATATTTAGGCGATACTATAGGTACATGTAGTATGTAATGGTTCCGTATTGTACATTTTGTAGTTACATCAATTGGATGCTAACCTTTCGTTTAATTTATAGACTATATGGCAGAATTGTATCTGGATAACTTTCAGGTCTGCTTGTCCTTTACATTGTGATCTATTTATTTAAGATGACGTGGGAGTTGTAACAGGATTAGATTTTTACTTATCCATGTTGAAAAACCCATTTCCTCAATGTGTTTTAATAACGTTTTCAAACATAATTCCCGTTACTCTCTACAGTTGCTTGATATATGGTCTACACTGTTTTGTTTATGATTTGTTATAAGTACAATAAACGAATGATCCTGATGCCCTTAAGTATTACTCCGAATACCCATCGGTGGAACACTCCTCTCTATGTATAGACAAAGTGTGACTATTTTATGGCGTCCCACTTCATCGAGGTATTTTACTCTGTATGTGTCTATGTTATATCCTTAAAGATATTTTACTGTACATGTATTTATGTATATTGCTTCAATTTACAGAGTTTATCTTGCCTTGGCGGGGTAGGTTTGTGATTATGAAGTCGGTGTGTTCGCATGGGTAAACGTCATGTACTGTTGTCGAAGAATAAAACTACGTGAATTGTGCTCACAATATAATGACGTAACAATCGACAACTACACGCAAGGGAGCTAACTAAACAGCAGTACAATCCGGCCTATATTCTTACTACCCCTACATTACTCGATGGAAATATTACATGTCGTTAGGAATATGTGATCCGATTTCTATCCCTTGCCATTTAGCAAAGAAAATGATAATGAGACACTGGATGATCACTTGTTTTTTTTCAAAAATGAAGTTAAGTTGTAATTCAGTACATTGAATAATGCGCTTTATGATTTTATTCAATTTAAAAGTTTTTTTTTTTGTGGTAGGTCCTGATAAAATAAAATCTTGAATCGCTAATTACATGATGAATGCAAGAATGAGGTGATCTGATTAATATAAAGTGCCTACTGTACCGCAAAAAAAAAAATCATTTCATGTTTTCAGTTTCAGCACATGTACTCTGAAACTACATATTTTGATCTATATAACCATGATTGCCTTCAAGTCATAAAACTCTTCACTATCATTGTTATTGCACTTTGTCCTAAAGACATTTATGGGAATAATACAAATAGTAAACATACCATACTTTGGATTTTTAACGTCAATGTACTGTTCAGATGACCCTATTTCATTCATTATGGTAACTTTGTATGTTCCAAAACTCTGTGCTGTAAAAGAAAACACACTAATGGATGTCATGTGACCAGAAAATTGGTTGATCGTGCCGTGTACAGGTGCATCAACATAGCGTTGTTCCGTTTCTATGACGTCATCTTTAGATGGACTGATCCGTTCACCGTTTCGGTACCAGGTTATCCGGTGGGCACTTGGCTTGGCGAAGAATGGTACCTCTATCAGTATCCGTCTTGATTCTATTGTCACATTGGGCTCGAGAAGCACGGCGATAGCTGAATCACATAAAAAGATATAAGGGCTGGTTTATAAACGTCAAATTGATTGTCTGTTCGTCAAAACTTGTCTATTTTTTTATTATTCTAATAATTGTTCTTCATTATCCCCCTCCTGCTGTCATCGCTGGTCTAAATTAATTGTACTGGATAAGTTTCTGTATCAGAGACGTGGCTATGTTAATGGCAACACAAAAGGTTAAACACGGGGACTGCGATGTCAAATACCACGATACAAGAAACAGTGTAAACAATAAGCGCTTCTATAATGGAGAAAGCAAGATTATAAGGATTTTCTTTGCAAAATGTTCTTTTAATTAAATACATCATTCAATTTTATCAAGTTATATGTAACAGGGCGAACATTTCGACATTCTATATTTTTGTCAGTAATCTAATGAAAAGTTTTGGAGAATTAAGCTGTTAAAATCATGCAAACTCACAGACAAACCTGTATGATGCTTTATAGACATTGATTACAAAACTGAAGTTGTGCATCGTAATTAGTCACTTTATTACTACTGATATCGTTATTAAAACGTAAAATGAAATGTGTGGCCATAACTGCACTTTTTGGTTTGACCGTACCAATTTGTCGGCACTGTCGATGTATACGTAAATATCAGGATTTTGTGAGTACCACCAAGGTTCAATTTGACGTCGATGGATTTTGTAAAATTAAAACCTATGCATTGAAAGTATTGCAATGCACAAAATGTTGGGAATTATTGGTGGTGAATTATCAAATAAAAAGCTGATCTTAATTCTTGAGTATAAAAATAAAGCATATATAAATTTAAAAATATGTGTTTACATTTTTTAGAAAACTTTGTTTGGACAAGCGAGACTAGCAGCACAGCCGGCCCGCGAGAATAATTACACTATTTTTGCAAAATTAGTCTCATTAATTTGGCGGAGACTACTGTAAATATTTGATACCAACTTACATCTCACCGTCAGTGTTGTTTTATCATGGTTAATTACAACGGCACTTCCGGTTTCTTTGTCTATACCAACACATGTGTAGGTGCCCGCGTCCGAGTACATACACGTAGGTATTGTAAGTGTGTTGATTGTTCCGTCTTGGTTACCAGGAAGTTTCCTGATGACGATATCATCAACAGAATGGATCCAAGAGAGAGAAACGTCAGAACAGGAAGTGACGTTACACACAAGTTGAATGGTTTCGCCTTGGTCACAGGTGGCGTATGGGAAAACTAGAAAGACATGAAACTGAAAAGATGAATTTATTATTTGTATATAAGGATGAACTTGAATAGTTTTAGTGTTAAGAAAATAAAACACAAAAATCTGAGTGTACCATTCATAAACCACATTAATCTTTATAATTATGGCCTGATAAAGTAAATTTGTAAATTAATTTCAGTGTTATTAGTTCTCAATTAAAGGTGGCATATTACATTTCTGGAATCTGGAAGTCTGACAAATATTTATAACTACCTTCCGGCATACTGATGTCTATCACATGACTGGTTGTTCCAACTAAATTCTTAAGAAATAGTCGGTATGACCCAAAGTGTTCGGAAGTAAATTTCGAAATAGTCAAAGTAGCTGTATAGTTAGCATTAGGGTGTGTTGACGTTCTATCGCTACCCAAAGTTGGATACTGGTAAGTGTCACTGATATTAAGTAGACTCTCGGATAACGGATATCCTGATGACAACCAGTCCGAGGAGTTCATTCCATTCCAGTCCAATGTCAGTCTGTATTGTTCAGATGCTTCAACCTGAACGTTGTTATGATACCAGCTTATCGTGGGATGTGCAATGTTGGAGTCAAAGTGAATCGACACAGTTATGACATCGTCATTCATTTCCACTGTTGAAGGCGTACTTAATAATATCGGGAGTTCTGACAAAAGAAACCATATTTATTGAAATAAATACTGACGCGTAAGTGTAATTATTATGGCGTAATCTTTTAATATTTTTTATGACACGAATAAATACAAATATGAAATTAAGGAATAAATATGTTCGATCATGGGCATTTAAGTTGATGTTTTAAAGAAAGTACCCGCGTAATATCGACTCTGACTTGACAAGACTAAGTTTATAATTAGCAAAATTCAATTAACCGAGATAAAATTAAAGTCAAAATAAGCTATGAATGGCTACTAACAATAGTTTTTTTACAAATAAAAAAAACATCGATCACCTGTGTTTGGAAAGTCAAGATCGATGTATAGTTCTGTAATCCCAGCATCGTTCCTGATTATACATTTGTAATTTCCATAAACAGGTTCTATAGGAGGTGTGACCTGCTTAAAATGGCTTTGAATGTCGAAGCCTCATTTTCGTCCTTATCAATATATCGCTCTGTATCTATAGTGACGTCATGGCTGGCAGGAAGGAGATGCTGGTCCTTGTACCATTCAACCTATGAAGACATATTAAGAGTAACATGGCATGATACATCGATTTAATTGTCTGTTTGAAGTTACCATAGGTATATTTTTTTCATATTTCACATCATTTATTTGGCATTATTCGATGAACTTAACTGCATTGTTAGTCAATTGTAGAATGGTTTGTTTATTTCTCACTTGTAAAGACGATTCGCATCAATTAATATTTTAATCATTAATATTGTGATATATTTGCAGTAGGGATGAAGTTACGAGACAGTTATCTCTTAGCAAAATATCTGGTTTTAGGAAAAGTTTATCGAAAACGGATTATGGCTTAGCCAACTATTACGATTTTTGACGACTACTACATTAAATATTCAGACAAAAACTATCATAATCGTTTTTTCTCGTACATGCGATATATGATATTGTTAACTTGGTCCAATTTAATTAAAAAAAATAAATATCCTGGATTCATTTTACCTCAGAGTCAGACCGTGATATAAAGGTAACCACTATTGTAGCGTTGGTAGTGAACGTCGTGTAGCTCTGTATGACTGGAGCTATAAAACAATAACACAATTAATATTATATAAATATTCTTTATTCATACAAATAAATGATTTATACTCGATAGAGCTATCGTAATATCAGTGGCATTCGCCCCTGAAGAACTCCTGTAAGGGGGTATTGCTGTTAGGGTCAAAATACGCCAACCTCTTTAGCGGTTGTCACTTTGGCAGACGTGCTGTTTTTTTTCAGTATTCAGGAAAAAAAAACCCAATTCATTGACCACATATCGGAATATAGCATCTTAACACTATGACTAATTTACGTTAAAATTATTTTACCTGAATCACTGCTTTTCAGAAGCGCATCACGATCGCTCATTCCAAACTTATTTCTGACAGCAATTCTGTATACGCCAAAGTCATGTGCTTCTAGTTCTGTGATCACAAGCGAGGCTCTGAACCCGTCACCTTTGACCCCTGGTTGTGAGTCCACGGTGACCTCTGCCGGGGTCACAGTCAGTTTGTGTCTGGTGTCCTGTTTGATTATGACGCCATCTTTACTCCAGAACACTGCGGTATGAGCGCGCGGTGCTCGTCGTAAAATCAGCGGATATTTCCGCCGTAGTTTTTGTAATTTTAGCAGTGATCGCGTCGCTAATTGAAGGAGTCGCTAATAAAATAAAATAGGTAAAGAGGTATATAATATATGAACAAGTCGTAACGCGACACTCATTTCATGGTTTAAAATTCATTTTTTAATAAATTCAAGTTTTCAGCCAATTTTGCAAAAAAAAAAAATCACTTTTTTTTCCTTAGAAAATACACAATAGTATTTAAATGGCAACCTAAGTCCGATTTAAGAGTGATTTTATAATTTTTATGACAGGTCATTCATTTTTGCCTTATTTATGCATAATTTATCTGAATATCTTCCAATATGTTTGTTTTCGTTCCTACAGCGACTAACCAAGTAACGACCTTGAAGTTTAATTTTGATTCCTTACAGATAGTCGTCTTAGAAAGACAATAAACGCACTAATAAATAATCGAATCGGTAATTCTGGTAGAATATACACAAAAACTACGGAATATATTACACCAAAAACACATGCAAACTGTATTATCAACAATGCAATTGTGTCAGCTGGAAAAAATAAAGTAGGGAGTTATATTCAGAATGCATGTTGCCTTACGAAAAAATTGGGACGATCTCAAGTTTTAAATACCAGTATTTGTAACGGGAAACAAGCCATGTATGCATCACTTTTAGATGGTGATATAATGATTTTGTCACGAATTTTAGTTTTAACACGTGCCTCTATAATCAATAGCCTTTTACGATTTGAAATACGGAAAGCTGTTATTAAACCCATTATCTCGTGTAAAGCAGGCACGTGAGGGCTATATACAATTGTAATTCTCTAGTTTGGTAAAACATGTAGTCTATTAAGGATTCTACATTGTATAAAGAGAAGTATTTTCGTTCAGATAATACTATGAATAAGACATATCGGTTTTCATCGTTAGTTACTGTCTTCGCCTTAAGGCCCCTGAAAACATTGGCCCATACAGTTTGCCCTTCATACATACATTTGCCCTTCATATAAGTTTTATACGGAAACCTATACGTATCCTGTAGCCGTGTTTATATCCCGTTATAACGAGATAATTATTTTCGTATAATGAGAAAATTGTCTCATTATTTTACTACTTGTTCAGCTCGCAAAATTGAAAAATTGAGAAAACTAGAATCATAAGTTCAATTTGCCTTGGTTTGATACCGTGTAGAGTTTTCAGTCAGTCCGACGATCAACCGATCATTTTCTTTTCGAACAAAATATTTAAAAAATCAAATGAAGGTCAATTACACTTGATGAATAATGCAAAAAAATAACCGCCTTAGTTTAGTTTTCAAAGCTTTCAATATAGTTTAATGTACATTTTTTAATGCAAATGATATATAAAAACAGGGAGAAATTCAATGCAGCGAAATAATGTTTAAGTGCCTTATTTGCCATTTAATCGCATTTTCAGAAAAAATATGATATTATCATATTATATGTGGAATCAATACCTTTCTTCCGGAAGTATGACAGGTGGAAACCTTGATCTGTCACAGTGTCACCCGTTTTAAACTCGATAAGCATTGATCTCCCGGAAGCAGTTATAACTTCCTCTTTCTGGTTTCCGGTTACATTTGCCAGTACAGGGTCGAATGTCCTTCTTCCTGTAGCATACAATTTACATATATTTAGATGTGTTTGAACCAAGTCGCAACATCAAATTTCCTTACTGTTCTTTTTACTTTCATTAAAACCGTAGCACAGATATTAGCCTGTTCAATATTCAGTAATACGCCATAGGACTATAAGAATTTCAGTAATCTTATCTTTCCATATGAAATAAGTTCAACAGCAATGAAATGAACTGATAATGTGCTTTCTGTAAGATAATCTTTTAATTATTAGGAATTGAATAGTGGCCTCTCCAAGATTTTAAACGACAAAAATCAATATAGAGGTATCTAATTACGTTGTATGACCCAAAATGATATATTCGACCACACCTTTCCTTTATATTATGAGATTAGCCGCACCAGTAAACGTTACATCGTGTATAAATAGTTTCAAAACTGTTGATGAATCTATGAGGGGCATACATCAATTTTTTTTGAGAAAATTAAAAAGAAAAATTTATGAAAACCTACCGTCGTAAAAAATAAGGTGGTCGTCATTTGTATCCAATGACAGCGCATGAATCTTCACCTGTATGACGTCATCATTACAAGTGTCATCAGACACTACTATCCATTTGCAATCCAAAGAGCTAAAAATAGATAACAAGTTAGCAATCATGATGAAATGAGAATAATTTCGTGTTTTTTATTGATTTGTTTGATTTTAAAACCACATATATATCTGTAATACTTGGTTAATCACAAGGTAGGTTAGTGTTTTTTTTTTTTATTTTTGATAAAGTACATAATTTTGAGCAGTTATCTGTGAAAATCAAGCTTACTTATCGTATTCTCTTGGGTAATCTGGAGATGTGATGGAATTCGGTGTTGGGTAAGCTAGCAGTATTTCTGTCCCACATGTATCGGAAACGGTGTTCTCAGTGACCCTGCGTTGGGTATTTAAAGACTCGTCTAAAATAATATAGGAAACAGAATTCAACATTATTAGAATGCACCTATTCATCACACATTGCGTTCCCAAAGATCGTTTTAAATTGCATTCTAGGTATAATACCGCTGTCGTTCTCTCCAGTCTGGGTATTTTAATGTTATTGTGCGATATCAGATGCGACAGGTAGTTTGGTACGGTGATGGACATGAACAGAATTGAAAAAGATGTACTGTGGTTGACTGTATGTTTTTGAAGTTGATTGTCGCTGTCTCTGTAATCTTCAAAGTCATATCTGTGATTGTTCTCTCTCTCTCTCGCTCTCTCTCCCCCCCTCTCTCTCTCTCTCTCTCTCTCTCTCTCTCTCTCTCTCTCAAGCTGCCTTCAATTTTCCTATGAACTATTCCATGGATTGACTTAACGATAGTGATAGTAACCTATGGTGTTTCGAAAATGAGTAATAAATATATACATTTTTGTACCCCGATTAAAAAATCCCTGATGATTATTTATAAAAGACATTAGAAGACTTCTATTAATAACTATGATTTGTTGTTTGTTACTTACCCGAAGGAATATTCCTGTATTTCAAATAAAAACTGCTGCTGATGTGATATCCACCACGTACGACCAAGGTTAAGAACCTTCCCGATGATCTCTTTATACAATCTAGGTCATAGTTATAATAGTCATAGCTGTAGCTTCCCAAGCTCGGGTACGTCTTCGATGGACCTAAAACTCAATTAAAAATGATTCAAGCATGCTTGTGGCGAATTTCAAATAAATCAAATGTACAATTCAGCGGTTTTGAACTATTTCGCAAATACATAAAGGACAATTCAGATAATGCCTATTTCTTTGACTGGAGCATTCTTCGAAGACATTCTATATATTGACTTTGCTATACATCAGAATATCATGCTAATTTTTTCCTATACCAAGCCCTTCAAACTATTTGTCGAAATGTAAAACAAAATAGGTTTTATTGTTTTGTCATAGGTTAAACTTTTAAGTCGATTTGTTGTTTTGTCATTTTCCTGAATACCCTGATCTCAAAAATTACCATCATAGAAATCTATGGTTGTATCTGTCTCGTATAATTCCAAATTACTGATTATCATTTCGACACCCAGACGGCTGCAATCATCTCGTTCTAATATCCATGTACAGCTCCGCTGTCTGAAAAGGTAAATCAATTATTTAGTACCATAGAGGGGCTGATCATTCAATTCATCAATACAAATATTTATTTCTGTTTTTTTTTTTTTGTTGTAATGAAGAAGTTGAAAAAGTATTCAATATTATATTAATGTTTGTATTTTGTAACTTAAAGAAACAATTCACAAAGGGGCTAATTCTTTTACATAACCAAGAAGCAAAATATAGTATAAATGTATTGTTCTACATTTCTTATGAAACATATAGCGTAAAACATTGACAAATTTTACGTCATTGTAAAGTATTTTAATTAATATCGTTTGTTAATATCAAAACATTGATCAATACAATTAAGCAGGTACAATATGGACGCTGTACCCATACCCGAGCCAAAGTTACGTACGTTAAACAAATGAACTACATAACCACTGAGAAGGTGTTTACATAATTTTGAGACAAGACTATTTACCTAATAAGGTAAACACACTTCTGTCAGAGCGATTTGAGAAGTTCTAGACAAAAGTTGCATTACTCTACGAGCAAGGGACAGGGTTCGGCATACAAGAAGTTCGACCACAATGTGTAATGGCGGACAGCGAGCAAGTTTGAACATTTCACACATATGTCAGCACCATGGGCTTTTCAAGCATATCACAGTAAACCCGAATGATCTAATTTCCATTAGAACTGGGGGTTTTCCGTTATATGTACACATTTTAATGTTCTCTTAGACTGAATTGTCCCTTTAATAAAGTCGCTAGAATTTTGTAAAAGAGTCATCATCCAGAATTATTGAATTGATTATTCGTCAATGCGTGTCTGAAAATATAGTTAGAGGATATATTCAGTCAACGAAGTTTGTAAATTTGCATTATACTTTGATGACGAAAGCTATGATATGATTTTTAGTGACCAGGAATTAAATTAGTTCTCATCTGTTTCAGTAGATATAAATAATGGTGATTTAGTATCAAAGAACAATTAAATGACTTTATTTCTATTCAGTAACCTGCTTCTACCATCAGATGAAAATGAAGACAATGATTTATTCTAATTCTGCTCATGATTTTGTCAGAGAAAGAAAATATTTGTCATCGGTGGAGTATCTTTTAGAGCAAAAAGAAAAAATAGATCATACCTGAAAACCGATGAAATATCGACTTCTGTGTAATTTGACGTCGATGTCACGAAGTGCGGTTCGTCTGTGCAAGTGCTAAACGAAGAACACACTGAAAGCATAAGTGACAAACTTTTGACAAATATCCTCAAATATGAAGAAACACAGTATTTCATACTCTCATTTAGTACGGCATTCATTTTTATGTAACCATATATAGCTTCTTGATTATTTCGGTGAATTTTCTTTTAAAATATGGTGTTATTCATAAATGTGTCAAAGTAAGACATACATTAAAACATAGTTGTGATGTCATCTATTGTTGTTTCTGTACTTTAACTCCCGGATTATCGGACCATTATCTGTAACTGTCCTATATGTTACCTTTTACTGACTTATATGTGACTCTAATATAAGACAGTCACTTATAAGACAGTAAAAGGTAGCATATGGGAGAGTTACACAATACGGGTGAGTAGGTCTCCGGACATAATCCCATAATTATGTTAACACACAACACACAACCTGCCGGAATATTCCATTTTTTTTAATAAATTCAAATTCAGAAAAAATCCCACACAATGAATATGAAGAGAATTTAATCGTCTACTGATGCGGAATTAAACACATCAACCGAATTTCTGTATATATCCCAAATATATCAGAATTATCAATATTTCAGAATTTCATCTAAATCCCATTGGCTTGTTGAATGAAATTGCACATGGTATAAATAAATCCAAAGCTGTCCCTAGAGAGGTTGAAATTTTAAATCCCCTGAATTCAATGAAAAGTTTGGGGTCACCGACTGTTTTGAACTTGCCTGGAAATCACTTTTATATACTATCATTTTAGCAAGACGCTTTCAAACAAACGCTTCAATTGCAAGTCTAGTTTCATATGTCACATCAAACATTGGAAAGAAATGTCCTTTTAGTAAAAAGCACCTTAATATATCGCTTAAATTGAGAAAATAATATCCCTCTATCACTGTCAGTGGACATAACGAAAATAAATTTACAGATAGTTTTCCAACTTAAAAGCATGCTTCATGCATTCCGGTCATGAATGCTATTCATCACATATAAGATAGGCAAAGGTAGTTCTATGTTGCAATTGTCTATATCGGATTTGTCATGGTGGAATGCACATTGGTAGGGTTACCTTAGCTCATAGACAAAGGCAAAAAGAAAAAAAAACTGGTTTATATTAGAAATAAAAGTGTACTTTATTAACACAAAGACTTTGTTTTAAGTTAGAGATAAGCCTCAAACTGTACAATATGTGGGATAGAGAACATATCTCGGCACTGACGAGCCTCGATACAGTTCTCTATTCCACATATTGTACTGTTTTCGGCTTATCTCCATAACGTATATTATGGCTTTTTTACTTAACACTTTTGATTTCTAAGTATATTAAATTTACTATACAAAAGGTATTTAGTTAAATTCTGATAGACAATAGCAATAGTATTTACACATGCCATATCATGTATCAATAATAGCAACATAGTTATTTATCATTCTAAGTAAATTGACAATGGCCCTGGTCCCGTTTGATGTATTTTTAAAGACACTTTGGCTTACTGTACAGCTGTTACATTTCGCGAGTGTAAAATTTCACGATTTATTTTTTGGAACTTATTTGCGTCAGCTTATTTTCACGAATTTATCTTTGTAGCCGTTAAACATGCCATTCATACCATCGACTTTAATATGAAAATTATGATTTTGATTAATTTCACGTGGTATTAAATTTCGCGAATTTGGATGGATCCTCGAATTAACATTAAAACTCTGGCAAATATTAGCAACCATACATTAGTGAAAGGAATCAATTAATCGAAGGGCGGTGTGAGAAAGGCGCTGTATAGTTTTTGTTTCATTATATTTAGGTATCAAATGATGAAACGTTTATAAAGGTGAATCTTATACATTGTACCATTATGTAGATCATTATATGACCATTGACCACTATGCTAACGATTGTATTAGCATTTTATTTCAACAGGCATTGAAATTCCTTTGTAGGTACATAACGATCATTCTCGATATTTCAGAGTTCTGATCACTTACGATCTCTACACCCCTGGACTATGTCATAGTTAAAGTGGAGGCAGCTCAGCGGAAAACGGCTGAACCAATCAAAGGCCTGCAAATATTTCCTTTGAAGACTACAGAGAGAGCCACGCCAAACATCAAAGCCACACAGCCAACCACAGTGTACCGTTCTACGGCTCTTTTGGTGTACATCAAACGTCTAAATTACGTGTTTTACAAAGTTTTACTAAGAAAGACCAGGAGGGATAGAGATCGTAAGTGATCAATATCCCTGGAGTATCGAGGATGCATAATGATGTGACTGACTTAAAGTGAAATTATCAAAAGCTCAAAAACATTCAAGTAGAACATATAATTTGATGTTATCCGACAGTAGTTATTGGTCGATATGTGCATTAGTTGTAGTTGTAGATATGTGCATTAGTTGTAAGATAAATTACTTTAATAAGATTCCTCACCGAGTTATTTTAGCTGTGTGGCTGTGTTCTATCGAACCCCACCTTGTTATCAATAGTAAGACGATATCATGGAAAATGTATTTTCTACTTCTTAAGCAGAATTCCAATAGACGGAGTTCTGTTTCAGTTTTTTTTTTGCTTGCTATTTGTTATATGACACGAGTTTGATATATTTACAATCAACTTCTCACTTCGCGTTATAAAGCCACAGAAAATACGGCAGCACAATCGTTTAAACACGGTAGAAAAATATTATCATGAAAAGAAAAGAAAAACTTACCTTGTGATGTGGAAAGTAAAATCATCCATGTTTGCACAAGGCGGAAACAATTCATTTTAAGTTTAGTATACACTTAAGCTAAAGTCGACGCTGGAAAAAACCTTACAAAATAATGAAAACCATCCAGTTACAATTGCGTGCGTGTATATGATGAAATACACACAGATTCGTGGAAAGAATAGAGGTCCTTCAGAGGATAGCAATATAAGTAATAGGCATAAAGACATTTTATTGATATAATTATTTGATTTTTCACTTGGAAAATATTACCAAAATATTCTACATTTTTTGCACCAAACTTTGTAATTAAACACATCCCTTTGTCTTCAGTTTGTGTATACATGTACGTGAACATATTTTATATTTACAGTTACTGTTTAATGACTTCCCTTTCTGTCATCTTGTTTGTAGAGTTTCTCAGTGTTCATATCTCCATGACCAAGTTTTGGTCAGGAAAAACACTATAAATATACTTCCTGTGCACCATGCAATACTTTTTATTTCTCTAAACTATATAAAGTTAAAAAATAATATGAATTAATTCAGTACTTATTGATATAACTTCGGCCACTTAGTGGGAAACTGAGGCCATTAAAAGTTGTGTTACGTTTTGTTTTGTTTCTTTATTATTGTATGTTGAAGTCCATTACTATCCTAAACAGGTTGATCTTATATTTTATTTTTAGCGAATGATATTGCAACTGAAATAGTCATGCTTCGATATCATGAATAGCAAATTAAAAAAAAATAATCATACAACTATATTATATCATTTCTTTACGAATTCTTATCGCACGTTAACAATACATGTCGACAAACAGTATATTCGGATAGGAAACGATTCTGTAATACTCTAAAAACAATCGATGATTGCCTTAACGTTTCTGCACTCTATAACTGTGTAAAATATGTATTAATGTTGATATGGTAATGTTTACCAAATTAATATTTCCAATTTGTAGATTCCCCTAAAGAGCCTCGTGCGCAATGAAAGTAAAATATCAGTCGTTTTCCTAGAGGTCGGGGGGGGGGAGTGTGTTGTGTCTGTTGCAGGCTTTCCGAAAACCAAATTCAAGGCCATGTTCATATGGTATATGCGTGATACGTACCAGGACAGTCGCCTTTTGTAAACACGTGTGTTCACCATACAGATTGGTACGTTAAGCGGTGAAATCTAATCATGTCGTAGAACTGCAGAGATTCTCAACACACACTTGCAATTGACACACATGTGATTAAAATGCAAGTAACTAACACAGATGCAATTAACACGTGTAATTCTCATACATGTAATTCACACCCATTAAATTAACATGCATGTAATTAAAATACATGTAATTAACACACATGTAAGTAACACATGTAATTCTCACACATGCGATTCACACGCATTAAATTAACATGCATTTAATTAAAATACATGCAATTCACTTACATGTAATTTAACAGACATGTAATTACCCCAAATGTGATTAAGTTAAACGCACATGTGGTTTTTTCACACATTTAAATAACACGCATGTAATTCACACACATCCCCCACACATGTTATTCACACACATGTATCTTTAACACATGCTTTTCAAGATGAAGACGAAGGAAACCATCTTTCCTAACTAGAGGGAAGTTGATTTTCCCGCATATTGATATCATAATAATTTTACGTGCTAGGCACGTTGGATTCGAGCCCGACCAACTAATACTAGGTAATATAAGCATCAGGTATGGACTAGAAAATCTATTTGCCCTTTATTTAAATATCATGCTATTAAGTAACGCATAGTAAATTTGATATGTTTACAATTACATTGTGAATCAATAGATTCATGAATTAGTATGTAAGAGTCATTTCAATGATAATCGGGCTGCATTAATTTATAATTGCAAAATGAAATGCAAATATACCTTCACCAGAAAGTGAATTATATTAAAACATTTCAACCAGTTGTCATTTTTGAGAAAGATTAAAAGGAAAGGGAAAGGCATCCTTCCACTTTTTATGCAACCCTTAGATTAGCATTTAACGTCTTATCGCTCTGGCGATTACGCTTGAATTACACGGCTCGTTTTGTTAACAAACTGGATGAAAAGTGGGCTCTTCGGACATAATTACCTATACTGTATAGTTGTAAAATTTCGCTGGTGTAAAATTTCACGATTTATTTTTGGATTTTTTTTCGCGTGGGTTTTTTTTCGGGAATTTTCTTTGTAGCTGTTAAACATGTCATTCAGACCATACACATCAATATGATGACTATGATTTTTATTAACTTCAAGAAGCATTAAATGTCGCGAATTTGGATAGATCAGCGAATTGAGCGAAATTAAAACCCCCGCGAATATTAGGATCTACACAGTGTTTGGTAACATTAAACCCTGTTAACATAAAATTCACTTAAACACAGTGAATCACAAAGACACAGCAAGTTATATAGATTGAATATAACATCTTTTAGCAGCAATTATCAGAAATCGAGAGGCATTGATATCATAAAGGAAACCAAGTTAATAAAAAATATATCGGACACATCAGATACCAATAATTAAATATCAATTAGACAAGTGATCTCTTAAAACTAGACAAAGCTTTTGAAAACGGTAGTATGATATCTCCGGGGCTACCATTAGTTTGGGTTTTTTTTCAAACAAAATAGTTTTCTGTCTGTTTTCCACAACCAAAGGCGAAGCAGAACCACTTTAGACGTCTAACACAGCAGTTCTAGGGATATCACAATATGTTAATATTTTCAGAACAATTCATCATCTCAATCATTTACTTATTTTATTACTTTTCATAAGATGTGTTTGTATTAATGAATGCTTATACATTTTTTTGTCATTTAGCTTTTTTAATATGATATTCATAGAGCGTTTTGCATTGACATTTAAGCCTGCAACATCAGTTTCCGAATCCAGTAGAACAATTATGTGCATTCTGAAAAATAACAAACAAAAAAAATATATAGAAAGTGATGTTGATATTCACTCATTGAGATACAACCTATTATCTTTCTGAAACTATCATTCACTTAGTTATATTTTGTGTTATCAACTTGACTTCACCACATCCATCTCATAAACATCATTATCCGCAGCTATCCGCAATTGTGAAATCCCGACATGGCTTAATGGATTTGAAAAAAATGAGATAAAATAAATATCATTTCGTGTTACGATTAAATTATTGGAATATATATACATATATAAAAGTCTATTTTTAAGAATACTGACTTTCATCCAGCATCACAGAGCTGTAGGTCATTCCAAAATCGTTGTAGATCTGCACTGTGTAGAGTCCGTAGTCCTGGTCCGTTAGTGACGTCATACTTAGCCTCGTTATGACTCATGTTGCATCATCTCCCCATTAGTCCATATTTCTACGCGAGTTACCTCGTTAACAATGTTATATTTTAAAGCACGGCGACAGCTGAATCACGAAAGATAGATAATGGATGAGTGTAAAGGTATACAGGTATATTGCATCATATTAATGTTAGTATATAAGGGGCATCGCGAAAGAATTTCTGAGTCGATATCTTGGCTTGTCTTCGTCATATTGTCATCAGTCGTTAAAGCTTTCAACGGAGAAATAGAGAAATAAATATGTGTGTGTGTGTCCCTTTAAACGACAAGAGTTGTAAATACTCAATTCATGAGACTTGGTATTGATTATGATGCTTGATGTAAGAAACTGATTATGATGCTTGATGTAAGAAACTGTTTGTTATTATCCTGTTTTGCGTTTTTTCCTCCGGAATCAGTTTTTCTTTTAGCTATTATATCGCAATCATTGGGAAAACTCTTAATATTATCACGTCACCTCCATGCATGTTGTGCCTTTGAGAGCTACAAGGACAACGGTGAATCGATTCATCTTGATCTAGACGATATTTGCACAGTTTTAATCTTTAATCAAATACGCTTTCGTTAATACGCCCTGCATTTAGAGCGTTAAAATTGTATTTTCAATAATGTATTCTCGTTTCCCTATTTTTTTTACTATTTCTTTCATGACACCGCCGCCATTTCGGGATTCATCTGTCTTTTGATATAATGCTTCAGTGAGCTAGCATTATAAAAGGGTAAAAGTTTCTCTATTTGTTAAAGATACAACACGAATATATTGAGGCCTAACAAAACCATTGCACAGACATGGGAGAACGTCCTTACATGATCTGGCCTGTTAATACGACGTTAAACGTAATCAAAGTTGATCGTATCACTATCATTTTGTTATATACAATATACGCATGGAACTGTTGTTGTAGTTCACATATGGAACCTGATTTTGCTTACATCAACTTACATCTAACTGTCAGTGTCGTTTTATAATGGTTAATTTCAACGTCACTCCCTGTTTCTTCGTCCGCACCAACACATGTGTAGATGCCCGCGTCCGAGTATATACACGTAGGTATTATAAGTGTGTTGATTGTTCCGTCTTGGTTACCAGGAAGTTTCCTGATGACGACATTATCAACAGAATGGATCCAAGAGAGAGAAATGTCAGAACAGGAAGTGACGTTACACACAAGTTGAATGGTTTCGCCTTGGTCACAGGTGGCTTACGGGAACACTGGAAAGACATATTTTGCTTTATATAAAGTAAGCTGGAACTGTAATAGAGCTGAATTTCATGATTATATCTATTCCTTCGTCTTCAGTATCTATTGTAAGGAATATATCAGAGACAATATTATTCCACCATCTTTTATAATTAAGATTTGTATGAATAAATTAAATCTTCGATTAATGTTGAAGTCATTTAAGACTTTGCGTGTATTGAAGTATTGCACGATTACGCATGCCACATATCTTACCTTCTGGTGTAATAACGTCTATCACATGACTAGTTTTCCCAGCTGTATTCTGCAGAACAACGCTGTAGGAACCAAAGCCATCGAGTGTGTATCCAGAAATAGCCAATATAGCCGTATAATTAGAATTAAAATTATGTGACTTTCTATCGTCGCCTAGAATCGGAAATTGATACATGTCATTTATCCTGAAGCTTGCCAGTTCGTAGAAATTATTCCTTTCCATTGTAGTTGTTGTCTGTATTTCTCCGATGTCATAATTTGGACGTTGCCATGGTACCAGGTTGCCGTCGGATACGCGATATTGGAGTCAAAGTTCACAGACATAATGATTTCATCGTTATTTATACAATAGCTGATGGTATTGTCAATATTTCTGGAAGTTCTGTAATGAAAGGAAAATTATATTAGTAGGAAACACACCGATTCCTTCAATTTCTTATTCAAGACTTTGCCATTTGGCCACCTTGCAGAGCAACTAAGCGCCTTTAAAATGAAAATGCTAACATATTCAAATCAGAAACAATACAAAAATATACATGTAAGCCAACGTCTGCGATACATTACCAACGTCTGCGACACATTACTTGACTGTCGCAGTATTAATTCTGATAACGTTCTGGTTGAATACGACGTCGCTTTTAGCGCAGACGTGATGACAAGCAGTTGGTTTGCGAATCGAATAAAATCAAGGTGAGGTCGTTATTGATGGGATTTGTGTATATTATAAAGATGCTTAAACTTCTAGAAATTGGCCACTTTGGCGCCTTTCGTTTTTATTTGTATTCATCCAGCACAAATGGTTTGGGGTTAGTGTCCCCTAGTCACAACATGCCGTCTCCCCTTGAGTATCTTAAAAGTAACATCTTCGTCAAATCCACTATTCGGTTAAATTGTCAGGTGATGTTTTCGTTAGATAAGAAAGCAGCATAGGAAACGCCTATTTCTAAGTTTCAATGAGTATTGAGATATCCCTGACCTCTTAACGTACCCACGATCAGTCCTCTTTATGACCCTACCTGTTAAACTTATATCCTAAAACCCTCTTTATATATGATACATTCCTATGAAGTATGGGAGACTATGAAGAAGCATTATTTACCAGACGATGGGAAGTGCAGAACAATATGTATTTCTGCAGTTCCGGCTTCGTTCCTGATAAGGCACTTGTATTTCCCATACACGGGTTCTGTTGGTGGCGCTCTGCTTAATATTGCTACGCATATAGCTTCATTTGTGTCTTCGCTTTGATGTCGTTCTGTGTGCATAATGACGTCTTCCTCGGCAACAAGTCGGGTTTGCTCATTACTCCACTCAACGTATGAAATATATATCAAAGCAGTAAAATGTTTAAGATATCTTCGTCTACAGTACTTGATCAATGGTAATAGTTTGTGCTAAAAGGTACTATATCATCGTGCTCAAGTACATTATCTAAGTTATTAACCTAATATGTGTTTTCAATGAAAGTTATCGTTGGGTACCCCTTAAAATAACCATAAAATGTTACCAAATTATATTTAGAATAAAAGCAATGTACAAGTAATTGACGAAATTGAAAAACAAATAACATACCTGAAAGATACTTTGTAACATGTGCCTATGCATAGATGTATTAATTTATCAACGTTTTGGTATTTGTAACAGCGGGGCAGGATTTATACATTAACGTAATCACGACCTTCTTTAGACTAGTCTGATATTCAAAAGATCGGGCTCAAGAAGAGTTATCTCTACCCGAGAGGTTTATTGCTGCTCGTATTGATCAGGGTTACATTCTTCCCGCGAAATAAATCGCTCTTAAGTTTTAAGAGGTTCCTTAAAGGGACAATTCAGTGAGACTAATTCGTTACATAACCACAAAGTAAAATTTGACATAAATATATTGTTCTACATTCCTTATGAAACATATGACAAGAAATAGTGACAAATTCCACAACATTGTTAAGTATTTTGATTAATACCATTGAAATTCCAAATCGTTGATCAATACGATTAAGCAGGTACAACATGTACGCTGTACCCTTACCCGAGTCAAAGTCACGCACGTTAAACAAATGCAATAAATAACCACTGAGGAGTTGATGAAATTATCTTTAGACAAGAACATGCATTTTATAATGTTAATACAACTGTAAGAGCGTTTTGAGAAGTTTTAGACAAAAAATTCTTTATTACACAGACAAGGGTCAGGGTTCGGCATACAAGGCTATGTGTAATGGCGATTGAACATTTCACATACAATTGACTACAGTGAGCTTTTCGGGCATATCACAGTAAAACCAACTTATCTAATTTCCATTAGAACTGGTTTGTTTCCGACATATGTGCAAGTTTTAATGTACTCTTAGACCGAATTGAATCGAAGAGTACTTTTTCCCACAGAGACTCTTATTCCGTCTTTGCATATTACAGAGTTAGCTCCCTTGTGGGTAGGTATCGATTGTTACGTCATTATTTTGTGAGCGCAATTCACGTCGTTTTCTCCGAAACGTATGACGTTACGCTCGCAAACACATTACGTCACAATCAATACCTACCCGCAAGCGCAGATAACTCTGTAATATGTAAATTCGGAATATATATAATCACTGTATCCCCAGGAGATCGAACTTGGGACCACTGGATTACTTGTCTCACGCTCAACCGATCGAGCTAAATAAAAGTTCACCCTAGCTGGGAGGTTTAATGCGGTAGCGTTGGACAGGGACATATATTGATAATGTCTTGGAAGCAATATACATATATTATACCTCAAAACCAGGAGACGAGTCAAACTTAACCTAGATTGTCGCATTTTCTGGAAACACCGCATAGGCTTAAATAACTGGAACTGTAATTATTATGACAACAAGAGCATTAGACCATCAATCTGATTAAAATGCGTTAAATGAAGGATTTGACAAAATTTCCATAGGGGGTCACGTCCAGATGACCTTTATACCACGTGGAATTCATACCAAATCCTTTTTCTACTCCTTGCTACATCAATTGAAAGCGATATTTCGTCCCAGTAAACATACACAATAAGCTTTGTTGTGCTCTATGGGCGAGATGGCTACCTAAACCAAAATGTTTTTCAAACAATTTCGTCCCCTGAAATTCACTGTCAAAATTTTGCATGCAGCAATTTGATTGGCCATTTTCAAAGGTCACCTGGACATGACTCCTAATGTGATTTTCTCAGATCCTCTTATCAAACGTAGTGATAATAAGGATCTGTATTTTAATCAGATTGATTAGACCATTTTTTTCAAATGGGAACGTTAAGTTATTTGACGTGTATTGCAAATTGGTCATTTTTTCTGCTTCAAATTAAGCATAATAGAAATGTATTCAGCATAATTTGCGGCAAGAATATTACCAAAATTCACTTCGCAATTTTACTTTGACTATATAATTTATTTGAAAAAAATAATGTGTTCTGTTTGATATTTAACTATTTTCTTTTTTATTGACCTTTTATGTTTATTGACAATAACAGTGACATATATCTTAACATCAACGATTTATATTTAGCTACATGTTTGCTCGTCAAATGGACTATACGTTCGCTAATTCCAAACGTATTCCTAACAGCAACTTTGTACACACCAAAGTCGAGTGGTTCTAACTCTGTAATTACAAGCGAGGCTCTAAATCCGTCATCTTTGACCCCAGATTCTGACTCGAGGCTGACCTTAGCCGGGATCACTGTCAGTGTGTGTCTGATGTCTTGTTGGATGATGCCGCCATCTTTACTCCAGAACACCGCGGTATGAGGTGACACGGACATAAAAGCAGCAGACAATTCCGTTGTGTTGTCGATAACTGTGACGGTGATTGGATCTGACAGTCGCTGTTCATCATACAGACGAAATAAACTCAGTGTATTTGGAAAAAAGTAGCAAAGGTACCATATTAAGCATTGGTTCTGTATTGTATAGCGTTCTCGTGAGAAAAGGTATGTTCCTTGGGTTCTGAATTGTATAGTGTTCTCGTGAGAGACGGGTGTTCTTTACGTTCTTTTAACTGCCATTCATCAATACAAATAGATTGTGAAAATAACAAAACATGGCGTTTTAGTTTAAATACTCAAATCCATTTTGTAAATTGCTAATCATAATAGTCGATACATCTCTCATCAAATATATTAAATACGATATCTGCTTCATTAAAGCATTTAACTGCATCCAGTTGACAATAATGGTAGTATGAATGCAAACTAAACATCGGAAATTAAATGAAGCGCGCTAGCACTTCATATTGAAATAGGCTCTTATTCTGTTGGCATTCAAAAGTCCTATAACTGCCAAATGAATGTAGCGCAATGCTTATTTTCAATTTGATATCAATTTTATAATAACATCTTTAGATATTTTGCATCTATAATGAATAAACAATTCATTACCGTCAAGGACGTAACAACAATTTCAACAGCTGCCTCTATGATCGCTGGAACGACAATTGTGACGTCACAATTATACTGACGTCAAAGTAGGTGGATGCTAATCAAAACATTATGAAGTAAAACATAGGGGTTTTTTTTTGGCAATTTTATTCAGCTTTCTGGATGAACAACAACCCATGTGCTTCCGTTCCTGTTCAGTAATTGCGATGGGAAAAATCTGTATTTCTCATTTTGAATATCCTTGTGTGCGACTATAGCGAATATATACTGTTTCAAAGCAAAAAGCAATCATAAAGTAATCAACATATACACCATCAACTTGGACCTGAAGATGATGGATGAAGGATTCTTCTTTCTTAATTGGCCCTACTGACTCCAAAAAAAAAAAGAAAAATTAAAATTAAAAAAAAACAACAACGTTTTATCATAAGCGCTACAGCGTTGGATTTAAAATGATGAAAACGATTGATATCTATCATTTGAAACTAATCACACTCGATTACAGAGCGTATATGTATTAACAAGTGAACCATTGATTATTTTACGAACACATTGTTTAATTTAGATAATTAATTAATTTCGTTATTCTAGTACACTTATCTAGTCTGTGATATTAATTCGTGTTTATCCTTATGACACATCTTGTCGGCTCCACGTGGTGGTCAATAAGTCAGTTTTTGCGCATCAAATCAATCCAACTACGGGTAGTCTTAAGCAGAGCAGAAAATATGGTCGAATTTTAGACAGATTGTGTCGTAATAAATATCAAACAATAAACTGATAAACGAACATACATTCCAATATACTACCTTAAAGGCCATCTTTATAAACCTTTGTCCCACCTAGGCTATTGGTACATTGATAACTTTCTAGCCACCCCGACTACTTATTCCTTTACTTATTTGAGTTTATCCTTATACATTATCAAGAAATCTGACGATAAAAATACGTGCTGCATTGCAGTTCATTAAGTCTAAATTATCACAATGTTTTATGCATATCTTTTATTTGTCACTGTTTTCTTAGATGTCCCCAAGTAACGATGGTGTACTAAAATACGAGGTTATATATATATTCCTGTATACTTGAAAGCATTGGAGGCAGAATATAGTGAATGTCCCAGATCAGTGGGTTTGATTCCAGCAAAACTGCATTATGTGCATTCTGAAAGAGAAAAAAAAACAATATTGAAAAAAACCTTTGTACTACGTTTGCCAATATGAAACCATTAATGTTTCCTTTCTTACAACATACAAAAACGTTTTCTGCGCTTTCTCAAAACAACTTTCCTTGATACCTAATTAAGATTTATGAAATGTTTTGATGAGCATGGTAATAGTTACTTTGCACACCTGAAATACAACGTTACATTCTGTAAAAAAAAACATTTTTAACTCAATAAGTCGGGCAATGTAGAATTTTAGTATTGTAAAACATTAATTTACATCTTATATACTAATACTTGCCTTTGTCCAACATTATAGAATTGTCGGTCATTCCAAATTCATTGTAAATCTGTACTGTGTAGAGTCCGTAGTCCTGGTCCGTTAGTGACGTCACATCCAGCCTCGTTATGACTCCAGTCGTTTCAACCGTTTCCCCATCGGTAAATATCTCCATGTCGACGACCTCGTTTACGATATGATATTTCGCACTGCTGTTGTTTAGTGCCATGCCTCCTTTTAACCAGCTTATCTCTCTGTAACCCGAAGGAGTATGAAAAGAGGCAGATATCTCCGCCATCGAATGTGTCTTGTTGATGACTAACTCAGATACCAGTTGTGGAACTCCTGTTAAAGATATCCAAACTATATTCACAATAACATCAGCACATTAGCATTAGTTAAAAAATGGAAACATTGCGGTGGATTATTGGTTAAGATGTTCGACATATTACTATAAGCCACGCAACAGCAAACCTGGCACGATCTTTAATGGCTGTTAATAAGATCTAATAAACCAGTATACCATTTCTATAAATAACGATAAAACAAATTTACAGCAGCGCTCGATATCTCCGAGATAAGAGATATACATTGACTCATAAGTGTTTATGCAACATACATCAGCTCTTGGCATGACTATTATGTACATATTAATAAAACTGTGCAAAGAACAAGTATAATATTTATGTTCTAGGCTAAAACACCTTTCCTCTCAGCAGTTACACATGTACATGTAAACTGACCTAGCCCGCTTTCAGCCAACCTCACAGGGACAACAGTTTTGCCGGCCTGGTTGGATACGACAGCGTCATAAATCCCATAGTCCTCTTCTGTCAGACACGTGACAGTTAACGTGGAGGACATTGTGACCTTTGTCCTCACTGATTGGTCGGAGTCATGGACCTGATTGGATGAATTAGTTTGTATCACGTATTTGTTGGCAGGGTGATGTTCGCGAACCTCGATACCTTTAAAGTACCACTTCACGCTTGACTGGGGAAAGTAGGAGGTGAAGGTCATGCTCAACAATGCGGAACTGCCATCATATGTCACCCTGATATCACTGGATGTCACGGGACTGGCTGGAAAATTTAAACTTCTATAAATTAAAATTCTCATCATTTCTGTCATATTGTATACTCTTAATATTCATAATAGACTGCTAAGTTACTTTCTCCAAATTTAGCTACCCAAGCAATTACGTGCACAAACGTCTCATGTAAAGTATTGCATTAATTTATAGACAATTGTAATTATTTCGAAATCAGAGACAAAAAAAAAATCAAAGGAATATAACTATATCATAAATCAGGCTACATGGAATAGGAGTTATATGTAGTAGGGAGATGTTTGTTTACAATATCTTTTTCGACAATGTATGTAACGTGGCGGTAACCATTTGGTACACGACCCTTTTGGTACAAAATTAGGTTTTTCCCTCTAAAATCCTAGTAACTGTGTTTTGTTATGTATGCTATTATGATATGAAAAATATAAGTACAAAATGACAATTTAAGCTCAAATTTGACTTTGATCATTGATTAACATTCTTATACACGTACATCGAAATATACGAAATGAAACTTCAGTGTGTGCTGTAGAGCCATTTGACGGCTATTTTATGCTACATTGTTATACGTTTCCAACAAAAGTAAACGCATTAATCGAATTTCTGTATCCATAAAATTTTTCGATTATCATTTCCATAACGATATCTCTTTTATTAACGTAGATACACCACTTTACAGAGTGTAGCACCGCAATTTAAACCTCCCGGTTCGCCTTTGTTATTACTACGAATGTGCATGCCTAAAGATGCTGACTAAAACGACCTACAAGGCCAGGTGCTCGGTTGGGGGTTTAATGATCCGGATTGCATAATACTCTAAAAGCGGTATGTTCTATTTTAAATAAATTTATATGAAGAAGGGCATTGAATATTCCTCATATTTGAATTGAAACACCAAACCGTCTTTCTATTTCACTGTAAAATACGGGAAATGACTCGCCAGATTTAGGTAGTGTTTTGAATGGCGTTACTTTTTAAATAATCGTCTGTTAAAATCAAAGAAAGTCACACAGAACGATGAATGAATACAAAATCCCGTGTACCAAAAGGGGCCCCCTCGCTAGCGTAAACCGGAAGTGACGCAATGTGAAATAAAACCGTTTTGTTTTTAGATTGCAGTTACGACTGAAATGTTTTGTTGTTATTTACGTATGTATCAACGACAGTCCTTGTCGGAAACTGACAAACATTGGATCACATGGAAAGCATATTAAAATAAAAACGTAAAAAAATGTGTTAAATTGTACCAATTCAGGTACCGTGATGTAAGCTACGTTTAAACCAGAATTTGTAGAATAAATTTTGGGATTATGCTACCGGTAACTTCAAATTTTACTACGCTCATAGCCTTTAACACTTGATGTGATCTTATGTCATCTTTCTGTAGTGTTATAAGTAATTATAGAGTAATGTAAATATGTTAGATATGTAAACAGTTTGTCACTTATGCTTTCAGTGTGTTCTTCGTTTAGTACTTGCACAGACGAACCGCACTTCGTGACATCGACGTCAAATTACACAGAAGTCGACATTTCATCGGTTTTCAGGTATGATCTATTTTTTCTTTTTTGCTCTAAAAGATACTCCACCGATGACAAATATTTTCTTTCTCTGACAAAATCATGAGCAGAATTAGAATAAATCATTGTCTATATTTTCATCTGATGGTAGAAGCAGGTTACTGAATAGAAATAAAGTCATTTAATTGTTCTTTGATACTAAATCACCATTATTTATATCTACTGAAACAGATAAGAACTAATTTAATTCCTGGTCACTAAAAATCATATCATAGCTTTCGTCATCAAAGTATAATGCAAATTTATAAACTTCGTTGACTGAATAACCCTCTAACTATATTTTCAGACACGCATTGACGAATAATCAATCCAATAATTCTGGATAATGACTCTTTTACAAAATTCTGGTGACTTTATTAAAGGGACAATTCAGTCTAAGAGAACTTTAAAATATGTACATATAACGGAAAACCCCCAGTTCTAATGGAAATTAGATCATTCGGTTTTACTGTGATATGCCTGAAAAGCCCATGGTGCTGACATGTGTGTGAAATATTCAAACTTGCTCGCTGTCCGCCATTACACATTGTGGTCGAACTTCTTGTATGCCGAACCCTGTCCCTTGCTCGTAGAGTAATGCAACTTTTGTCTAGAACTTCTCAAATCGCTCTGACAGTAGTGTGTTTACCTTATTAGGTAAATAGTCTTGACTCAAAATTATGTTAACACACCTTCTCAATGGTTATGTAGTTCATTTGTTTAACGTACGTAACTTTGGCTCGGGTATGGGTACAGCGTCCATATTGTACCTGCTAAATTGTATTGATCAATGTTTTGATATTAACAAACGATATTGATTAAAATACTTTACAATGACGTAAAAATTGTCAATGTTTTACGCTATATGTTTCATAAGAAATGTAGAACAATACATTTATACTATATTTTGCTTCTTGGTTATGTAAAAGAATTAGCCCCTTTGTGAATTGTTTCTTTAAGTTACAAAATACAAACATTAATATAATATTGAATACTTTTCAACTTCTTCATTACATCAACAAACAAAAACAAAAAAACAGAAATAAATATTTGTATTGATGAATTGAATGATCAGCCCCTCTATGGTACTAAATAATTGATTTACCTTTTCAGACAGCGGAGCTGTACATGGATATTAGAACGAGATGATTGCAGCCGTCGGGGTGTCGAAATGATAATCAGTAATTTGGAATTATACGACACAGATACAACCGTAGATTTCTATGATGGTAATTTTTGAGATCAGGGTATTCAGGAAAATGACAAAACAACAAATCGACTTAAAAGTTTAACCTATGACAAAACAATAAAACCTATTTTGTTTTACATTTCGACAAATAGTTTGAAGGGCTTGGTATAGGAAAAAATTAGCATGATATTCTGATGTATAGCAAAGTCAATATATAGAATGTCTTCGAAGAATGCTCCAGTCAAAGAAATAGGCATTATCTGAATTGTCCTTTATGTATTTGCGAAATAGTTCAAAACCGCTGAATTGTACATTTGATTTATTTGAAATTCGCCACAAGCATGCTTGAATCATTTTTAATTGAGTTTTAGGTCCATCGAAGACGTACCCGAGCTTGGGAAGCTACAGCTATGACTATTATAACTATGACCTAGATGGTATAAAGAGATCATCGGGAAGGTTCTTAACCTTGGTCGTACGTGGTGGATATCACATCAGCAGCAGTTTTTTATTTGAAATACAGGAATATTCCTTCGGGTAAGTAACAAACAACAAATCATAGTTATTAATAGAAGTCTTCTAAATGTCTTTTATAAATAATCATCAGGGATTTTTTAAGTCGGGTACAAAAAATGTATATATTTATTACTCATTTTCGAAACACCATAGGTTACTATCACTATCGTTAAGTCAATCCATGGAATAGTTCATAGGAAAATTGAAGGCAGCTTGAGAGAGAGAGAGAGAGAGAGAGAGAGAGAGAGAGAGAGAGAGAGAGAGAGAGAGAACAATCACAGATATGACTTTATTACAGAGACAGCGACAATCAACTTCAAAAACATACAGTCAACCACAGTATATCTTTTTCAATTCTGTTCATGTCCATCACCGTACCAAACTACCTGTCGCATCTGATATCGCACAATAACATTAAAATACCCAGACTGGATAGAACGACAGCGGTATTATACCTAGAATGCAATTTAAAACGATCTTTGGGAACGCAATATGTGATGAATAGGTGCATTCTAATAATGTTGAATTCTGTTCCTACATTATTTTAGACGAGTCTTTAAAATACCCAACGCAGGGTCACTGAGAACACCGTTTCCGATACATGTGGGACAGAAATACTGCTAGCTTACCCAACACCGAATTCCATCACATCTCCAGATTACCCAAGAGAATACGATAAGTAAGCTTGATTTTCACAGATAACTGCTCAAAATTATGTACTTTATCAAAAATAAAAAAAAAACCACTAACCTACCTTGTGATTAACCAAGTATTACAGCTATATATGTGGTTTTAAAATCAAACAAATCAATAAAAACAACGAAATTATTCTCATTTCATCATGATTGCTAACTTGTTATCTATTTTTAGCTCTTTGGATTGCAAATGGATAGTAGTGTCTGATGACACTTGCAATGATGACGTCACCCATACAGCGGTGAAGATTCATGCAGCTGTCATTGGATACAAATGACGACCACCTTATTTAGTTTACGTGACGGGGGAGGATTTTCATAAATTTTTTCTTTTTAATTTTCTCAACAAAAAAAAACAAATGATGTATGCCCCTCATATATTCAATCAACAGATTTGCCGGGAAACTATTAGTGGTGGCGGCAAACACGATGTAACGTTTACAGGTGCGGCTGATCTCATAATAAAAAGGAAAGGTGTGGGTCGAATATAATCATTTTGGGTGTCATACAACGTAATTTAGAACCTCTATAGATGGATTATTATCGTTAAAAAATCTTTGAGATCGCCACAATATCAATTCCTAGAGTAATTAATAGATATATCTTACAGAAAGCACATTATCATTCATTTGCATACGCTGTTGAAAACTTATTTCATATGGAAAGATAAGATTATCTGAAATTCTTATAGTCCTATGGCGTATTACTGAATATTGAACAGGCTAATATCTGTGCTACGGTTTTAATGAAAGTAAAAAGAACAGTAAGGAAATTTGATGTTGCGACTTGGTTCAAACACATCTAAAGATATGTAAATTGTATGCTACAGGAAGAAGGACATTCGACCCTGTACTGGCAAATGTAACCGGAAACCAGAAAGAGGAAGTTATAACTGCTTCCGGGAGATCAATGCTTATCGAGTTTTAAAGCGGGTGACACCGTGACAGATCAAGGTTTCCACCTGTCTTACTTCCGGACGAAAGGTATTGATTCCACAATAATATGATAATATCATATTTTTTCTGAAAATGCGATGAAATGGCAAATAAGGCACTTAAACATTATTTCGCAGCATTGAATTTCTCCCTGTTTTTATATATCATTTGCATCAAAACTTTTTACATTAAACTATATTAAAAGCTTTGAAAACTAAACTTAGGCGGTTATTTTTTTGCATTATTCATCAAGTGTAATTGACCTCCATTTGATTTTTTAAATATTTTGTTCGAAAAGAAAATGATCGGTTGATCGTCGGACTGACTGAAAACTCTACACGGTATCAAACCAAGGCAAATTGAACTTATGATTCTAGTTTTCTCAATTTTTCAATTTTGCGAGCTGAACAAGTAGTAAAATAATGAGATAATTTTCTCATTATACGAGATAACTATCTCGTTATAACGGGATATAAACACGGCTACAGGATACGTATAGGTTTCCGTATAAAACTTATATGAAGGGCAAATGTATGTATGAAGGGCAAACTGTATGGGCCAATGTTTTTCAGGGGCCTTAAGGCGAATACAGTAACTAACGATGAAAACCGATATGTCTTATTCATATAATATTATCTGAACGAAAATACTTCTCTTTATACAATGTAGAATCCTTAATAGACTACATGTTTTACCAAACTAAAGAATTACAATTGTATATAGCCCTCACGTGCCTGCTTTACACGAGATAAATGGGTTTAATAACAGCTTTCCGTATTTCAAATCGTAAAAGGCTATTGATTATAGAGGCACGTGTTAAAACTAAAATTCGTGACAAAATCATTATATCACCATCTAAAAGTGATGCATACATGGCTTGTTTCCCGTTACAAATACTGGTATTTAAAACTTGAGATCGTCCCAATTTTTTCGTAAGGCAACATGCATTCTGAATATAACTCCCTACTTTATTTTTTCCAGCTGACACAATTGCATTGTTGATAATACAGTTTGCATGTGTTTTTGGTGTAATATATTCCGTAGTTTTTGTGTATAATCTCTCTATCAGAATTACCGATTCGATTATTTATTAGTGCGTTTATTGTCTTTCTAAGACGACTATCTGTAAAGAATCAAAATTAAACTTCAAGGTCGTTACTTAGTTAGTCGCTGTAGGAACGAAAACAAACATATTGGAAGATATTCAGATAAATTATGCATAAATAAGGCAAAAATGAATGACCTGTCATAAAAATTATAAAATCACTCTTAAATCGGACTTAGGTTGCCAATTAAATACTAGTGTGTATTTTCTGAGGAAAAAAAGTGATTTTTTGTTTTGCAAAATTGTCTGAAGACTTGAATTTATTAAAAAATGAATTTTAAACCATGAAATGAGTGTCGCGTGACGACTTGTTACTATATTATATACCTCTTTATCTATTTTTATTTTATTAGCGACTCCTTCAATTAGCGACGCGATCACTGCTAAAATTACAAAAACTACGGCGGAAATATCCGCTGTTTTTTACGACGAGCACCCCTCATACCGCAGTGTTCTGGAGTAAAGATGGCGTCATCATCCAACAGAACACCAGACACAAACTGACTGTGACCCCGGCAGAGGTCACCGTGGACTCACAACCAGGGGTCAAAGGTGGCGGGTTCAGAGCCTCGCTTGTGATCACAGAACTAGAAGCACATGACTTTGGCGTATACAGAATTGCTGTCAGAAATAAGTTTGGAATGAGCGATCGTGATGTGCTTCTGAAAAGCAGTGATTCAGGTAAAATAATTTTAACGTAAATTAGTCATAGTGTTAAGATGCTATATTCCGATATGTGGTCAATGAATTGGGTTTTTTTTTCCTGAATACTGAAAAAAACAGCACGTCTGCCAAAGTGACAACCGCTAAAGAGGTTGGCGTATTTTGACCCTAACAGCAATACCCCCTTACAGGAGTTCTTCAGGGGCGAATGCCACTGATATTACGATAGCTCTATCGAGTATAATCATTTATTTGTATGAATAAAGAATATTTATATAATATTAATTGTGTTATTTGTTTTATAGCTCCAGTCATACAGAGCTACACGACGTTCACTACCAACGCTACAATAGTGGTTACCTTTATATCACGGTCTGACTCTGAGGTAAAATGAATCCAGGATATTTATTTTTTTTAATTAAATTGGACCAAGTTAACAATATCATATATCGCATGTACGAGAAAACGATTATGATAGTTTTGTCTGAATATTTAATGTAGTAGTCGTCAAAAATCGTAATAGTTGGCTAAGCCATAATCCGTTTTTCGATAAACTTTTCCTAAAACCAGATATTTTGCTAAGAGATAACTGTCTCGTAACTTCATCCCTACTGCAAATATATCACAATATTAATGATTAAAATATTAATTGATGCGAATCGTCTTTACAAGTGAGAAATAAACAAACCATTCTACAATTGACTAACAATGCAGTTAAGTTCATCGAATAATGCCAAATAAATTATGTGAAATATGAAAAAAATATACCTATGGTAACTTCAAACAGACAATTAAATCGATGTATCATGCCATGTTACTCTTAATATGTCTTCATAGGTTGAATGGTACAAGGACCAGCATCTCCTTCCTGCCAGCCATGACGTCACTATAGATACAGAGCGATATATTGATAAGGACGAAAATGAGGCTTCGACATTCAAAGCCATTTTAAGCAGGTCACCTCCTATAGAACCTGTTTATGGAAATTATAAATGTATAATCAGGAACGATGCTGGGATTACAGAACTATACATCGATCTTGACTTTCCAAACACAGGTGATCGATGTTTTTTTTATTTGTTAAAAAACTATTGTTAGTAGCCATTCATAGCTTATTTTGACTTTAATTTTATCTCGGTTAATTGAATTTTGCTAATTATAAACTTAGTCTTGTCAAGTCAGAGTCGATATTACGCGGGTACTTTCTTTAAAACATCAACTTAAATGCCCATGATCGAACATATTTATTCCTTAATTTCATATTTGTATTTATTCGTGTCATAAAAAATATTAAAAGATTACGCCATAATAATTACACTTACGCGTCAGTATTTATTTCAATAAATATGGTTTCTTTTGTCAGAACTCCCGATATTATTAAGTACGCCTTCAACAGTGGAAATGAATGACGATGTCATAACTGTGTCGATTCACTTTGACTCCAACATTGCACATCCCACGATAAGCTGGTATCATAACAACGTTCAGGTTGAAGCATCTGAACAATACAGACTGACATTGGACTGGAATGGAATGAACTCCTCGGACTGGTTGTCATCAGGATATCCGTTATCCGAGAGTCTACTTAATATCAGTGACACTTACCAGTATCCAACTTTGGGTAGCGATAGAACGTCAACACACCCTAATGCTAACTACAAAGCTACTTTGACTATTTCGAAATTTACTTCCGAACACTTTGGGTCATACCGACTATTTCTTAAGAATTTAGTTGGAACAACCAGTCATGTGATAGACATCAGTATGCCGGAAGGTAGTTATAAATATTTGTCAGACTTCCAGATTCCAGAAATGTAATATGCCACCTTTAATTGAGAACTAATAACACTGAAATTAATTTACAAATTTACTTTATTTATCAGGCCATAATTATAAAGATTAATGTGGTTTATGAATGGTACACTCAGATTTTTGTGTTTTATTTTCTTAACACTAAAACTATTCAAGTTCATCCTTATATACTAATAATAAATTCATCTTTTCAGTTTCATGTCTTTCTAGTTTTCCCTTACGCCACCTGTGACCAAGGCGAAACCATTCAACTTGTGTGTAACGTCACTTCCTGTTCTGACGTTTCTCTCTCTTGGATCCATTCTGTTGATGATGTCGTCATCAGGAAACTTCCTGGTAACCAAGACGGAACAATCAACACACTTACAATACCTACGTGTATGTACTCGGACGCGGGCATCTACACATGTGTTGGTACAGACAAAGAAACCGGAAGTGCCGTTGTTATTAACCATGATAAAACAACACTGACGGTGAGATGTAAGTTGGCATCAAATATTTACAGAAGTCTCCGCCAAATTAATGAGACTAATTTTGCAAAAATAGTGTAATTATTCTCGCGGGCCGGCTGTGCTGCTAGTCTCGCTTGTCCAAACAAAGTTTTCTAAAAAATGTAAACACATATTTTTAAAGTTATATATGCTTTATTTTTATACTCAAGAATTAAGATCAGCTTTTTATTTGATAATTCACCACCAATAATTCCCAACATTTTGTGCATTGCAATACTTTCAATGCATAGGTTTTAATTTTACAAAATCCATCGACGTCAAATTGAACCTTGGTGGTACTCACAAAAACCCTGATATTTACGTATACATCGACAGTGCCGACAAATTGGTACGGTCAAACCAAAAAGTGCAGTTATGGCCACACATTTCATTTTACGTTTTAATAACGATATCAGTAGTAATAAAGTGACTAATTACGATGCACAACTTCAGTTTTGTAATCAATGTCTATAAAGCATCATACAGGTTTGTCTGTGAGATTGTATGATTTTAACAGCTTAATTCTCCAAAACTTTTCATTAGATTACTGACAAAAATATAGAATGTCGAAATGTTCGCCCTGTTACATATAACTTGATAAAATTGAATTATGTATTTAATTAAAAGAACATTTTGCAAAGAAAATCCTTATAATCTTGCTTTCTCCATTATAGAAGCGCTTATTGTTTACACTGTTTCTTGTATCATGGTATTTGGCATCGTAGTCCCCGTGTTTAACCTTTTGTGTTGCCATTAACATAGCCACGTCTCTGATACAGAAACTTGTCCAGTACAATTAATTTAGACCAGCGATGACAGCAGGAGGGGATAATGAAGAACAATTATTAGAATAATAAAAATTAGACAATTTTTGACGAACAGCCAATCAATTTGACGTTTATAAACCAGCCCCTATATCTTTTATGTGATTCAGCTATCGCCGTGCTTCTCGAGCCCAATGTGACCATAGAATCCAGACGGATACTGATAGAGGTACCATTCTTCGCCAAGCCAAGTGCCCACCGGATAACCTGGTACCGAAACGGTGAACGGATCAGTCCATCTAAAGATGACGTCATAGAAACGGAACAACGCTATGTTGATGCACCTGTACACGGCACGATCAACCAATTTTCTGGTCACATGACATCCATTAGTGTGTTTTCTTTTACAGCACAGAGTTTTGGAAGATACAAAGTTACCATAATGAATGAAATAGGGTCTTCTGAACAGTACATTGACGTTAAAAATCCAATGTATGGTATGTTTACTATTTGTATTATTCCCATAAATGTCTTTGGGACAAAGTTAAGGTCCAAGTAAACAGTGCAATAACAATGATAGTGAAGAGTTTTATGACTTGAAGGCAATCATGCCTATATAGATCAAAATATGTAGTTTCAGAGTACATGTTCTCATGAAACTGAGAGTTTTTTTTGCGGTACAGTAGGCACTTTTATTAATCAGATCACCTCATTCTTGCATCATCATGTAATTAGCGATTCAAGATTTATTTTATCAGGACCACAAAAAAACCTTTTAAATTGAATAAAATCATAAAGCGCATTATTCAATGTACTGCATTACAACTTTACTTCATTTTTTGAAAAAAAACAAGTGATCATTCAGTGTCTCACTATCATTTTCTTTGCTAAATGGCAAGGGATAGAAATCGGATCACAATTCCTAACGACATGATATTTCCATCGAGTAATGTAGGGGTAGTAAGAATATAGGCCGGATTGTACTGCTGTTGAATTAGTTAGCTCCCTTGCGGGTAGTTGTCGATTGTTACGTCATTATATTGTGAGCACAATTCACGTAGTTTTCTTCGAAAAGTATGACGTTACCCTTGCGAACACACGACGTCATAATCAAAACCTACCCGCAAGGGCAGATAACTCTGTAATATGCAAATACATAATACATGTACATAAAATAACTTTAAGGATTTACATAGACACATTCAGAAATTACCCGTTGTAGTGGGACGCTTAAAATTATACTTTGTATTCATTAGAGAGTTTCCACCGATGGTTTCAGAATACAAAGTGCTCAGATTTGTTTTTGTACTTATAACATATCATAAACATACATGTTGACCATATACATGCACTGTAGTGATTACGAAATTATGTTGAAACGTTATTAAAACAATTGGGAAATGGGTTTTTACATGGAGAATATAAGTATCCTTTACAACTCCACAGCTTAAATATAGCTCAATGTAAAGAACAAGCAACCTATATTTGCCAGACAATTGCCATTTAGCTTAAGTAACAAAGGTTAGCATTAATTGTGAACTACATACGGTTCACAAACTTTCAGTATCCCATATATCAAAAGATAGGTCGACGACACGCATCAGTGACTTAGCACTAAAGCCTCACTACCGCAGCCTCCCTTTATAAAGTACAATGTATAGCCTAGAGAAACATATCTTAACATTCAACAAATGCAACATAGAAGGGGGGGGGGGGGGTTATATATCATAACTTTGATAAATTTGCACGGGATGTAGTCCTTTAATGATCGTAAATTGTAGCTGTAAATAGACCGTTAGACAAAATCAACCTAGCAATCGTAAAAGGTATGGAATGACTAGAACATAGATTATTCTCTGGGCTTTTCTATAATACCGTCTTGCATTAAGACAATTTATATTTGATTTTTCAGCAAATCCCGTGATTTTCAGTGATACCAGGGTGACTTACGATGCCGGTTCCGCTCTGTTGAGCATGACCTTCACCTCTTACTATCCTGAATCGTGCGTGAAATGGTACTTAAGAGGAATCGAAGTTGGCGAGAATCACCCTGCTGACAAATACGTGATACAAACAAATTCCTCCAATCAGGTCATTGACTCCGACCAATCTGTGAGGAAAAAGGTCGCAATGTCCTCCATATTGACTGTCACGTGTCTGACAGAAGAGGATTATGGGATTTATGAAGCAGTCATTTCAAATCATGCGGGGAAAACTGTAATTCCTGTGCGGTTAGCAGAACACAGGCTAGGTAAGTGATGAACGTCCTATTAACAGCTATGGTCTCGTAAGGACGGCCTCCCATGTATGCTGTGTCTTGCGTGTATGTTGTGCGAGGTGCGCGTTTTGGAGACTGCGGTATATTCATGTTGTGTCTTCTTGTATAGTGGAACTGATGCCCTTTTTATAGTGCTATATCACTGAAGCATGCCACCGAAGACACCAAGCAACACACCCCACTTTTGGTCCCGAAAAAAGTCCGTTGCACTATGTCCTATATGAAATTCAGTACTGATTGCGCATGCACCGAAAGCAAAATAAATTCTTTTAAATTAAATCTATAATGCTTTATAGTCTCTGTCGGCGTTGGAGCATCTTAATTATAAAATTACAGGCTCTCGTGATTTAAGTAAAAGTTGTTCTTCAATAACTATTTCATAATGCACAAAGTGATATCCGAAAACCAATGTTATGAGATATACATAGTGTAATGCGGGTATTGGAGAATTGTGTCTATCGTACCACAAACGATGTCATCTTTTGATATCACATTGAATGAAATTTATGTTTAACAGCTATTCCAGAACTGGTATCTGAATTGCTCACCAACAGGACAAATTCCACAGTAACACTTTCTGGTTCCTTCCTTTCCACCTCGGGATACAGAAAGATCAAGTGGTTTAAAGGAGATATAGAACTAACAAATATTACATCGAAATATGACGTTATTAACGAGGCAACCGATATCGAGATTTCGACCAATGGAGAAACAGTCGTTAAATCAGGGTTCATAACGAGGCTACGTGTGACGTCACTAACAGACCAGGACTACGGACTCTACAGAGTGCAGATTTACAACGAGTTTGGAATGACCGACAGCTCAGTAATGTTAGATAAAGGTCAGTGCCACTTTAATTTGGATTAGAATATCTGAATTATCTATACTAGTTTCATTTTATACCGCTTGGTTTTTAATATGTTGTACAGTCTAATATATTTTACCAAAGATATGAAATGAAAAACGAAACTTGGTTTTATTAGTTAAACGTCCTATTTACAGTCAGGGTCATGTAAGGACGTGCAAGGTTTGTTGGTGGAGAAAAGCCGGAGTACCCGGAGAAAAACCACCGACCAACGGTCAGTACCTTGCAACTGCCCCACATGGGATTCGGACCTGCATCCCAGAGATGGAGGGCTTGTGGTTTACCACTCGGCTGCAGCGCCCCCTCCCCCCTCCCCTCTCCCAAAAAACAAACAAACGAAACTGACGTCAGTTTAATTCATATTATATTGATCATGTTTACTTTGATGTGATCGGTCGTATTTTAACACTATTTTTTACTTTATTTTTCAGAATGTACATAAATCAATTCCAGGAGATTTCGTCGTTGAAAATGATAAAACAATATTAAGACTTCCTACCTACAATATCTCGCTAATGACACGTACAAAATGTCATTAAGGTATTTAATCATACATTTTAGTAACGCATTTTTCCTTGATAACATCAGGAAAAACTGCAATGAATTATGCAATATGAAATATGAAATGTGCAATATTAAATATGAAGGAACAAGAAGAATGGTTTGTGAGATTACGTATGAATATAAGAACATTCATAATATTTTAAAGATTTAAGCATATATTGATTCGAATGTATATCTCAGCAGATTCACAAGACTGGTTAATGTTGTGTTTATATAGGTTCTCTTCTTGACATTCATCAATATTCTTTCCTTCTATAACACAATCGATCCTGTAAAAATTTAGCGTTGGCCTTTATCCCACGTTAAATCTCAAATATTTCCTTGCTTAAAAATCACTTTTAAGTGCAGTTGTACAGAACAAAGTTGATCAAAAGGACTAATTATTGGTCAGTCTTGCTGTTGAAGCGTAATTCGAAATACTGTTGGTGCATTATGACAAACTATGCGAACAAAGTGTAATTCTGGACCAAAATACAGCAATTTTGGATCATATTTTATATTAGTAATCATGCGATTATGATTGCTACTTGCTAGTATCAATAGCAGGTATTCCTAACATTTATCTGACACCATTTGTCTGACCAGATCGACAGTGATAGTAACACCTCACTATTGAGGAAACACACAGTGTTACTAATAGCAAGTGAATAACGGTTCATTAAGGAGGGCTAAATCTGAAACTGAAGACAGATATTCCATAAGGTATTGGTAGAGTATCAAAAAGAGTATATAAAAAGTATTGAATAGTGTATGTTATGGGAGGCATTGATAATGGGAATTAAAGGCCCACTACCTTTCCGAAACGGCTTTTAATTTTTAAAATGGGAATGTAAAACAAGATCGATAATTTTGTTGAGTCTTAAAAATTATTAACTTACCGTTAATACTACATTTATCATCACCTTCTGAACAATTTGATTAAAATAAATAAAATATTTATTTTCATTACGCGGGTCCGTATTATGTTTCCCGCCTTCGTCCTAAATACCGCGCGGTAGTTGACTATCACTGCGCCAGACGGCAAGACAGCGAATTGACTCACCACTGTTTTCATATATTACGCAGGAAATCTTGCGTATGTTTGGTGTCGTAACCTTATTTTAGGTCATCGGTACGCATTTTCTGATGCTATTAATGTTTTTTTTAAGAAACCTTTGTATTTTGCTCCGGAAAGGTAATGGGCCTTTAATGTTGAGTGCGCCCCAAGAGTACATGTGAAGTTACCTTCTAGTACAAAATGTGTCACCGTGGTCATGTAAACACATGATATGTATACCTGATATGGATTTCAATATTCTTGAATAAATATTAGAAATGTAAATGTTTGTAATACTTATTGAGAGTTGATCAGCCAACACTGACTTAACATATTTAGAGTTGGTCATCTCTATTAAAACAAAATATGTGTATTAAACTTTAAAGGTTCATTACATTTCCGAAGCAAAACATAAAGGTTTCTTAAAAAGCATTATTAACATCAGAAAATGCATACCGATGACCTAAAATAAGGTTACGACACCAAACATATGCAAGATTTCCTGCGTAAATATATGAAAACAGTGGAGAGTCAATTCGCTGTTTTGCCGTCTGGCGCAGTGATAGTCAACTACCACGCGGTACATTTTTTTTGTATTTAGGACGAAGGCGGAAACATAATACGACCCGCGTTATGGAAATAAACATTTTATTTTTTTTAATCAAATCGTTCAGAAGGTGATTATGAATGAAGTGTTAAGGTTGTATTCTTCTCAGGTTTCAGTCCCGTTGAAGTCTCGTTTCGACAAAGATCAAAGAAGTTATGAGATTTTCAAATAAAATCTATCAATATCTGTCGGAAGTTACCAGTTGCAAATTTTGTCAAAAAATTACATTTCTAGCTTTAGTAGATTTTTTTATATGGGGATTTTAAGAAATGGCCCATTTGGCGGCCATTTTGAAATTGTGTCTTTTTTCGCTTTGAGTAGAGCCACAGTTTTACCATTTTTTACTGAAATTGTTTTTACTTAATCATCACTGCGTCAGTATTTTTAGCTGTATTGAGGTAATTTTTGCTGTAAATCTTTACTGGGTTCGTGGTAATTAAAATATTTAGCATTAATGTGTGATATGATACACTTTTGTCTCTTTATTTTTACATTTAATGGTAATTTGAGCAAAATTATTTTTTTACTCGAAAATACTGAAAAATAACAAATATTCAAATGGGGCAAAAAAGTAAGCACACGGACCCCCCATTTTTCTGCCTGATTTAGAAAGAACAACCCTTTCCCTATTGATATGCAAAATATTAACAAAAGTTTAATACCAGAACTTTTTTCTATAAAGGGTTAAATTTGGCAAAAATTGCTGAAAATGGTGCATTTTGAAGCTCAAAATTAAGGGGTAGGGGTAGCATATGTTGTTATTCTGAGAAAAAATGTAAGTCTTATTGATCAAAACTGGTATACTTTTAAAGAAGACTACTAGAAAATAAATTCTACAAACATCTATACATATCAAACACCTCATTCGGAAATTATGGCTTTAATCTATTGTGTATATGGTCAAAACGGCAAAATTCCCATAAAATCCAATATTTTGTCAATTAGGTATCTTTGAGTGACAATAGCTCAAAAAAGAGCACACGGACATATGTTTTTTCTTCTATTTTCTTTTATGGCATGAACTCCTATTTCCAAAAATCTATATGAGAAAAAAAGTTTAATACAAGAAAATTTTGACTTCTCAGAGGAGTACATCCTTAACAGTAAGTTAATAATTCTTAAGACTCTACAAAATTATCGATCTTGTTTTACATTCCCATTTTAAAAATTAAAAGCCGTTTCGGAAAGGTAATGGGCCTTTAAATGGGAAAGAAAACACAAAAACATTAATATTGTAAACAATAGAACATGAATGACAAATTAACACGATAGAACCAGACAGATGTTATCAAATAAACAATTGGTTTTTTTGCGACGCAAATATATTTTCTGTTAATAATCGGCAAATACAAGGAATGTTTATACAAATATATAACTCTATAGAGAGATTCATATCATCACTTGTTTTAAAACGTCATGTGCTAGTTAGACATGTACTTTTACTTATGTGGAAAAGTGCTGATAGAGAATATTCGAGAAAGTTGGTCCAGAAATTAAATATTCCTGTTCATTTACCTAAAGAATTAGGAGTTTTGATAGCTAGATCTATCAAGATTTCAGGACTTACATCGACTGCTGAAAATTAAAAAAAAATGAATACTTTAGTGTCTATTATAATGATATCATATTAAAGTTGAATTTGATTTACAACTTTTATGAGCATTATTCTCAATATCTTTTGGTTTTATGAAGTCATAAATAAAAAATGGAAGGATATTCCTCATCCTTTCGTTTTTGTTTATAGTCTATAATGCTTTAAAACCGTTTTTCTGTTACAGCAAATGCAAAATATTAACAAAGGGGGGTTAGTATTTAGAACATTATGTTGAAGCAGTAAAGTATGACTTGGAGTTTCCTGCAATTCCATTGGTTCATCACCATTTTAGTACATTGCAATTTGATATCTGCCGGAATCAGTCAATTTGTACCCATGCACATACAAAATTAAGGGTTTCATTTTATTTAAGAATCGAGCAAAGGCACTCACGAATTGTGCGTTGAAATGCAAGTACCCAAAGACACCTTTAGGCGTAAAAGTACAAATATTTCAATGTATGTCCGATCGGAAATTGAATCCCAACGTCTTACCGAAAATACACTTTTCACAATAGACAATATTCTGACACTTGTCCGCTACTGTAGTCAGTCAAACGTATCGTGCTCACAGGTAGACAGATGTACCCTTCTATTAAACGCACACGATACGTTTAATGTCCGGCTCTTAAAGATGTTCCATCGCTGACAAATGGTATTTGTTCACTATCAAAAACAGGATCAGACTATTTGGTATTTTTCTTCAGTTACAAAAGTTACTTACTTTACACCATTACCAACATTGGAAAGTTTGAGCTTCTAATTTTACTTTGAGATGAAAATATTAGAAATAATTAATTGTATCCCGAAAAAAAATCCATGCCATTATGTTCTATATAGAATGAAGTTCTGACTGCGCATGCACCAAAAGCAAAATAATTATTTTATATTATTGTTAGTGTTAATTAGACATATATATACACGATTAAACACCAATTGTTGTTCAAATGATGAATATCATTTATGGTCTGTCGGCGGTGGAGCATCTTTAATTGTACACCTTTTTTTTAATTATCTGCAATGTCATAAACTGTATAGTGGCAAAAACGGCACTGATGTTTCGTAGAAACTGTTGTAATCTTTCTTTGTGTGTTTACAATTACCGGAAGTGAAAGTATCACTTCTGTAAAAATGACATTGTAAATTTCGGCTTCGAAGTTTGACCGAATTTCGCTTGTATAATTTTGTTAAAAAAAAAATGTTTTAAATTTTAAGTTCCCATACTAAAATGAATTTTAGATTCGTTTTACGAAAGAGAACATGAAGATACGTTTAGTTTTGGTCAAAGAGTAGACCCTGTTGTACACCTTTGGAAGGCAACATAAACTTTTTGATGTAAATCTTAAAAACAGCTAACAGGTATATATCTCACTGTAAGTAACAAAACGCCATCTAGATTTGTCAAATTGATTCGTGGATAAAATTCAATAATAAAAATGTTAGTTGTGACATGTCCTTTCAGATATAAATTCATCGGTAATCGAAACTGAACGAATCGCACTGTTATATTCAATATATTCAAATAGGCATTATTTCGAATGTTGTACGTGACTATATGCGAGACAAGAATCTGAATGACCCTTGGGAACATTAACATGTAATGAATGAATAAACAATTGCGACTGATACGCGGACAGTCTGCTCTAGAGGGAGTTTGGATCTCGGAACATGTCAATATCAGATACACCATGTAATTATAAGTATACAAACACAGACTATCTACATAGATTTATATTTACTGCGTGGGGTCGATGTGGCGAAATGTTTGATGTGTCTGATATTAAGATAATGTATACAACCATATCGTAAAAATACTGTACATAAGGAAAAATATCATAAGCAGTACAAGGACTGTCTTTGGAATCTCATTTCAAATGAGAATAAAATCTTATGTTACATGCTACTTACATAAACGCTATATAAAAAAATATATTCATCCCATAACTATGCATGTTTTACATTTGAAAAACGCTATGTGCAAAACTGCATATTTGTTTATCGTTTAAGTATACACACCTGTCATTTGCCATTGGTCAACTCCTACGTACATTGTACATCTCTTGACTCCGATTGGCTTTCACCTTCGGGCTACTTAACACAGCACATTTCTTTTAAATAGCATTGCATTTGGTTGCTTATACAAAGAATTAAACAACAGAATATTGGCTCTGTTTAGTCACTTAAAGGTTTACTACATTTCCGAAGCAAAACATAAAGGTTTCTTAAAAAGCATTATTAACATCAGAAAATGCATACCGGTGACCTAAAATAAGGTTACGACACCAAACATATGCAAGATTTCCTGCGTAAATATATGAAAACAGTGGAGAGTCAATTCGCTGTTTTGCCGTCTGTCGCAGTGGTAGTCAACTACCACGCGGTATTTAGGACGAAGGCGGAAAACATAATACGACCCGCGTTATGGAAATAAACATTTTATCTATTTTAATCAAATCGTTCAGAAGGTGATGATGAATGTAGTATTAACAGTAAGTTAATAATTCTTAAGACTCTACAAAATTATCGATCTTGTTTTACATTCCCATTTTAAAAATTAAAAGCCGTTTCGGAAAGGTAATGGGCCTTTAAGGCCCGAAATGGCTTTTATTTTTTAAATGAAAATGTAAAACGAGATTGATAATTTTGTAGAGTTACAAAAGTTATTAACTTAACTACATGTATCATCACCTTCTAAACAAATTGATTAAGATAATCAAAATGTTTATTTCCATAAAGCGGGTCGTCGTATGTTTCCCGCCGTCGTCCTAAATACCGCCCGGTAGTTGTTCATCACTGCGCCAGACGGCAAAACAGCGAAATGAATTTTCACAGTTACCATATATTACACAGGAAATCTTGCATATGTTTGGCGCTAATGTTGTTACCTCATCTTAGGCCATCGGTTTAAATATTTTGTGATGTTAAATTTTTTTTTAAGAAACCTTTATGTAGATTGCTCCGTAAAAGTAGTTGCCTTTAATGACAGAAGTATATCTTGACTCAGTGTATGGTGGTACGCGTTCGTTTCCCTGAATGTTTGTTTGTTTGTTTGATTGATTAACGTCCTATTAACAGCTATGGTCATGTTAGGACGGCCTCCCATGTATGCAGTGTGTTGCGTGTGTGTTGTGTGCGAGGTCCCTGAATGTAAATTTAAACGACAAATAGAGTAAAGGTTATGTGATAAACAAGTTCCCCAACGCGTGACTGTTATTTTTCATGTTTACCCAAACTCTTCTTAGTTTATTTTCAAATTTTTAAAAGACACGAGCTTCTCGTTAGTTAAATTCCAAATTCTCAAAAAAAAAAAAAAAAAAAAAAAAAAAAGACCTTGCTAAATATCATGTCTTTTCAAAATTTGAAAATTAATTTACTCGAGTCTGATAACATTGATTAACAACAGTCATTTGTTGGAGAACCTCTATATTTAAAGCAAATGTTCACTTTTTCATCAATTGTACTGTGTTAAAACAGATTTTGTCAACACCTCGTTACAGCAACAGTTAGCTTTTCTAGTGGAAGTGCTTAATACACAACCATCGTGCTGTTTAGTCAAAAAAATTCAATGTTTGCCAATTCTTACTATTATCGTTCACAAATTAAACATTGCATTCACTACAAACTAAATCATACAACCAGTCAAATAAAAGTAACACGTGCATTTCGTATTGAAAATCCATAAAAAGTGTGTGGTCCGTTAGTACCCATCTTTGATATGCTGATTTGAATGTCTGGATGGTGAATTATCACGTTCACAATAAAACACTACATGATAATTGTTTTATCATTTACCGTTTTCTTTCTTTCTATTTTTTAATTTCCGTTAATGCTACTTATTCTCTATCGAAGGAATGGTTTACTAATATAACTAACCTGCCCTGCAGGTAGGACGTTAAAATTGTACCTGCTGCCCATATTAAATAATCGTAAAAGGCGACTAAAAAATTTAGGATCTTATCTTTTCTTTTCTTCCTAACTGACTTTAATCTTTTCTAATGCCTCCCTAGGCACCGCCTCACTTTTGGCCTTGAATTGAGCGTTCGCCCCTGTGCGGAAGGCTTTGGGTTTTGTCACCTGGCAGAGACACATCAAAGTCTATAAAAGTGGTAGTTTCTGCTCCTGCTTAGCGCTCAGCATACAGGGGGTGGGACGAATGGTTCGCCCGTTGTCAGTATCATGTGACCGGGTGGGGTGTGTTGCTTGGTGTCTTCGGCGGCATGCTTCAGTGATATAGCACTATAAAAGGGACAACAGTTCCACTATACAACATGACACAACATGAATCCTCGCACAACATACACGCAACACTCCGTGGGACGCCGTCCTTACAGAACCATAGCTGTTAAAGGCCCACTACCTTTCCGAAACGGCTTTTAATTTTTAAAATGGGAATGAAAACAAGATTGATAATTTTGTAGAGTCCTAAAAATTATAACTTATCGTTAATACTACATTTATCATCACCTTATGAACGATTTGATTAAAATAAATAAAATGTTTATTTTCATAACGCGGGTCGTATTATGTTTTTCGCCGTCGTCCTAAATACCGCGCGATAGTTGACTATCACTGCGCCAGACGCAAAACAGCGACTTGACTCTCCACTGTTTTCATATATTACGCAGGCAATCTTGCATATTGTTTGGTGCGTAACCTTATTTTAGATCATTGGTATGCATTTTCTGGTGTTATTAATGTGTTTTAAGAAACCTTTATATTTTTCTCCGGAAAGGTAATGGGCCTTAAAGGACGTTAATAATTCAAACAAACAAAATATAACTAACAAAGAAAAGAAGTGCTTATATAAATGCCCACTACCTTTGGAAACGGGTTTGATTTTTAAAATAGGAATTATTATTAATGTAAAACGAGATTAATATTTTTGTAAGTATTTTCCGTTAATACTACACTTATCATCCCTTCTGAACAATTTGATTAAATAAATCTCTTTTCTTCATAACGCGGTCTTGTCTTATGATTCCCGCCGTCGTCCTAATTACCGCGCATTAGTTGACTGCGCCAGCGCTATAAAAGAGCGAAATGAATCTTCTCTAGTAACATAGAAACCTTGCATTAGTTTGGTGATGTCATCGATACATATTTTCTAATGTTATTGTTGTTTTTAAGATGCTAAGTTTTGTTTCGGAAAGGTCACTACGGACCGCATTTGTTTGCATGTGTCTTTTTTTCTGTCGATGGTTCTATTCCGAGAAGGTATTCTTAGATTATAAAATATAGTTCGTTTTTTCTTTTGATAAATTCATTTCGTGCAACTAATTTTAATGTCCAATTCACTTTGCTTTAAATATATCTTGCTGATAAGGGGGCTAAAACGTATACCTATACGTATCATCTAGACAGTTAGTGTTTGTTTCTATCTCATTCTAACGATATTACTTATCTCATAAGTTATAATAAGATAGACATCTAGGAAGCCTAATTTTCTAAATTCTGTTTACGAACCAGAATAATCGTGATGACCATCATTATAACAAATAGCGTTTCATTTTTCTCACCGTCATCAATATGATGACGTCACAAAACTGCGCGGGTGTATGCAAATTAGTTTACCATATATCTAAATATATATATATAGGAACGGACGGACATGATATACAAACATTTCATTAATCTACCGCACGAATTAATTACAATTGATATTGATTTGTCCGAATCTACCAAGACTATATATTGCAGGCAGCACAACAGCCCTGTTAACAGAGTGGCAGTACGTATTAACACCTAAGAGTGTTGTATTGGTAGATTGAGGTGTATACTAGTTTTAAAATTATTGGAAAATTTCGGAATTGAAAACGGTAGAGTAGACGGGAATTACAAATTTGGAGTCAGCTTTTATCTAGCGAATGTAAGTATACTTTAATGGGAACGTTCAAAAACTGGTTTTTACGGTGTACGTACTTATAGTACATGCATAAGTACTCCCTCCATATTCCATTGGTTAATCCACGCCGCGATAGTAACCTCTGGAAAATCGATGATTATGTTTTAAACAAATTTAGCAGGATATATTGTGAATTTTTATATCGTAATTGTTCTTAATATGTATGCAGAATACAGGTTTCTAAATATGTGTAGCAAACTTTTCCTTATTTATAACTCGGTAATAAAAATGTGATGATTTGAAACGTAATGAAAACCGAGTCGAATATGTAAAATTGTTGGCACATAAATTAAAACATCGTCTGAATAAACAATAATTAATAAAGCATGTTATAAACAGTCTCATACATATGTATACGTGTATATTTATTTACGTTACTATAAACGCAGTACTTTAAACACACACACACACACACACACACACACACATGTAGCTTGATTTTTTTTAATTAATTTATGCCACATTTAGGTTAAACAATGTCTTATTAATCTTTGATAACATACATGTTCACAAAAATTATTGAACATTTTGGACCGAGAGGCAAATTCACGGGTCATATAATTTATTTTAGAGGGTTAATATTGATGCTTCTGTATGAGATTTGTGTAACAACACATGTTCTCCCCAAATAATTAAGTTCATTTATTTAATAGTTACTAAATGCACAACAGATTTACGATATGAAATACTGCCCAACTGCCAATATATAATTTTATTACACATGTAAATCCAGTTATGGATGCTTATGATGAAATCTCATAAATCTAATGTTCCTTACATCAATAAATGTGGCCTGGTCATGCTTTCCCCCTGAGACAGGCCGAGGTCCGAAAGGCTACAGGGGAATTACGTTTATATATATAAGTGTTTCCATATCATGGACTTATTTATTATTAACTAGAAATATTGATTATTATTTAAACGCAGTGATCGAAAGAAGGGTGTATTTCCAAATCGGATAAACATGCAGAACTACGTCAATGTTGAGTCTGATAATAATTTATTTATTGGTAAAGGTATAATAGACTATATTTAATTTTAGTCAGAGTTACTTCCCATCATTTACTACCCAAATAACATTTATGGTTTACGTAATCGATACGGTATAAAACTGTCGTAACATTCTGTGAAATGACTGTATTTTATTGCTCGTTTTTACTTTATTTCCCCAGAAAATGAGCTTTTGGAATATATATGGATCTGTATCGCTGCTTCTACTAACATTATTTGCGATAGCAACACATAGTTTACCGACACAGACAGGGGCTAAACAGGTGAGTTTTTGTCATAATTGCATGTGTTTCCTTTCTATCGAAATATACTTACATGTAGCATGGGAGAAGTATAAGCCTATTTATGTGTGAGGGATTTAGCCTTGCTTATCATTTGTCTGCGTATTACTACACAATGTAAGTACAGTTGAAGAACCATTGTCTATAATTTAGGCGGCAGATGTCGATTAGCATAAACGATAAAAAAAATTAAAAAAAAAACATAGCAAAAAAAAAATAAATTGGTAAATCACACAATTGTCAACTAAATAAAAAAAAATCATAAACATCTAGAAACAGAAAGAAAACATTTTCCCAACATATAAAAATTGTTATTGCATGTACCGTGGAAACAGCATATGTAACAACTCCATACATATTTTTTTTTTAAATCAACGCGTGTGTTTTCGCATAATAGGTTCTAAAGAAGCAATGATGTAATAAGTTATAGATGTGACGGATTGCTTTCAGACTGACAGCTTTCATCGACACAGGAGAACCGCCATGGATAATGAACTCGCCCTGCAGCTCCTACACCGGGGAGATTTGGATAACGACGATTTCCTATCGTCTTCAGAAATAGCCCATTTCTACGAGAATGTGATCGGATTTCCATCAAATCTGGCTTTATTTATGGCCACAGGATTCATGAGGAATGGCGACCGCAATGGTGACCATCAACTTGATTATAGTGGTACGAAGATTTTTTATTTTTTTTCATTTTATCTCCTGATCTTATTGAAAATAAAGATCTTTTTTATCGTTTAAAACTGGCCAGCATAATACCAGCCTTTCAAAAACATAACCGACTTCATTGGTTAGATATGCATTCAGAATAGGTTTAGTGTTGCTGTCATAATAATTTCTAAATAATTCTAACGAATGAATACTTTCGTTGTGCTCAATTAAGACGAAAAACGACTTCTATTTGAACAAAAAAAATAAATGATGAAATCTTATCCAAATTTTATGTATTTGAATTCTAAAAGTATTTGGTTGAATTATGTTTTCATCGGTAGTTAAAAGAAATTTCTAGGGGAGCCAACTCTCTTTTAATCCCATTTTAGTTGTCAACAAGTATTATATGAAATCGATTTTAAAAGTGAAGTTGATGGACATATTACCCAACACTCTATGTTTCTATGTATTTTGATTATGTTATTTAGAAGGTTTACGTAAAAACATATTTCTCCTAAATTTCCTGTGGTACCATTGATGTGATTGATGCATTGGTATTTGGCACGCTGGTAAGTCAAAGACCCACTATAGAGATCTATATCTTAGTCTATAGTGTGTCTCCGACTTACCAGCGTGCTAAATACCTATGATTAATGTAGTGAAGTTACTCCTACCATCGAAGTATTGTGCCTAGTGTGAAATTAAACCTTATCCAGAACGATTAGTTTTTTGATATTAGGTTCTGTATACATTGAGAAAGGTAACTACAGAAAGCAAGAAAGAAAAGAAAGAAAGAATGAAGGAAAGAAAGAACTAGGCCTACTATGTAACAGTTTTGTAGGTCCGTTGTAATCCCGTGTATGCTAATTTATCACTTAAGGCATTTTCTTTTCTGAATTTCATTTCAGAAACTCTGACAGCCATCCAGACTATCGAAGGATGAATGAGTTTTCTCCAACTATCTCAATAACTTTTTAACCAATCAACAAACAGAGGAGGAAATTAATTCCGACACCAGACAAACCGTCAGAGCCATCAGAATTATCTCCCTTGTTTCCGTCGGACTTCTATTCATTTATTCCATTTTTTTATTTTAGTAAATATCAATAGATAGAGATGTTTATACCAATTATGTTTTATTTTTATAAAGTAAACATTTATTGTCAAAAATGGAAATAACATATTTTAAATATTTCACTAAGAAGTGCAATAATTAGTGATGTTATTTTGTCATTTTGGTCGAACATTGCATTCTGGCAAAATCAACCCTCTAAATTTAAATTACGGTAGAATTCTCAGAATATCTGGAATTGATAAATGCGTATACGTTTACATACTAAAGGATATGTTGGAGTTTCAGATGGATACATGCATATATAACCGACACACTTTCTTTAGTAATTTTGTAAACATTGTAAATGCATAATATGGATCGATGGGGATCGATGCGAACTTTATGAAATAAAGTGAGTAATATTTGATGTTGTTGTTGTGTTTCCTTGTTTTGTGGTATTCAGTCTGTAATAACGACAGGTATAAATATGTGTATACCTGCAATGATACTGTTGATTTCCAGGTAAATCTTTGGCTTGACAATAATCTCCATTTTCCGTTAAGTGAAATCATATTCATAGTCACCAGAAATGAAAGTGGACAAAGCATGTATCCCTGGAGAACTCAATTGCAAATAAAAAGTCCTATACCAGTGTTAATGTTTACTGTTTAGTTCCCGATAAAATTTGAAATATCAGATAATTTCGAATTCGTCTTTCCTCGTTAGGGACTACAACAGTTATTTGTTGTTCTCGCGCCCATTTAAAACTATTTCCAATGCCAAATTGAATTCTTGGTGATCGACTGATAACAATTAATTATACACATTTTCGATCCCAACCAATCGATCTTTAATTTTTACCTCTTCTTGGGTTACTACGGCTCTCATGGATTTCAAGACCGCTTCGTAACTATAGTCATGATATCCAGTGTCCCTCAAAACCCCTGTATACCAATTTTCATATTTTCATTTTCGATAAACACTCATAGTCATAGTCCATCGGATATATCAAAAATATACACCACAAGAAAAATGTAGACTTGCTTTATTCATACCACTGACATCGCATCTGGGAAGCAGGCGCAGTTGATATAGGTCAACTGGCATTGCATAGTAAGTTTTATACAAATATCTTATGCGAGCATGGGATATTTTTCAGAAAATCTGTTTCCTAATAGACGCACATTTTTACTACCAAGATGATTATTGCGGTTTCTGTATGATAAGTGCAATGTATCTTTGTCATTTGTGACACTTAATGCTCATCATGACGAATGATATGCTTAATGATGTAGAACGTTATCCTTTCTCGATATCACTAAATGAACACACTAGCTATATACAATGTACCAATGAAGGGGAAATCTGAACGAACAATATTGCATAGCATGTCACCGAAGTTTATTTTTATGGCTTCTCGAATGATATGAATAGATTTTTAATGCATAAATGATTCATTTCCTGTTATCATCATCAAAATAATTGTTGTAGTTGCGTATTTGTGCACTAATGTACAGAATCTGAAGTTTAAAATCAACAAAGTCCAAGCATCCGATGGAGTCTATTTATATTTATAGACCTTGACCTTGTTCCCCTCAAGGCCAATCCAAAGGTTACCATTGTCCTGGAGTGCGATGGCGTGTGGCTCGTAATCCTCTCTGGCCAATGTCTCCATTTTCTTGTTCTTCCCGTGAACGATGACCACACTTTTATTATTCATGTCAGTGATTAATACATTTTTCTGCTTATCGTAACACGCATCATACGGACGGAACTTCCGGGGCGGGTTGTAACCGGAAGCTCGAATGCTGCCGTTGCGGATGGTGACACAGTCTCCTTCGTGGTTGTACTTCAGCTGTAAACTCTCGTCTACCACAGTCACGTGCAGTTTACGCGAGACTTGGTTGTCATACACGATAACAGCTATCTCTGCTGCTCGATCACAAGCCGTCATATGATGTGGCCGTTTCAGCATACGCGCCAGAGGACTGAACTTGTCCATCGCTCTCGCGATATGACCTTCCCTGGTGTATATGACAATCTTCCGATCCATGCCAATGACAATGTAATCGTCTCCTGTGATACACAGACACCGAGGAGCTTCCTCCACCCGAAATCTGATAACTGGCATGGTATCCGAGTGAACTTCTCTGATCGTTCGGTCTTCGCACGCGAGCCACAAGTCTCTGGTGTCCTTAGAGACTGCAACATCGTAGATCCTTGATTCGTTGGTTATCGTGCGCTGAACTGCCCCGCTGAGGTTTACAAGAAACATCTCCTGACTTAGCCGCTCGAGTAGCCAAACATTCTCTCCAGCTGGGCACATGGAATGGATTCTTTTGTTATGCTGGAACTCTGAGAGGACCTCGAGGTTTTGGGGCGACGAGGAAAGAGCAGACCTTTCGCTTAAACTTTTGCTACCTTCTATTGCAAGTGTTCCGAAAACGCGGATCTTTTGTTCTGTACCAGAGTTCCCGGGACGAAACACAGCTGCCTTTAACGGGAAATCAGTCGGGATTTCCCGATCTTCCGGAATTTTTCGTTCCGCGTATATGATTTCCATGTCGTCATCGGTTTCGAGAGCATCTCTACACGTCCTTACAAGAGCAGCCATTCCACTGTAAATGAATTCTAGTTCTTGTTTGAACCTCTTGAGATTATCTTTGTTTTCCTCTTCCATTTGTTCACAAAGCAGAATGTAGTTATCGCTGATCTTGTCGATCTCCGCCTTTAGTTCCGTCGACTGCCGCTGGATGTCGCCAATGATGTCTTTGAAGTAACCGTCATTCCCGTTCAAGTTTTTCTCTGTAGCTGCAATCCTGTTTTTTATCACAGGCATATCTCGCTCGGCTTCACTGAGAAACTGGTCGATGTCATCTTTCTTCTGAATCACAAAATCTTCTAACTCCACGAAAAAGTGACCATTGTGTGTTGTCGTCACACAATGTGAACACACCAGATCTTCCATACAGTTTTTACACACAAACATGACGTCATTCTGCGGATGCGCAGGACATTTCTTGCTGATGGTTGGTTCAGTTTTTTTCTTCGGCATTTTGTCGTCTACGTCAGTTTTCCCCCCAAGATAAGATAAATCAGTCTTTCGTGAACCACAACATTTCCGCCGAAATGTTTCCTTACATTACTCAAATGATTTGTTTCGAATGGCCGCCATGCCGGACATTAACCTCTTGTAGAAACTTGTCCTGAATCACCTAAAACAAATACCAAAACATTGTAGGCTATTTTTTCCCATTAAAGGATTTTTTACGCCCTTATGAAGAAAAATAGACCATGGCTTGAATGAGAAAATAGAAAGAGAAACATAGGGACGGTTAGGTGTGTAACAATTATAGGAGTAGTTACCTGTGTGACATTTATAGGGATGGTTGGATGTGTAACAGTTATAGGGGTGGTAAGGTGTGTAACAGTTATATGGGTGGTTAGGTGTGTAACAGTTATAGGGGTGGTTAGGTGTGTAACAGTTATAGTGGTGGTTAGGTGTGTAACAGTTATAGGGGTGGTTAGGTGTGTAACAGTTATAGGGGTGGTTAGATGTGTAACAGTTATAGGGGTGGTTAGGTGTGTAACAGTTATAGGGGTGGTTAGGTGTGTACATTGTAACAGTTACAGGGGTGGTTAGGTGTGTAACAGTTATATGGGTGGTTTGGTATGTAACAGTTATATGGATGGTTAGGTGTGTAACAGTTATAGGGGTGGATAGGTGTGTAACAGATATAAGGGTTGTTAGGTGTGTAACAGTTATAGGGATGGTTAGGTGTGTAACAGTTATAGTGGTGGTTAGGTGTGTAACAGTTATATGGGTGGTTAGGTGTGTACATTGTAACAGTTACAGGGGTGGTTAGGTGTGTAACAGTTACAGGGGTGGTTAGGTGTGTAACAGTTACAGGGGTGGTTAGGTGTGTAACAGTTATATGGGTGGTTAGGTGTGTACATTGTAACAGTTACAGGGGTGGTTAGGTGTGTAAAGTAAGTACAGGGGTGGTTAGGTGTGTAACAGTTACAGGGGTGGTTAGGTGTGTAACAGTTATAGTGGTGGTTAGGTGTGTAACAGTTATATCGGTGGTTAGGTGTGTAACAGTTACAGGGGTGGTTAGGTGTGTAACAGTTATAGGGGTGGTTAGGTGTGTAACAGTTATAGTGGTGGTTAGGTGTGTAACAGTTATAGGGGTGGTTAGGTGTGTAACAGTTATAGGGGTGGTTAGGTGTGTAACAGTTATAGGGGTGGTTAGGTGTGTAACAGTTATAGTGGTGGTTAGGTGTGTAACAGTTATAGGGGTGGTTAGGTGTGTAACAGTTAAGGGTGGTTAGGTGTGAAACAGTTATAGGGGTGGTTAGGTGTGTAACAGTTATAGGGGTGGTTAGGTGTGTAACAGTTATAGGGGTGGTTAGGTGTGTAACAGTTATAGGGGTGGTTAGGTGTGTAACAGTTATAGTGGTGGTTAGGTGTGTAACAGTTATATGGGTGGTTAGGTGTGTAACAGTTATAGGGGTGGTTAGGTGTGTAACAGTTATAGTGGTGGTTAGGTGTGTAACAGTTATAGGTGGTTAGGTGTGTATTGTAACAGTTACAGGGGTGGTTAGGTGTGTAACAGTTATAGGGGTGGTTAGGTGTGTAACAGTTATAGGGTGGTTAGGTGTGTAACAGTTATATGGGTGGTTAGGTGTGTACAGTTGTAACAGTTATAGGGGTGGTTAGGTGTGTAACAGTTACAGGGGTGGTTAGGTGTGTAACAGTTATAGGGGTGGTTAGGTGTGTAACAGTTATATGGGTGGTTAGGTGTGTACATTGTAACAGTTACAGGGGTGGTTAGGTGTGTAACAGTTACAGGGGTGGTTAGGTGTGTAACAGTTACAGGGGTGGTTAGGTGTGTAACAGTTTTAGGGGTGGTTAGGTGTGTAACACTTAGAGGGGTGGTTAGTTGTGTAACAGTTATAGGGGTGCAAGGTGTAACACTTAGAGGGTTGGTTAGATGTCTAACAGTTATAGGATGGTTATGTGTTAACAGTTATAGGGGTGGTTAGGTGTGTAAACAGTTACAGGGGTGGTTAGGTGTGAAACAGTTATAGGGGTGGTATATTATGTGTGTAACAGTTATATGGGTGGATAGGTATGTAACAGTTATAGCGTTGGTTAGGTGTGAAACAGTTATATGGATGGTTAGGTGTGTAACAGTTATAGGGTTGGTTATGTGTGTAACAGTTATAGCGGTGGTTAGGTGTGAAACAGTTATAGGGATGGTTAGTTGTGTAACAGTAATAGGGTTGGTTAGTTGTGTAACAGTGATAGGGGTGGTTAGGTGTGTAACAGTTATAGGAATGGTTAGTTGTGTAACAGTTATAGTGGTGGTTAGATGTGTAACAGTTATAGGAATGGTTAGATGTGTAACAGATAAAGGGATGGATGGTTAGATGTGTAACAGATAAAGGGATGGTTAGGTGTGTAACAGTTATAGGGATGGTTAGTTGTGTAACAGTTATAGTGGTGGTTAGGTGTGTAACAGTTATAGGAATGGTTAGATGTGTAACAGATAAAGGGATGGTTAGATGTGTAACAGATAAAGGGATGGTTAGGTGTGTAACAGTTATAGGGATGGTTAGTTGTGTAACAGTTATAGGGATGGTTAGGTGTGTAACAGTTTTAAGGATGGTTCGGTGTGTAACAGTTATAGGGGTAGTTAGGTGTGTAACAGTTATAGGGTTGGTAACATTGTTTAGTTGTGTATTAGGATTTGCTCTGTACATAAAATCATGTTGAAACAGGACATAATGATCTTGTGATCAGTTAAGAACGGTTTTAACATAAAAAGGATAACAAGATGATAAAAAACAATTGTTCGCCAAATATTAAAAAACATATATGTTCTTTTTATGACAGAAAATATGATAAGGAGATATAGTGTTATTTACCGTAGAGGCTTCACAATCTTTAGTACAGATTCTTCTCTGGTCACAAAGTGTCCTTTTCTTGTCAACTTAACGCTAAAATCCCAACGTTTGTATCAACAATAAAATGTCATGTTACGACAGTGAAAATATCTGCTTCCTCGATAAGATCTAGTATTTCACCACTGGCCTACAGTTATGATACAGTACGCAGATCTTGGTTACCTATTAATATACATGTATAGTGTTTATATATATACGTATTTCGAACACAGGCTCTTGTGATCTGGAATATTTCTACATTATGTTTTTAACATAATAAACTGGCCGAAAATGGGTATTAGTTCGTCTTTGTTCAGGAAAAAGATTTCAAGATTTACACTAAAAAGCCCACCGTCCCAAAAAAAACATATTTAAATTCTGTTGATTGATTTGTTTGGGTATATTTGTTTTATTATTATTATTATTTAGATTAGTCTATAGATGCGTTTGAGCGTAGCATTGAATTATACTTTTAACAAAATGTCGGATTCCCAAGTACCTGTGATAAGATGTTCACTGACGCGTAGCCTGTGTATTGTCTATAGACACGAACAACCATTGTTCGTCTATACAATACATTTAATGGCTACAAAAGAAAAACCTAATTTACATAAACTGGAGACCGTTCTAACCGTGTGTGACACATCAATTCATCCGAACAGTGTACCCATTCAAATTACAATTGTGTATAAACATGTAAACTGAAATTTCTTAATTTGAAATTACTGAATTAAATACTGAAAGCCGCTCCTTTATAGGCCTATCAATATTTCACCAAATATCTCTATCGAAACATTCATTTTTTGTATGTTTACCTTCCTATCCCGATATCCGTGGTTTTATTAAGATATAATTTTTGATCTCAGATTTATTTCGCCGGCGTAACTGTTTATATTATGATTTATCAGAGTGACTTCCCTTCGTTTGACTCGTACTTCCATTTGTCATGCCCTACAAAGGCCGACTACGAACAAGCGTTCAAAGAGAGATAACTCTTACTTCTTCGATACGTCTGACGCTATCAGAAGTTTACACGAGATTTTTTTTTTTTTTTTGTAAGTTGGGAAAACAGAAATAAATATATGAAGGACAAATTTCCTACACCACTTGACTGTAGTAAACATGTGTACATTCAAACATATCTTCTCAAATCATCCTCGATACTCTAGGGGTTACTATCACTGACGTTATATCCACCCCTGGTCTATCTCGTCTAGTTAATCTGGGGCAACACCATGAACACTAAGACACGAGTAATTTGATTCTTTGATGTACATAAAAGGAATTATATAACTGTACACTGGTTGACTTTGTGCTTTGAAGTTAGGCATCGCTCTCTGAAATCTTCAAAAGAAATTTCTGCAGTCCTGTAATTTATCATTTTTTCCCTCCTGAACGCCTTCAGTTTTACTAACAGATAGTCCAGGGGGTGACATGACGTCAGTGACAGTAACCCTTGGAGCATCGAGGATGCTTCTCAGATAGGCACTTGCGTTCTTTATTTGTTTCTTTTGTTTGTTCGATTACCTTCCATTCCTTTTTATTTTGTTGATAAACCTTTGCTATAATAAAAAATAAATAAAAAAATCTTGATAAATGGTCGGGCCGTTGTTACGTTGAAAATGGACTCCGTTGAAAATTGGACCTCGGGTCAGTTTTCTCAACGTTGAAAAACGGACCCCGAATGGCCGTTGAAAAATTGAACATGCCGTTGAAAAATTGACGGTGGCTAGGGTCAATTCTCAACGCCAGGTCTGTTTGAAAAATGGCCGTTGAAAAATGACTTTGGCAAACTATCAACGGATGGTATGTTGAAATAAAACTGTTGCACATAACCAGAAACATATATACATAGAGATGGCAAACTTCGCCAATTTTACGATAGGCTGTACCTCTCTATGTCCCCAGGGGCTTTTAGACTATTTGAAAAAAAAAATCTTGTGGGCCGGCACCCTTGGAAACCCAGCTGTGTAACACTCTTAAAGCAATGTTATTCCTGCTGAATCCCCCCAAAGCAATAATTTGTCCCGGAATAGTGCAAACAATCCAGGAAACCGGATCAAATTCTCATATTTGATTGTTTTACAATGGGGCAATATATATATAATCCAAATAAATACTGAAAATTAGGATTCCAGTGTTGTGTGATGTTGTGTTGTGTATGTTGTTGTTGGATGTTGTTGTATTGTTGTTGCGTGGTTGTGTGTTGTGGAATTGTTGTGCTGTGTGATGTTTTGTTGTGATGTTGTGTCGTATTGTTGTGTAATGCTGTCTTGTGTTGTGTGTTTTGTGATGCTGTGTTTAGTGTGATGCGTTGTTGTGTTGTGTGATGCTATGTTGTGTGATATTTGTTTGATGTTTTGTTGTGTGATGTTGTGTTATTTTGCTGTGTTTTGTTGTGTGATGTGGTGTTGTGTTGTGTAGTGTTGTTGTGTTGTTGATGCTGTGCTGTGTGATGCTGTGTGGTTTCGTGGTGTTGTGGTGTCGTGTTGTGTTGTTGTGTAAAAACGAGTTCTTATGGGTCACTTTTCAACGGGTCCATTTTCAACGGGTCGCATTCAGTTTTCAACCATTTGTAAATAAGGTTTTGGTTTGATTGGAGCTGTTTAAGCCCAATTAATTTGTCCCGGAATATTAACAGCCAAGGTCATCTAAGGACGTGCCAGCATAACCATTTTTTTTTTGGGAGGGGTTTTTTGCGGAGGAAAGCGGAGTACCCGGAGAAAAGCCACCGACCAGCGGTCAGTACCTGGCAACTGCCCCACATGGGGTTCGAACAACGCGACCCAGAGGTGGAGGGCATGTGGTAATATGTCGGTACATCTTAACCACTCGGCCACCGTGGCCCCAAAATGAATATGATTTGTAAAGAAATAAATGTTATACAGAAGTATATATAATACAATATTTCATTTATATTGTACACATATATCATACATCATACGAATGAATTTCTCTACTCATAAGACACCCTTTCCCTCTCTGTATCATTCCACATCATTACTTCCTTCTCTCCCGCTCACTCACGCAAGCATCACTCGTCACGATCAGCTCACCGTCAATTAGCTATATAGCTAGTCACTCACACTGCAATTTTTAAACGAGACTCACACGGATGAGAAATCACCTAGCCATAGCATATTAGGGACCTCAGATCTACCCACCAACGAAGGAAAAAGATGGACAAAGGTAGCTAAATATAGGCGGATTAGAATTTTGGAGTCCAAGGCTTTCCACCCTTCTCGTATATAGTACCATGTTGAGTATGATTTTTATAGTTTTTTAATCTAGACCTCTTAAACGTCTAAAAATGGTCTTAAGACACTCAGGTGGGTCCATGTTTATATAATCTGTAACTATTTCTCAGAACCCTGTGGATTAAACAGGTCCATGATAGTTTGGCTTGTTACAATGATGATGTATGATAATATTTTCTTGCACATATATATATATACGATGTATGGAGAGTTAAATCAAAAGCTTCACTTACATGTATCATAAACTGTTTCAAGCGGAAAACATATCGACGAGATATATGAACGAATCATTACAAAACAAATAATTAATGTGTTTACACCAACAAGTATTGCATCACACAGATTTCTAAACTTTCAAAAAATATCAATCAGTGATAGTAAAGGTGATAAAACAATTTAAATATACACCATAGACACCAATATCTACCAACAACAGGGATAATGAATGTGGTTGATAATGTCTGGAACGGTTTGGCAGAATCGATCGAGAACGCAGAAACCATGAAAGACTTTGAAATCCTGTTCGAAAACCATCTAAAGAACACCGTGTACACTGTATAGTAATTACTGATAATTTTTTGAACCGGAAATGTAATTAACCATTCACAACATTTAAAAATGCTCCACCGCCGACAAATGGTATTTTTTTCACTATCAAAAACAGGATCAGACGATTTAGTATTTTTCTTCAGTTACAAAAGTTACTTACTTTACACCATTACCACCATCGAAAAGTTTGAGATTCTCAATTTATTTTAAGTTAAAAATATAAAAAATAATTAATTACATCCCGAAAAAATTCCGTGTCACTATATCCTATATGGAATGAAGTACTGATTGCCCATGCACAAAAGGCAAAATAACTTTTTTTTTCCTTATTTTTTTTTGTGATAATTAGACATATATATATATATACATGATTAAACACCAGTTATTGTTCAAATGATGAACATCATTTCTGCTCTGTCGGCGGTGGAGCATCTTTAATCTGTGTAATATGTCTTATGATATGGACATAGCTCTAGGCTGCCAGGCAAGGACGAATTCGATAGATAAAAAATAGCCAAGGAAAGTCCATCTTCGGTTACCCACGTGCATGTAGTCTACGTGATTCAGACACTGGGTTTCCGAGGGTGAGGAAAGTCATACATATCAGATATCAATGTATTCGGGAATACAACAGGTCAATAAAACATAAATGAGTGATTGAATGATGGAACTGTTTACATGTGTGGATTGGTCTGCTACTTCAAGGTCCATCACAAATATGTTACAACTGATGAGGAAGATCATCAGGGGGTTCGAACTTCGAAAGCTGCAGGTCGATGAAGACTAATAGAATCTTACATGGGTCTGTGAAGTGGACAAGGATATCTCAACCCTCGTGAAAGATTTTGGCCGGTCAACCCGATGCTTGTCGAGGGTTGACGGCCAAAATCTTTCACGAGGGTTGAAATATCCCTGTCCACTTCACAGACCCATGTAAGATTCTTTTTCTACCCATACTTAGTAGAAAACATGATGAACTTCCACTTGGTTTCCAGCTGTTTCATCGCGCCATTATCGCAGGAACGTCGTTATGCGTCAAAATTGATGACGTCATGTACAATGCGCGCCGCAGTTACGCCGCATGTATTGATGACATCACGTTATTGTCTAGCGCGTGTGAGCTGTCTTACACCCCCGTGTGTAAGATAGAGATATCTTTTCCCTAGCAACCACGGGATATCCCTGTGAAGTATGGGAGAAAAAGGGAAAGTTTTACTATCGAAGAAAATATGCACATGAATTATTGATTTCTCAGGAAATCTCTACATATTTACCTTAGCAGCTCATTATATATAATCAAACAAAAATTAATACATTAATGGTATGCAGCTTCGTTATATATAATCAAACAAAAATTAATACATTAATGGTATGTTTTAAACAAGATTGAACATAAAAGAACATTTATATCGGTAAAAAATATACTCTACAATTTACTATCATCACTTATCTCGGATGACCCCAGTATAAAGACAAATTCATACGACGAATGACGTATATGTGAGCATGTATGTATCCCTATTTTCATAATTTTAAGAAGTAGGAAACGAATATTGAGACAGGCTATTAAATTTTGCCTCCATGTACATGTATATATAATATATATATATATAATGGGGCGAAAGCGCTCACTAGTCAGTCGTTATTGTTTTTATTTCTAATATATGACATTTATATATAGGCTTTGCACGTGGCAAACTTAAAGCAAACTTAAGCTTATATCTGCAGGTTTAGCGGACTAGGAGGGGCATAATGTAAAGGATCTATTAGGTCTATTCACCCCCCTTAAAAACTCAATACATATTGTGCTCACGTATAAAGGGAGTTAACTCTGTCAGACATCTTCCACGTGAATGTGCCTAGATTTATATGAGAGTTGCTTATACATCCTTGTCAATAACAAAACACAAATTAATGTTCTGTCGGGGCGACAGAACGAAATAACGATACAAGTAAACAAGTGTCTCCCGGAATAATAAATATAAAGCTCACATCTAAATTGTCTAGTGTCAGTTGATGTCAACTTCGCTAGCCAAGGGTATTAGTCCGATTCTCTAAGAGAATCGGACTAATACCCTTGGCTAGCGAGGTTGGTTGATGTGGGCACAGCTTTGGTACATTATGTATGGTAAAAAAAAGGTAGATATAAAAATAAAAACATTATGTATGCGTTAAACTAACAAAAACAAAAATAAAAAATAGGACGTCTAACATTGAAAGTTTCTCATATATTATTTTCGAAAAATCAGGCAAATATGCTTAAATTTCACGTATTTTAGTGATTTGGGAAAAAAAAGCATAAATATAAAATATAAATCTTTTAAGAAAATTGGTCATAAACTGTACACCTTACAATTACATAATATTTCAAAAGAAATTAACATTATGTCTTTGCAAAGATGGTATGATTAATTTGTCATTATTTGGACAATATCCAGTCTTAGTACAAAGGAAATTGCATGATATCATAACTATGTATTGGCACCTAAATTATTTGAATCCAGAGTTATCGCCCTTCTGTGAAGAAAGTCACTATGGCGACATGTAAATATCGGAGGGAATTGTGGGATAGATTTCAATGTGTATCGCCATGTTTTAGTGCACTATGAAACGGTGAAAGCAAAACTTTGGAGATCTTGTGACATTAAAGCTGGAATCATATCGCTTCAGGTAAGAAATTGGCACTAGAAAGCAAATTAAAAAGACAAAGAATCCATAGAAAAGTGAATATGTAAGTATATACATTTATGCACAAGAAGAGTTTTGCCCGACAGATTCAGAAAATTTGTTGAATGTGTCTCATCTTTTGGCATGTTGCCCCGCGATGTTTTCTTATTGAAGTAATGTGTAGGCTTATCATTACTCTTTGGTATATCCACATATACAAAAACACAAGGTTATCTTATTGATCTGGAATTTATTTAAAATGCTAAGATGTTAAAATCGTGTACATACAGAAACACTATAATATATAGACTACACGTGTACTGTGCCTGTATCTTTGACAGGTGACTGTGTATGACTATGAATGATGACTTATTCTCCTGAATAGATTTCTGAACCCTGATAGCATTCTTCTCAAATTTATTTTTATGAATAAAATTTAAATCATCCAGTATATGGTACAGTAGCTGTATGTGGAATATGAACACCATATGCAATGTATATGGGCTAGGTTAAGTTGGGCTCGAACCAAGGGTAGGCGAGCTTTGATAACGAGAGACTTTTAATGTACCGCATATTATATGCCCTATCCTGTCTATTGGAACAACAGAGACAGGGTAAGATTATTCACACTAGAACCTGGGACCTCCAAACACTTGCTCCAGACGCTCTACCAATATTGAGCTACAAGTTCTGTACATGTATCTGCAAGTCAACGGTGATCGTCTGCTACAAGATAAATGTAAGCTAGTGCAGGCATTTACAGGTGCAACGTTGGTGACAGTCTCAGAGTGTACATAATATCCACTGGCTGTATTCAGGGCTCGAATTTTACATTTTTTGTCACTTGCTAAAAATAGCAAGTGCCCTAAATTTTTACTTGCTAAAATATATTTTTACTTATAATTAATATCCGTATTCAAATTACAGTTTTGTTATATATAAAATCCTTTATTTTTGCATGATGATGTGAGGTGTATAAGTACATAATGTATATCAAAAACATTATTGTAAGAACTGATTCCCCATATTTTCCATTAAAACAATTTTTTCACAATCATTAAATGTCATTTTTACAGTTGTCCCTGATAAAAACCACTTGCAAGTGCATATTTTTTCCACTTGCTATTCTGGTATATCTACTTGCAAAAAGCAAGTAAAACAACCTGAAATTCGAGCCCTGGTACTGGTATTTTACATTGTCTCACTGGTTGGTGTGTTCAGAGTTCTCGTTAAAAGCCGGCTGCCAGCAAAAACAGCCGTGTATTTCCTTGTTTACAACCGGCTATTTTTGTCAGAAATAAGTATTGGCCCTCATGCAGGTTTGTGGCCCTCAACCACCAATTATTAATTTTCAACCATCTATTATAAAACTTATTGAGAACCTTGGTGTTATATTTAATTATCATTGGTATGAAAAAAAAAATTCCCAGCACTCAGATAATTATACAGCTGATTGACGATGTACGTAGATGGGTACCCCTGATCTTATTCCAACAACATTAGAGGTATAATGCAACAAGACACTTTTGAAACATGATGTCGTTTCTAAGAGCTAAATAATGTCCAGTAATAATAAGTTGACCAATGACTTGTTCAAAGCTTAATTGATCATGAGCAGAGGATGAGGAAGTTTTCAGCAAGTGTAAGAGGGAGGAGGTTGTCTGTCTAGAAGGGATCGGATTTAAGGCAATACTTATTTCAATGATACATAGATTTCAATATAAATCATTATAATAATTGTATATTTAATTTTCATTCATCTTTATGCTTTACAACCTGATACATTTGTATTATGAAACATGGGGCTTTGCTTTTTGCTTTTATGTGTTGTAAAGCTATTTTTGCTTAGAAAATGCTTACCTTATATGTAAATGAAAACTTTTTTAGTTTGCAAAGTTCCACTGTTTTCCCCTCAGACTTAATAAGACAAAAAAAGGAAGAAAAAATCTTCATCACCCAAATGTTATGAACATTCATGAATAATCAAATACTTCATAATAAAAATGTAATATCATCATCTTATATTGTGTTGCTATAACTTGCTAGCACATTCAATAGCTAAAAAAAATTTTTTTTTATGAAAGTGAAGAAAACTATAGGAATCAAAATTATCATTGAAAGTTGTTGAGAAGGAGTAAATGTTTAATTTAGATTATTAATGGCATTTCTCAAGATTTCCCTGACAAGCTGTCAAAGTTGTAAATTAATAATTAATATAAGACATGTATTGACCTTTATTTCATACTTATATAATTTAAGTCTTCTATTAATAGAAATCCTTTTCTATATTTTCTACAGATAATTTTCGATCAACAATCTGACAAATTCATTCTACATAATTTTGATTTAATTATTGTTTAGAATTAGCAGCTTGTGATGTGTTGTTGTTTATTTCATAAGTTCCTGTATTCAATCCATTAGTGCCAAGTTCCTGTCAATCATTCCTCTATTACCCAATAATCCTTAACATTTTACAATATGAAATTACATCCTTGTGAAATTGACCCTATTTTTTGTTTCCTTAATCAAGTTGTGACAATGATATACATGTACTTGCTATAAAACTCAGGGGTCGTAATCTAGTGCATGTTCATCAGACGGCCATTAATTTCGGATTGAAATTTAGCCAATTTGTATCGCCTTGCCGTGAAATGTGTCATATTAATCGTCTTTATCGGCCATTAAGATGACATTGTGTAAAAATAAGTTGACAAAACTCAGACAAAGATACTAAAGCTATATATGTACATAATGCTTTTTGTTTCACATATTGCATGCTCAATAATTAATGTAAGATCATAGTACCCGGGCCATATCTCAAAGTCGTGTCTGCTGTATATAGCCGTGTACACCTGTGTGATATGGACAAGTTAATTATCTAACAAATTCAGCATAGGTTGAACAAAATCATATGATATGTGTACTATTAGCTTCAGTTTGTATGTCTGAGTTCGGTGAAATCAATCTTTTTCACACCAATGTTCGCTAAAGAGGATTAATATCTGAGACACATGTACTCATTGGCAAGACGATACAAAATGGACGACTTTCCATCCAAAATATAGCCAATAGATGATGCTGATTAGTATATACCCCTGTATATCATTTTCCCAGTAATTAGTCTCAAAAAACCCTTCATCCTCTTGACCTTGATTCTATAGCACTGTGGCACTAACTGGACTGAATGCAATGATAGCTAAGTAGTCTTTTCTCTCCCTTTTCACTGTGTATCTCTGTAACTTTCAGACTGCCAAGACTCTGTGTAATGCTGTATTTAACTCCCCTGATCACGACACGCACCTGAGGATTTGGGTCCTACAGCTGTTCCGTCATGGAACAAAGCTTCAGGTAATATGAGTGGTAGCACCAAGCCACGTAGTGTACACTCATCTGCATCAGGACGAATCGTCACAGAAAACCCGGCTCTGCTTCAGTTGTTACGGGAGCGGACTGGGGATAGTAGTTTTGGTACAGCCACTAGACCCACGGCAGGTGGTACCAGGTGTGTAAATATAACAGACTCGAACCGCTTGGACACTCCTAGTCACTTACTCCATAACCCTGCTTCTACTAACCCTGCTGTCACTTCACTATCTCCTAGAGCTGTCAGTGTGCAGAACGGAAGCGCCCAGCAAGGCGATCCGCATATAGACTCATATAGAACAGTACATGATGACAGAGAGGAAAATTTAAAGGAAATTTACCTTTCTCCAGAAAAAGACAAAAGTAGTACTAGTAGTAGAAATAATATTCATCAGTCTGAAGCATCATCGGGTCGGAACCCCAGTTCAATACCCAAAGGAAATTTGAATATTTCTGAGGTAGAGAGTGAAAGTAAGATTCAAGTGATTCCTGGGCTGGTTCTACAGACCAGTAAAGAGAAAACATCAAATTCTTTGTTGTCTCGAGTAGATAGCTCTTTACTCAACGAAGATTATTCACAAGAACTTGTAACTCCTGCACGTGTACGTAGCTCTGTTATAGTGACAGAAAACTTGCATGACAAACGCTCGCATGATGTAGATGTGCATACTTCCTCTAACGTTAACCCTTCCCCTGCTTCTGTCCAAACGCATAGAGTAGAAAGTGTGAAAGGTGCCGAAACATTGCATGCTGTGGAGGCTACCACTGGTGCTGGTTATAACATCAGATCAGATACAAAAACTAATCTCTTCAATTATATCTCTTCACACAGTCCGGACCGTGGGGCTACTCCTGGAGGCCGTAACCCTGCATCAACACAAAGGTCAGAGGGCAGAGGTCAACCACCTGATGATTTTGTGAAGGACAGTCTAGAGGCATCACATGATCTGAAGGATAGTCTTGACCTTGAACAGTCACAACAGTTAAAAGACAGTTTAGATTTTGATTCTGGGAGGAATTCACCGGTAACAGGTAGGAAAACTTACCCTGTAGAATCTCCGACGTCCAACAAAGTACCAAATATAAGTACAGCATCAGCACATTCTAGACGCAGAGAAAATCCTAACGCATTAAGTCAGATTCGTCCTGATTCAGAATTATCACGTGGGATACCAACACCCAAGCCAAGTTCAGGCGTTCCAGATTCAGCCAAAGGTAGGGTTCCAGGAACTACAGCAAGACCCGACGCACCCACAACTGGGCGCAGCACCAGCAGCGTTTATGCTGTCGCCAATCCTGCCATTCTTGCTGCTCAAGGCGACACTCCACGGGAAGGAACACAAAACACAAAGTTTACACCTCGTGCGGAGCAGGCAGTTCAACGTCGAGGAACAACACAAGAAAGTGTTAAACCTGTAGAGAAACGTGAGAATACACAAGGTAGTGTAAAACCTGTAGAGAAACGTGAGAATACACAAGGTAGTGTAAAACCTGCAGAGAAACGTGAGAATACACAAGGTAGTGTAAAACCTGCAGAGAAACGTGAGAATACACAAGGTAGTGTAAAACCTGCAGAGAAACGTGAGAATACACAAGGTAGTGTAAAACCTGCAGAGAAACGTGAGAATACACAAGGTAGTGTAAAACCTTTAGAGAAACGTGACAGTTCTCCTGACAGTGTTGTACTTGAAAGACGTCAGGACTCTTCACGTAGTGTTAGGTCTCTAGTCAATGGTGTAAATTCAGCGAAGGGTCGAGTTGATTCTGTCCAAAGTAATGCTCAAATAAACTCTGCCAAATCTGGCCGTAAAAGTGGCCGCAGTGCTGTCTCATTTCAACCAGAACCAAAAAATAAGAGTGAAAGTGATAGTGATGACGAAATCGTTCGTGCTCAGAGTCACCTGAAAGAACGTGTTCCGACACCACACCCTCGCTCACCACTTAAGTCTGACCAGGTGACTCCACGACGTGACACATCTCAGATTAAAGACTGGGACTCCGACCAGTCTGACAGCGAAACTCCAAAACCTGCATCAGTAGTACCACAACGTGAAGTGCGCGGTCCATCGCCTGTGGTACAGGAACGACGGAGCGCCAACGCTGCCAATACGACGTTACCTACTGTTAAACGTGTTTATGTGGATTCTCCGACTTTTACACAGGAGGAAGAAGATCAATACCGTTTTGTTGAAAGTCGTCTTGAAGACGGAAATGACAATTTAGAGGACACATTTAGAAAATTAGATAAGGACGATAAGAATATAAAGGGAGAAATGGCAACCACAACACAGGCACCTCCTATCCAGGGCGGCCATCTTGGTTACGCTAGAGACGGTTATGATACTGGTGCATACAACAATCAGTATAGTCGCCCACCTCCGGAGCCTCAATATAGAGACAACTACCAATCTTATGGAAGAAATGAGAGTGGTCAGGGGGCTCCCCATGGAGGTCAGTATTCCAGGAAAGACAGTGAGGGTCCTGGTGTCCCAATTTCTGACCAGTACAGTCGTAATAATAATCAAGGTCAGAGGCCACAAGGTCGTGACTCACAGTATAGTCAACAGTCTCAAAATAAGGGCTATCCTCAAGATTTAAGAGGTGGGAGAGACAACCAAGATGACCCTCGTGGTCCTCCACCTCCTCGCGACATAAGACAGGACAATCGATATGAGGACAGGAATATAGTCATGAACCAGAAAGTTCAAGGTCATGATGATCGATACGAGGATAGAAATACCGGCTACAATCGATATGAGGACAGAAATCGAGAGCCCCTCCAGTACGAGGGAAGAAATGATCAGCCTCCATTTGATGACAGAAATCAACAGAGGTACGAGGATCGTAATGAATACAATAGCTACCAAAATAATCGTGGTGATCGGGGGCCTGATGACAGAAATGAGCCTCCCCAATATCGTGATAATAGACAGGAAGCCCCGCGTTACGAGGATCGCAACAGATATGACGATAGGAATGTCTACAATGGCAGAAATGAGCCTGAACAATATGACCAACCTCGATCCTTAATTCAGAATGGATACCAACAGGACGAGGATGATGATCAGTTGATGAAACAGGAAGCAGAGTATCAGGCTCATTTACAACAGCGATTACGGACCCAGGCTCAACATGACGAGGAATTTGTCATACCTAAACTGCCCTTGGAGGACTCTTTAGAGGAGCCCTGGCAGAACCCGCCACCTCCCCCACCACAGGCTTATCAGGATCCTCGTCCCTATGGTTTCGACGAGCGTGAGGCAGAACGTATGGAAGTTGTGAACCCACCACCAGTTAAATATGACTTCGTGGAAAACAACAAGATGGATTATGGGAAAGTCCCAGAAAAATCCTATGCATTTATATTGGAAAGGAAAAAAGAAGGTGAGAGTAAATTGGACTCTGTTTTCATAACACCTAAAGTGAAAAAAAAGGCAACGCATAATAATGCAACAGCAAACAAAAGTCGGCCGGACTCCCCACGCGATGATTACATTCCTAGTGAAAATGCATCTACGGCTGAGGCACTCTGGGCAAAACGCTCCACTGCCCTTGAGAGGAAGAAAGATGGAAAGCAAAGTACAAAATCTAAGACAGCTTCGGGTACTAGTCTAAGGAAAAATAGGGGTCTACAAAAATATCCCAGTGAGAATGGACTAATTCGTCAACCCCTTTACAGTCAGGGACAGAATCAGGGGAGACAACCTGTTCATATGTATGGAACTCCCACACGAAACCACTATCTAGAACCTCTGGAAAATAAGCAACAAAGAACAAAACCAAGTGATCGTATGGACAGTCAAGCCATGCCACCACAATCGTTTAAACCTATAGACTTAAAACCTGTTACAAAAGAAATTGTGACAGAGGACGGACAACGAATTAGTGTGGATATTAACTTAAAAGTTCTGAGTCCCAGAGGGGAAGGAGGTGACCCCCGGGGTATCCCACAGGTGTCAGCGGAGGTGCTGCATGGATCCCAGGCCACAGGCGGTGCAAGACCTGTAGGGACACAATACTATCCGGGGGCGTACGAGGGCCAAGATCAGGACCAATACCGACAACAGTACTACCAGGTAGGTCTGAATTTATTATTGAAACAATTCTAACTGTAATATAGTGTCATTATATATCAGTGGTTTTATTGAGTCAAATACCTGTATGCTGATAGACTCCAATATGAATGGATATTTTCTTCAGTTTTTACACATGTAGACCCAGTAATTTTCATGATTACCATGGGGTATTGATTTGGTTGTGAAAATTATGCGAAATAAATAAGTTATCAATAAACCCATGTATACAATACCATGCAAATCATATCTCTAAATTTTAATTTGTTAAAGTTTGCTTTAACAGAATTACTACGTATATCATCATTGCGTTTACGCTGCCCCATTTCTTTTGAAAGCCCAAATCCAATTATACACCAGGACCCGGGCCCAGGCCCTGATGAATCAATTATAATCTAAGAAACCCCTAAATCTTTTTTTTTTTTTTAAAGGGACAATTCAGTAAGGCTAATTCGCTACATAACCACAAAGCAAAATATGACATAAATGTATGGTTCTACATTCCTTATGAAACATATGACAAGAAATAGCGACAAATTCCACAACATTGTTAAGTATTTTGATTAATACCATTGAAATTCCAAATCGTTAATCAGGTACAACATGAACGCTGTTCCCTTACCCGAGTCAAAGTCACGCACGTTAAACAAATGCAATACATAACCACTGAGGAGTTGATGAAATTATTTTTAGACAAGAACATGCATCTAATAATGTTACCACAACTGTAACAGCGTTTTGAGTAGTTCTAGACAAAAAATGCTTTACTACACAGGCAAGGGTCAGGGTTCGGCATACAAGGCTATGTGTAATGGCGATTGAACATTTCACATACATTTGACTGCAGTGGGCTTTTCTGACATATCACAGTAAAACCAACTAATCTAATTTCCATTAGAACTGGTTTGTTTCCGAAATATGTGCAAGTTTTAATGAAGTCTTAGAGCGAATTGTCCCTTTAATTATATGAATCAAAAGGATTAAAACTAAAATTGTATCTTTAGGTGATGAATAATTTAAGACTATGACTTAGCACCTGGTATTGTTTAGTAAATATGTATGCTCTATAGACTTAGTAACGCACATACTAGTACACGGTTTTTTCATCTCCAACATCAACATTGGAACAAACAACAATCAAGGGATATGAATAATTGAGTAGCACTAAAACTCTCCCAAATACTTAATGTAAACTACATAGAGTGTATAGAGGCCTCCAATCAGCCACTACATGATTAAATTATAAGGACATGTTTAAAAGGAAAATATAATGTCCAAAGTTGTTTTATTAGCTCACTTGGCCCGAAGGGCCGGTGAGCTTATGTATTGGCGCGCGTCTGTCATCCGTCCGTCATCCGTCGTCTGTCCGTCAAAATTTCCTATAAAACGCTGCTAGTCATAGAGTTCTGCATGGATTGTAACCAAATTTGGCCACAAAGATCCTTGGAGGAAGGGGAACAGAACATAAACTTTGGCTAGAAACATTCTTGGGGTTAACAGAATTTGTATAAATTTTGGCTTTGACCCCCTGAAGCAGAAAGAGTGGGGCCCAGTAGGGGAATTAGAGGTAAATATTCAAATTCCTTCAGAAAAGAAATAATGAACCTGTATTCAGAACATTACTAGGCATTACAAACCAGGTGAGCGATACAGGCCCTCTGGGCCTCTTGTTGTTATACAAATTGTTGTGACAACCTTAAAAAAAAGGCTGGGGAAATCAGGGGTATTAGAATGAAGATATTTTAAAACTTATACAGCTATAAATTTATTAAACCTGTCTGAAGGTCAAGTGGTCTTTGTAGCCAGGTGGTCTTTATACACAGGTCAAATTGTGTGGTAATAGGAAATGTTGGCCATAGGAGAGTGGTCTTAAAAAGCAGGTGGTCTCTAAGGCAGGTTTGACTAAAACAAAGAGGCCACAGTGGCTGAGTGGTTAACATGTTATATATATTGCCTCTTGAGTCTTCCATCTCTGGGTTTGGAGTTTGAATCTCACATGGGACAACTGCCAGGTAGTGACCGTTGGTCATTGGTTTTTCTCCAGGTATTCTGCCTTTCTCCACTTCCTAAACCCGGTAATCCTAAAATAACTATGCATGGCTGTTATTAGGACATAAAAACAAAGATACTATGCATATAAAACCATAATTAATGTTCAGGTGTTGTGCTGTTAAAAAAATTTTTTTGTGATAATGATTAGACATGTTTGCATTAAAAAAAATCTTAATTTTTTTTATTATGAACATCGAAGTGTAAATTATGTCGAGATTTCTTTCACTGATGTTTCACAGCAATGTGTCAACGGCACTATGTGTTTAGGGGTGTCCTGGAGACAGTGTGCTCGGTGTATTGACAGCAGATGAATTATTTAGATTTATGCGGAGGGAGATGGTAAACAGAAAGTAAACTAACTCTGTAGAGCACACAGAGTAATGAGTTTAACCTTGTCTTATAATACTCGAGACTACTTTTCATTTCAATGGTGTATACCTCCATAGAAAGACCTGCCAACCCAGGCTGAACAAAAATTGATTGTATTTACTTGTAGTCACCATAAGTTATCATTTAAGTCGCACAGACTCTATTCAGCCTTCTGTTAAGAGACAGTCAGTAAAGATATGAGTTTTTTTTTCCAATTACAAACAAAAGATGGTTTTAGAAAGAATTTGAGCCTCTGGTAAAAGATATCTTACAATGTAGTGGTGAATTTTCAATATATTGATCTTCCATGAGTGGCAGCATGTACAATGTTAATGTATATAATGTCATATTGATGTTGTCCTTAATTTTCTACTTAATGTTTTATAAACAGCCAGGGCCATTACAGGAAATGCAGTAAAAACAGGGGACTGTGTTCATATTTTGAGGAAATTATGGGACTATTCGAATCATCAGAGGTTCATCAAAAGTCAAAAAATGTAATCTCAAATTATGATAAACCGTGCATGTCAATGACATTTGAACATTTTTTTTACGATATTTTAATTATTTAAGAAGTGATATTCAACCGTTGTAAAAATAATTTTTGATAGAAAACAAAAGTTCAGGGCCAAATACCTATTTGATGTATAGATTGTTTGAATACTATGAATTTTAAAGAAAGGGGATCTCTTCCTGTTCAAGGAATAAGGGCTTTAAGACGAATAGCTGTTCGAGCATAATCTGAATTTTTGTTACATAAAATATATAAGGACACAGTCGGGACCCTGCGATCAATGGGAGGTATTCGGGGAATGTGAGTTTGAGTTAGAGGAGTTGTACAATATGCATACTATAAGTGTAATGTTTCTGGATCATTCTGTTCTTGCTGACCAGCTAGATGACTCAATATGTACAGTTTCAGTATTTGCTATCTACCTCACTTTAATGGACTTGTCTTCACACCTTGGGTCTAAAAGCCTGCTCAGAAATGATAAAGCATGTCACCTACTTTAAATATCATTAAATATTTTCGTCGTATTTTACAATTGTTCATGGATTTTTATTTATAATGTGATAGAAGGAGAAAGCCAACTTTATTTTCTCTCAATAATTCTCTGCATTCATGACAGCTGGATGGTAGCTATATATTACATGTACCGTATTTGTCGTATTTAGTGCCCAGGGCACTAATTTTAACAAAGGGGGGCACTTGTTAATGAACATTGTTAAATCCATAGAAAGGGGGCATGAATACAATTTCAACTCTTTTCCAGAAAAGGGGAGGGGCACTTATTGAGGGAGGGGTGAAATACGATAATATGTTAATATCATTCATTAAGAGGACAGTGAAGGGAAAGCATTGTTAAGGCCTTAGTTGTATTTGTGACACCGGTCTTGGTAGCAACAACATGGAATGTGTATTAGGTTTACCTTTACGTTTGGCTCCTTGTAAGATTAATAGTGTTTGGACAGGGATTAGGTTCAAAGTTGTTGTCAGACATTTAAATGAGAAATTCAGTGTCAACATAAGAAAATCTATATTCTATGTATTAGTCACTTACAGCCCCACGTTTTCCAGTTAAGACGGCTTCTGGCCATATATATATACCTATTAACCTATCTACTAAAGGCACCGTTAAGCCACTTTACCTTGTATACATGTATTACAAGTCATTTACAGTTCACTCGGCCCTGGGGAGCTAACATTAAACTTCACTCCTATCTGTTTTAATTAATTCTAGTTCAATTTAAATGTAGAAGGATGTTTTTAATCCAATGCAATGCAATCCCATGATCCAATTTAACAATTAGGAATTGGAATTTTGATAGAAAACAAAAGTTCAGGAATTTTGATAGAAAACTCTTCAAGATTTATAAGATAGAATCTCATCAAGATTTATATAGAACAACTACATATCAGCAAGCTTTTAATGGACTTTTAATTTGTTTTTATTAAGTATTGCATGCATATCATATTTATGGCCCCGTTGACAGTGTCGCTGGGAACATAAATTGTTTATTATACCCAAAATTTGGGATTCGCTTCTCTACGTAAAATATTACTAAAACTTGCGATGATTAAAAAATGACGTTTAACTCTTCGTCTGTCATTGTTGTATAATCGGAAGGGGAGATAACTCGTGTGAAAAACGGGTGGTCACCATAGCGACGGGAGATAACTCTGTGTGAAAAACGAGTGGACACCATAGCGGCATGTGCCCCAGGGAAATGCGACATTTTATTTCCCCCGAGGGAAATACGACGTTTATTTCCCTGTCATGTGATGTGTTTCAACTAATCACAGACACTGACATTATAAACACAGAGGTATAATAATACAGTTCAATACGATATCAAAATTATAATTGCCAGTGACTGTAATTTCTGCTGTATTCAAAAGCTATAACGTTTGTGCCAAGAATTATAGCGACTTTTAATTACATGTTATACATGTTTAGTATACTATACTAACTTCATTTCGATGTCTTACGTGTTCAACAAGTCCCTACGGAGAGGCTTTATCTGGGTTATAGACTAAACTGCTAGAGTTTCCAATAAAAGATGCTCCACCGCTGACAAAGGTTTTTTTTTCACTATCAAAAACAGCAGCAGACAATTTAGTATTTTTCTTTAGTTATAAAAGTTACCTACTTTACACCATTACCACCATTGAAAAGTTTAAGGTTCTAATTTTACTTCAAGTTAAAAATATAAAAAAATAATTAATTGCATCCCGAAAAAATTCTGTGGCACTATATCCTATATGGAATGAAGTACTGATTGTGACGCATCAAAGGCAAAATAGATTATTTTATGTTATTTTTTTGTGTTAATTAGGCATATATACATGATTAAACACCAATTATTGTTCAAATGATGAAATATATCATTTATGCTTTGTCAGCGGTGGAGCATCTTTAAGAAATATGACGCTGAATCAATTAATGCGAGCTCTATTTATCATAGAGTTGATCTGCCATTCACAGACTGACTAACTGTAGATCCAGTGATTTTTCGGGGTGTTTTGGGAAAACAGTTTATGTAACAAATTGGGAATTTTTAATTACACAAAGAGCATTTTTGGGGAAAAGTTTCCCATTACTGAACATGGTATTATAGGTGATTAAATATTGTAAAACAGTAAACTGTTTCATTTGATCAAAAGATGATGACCATCACAACAGCTTCAGAGTAGGTTGTTTTAGATTAAACAACGAGGGGAGAGATTTTCGGGTTTTATTTGTCTTTCAGAGATTTGATTTGGGGAAATTTTCATTGTAATTGGGAAAAAAAATTAGGGGGTTTGGCATTGGGAATGGGGTCGTTTACCGACCCCAGTTATATCAGGAGAAAAATCACTGAGATCATATGGGTATTACATTTGAATATGAGATGGAAAATGATTTACTCTGTAATGCCCAATATGGTGATTATACACAGAAAGTCTCTAGTATGATTTTCATAGTATGTCCTTGGGAGGTATACCTTTCATTTTGGTGTTCACAAAGTCCTCTCCCAATGTTGCCTGTTTGCAGATAAAGAATTTTACCCTTCACTCATAGCAATTGTTATTTTAATCTTAAGTGTTTTAGAAGTGTGATTTTGTATTTTACTCTCCTGTTATTGACAGCATTTATTCTAAAGGTGATTGGGACCTCACAATACATTTACTTTGGACCAGATCCAAGCTTTGACATTTAAAACAGGTGTCGCACTATGTACAGTACAGTGTGTTCATATATTTAAAAAATGGCCCCATGACGAGACAAGATTTCATGTCATCAAATATTGCATATATAGACACATTCTGGCAGTTCTAAAAATCAAGTGAATTAATTTCAATTCAATTATTTATTGGTCCTTAATATTTTGATGAAGTTTACAAAATACATTTTTGTCTTGTTTTAAGAATATCTTTGATAAAGTTATAAGATATAATATATTGTTCCATGCGACAGGAAAACTGCTTTAAACGACATTGCTTTTCAACCACTAAATAAAATTATGTTATAAAAATACATGTAAAATATAAATTTCTAATGCTGTTGGTAATGGCTCGGTTTTCAAACGTGAAAAAACGTCACACAATTTTGTTTTGTGGCAATTTTACGAAGAAATCAAAATATACAAACTTCAGAACTTGTAGAATGTTTGCATGTTTTTTTGGCTAAAAACAAGGAAAAACCACTGAGTTGTGGTCAGTATACCTGCATGGCAATGAACTGCTCCCCAGGGTTTCAAACTTGTAACCCAGAAGTGGAGGGCCATACTAATACTATATATTCTCTTTTGTGGAAGGAAGTATTAACTTAACCATCCCCTGTGAAACTTGATTATGATGTCTGAAATAGTTTTAGATCTGCCCAGTAACTGTTCCAGAACACACTGATTCTACAAAGTTCTACAACATTTTGTGGAACCGCTCAGGTATCTAGACCAAACCAAACCAAATCTAGAGCAAAGTTTCAAACCATGAGTTTAATTGTTCAGGAGTAAGTCTGTGTCCGTCATTATAAAGACCTTAAATAAAAAAGGAATGCATTCTTAGTACTGGTTCTGTTTCAGAACTTTTTAGATGGTCTAAAATGTTCACATTCAGTTTTGTGGAACAGTTCTAGAGCAGTTTAAGAATGTCTTATAGATACTTAAACATAGTTCTAGATCTAATTTTGAGTCATTAAATGATGAGTATCTATCATTTAAGTTAACCAGAACAAGCAGTCTTAGCAGGTAAGGAAATATCCTAGATAAGTGTGGAAACAAAAAATATGTCCTGGTAAAGCACTATGATTCAAATTATAATGAGGAAGTTAACTGTTGCTTTGACCTAATCAACATTTATAATACCATAGTTTAATACTGCAGAGTTATCTCCCCTTTTTCAACAGATAATGAAAGTTGCATCTGACACTTTTGAGACATCATTATAAGAAATTAATGTAACTTCTGCTCACTATATATATAGAAATAAATGATGGAAGATTTTCACAAATTACTGGAAAATTCAGCAACAAGCAACATTTGATTCAGATTAATAAAATATTACCATGATATGTTTATTTGTAATATTGTATTCATGAGACCAAATATTTATACTTATAGTAAAGGATTCAAACAAATAGCTCGTACTTAAAACAGGAATGAAGGAATGCTTTTATTAAGCAAATTTATATTACATTATAGATTAGGTTTGGGAAAAACTGTACGTTCATTGTAGAAAAAAAAAAACTATCATATAAAACTCACTGTAGAAAAGTGGTGAAAAATTTATTTAAGTACAGCTAGATTAACAAACAATTTCAACAAAGCTTGAAAGAAAACAAAACAGCAAGCTTTCTTCCAAAGTTTACTTCCTAATTTTCTTAAAAGGCAATATTAAAATGATTAAGAATGAATTTAAAGCACATACATGTATGTACTACTGAGCATATTTACATGTATGCATAGTATGTATCAATTACTAGCTCAGAAAGAGTAATGTACTCAGGAGTACAAGAATATGGCTGCATGATGTACAGACAGCCAGTTTGAACTATTACATGCCTGAATATTCCATGTATATGAGTGGCTGTTTTAAGTTATTTTGACATGAAATTGCCCTGAGAATTGTGGACAGTTTAAAATACTATCATACCAGTATATATTTATTTTTCATAACAAATGTTGTAGATTTAATTTTTCCAATAACCGTAAGAGCTTAGTATAAAGTAGTACTGGACAAAAACCATTAGTATCATTGCATAACATTCTATAGTAGATTTATACTTATAGATTATCAAACTTATAAGGTTAAGATTGTTTACCAGTGCCCTGTATACCGAGCTTGAGCGGATTAAATGTCCAAAATTCGATCAAATTCTGATAAAGACCTATCTTAATTACATACCATTCTGTACATGTAAGTTAAGTACACTAAATTAGAATTGGTCAAAGGGCGTCTAAAATTGGCAGCAGACCAGGTGATTCGGCCGAACACAAAAATGACAACAGCTTGCTCAGCTTTACGGCCAAAGAAGTGTCTCATTCTATAACAGTTAACACTTCTTCCCATTAAAATTAAAACAGAAACTTCCAAAGAATTTCTTTGTTTGTACGATTTGTATATTTGTGCTATCCCGTTCATAACACAGCTGGGGTAACAGTGTATTACATATAATTCTGCATGTAAGTTGGTAAGATGTAAACTTATAAAAGCATTCGATCACATGGGTTGTTCAGTTGTGCACTACTCGGCCGTAAACAGTAGATTTTCTGATAGAGGGCTAAAATTACAATACCGACCAAAATATAGGATATATGGTTTAGCTGTGTAGATGTTTGGCCAGAATTCTGATAATGTTGCTGTTTAATTCTCTTCACATAGCAACATTACCCTTTAACATTAAATCATTGTACCTGTTGCTATATGATGCCAAAAACTTTACAAAAGGATGTTAAAGATGCTCCACCGCCGACAGAGCATAAATGATATTCATCACTTTAACAATAATTGGTGTTTAATCGTGTATATATATGTTTAATTAACACAACAAATAGTATAAAATAATTTATTTCGCCTTTGGTGCATGCGCAATCAGTACTTCATTCCATATAAGATATAGTAACACTGAATTTTTTCGGGATGCAATTGATTATATTTCATGTTTTTAACTTGAAGTAAAATTAGAAGCTCAAACTTTTCAATGGTGGTAATGGTGTAAAGTAAGTAACTTTTGTAACTGAAGAAAAATACTAAATCGTCTGCTCCTGTTTTTGATAGTGAAAAATTACCATTTGTCAGCGGTGGAGCATCTTTTTTATATATTTCTGATATATTAGGACTTTTTCAACTCTTTATAGACCTTTTTTGCAAATTTTTTATACAAAAAGATATTTTGCACTGTATTGTCTACCTTAAATTCTAATGAATTCAAAATAAAAGAAAGTTTCTGTCATAACTGATGGGGGACAGGGAGGCAGAGTGGTTACTTGGTAAGATGTTTCGACATATCATTACTACAACCCTCCATCTTTGAGTCACGACTCATGAGTTTGAATCCAATATGGATTAGCTGTTGCAATTTTTTGCTGGTCAGTGGTTTTTCTCTGGGTACTTTGGCTTTTCTCCACCATCTTAAACTGGCATGTCCTTTAATGCACCTAACCATTACTGATGACATATTGTCCTGCTCACATTTCTTTGTTGAGTGGGTCCAAAATGTATACTTATATCAATACATAGATTTTGATTCAAATTGTAAGAGTATTGAATTTACCAAATAAAATTCAGATTTCAGTTTTTTATTACTAAATTGATTATGACTATGTTAATTGTTAGTTTTACATGAAATGTTTAATCCTGTTTAAATGTTATAATCGTCTATAATCTCAATATTATTGTTTCTAATTGTTCTTAAATTTTTTATAAATTCAGCCCCCTCCTGGACCCCCACAGGGTGCCCCTCATGGAGCCCCTCCAAGACTGCCACCAGGACTTCCACCCTCAGAGCCATACAACTTTGACTACAGTCAGGCTCCAGACCAGGAGAGTCAGTTACCACCACAGACAAACCAGGACTATAGCGAGCCTCAGTATCAGCCTCCGGAAACCCATCCTTACCAGCAACAAGGGTCTCCGCCGTACCAGCAGCAAGGCTCGCCACGCTATCAGCAACAATCCTACCAAACACAACCGCAGCAGCCCCCTCTACCCCCAGAACCCCCAGCCCATCAGAGCCCCCAGCAGTACCAGCGTGCTCCGTCCTATGACCGCCAGTCACATCCAGCTTATGAGCAGCCTCATTCTGGCTATGAAAAGTCTTATGAAGTTGAGTTAAAGAATCGCTCACCAAATCCGTACCCAAAGATTCCACCTATATCAGCTGGAACTAGTGAGCGGAATGTGTCTGGCCCGATCAGGGTGGAGCTCCAGGGCTACTCTCTAATCCATCAGAAGAACCGGAATAAAGACCCCAACGAACAGCCTTGGTACCCTGTGTATACCCTCAGTGATTATAAAAAACTGAAGAAGGAGCTGGAAGCAAACCGACCAGGACCACTCGGTCCTGACCTTGACAGTGAGACTCATATGGAAAAGGTATATATGCTAATTAAAACTTGTTTTAATGTAATTTATGCAGGCAGATGCATATAGATATGTACATAGAGGCTTATAAGGAAAAGATGATGCGGTCAAGTCTAATCTGGTCATTTATTAATTAATGCTATTTTTAGAACCATTATGAATACCAATGACACAGCTTATGATTATTCAAGCAGTAGCTGAGGACGACAATTATTGATGAACAAGATTTGTAGAGTCAAAGTCAATTGTTTTAATTGTGCTTTTACAATTTTTAATTAATTTAAATTGAATTTACAGTTTTAAGCATTACCCACCACCTTCCCCTTTACAGCCTCCCTCAATCTTTTGTATAATTCATTTGACGTTGTACATCGTATATCTTTTGTATGCAGGTTTGACCCCAATGCATCTAAGACTTTTTTGAAAAAAATATGTCAAATATTTTATTACAAACGACCCACGTTTAATATAATAATCATCTATTTTCAACTCACAGATTTCTGTCTAGCAAAACAACTAAACTTTGAGATCACTCAATTGTTTTGGGTGTTGATGTCAGAGTTCTATATATATTTTGGTATGATTATATGAAAATAGATTGAAGTGACTGGTTGTTTTATATGATAGTCATCAGATGTATCGTATTCGTTGTAATAAGCTTCCAGGGACCTTAGAAAATATAACAAAGGAGGTCGTTTATTAGGAGAGAAAAAAAAAAAAAAAAAACCTGAACAAAGTCAGCCATATCTTACATGTAACTCATTCTGTACTCATGGCACGCAGTAAACATCATTGTAAATGGCTTCTTTCCTTTGAGACACATTATTACGGTGTGATTCATTTATCATGTAAAAGACTAGAAAGCTAGTTCATGTTATATATGATAAAAATTTATTAAATCTATGGAAGAGGGGGGGGAGGATACTTACTCTTATAAACTACATTGTGCCTGATACACATGGAACTAAAAAATCTGGAGTAATTTTTTAAGAATCATAATTGGACAGAGGTATTTTCCCTAATTTTAATTCTGATTGCAAAATTTTGAGTCGTAAGGTAACCTTTTGATTGGGGGAATAGGTACATGTAGCCCTGTGCAAATTGACTTCTTTTATCCTACATTTAAATGGAATATTTTCTATTCGATTGTTTGTCCTTTTCAGGTTATGAAGAAAAGCAAGCAGAATGAGTATGGACGATTGGTGATGGAGCGGAACAGACAAGAATTGCTTGATCGCAACCTGTTAACAAAGGGGGTCATTTATTAGGAAAAAAAGAAAAGAAAAAAAAAACCTGAACAAAGTCAGCCATATCTTACATGTAACTCATTCTGTACTCATGGCACGCAGTAAACATCATTGTAAATGGCTTCTTTCCTTTGAGCCACATTATTACGATGTGATTCATTTATCGTGTGAAAGACTAGCAAGCTAGTTCATGTAATACATTTTTGTATATGATAAACATTGTTAAATCTATGGAAGAAGGTGGGGGGGGGGGTAAACTTACTCTTATAAACTGCATTATGCCTGATACATATGGAACTAAAAGATCTGGAGTAAAATTTTTAAGAATCATGATTGGACAGAGGTATTTTCCCTAATTTTAAATCTGATTGCAAAATTTTGAGTCATAAGGTTGCCTGTGCAAATTGACTTCCTTTATCCTACATTTAAATGGAATATTTTCTATTCGATTGTTTGTCCTTTTCAGGTTATGAAGAAAAGCAAGCAGAATGAGTATGGACGATTAGTGATGGAGCGGAACAGACAAGAATTGCTTGATCGCAAACCTGTGCGTCGCCAACCCGTGACGAACGAACAGCGGGAAGAAAACAAACGTCGCACTGTAAGTCAGTCTCTGGTGTATGATAGCTACCTCGACACACCGATGTCTGACATGCCCAGTAAACTCATCCACAAGGCTCTCAACTCTACCTCAGCCCCTGGGCGCTTGGCCAAGTCTCGGCCCCGGGGTGAGGCAAATAGGCGTAAACTTGTAAGTTGGATGTGACTTGTCCAAAATGTTTGGGTTTCAAGTTTGAGTTGGAAGTTAACAAAGTGTTGGTTTTGATGATGTTTGTTGACATTTTTATTGATTTGTTGACTTTGTGAGTAATACAGTTTTTGATTGTTTTTGATGTCTGCATGCTGGTTTTTTTTTTTTTTATTCAACATCAGGAAATATTCCTACTCAGCTTCCAAGTGATAAAGTATTTCTACTCTGTTTACATAGTGATAAAACATTTCTATTCAGTTTACATAGTGATAAAATATTTCTACTCAGTTTACATATATAGTGATAAAATATTTCTTAGCATAAAAGATTAGTCATTGCTGCATGTATTGATATGCTAGGTGTTTTCAAATTACATTAAATCATCAATTTGTTTAAATTGTTTTTGAAATTACAATTTTGAGACATGCAGTGTTTTTTGGTTGTTTTTTTTCCGTCATTTTACAAGAATTAGTGTTCCTATTTATCGACTAATTGTTCGTGTTTATCGACTAAATGTTTGTGTTTATCGACTAAATGTTTGTGTTTATCGACTAAATGTTCGTGTTTATCGACTTAGTGTTTGTGTTTATCGACTAAATGTTCGTGTTTATCGACTTAGTGTTAATGTTAATCGAATTAGTGTTCCTGTTTATCGAATTAGTGTTCCTGTTTATCGACTAAGTATTTCTGTTTATCGACTAAGGGTTCGTGTTTATCGACTAAGTGTTCGTGTTTATTGACTAAGTGTTCGTGTTTATCGACTAAGTGTTTGTATTTATCGACTAAGTGTTTGTATTTATCGACTAAGTTTTCATGTTTATCGACTAAGTGTTTCTGTTTATCGCTAAGTGTTTCTGTTTATCGACTAAGTGTTCCTGTTTATCGAATTACTGTTCCTGTTTATCGACTAAGTGTTCCTGTTTATCGAATTAGTGTTCCTGTTTATCGACTAAGTGTTCCGGTTTTTTTCGACTTTGTGTTCCTATTTATCAAATTAGTGTTCCTGTTTATCGACTTTGTGTTCCTGTTTATCGACTAAGTCTTGGTGTTTAATGACTAAGTGTTGGTGTAGATCGACTAAATGTTCGTGTTTATCGACTAAGTGTTCATGTTTATCGACTAAGTGTTCGTGTTTAACGACTAAGAGTTCGTGTTTATGGACTAAGTGTTCGTGTTTAACGACTAAGAGTTCGTGTTTATCGACTAAGTTTTCGTGTTTATCGACTAAGTGTTCTTGTTTATCGATCAAGTATTCCAGTTTATCAACTAAGTGTCCCTGTTTATCGACTAAGTGTTCCTGTTTATCGACTAAGTGTCCCTGTTTATCTACTAAGTGTTCCTGTTTATCAACTAAGTGTTCCTGTTTATCAACTAAGTGTTCCTGTTTATCGACTAAGTGTTCCTGTTTATCGACTAAGTATTCCAGTGTATCGACTTAGTGTTCCTGTTTGAATATTAGTGGAGTTTGACTTTGAATCATTATTTGTTTGTGAATAATGATGGGTTTTTTTTATAACATCTTAATAGTGCTGATTTTGATACTGCATACTGGTATTATAATGTTAGCCAATTATTTAGCTTTTTTGGGGACTATATAGCTAGGTTCGCAAAAATTGATCCATAGAATATTGAGAAAAGGTTTACTTCTACTCAGAAAGCCAGATCGCAAAAATTGAAAACTGCTAAAATTTTGCTTTCTCATTATTACTGAAAATCACAACAGTTTTTACCTGCATAGATAACAAGCTATACCTTAACATGTTTTTGTTTGTTGAGATTTTACCGTCTCTTAAATTGATTGAACAATTGCAAGTGATAATGTTCTCATCATTTTAGTTTGATCATTGATCTAATTTCATTAATTGCTTTTATTGCCTATGTTAATTTGTACATGCACTATATATTTAATGTACATATTATTTACTTCATTCATCTTTTTTTTATAATATTCTCCTTTATTTACAGAAAAAAAATTTCTTAATGACATAATTTATTGATTTAAACAACGGAAGATAAATCAAGATTTTAAAAGAAATCTTGTTTAGTAATTTTAGTTTATATGTTTAAACACACTTTTAAAAATTGAAAAGAAAATCAACATTTTATTGTAAATCAAAATTGATTAATTTTGAAAGATGATAAAAAAAAAACCCCAATGTGTTTTTTTCTTTTATGAACAGATTTTGTTCTTGTTTGTAATATGGAATATTCGGTTTCTTTAGATTATATATGGTCATTGTGTTGATGTAAGGCGTGATGTCTGTTTATGTGGTGGCAGGGTCTGAAGGTTTCACGGTCGATGACCACGACGATCGATCAGTTGGTGATAGGATCAAATTGTTCTCTGGACAGGTCACATCCAATTTATTCATCATCAATTTGATGTTGCAGCAGAAATTTCTTTCCCTCTACGTATTTTTTTGACCAATTTGTCGTAAGAATGGATACATTTCCATTTCAAATGGAGTGAAGGATAACTTCTGAATTGTATAAATTAAATCTACACTCATTGTGTAAAATAGCATTGAGTTTACTCAGTAAAAGTAAGTGGAGACTGAAAATTAGAATGATTTACACAATTTTGAATGTCATTTCGAAAAAAATAAGAATATTAATAGAAACTCTGGCTTTTTATTGATTTGCCAAACCTGGTAATCTTGAAATATCCCTGCTTCTATTTTTGACATAATAAACACTTAAAACAAAACAAAACAAAAAATAATAAAAATATTAGTAACCCAAAGATGTATTCTTTTCATATTGACAACTTATTTGCCACGCAGTTCATTCAATTCGTTTCAAGAGGAACTTAATTCATCACCAATGCATGAAATTGACAAAAGCAAGATTCAATCCTTAGATAAAAATTGTGTTTTGCTAAGGAAGTAGGCTTTATATAGAGCGAATTACTTGTGTAAAGACATACTTTAAGAATGTATTGAAATTGATTAAAATTCGTATAGATGCTTAGGGCAAATAAGTTAAAGTATACAGTTGTTAAATAAATCAGTACATTTGTTGAAGATCACAGGATCCAGATATCTCTTAGGTATAACTTTTATCTTTTGTTTTTGCAGGCACTAGATTACGCCAAAAATGTTCCGAAACCAGTTGTGAAGGCGAAACCATCACAGTATAACTCGTACGAGGTATCATCCCAGTTGTCTCCCCACAATAAGAAAGGTAACCAATCGCCTGTGAAGGTACAGACACCCGTGGAAGTGGTGGACCTCCAGAAACTTCAGCGTCGCCACGAAGAGGAAAAACAAAATGTAGCCATGATTAAACAAAATATTCCGCAGAAAGTGTGACCGTCGACAACCAAGACATTCTAACCATACAAAAAAACAGATGCTTTTTCAGACTCCTTCTGTGAAATGTGTCATGATGCTATGATGACATTTCTCATTCATCTCTCTCTAAGTTGTCAAATTCTAGACTCGCATGCTTCTGTCCAATTTATTGAAAAATAAATTTTTGTATAGTATCAGTTTCCACCCATTCCTGTTTCAATATTTTTTTTCCATCTCTTAATAATTACAGGAAAAGAGAGTGTGAACATTGTATCTAGAAAAAAAATAGTGCTCATAGTTTTGTCATGAATGTGTAATATGTAGATATATAGACAAAATTACACATTCTGTTATCATATCAATTAATTCAAATGCACTTATATATATGTGAAGAGTGTGTTCATGTATTTAGGTGACTCTCAATGTTTCAGATATTCCTGGCACATTAAATGTATGATAACTTAAGTCCCAATACATTATGCTGATCATGATCTGAAATTTCCGTAAATTTTAGTTAGCCTCTAAAATTAAAATTGGCAGTATTTTAAAAGGTGATATCAAAATTTTCTAAAACTAGTAAGATAAAAAGCAAGACAATCAATTGATAGCATATATGTATTATATATAAATAAGTTAATGAATATTTTAAGTAATAAAAATTGTAGAATAGTAAAATTTCTCAGGAAAAACTGTTACCTAAATGGTAGCTTTTTACTAAACAGCACGATAATATTTGTCAACTGTTCTTGTTTTGAAATTCTGGGGTAACTATAGTAAATGGTGTTTGAAAAGTTACCCTGTAGCTATAAGTGTATGTGTATGGCTAGTTTTCTCCATACATGATATATACTTCATATGTCTGCATATATTCTAGTTAGAAAAAACCTGAAACTGGTTATATATTGCTTTTCTGACACAGATAATTCCCCAAAAGATTGACGGCATAGTGTGATATTTATCATTTTGTTAGAATGTGAACAATTAACACAGAGAGAATGAATTCAAGTATTACCCAATGTGTTAGATACAATTATTTCAAAGACATATTTATTTATTTAGTTAGTGCCAAATCTAGTTGTAAGTATTACAAGAAAAGTGATACTTATTCATCCATCAATGGATTATGCTTATTTATCCATCAATGGATCATGCATATGTATCCATCAATGGATCATACTTATTTATCCATCAATGGACCATGCTTATTTATCCATCAATGGATCATCCTTATTTATCCATCAATGGATCATACTTATTCATCCATCAATGGATTATGCTTATTTGTCCATCAATGGATCATACTTATTTATCCATCAATGGATCATACTTATTTATCCATCAATGGATCATCCTTATTTATCCATCAATGGATCATACTTATTTATCCATCAATGGATCATACTTATTTATCCATCAATGGATCATACTTATTTATCCATCAATGGATCATACTTATTTATCCATCAATGGATCATACTTATTTATCCAACAATGGATCATACTTATTTATCTGAGTAGCTAAATAAGCCTATATTTGGTAAAATGCCCATATATATATCTGCGCTATAATTAATGTACCAACTCATCAATATTATCTTATTTTTGTTTCTTTAGGTCAAACCTAAAAATGATGTCTCTGTTTTAGCTACAATGGTGATTCACAATGGGATTGTAACAGGAATGATAGAATAAAAAAAAAATCTTTACTGGTGCACGCAGTATACATTTGGGAAATTTTTTTTTTTAAGACATGCATATACACCCAAAATGTATGATGATGAAATATGAATGCTGGTTTATTGCATTCATTTGACTTAATGTATGTATAATCATTAAATATTCATTGATATCCACAATAATGCTTAAAAGCCAGATTTTTTTCATAATATATATGGAGGATTTTGTTTCCATTTATCAAAATATGGATTTAAAACAATTTTCCAACTTATGTATTGTTTTTATGGTATATAAGTTGTATTATATAAAACATATTTACTATTCGTACAAGATTCAAGGGCATAGACCTAGTTTGTGGATGGCTGCAAGATTGTTCAAGGGAGATAACTCTTACAATTTAAAATTATATTTTAAGTTGTTACTCATATGAGATGTGTTTGTAATTTCAAGAGTCTGTGATATTGAACTATTTAAAGGTTCAACATTAGATAGATAAAAAGAATCCATTCATATATTCATCGGTAGAGAATGTCATTTTGATTTTACTGTTTCTTTCCTTCATGCGATTATTACATTGTCGCTTAATAATTTTTATGTTTTTAAATGTTTTCTAAGTCATGGAAGAGGTCAGAATTATGTTCTTTGATGAAAGATATATATATATTTTTTTAATTTCTTTTTTATTTAGTTTCACCTTTTTATATCAAAGAAATAGGTATCACCGTGTCAGGCTCGTAGTCCAGGTAAAGTACATGTAATGGATGACCCTATTGGAAAATTGAGTCTTTAAAGAGTCTGGCACATCCGTGCTTATCGTTATTCCGTCCATAAATCTATCATATTGATAACTTTGTACACTTGATTAGAGAGTATGCATTACGTGTAAAAGTTGTTACCTGTTTTGTGATTGGTTATTTTAATACATTGTGCTTGGTTGTTTGATACACGTTTTATGATTGGTCTGCCCAATAAAGGGATCATTGTCAATTTACATTATGTAAGCATCTTTAAGAACTACATGGTTGTCCTGTGCTTCTTTATCCAGAACTATGGATTAAGTGAAGAATTACATAATGATGGTGTTATTCCTTTGTGCTGACTGGAGATTCAAGGACATTTTTTTTATTATAAAGGGAAAATTTGCGTTGAAAGGAAAGGATGCGATCATTGTCAAACTATGCTAATGGCTGTGATATTTTTTGCTGAATTGGACTAATAATTTTTTTTTTTTTTTTTACCGTCTTTTCATTTCCAATTATTGTAAATACACTGTACTATGTATAAATCATATATTCAGCAGATTTCTTTTATTATCTTTGTTTGTTGAACACTTTCAACATGCACATTTGCCTATTTTAGTATCCATTTATTGGAAAATTAAACAAAGGAGGAAACAGATTGTGACGCTCAGCAAATTTGTTTTGTCACAATATTTTATGTTTTGCTTATCATTGTAAATAAACATTTTCATATTTGTCAACCAGAGTATTAGAAATGCTATTTTATTATAATCAGAACCTAAAGCTCAATTCTATCTATATCAGCTTAGTTTATAGGAAAAGGAAAGGGTAGAAATTCCATTATATTTAATGTATTTATTAAAACATATATATATAATTGCTATATTTTGTACCAGGGGAGGTAACTTCTCTTTTGTTTCAGGTGTGCTAGGATAATATAACTTCATGGATTACATAAACAAGAAGGCATTTTTTACTGACATTTTATCTTTTGATCTTTAAAAACCAAAGATTTTATAGACCAGTACAAAAGATGAACTTCAGTGATAGAACTTGATTCGAAACAAGTTATGGCAATACTTTCAAAAAAGATACATCTGTCTTGATTTGAGATTTAACCAATAATAGTATTATTTTAAAAATATATGTATATAAATACATGTTCTAATTTATAATATAATATTATTAAGTTTAGTTCTTGAAAATAATTAGGAATAGATAAGTATATATACTTGCTATCAATAAGCACTGAAGTATTCTTATTCTTCATGTATATTGTTGCCATGGATACTGATAGATAGGTTAAGTACCATTTCACAATTTTGACTAAAATATATTGAGTATGTGCTTTTCTGACAACCTCAAAAGTATAAAAGAAAGGAGAAAAAATAACATTAAAGATGCTCCACTGCCGACAGAGCATAAATGATATTCATCATTTGAACAATAATTGGTGTTTAATCGTATATATAATAGTATAATTAGCACAAAAAATAATATAAAATAATTTATTTTGCCTTTGGTGCATGCGCATTCAGTAGTTCATTCTATATATGATATAGTGGTATGGAATTTTTTCGGGATGCAATTAATTATTTTTCATATTTTTAACTTGAAGTAAAATTAGATGCTCAATCTTTTCAATGGTGTTAATGGTATAGAGTAAGTAACTTTTGTAACTGAAGAAAAATACTAAATCGTCTGCTCCTGTTTTTAATAGTGAAAAAATACCATTTGTCAGCGGTGGAGCATCTTTAACTGTGTGATAGATTAATGCTTGATCAAAAAGAGTTAAGATGATAAAAAAGATGGTTTATCAGAAAGTTATTTATATATAAATATATGTCTACATAGTTTATATATAGTGATACTATATATATATGATTATATAGTGGTGTGACCTTTGAATTTTATGTAATAACAGGAATGTTACTTCCATATTCAAATAAATTATATAATGTAAAATGACAGCTTTGTTTCATTTGATTATCGCCCTTGGATGTTGACAACATGCATACACATCCCCATATAATCCCAAGCAATACTGGCAAGTTTCATTGAAATCGACCCAGAAGTTTAGGTGGAGGTGTTCGGACAAATTTTGAAACTTGTGTATAGTGATCTGGTTACCATGTTACCATGGTAACCAAAATTTCGCAAAACGAAAACCTGCATGCACAACCTGACATTGTCTGCTTCAGTTTCATTGAAATTGATCCAGTAGTTTAGGTGAAGTGTCCAGACAAATTTTGAAACCTGTGTATAGTGACCTGGTTACCATGGGAACTAAACACACTGCATACATGTCTACACATGGTCCCAAACATTTTATTGAAAAACAATCCAGTAGTGCAAGAGGAGTTGTCCGGACAAAATAAGCCTTTGTGTAGTGATTTGCTTACCATGGCAACCGAAATTTCGACAAACAAAAACCATGTATATCTGCACATGGTCCCCTACAATACTACCAAGTTTCATTGAGATCGGTCCAGTACTTTAAGAGGAATTATCCGGACAAAATTTTCTACGGACGGATAGACAGACAAGCTGATTCCAGTATACCGCCTAATTTCGTTGCGGAGGGTGTAAAGGTAATCTCTTCAATATCCAAATTCATTTTGAGACGTCATTATGCCGTTATCTCATGATTTAATTAACCATTGATGTAACTATTTTTTATCAGTGCTTATAATTAATTTTTCAGACTACTTGATAATATAAAATACGTTTTAGCGTACTATTCCATTGATTTTCCAATGGATTATTTTTATAAATCAATACGCAACGTCTACGTCTCTATTGTGACGTCATGATAACGTCGGGTTTTCGCGAAATTCTCGGATATTTTCTTCATAGTATATGAAGAAAAAGGATCTGCCAATCAGAAAGTCGGATATAGTATGAAAACAAACAAAAATTAATTATAAAGATTTCAAAAAGTATAAATGCATCTTCAGGGGTGGATGAGTTGACTTTGACACCGAAATCACGAGAAAGTGCAATTAATTCATTGTTTAACGTATTGAGATATGTGGTATCTAGTCAATATACACGATGACAGGCTAGGCCTATACATTGTACATATACATGTATAATACTAATTCTCGGGAAAGGATCAATAAAGGCACTGCCTGTTATCCAATGCTTTTGATGCTCAATAAAATATTTTGAATTGAATTGAATACTAATATTCAGCAGTTTAAATCAGATTTAAGAAAGAAGTATGATCGTAATGTTTATAACACTGCATATTCGATGATAATGATTCATTAAAAATTAAAAATCATGAGATTGTGACAATTTATCACGTTTATTTCAAAAGTCACATACCATCGTTCATGGCAAGAATTATGGAAAAGACAATAGTTAATATCATAGCGTTAATCAACTTAAGCTGTATGTATATTCGAAGTCGAGCCCTTCCATGCGCTCCGCCATCACAGCATCAAACTTTTCATTGTCCGCCACAGTGAACCAGTTCTTCCAGTCTCCCACTTCACCTACAAGTACATTGTTTGGAATATGAAGACTACTTAAATTTAGTACTGGGAAACCTGATGGAGTTCGTTATTACTTTAGTAGTCCTCGCCCTATCAATAGCTAGGCCTACACTGTGATGCTATTTTACCACTGTCTATGATACGTTATGTGGGAAATACAGACCTATCAATACCACAGGGACCTGGCACGATTTTTTTAAACTAACAGTATACATATATATATATATATTATAGTATCAAGGGTATGAACTCGGCGATCGAGAAAAACGGACCTATTTTTTTAAAACCGTGATTATTTTAAAAAAAATGGGTTCTATACAATATTGACGGATATATTACCTTAAAGAGAAATAATTTATCTTTCCATTGAGTGCTTGATGAACAAAATTGGCCAAGTATTGACGAAGTTATGACTTTATGAATTGGGAAATTTAAGAAAAATATGCTAGGTAGACATTTCCCTGTCCGGTCGAAATGTCGTCTCGGCTCTAATGGGTACCTCAAAAACCAAGCCAAAATCACAAAATCTACGCTTGTGGTGGTAAACAGTACCCATAATTGTGTTCATCTACAATCTCCGTTGGAGATGTCATAACCCGTACTTTGTAGAAACTCCATTTAAACATCGTGTAGCTCACTTACTTTAACCGTCACCGCCATGTTCATTTGTTCTTCGGAACGCTTTTCGAGTTTACACATCAGCACAACATAACATAATTTGCATAATGTAGTCACGATATGTAAAGTCGAGAAGCGTTCCGAGAGAAAAATGAACATGGCGGTGACGGTTAAAGTAAGTGAGCTACACGATGTTTAAATGGAGTTTCTACAAAGTACGGGTCATGACACCTCCAAAGGAAATTGTGGATGAACACAGTTATGGGTACTGTTTACCACCACAAGCGTAGATTTTGTGATTTTGGCTTGGTTTTTGAGGTACCCATTAGAGCCGAGACGACATTTCGACCGGACAGGGAAATGTCTACCTAGCATATTTTTCGTAAATTTCCCGATTCATCAAGCCATAACTTCGTCAATACTTGGCCAATTTTGTTCCTCAAGCACTCAATGGAAAGATAAATTATTTCTCTTTAAGGTAAGATATCCGTCAATGTCGTATAGGACCCATTTTTTAAAATAATCACGGTTATAAAAAAATAGGTCCGTTTTTCTCGACCGCCGAGTTCATACCCTTGATACTATAATATATATATATGTATACTATTGGTTAAAATTTTCGTGCCAGGTCCCTGTGGAAATACAGACCTATCAATACTACTTCCAGCGTTTCTCTGGTAGAATTATATTGATTCCCATTCAGCTGTTCCCTCATCGCATTGTCTATGAAATAGCAAATGCAATTTTAAAGAAATCAGGTATCTTCTAATTTATATATCAATGATGTTCCACCGCTGACGAATGTTTTTTTCTCTATCAAAAACATGAGCAGACGAAAAAGTATTTTTCTTCGATTACAAAAGTTACTTACTTTATACCAATAACTACCATTGGAAAAGTTTGAGTTTCATATCTTAATTCAAGATAAAAATAAAAAAAAAAAAAAAAAAAAAATCTGTCCTGAAAAAAGTCCATTGCACTATATATGGAACATGAGGTACTGATTGCGCATGTACAAAAATAAAAAAAAAAAATTCTAAATGCATTTTTGTGTTAATTGGACACAATAACATCAGTTATTCTTCAAATAATGAATATCGTATATGGTCTGTCGGCTATGGAACATCTTTAAGATGATTCTTTATTTTTGTAGCAATTCATTAACACATTGACCCCTGAAAATTCTAAATGAACTCTTCCAGGCTTTGAATTAGAAGACTTCAAATGTGTCTACAGGGATGAATAAGTAAGCCTTTGAATACAAAGGAGATATCCCCAATATTGAAGGCTTACCTTTCCTGTACATATTTTGAAAATCGTCCATATTAGGATTTGGATTTCCAGTATTAGCGGCCTTGACCTCTTTGTTTGCCTTCTTCAGATTTTTGAAATTACAGTTGATGCTAACATCTTTGATCAGTTGCTCATCATAGCTGACCTTGAGGAAGTCAGCCAAGCGTCTGGTCTCTCCGATCGGGTCCTACAAACGTTTGAATAAGTCTGTGTAAGGCCATTTCATCTTATTGATAAGGCATATATACCTTTGATGCATTATTAGAACCTTTAATTCTTGGTACAAAAACAACATCAACACACAAAAAAATAGAACATTGATATATTTGGTTGAAAATGAATCAATGTTCAGAACTGCATCTTAAAACTATTTGAATCAGGACTTTAAAAAGTGAATTCTGAATTTAGTGAATAACAACGGAAAATATAAATAGTGAAATAAAATATTCAATGGAAAAGCTCTTGTCAGAGATGAAAAATAAACTAGAAAGTTTAACAAAAATGACATGCTATCAGTTATAGTACCTTTATGATATCCTCATAATACATCAGATGAATTTGTAAATTTTTGTTATTCTTTAATATTTTGTTCCAGTCTTTTGTGTATTCGAACCAGTCGACCGTAAAACCTGGAGTAAAACAAAACATTTCGTCATAGAAGCAACAATAGCAAAACAAAATGTTCATTAAAAATTCTAACCAATAAAAAAATGTTCAAATGAATATGTACATACAGAAGGGAACTAGATACATGATACAATTACTTTACCATTGGTTTCATTTACTTGTTTTTTTACACCAACAACTTTCAACTTAAAATGACAATAAAGTGCATATTATATGAAAAAACCCATACCTATGATTATCCTTACCATATTCAAGGTAAATCCGTAAAAAGTCGCTGAATGAATACTTGATCGGGTTAACGGTCATACTTTTTCTGTGATGAAAATTCGACACAGCAATATCTTTTGGATTTCTCTGGATGAAAATAATTCGTCCCTTGGAGCCATTTTGTAACTGTTCCGGTAGATGTCGCAGATAAAAATGTGTATTAAGCGCTCTTGGTGATGGTAGATTGTCAAACTCCTCCGGCCAATGAAATTCAAGCATTCTTGTCTCCTTGGCAACGTGTTCGTATTCCGCCTTTCCCTTCAGTAACATGGATGTTATTTCCCACACCCAGTGGGTTCCTATGGAAACAGTAAAATATTACATTTTGTATACAAATAAATACACTCCAAGTCGAATTCAGTTCGTGTGTGTTTGCTTGGTTTGTGATGAAATGGCACTAGTAAGCAATACTTATCGCTGAGGATATCTGCCGTATATAAATCTTCATTATAAAGATTGAAATGGCGACTTGAGGGCCCAGTTTCACGAACATTCCTTTACTTAGAATTACCCTTAGGAAAACATTACAAAATTTTAGGGATAAAATTAAGGTCCTTCCTTAAAATCTGTAAAGCTTTCCTGTGTGGAATTTAAACTAATGTTCATGAAGCTGGGTCCCAGTTAGGGTAAAGTAAAACTTATGTTTGTAATATCGAAATACTTTGAATTAAAAAAAAATAACAATCCATTGCGTGATATATGAACAATTCAAAATCAAAATACGGTGATGAAATTTACTTAATTTTTGCTTTTAGCATTTATCTATTTTATTGCATAAAGTTTAGCTTCTCGGCTTCTCGTCTCGGTGTATTACTGACGACCGTTTTGGTCGCTGTACATTTACAACAAGTTTACCTGCTTTCATGGCTGCACAAATAAATACATCATCGTCACGGCACTCCATCACCCTCATCTTCTTCAGGTTTTCCCTGACGTCAGGAGTAAAGCCAGAACTGATAAAGTTCACATCAAGGTCAAGGCCATCGTGACGTAACACCTTCCTCTGATCTCCAGTGTGGGTAGTGATCACCGTCAACTCGGACTCATCGTACTGTGCTGTACAGAAAAATAATCTTTTTGACTCAAAATACACATATTAGTTAAAACAATATTAACTAGAATGACGCTACCCTAATTGGTACATCTTTAATATATATGAATCAGAATTTTCAGTTTACAAACTGACAATAACTACCCTGAACAAAAACTAAGGTGCTTAATAGTAACTGTGACATTTTTCATATGTCATATTAGTAAATAACGTGACTTTTTCTCGCGTTTTCATTGGCTCGGTCCCTGGGCAGTATTTAGCCATAGTCCCGGGACTAAGGTTTCCCGCGGGACTTTGGTTTGGCGCGCTTTTTGATACAACGTTATATTGACGAAATTGAAGTCACTGTCGCTATCTGCGCTGTTCTTTGGCAAACAAGCTGTGTGCGGACGACATCTTGCAAAACATAAATGTCACGGTTTGGAAACTTGAATGCTGACGAATTTACAAAAGAACAAAACAGCAAATTGAACTGAGCAGGCAACGAAATGTGAAGTGAGTATTTACAAAGATTTCTGCCTGGAAAAATGTATGTAGACGCCTCCGACCATGACATTTCTAAACGTCAGACGTGGCCACACTCGTTTAGATAAATTGTTATTGGTGATCGTACAAAATTGTTTATCCTATCATTTTTTTTAATTCGTTATGTACTAAAAACATTATTGTCTTCTTTTGAGGGCACTATGGTCTCATATTGTTGCCTTGTGATGGCAAAGTACCCTCGCCTCCGGCTCGAGTACTATGTCATCCATCGACAACACTATGAGATCATATCTATAGTGCCCTCAAAAGAATGCAATACTTTATAAGTATTTCTTGTTGCTTATTATCTCTATATACACATGGAAATAAAATCCGGGAAACACCAAATATTTTAAAACAATGAAAACAACTGCCGAATGGGATATTTTGGACAGATATGTGACTTAAATAAACTGAAAAATGAAAATGTTTGAACATTCCTTAAATGAATTCAAATTTTTTTTTTATCATGACTAGACGATTAATCAAATCAAATGTATGAGGTGTACCATTTTGGTTACTCAAACCTGCTGAAACAAGGCTGTACCAGGGATGTTTTAAAGCTCTCTTTTTATCAATTTATGCACTGCTGACAAGTAAGCAAATCCTGACATTAAAACTGAAGGCATCTACTTATGGAATGTTAAAAGAAAAATATGAATTCAAGCACACGTTAGAAATTTTTTACAATTATCTTCAATAAGTGTACGTATTTGGGTAGCGTCACGTCACATTAAAGCCAATTGCAATCAGGGATACCATAATACCCGCATGGTAAACGGGTAAAATGTATAGTTATTGTAATGGGGAAAGTTGAAAGAGGTAAAGATTATTTGATAATAATGGTGAAAGTTGAAAGAGTAAACGTTATTTTATAAAACAAATGATGAAACTTGAAAGAGGTCACAAATACCTTCCACTATTCTCATTTCTATTCACTTCAGCATTTCCTTTTAGCGGGTATCACTATACAAACTTTATAATCCGAACCTAAACTATTCTTCTCAGCTAAAATCTCAACATACCATTTCCAATCTCGCCTTCCAACTTCCTCTTAACTAGAACTTTATATGTTCCCCTTACATCCCCCCCATACCCAGAACTGTATCTAAACTAGATCTGTACTAGACCTAAGATTTTAGTTCTGAAAGGCATTACACACAATAAGTAAGGGCATTTAGATACAGAATGACAATTTGCCGAACCTAAATGCTATATATCTCTGCTTGACCAGAAAAGAGGGGGTTTAGGTACAGATGGTCTGTTGGATACAGTTTAGGTTAATACCATAAGCACCAGGCTGGTCACCAGCCTCCAGAATGTTAAAACAAATCACTAAAATTTGGCTTTAAATTCAAACTAGGGGGGAGGGAGTTAATCTAGTATTATAATCCTTCTGAAAAAATGTTATCAATTACTATAATGATATCTGGTAGCCTGTCTATACAGGTCCCAGAGCATACACTTCCCTCAAAAAGTCTGTTACAGATGTTAAAATATGCTGATAATTTATCTCTAGAAATTTCAATTGATGACTTATCATAACAAGACAAACACGTGGATAAATAATATATACTGATGCTTGTAATAACAAAGTTTACATATTTCTGTATTTTATGTATAATAAAACTTTTGCAGGACAGTGTAGTTATGCTCCGAAAACCACTGCTACAGTAGCCCATCAAATATTACATTTTGTACATGTGTAACTAATATTGTGATACTACAGTATCCATTCACTCTTTTATTGGACACTATTGATACGCTATTTGCTACACACTGGTGAGTTAGGCCTAAGAATTCTACACTACTAAGTTTACCTGGTGGATACTTCTTGGTTTGTGCCATCTCCCCGATGTCCACGTTATGTTTGATACCTGTAAATGAAGAAAACACTGTGTGTCTTCCGATAATGAGGGCATTGGACGATCTTTGACCTTTTGACAATTCACACTTTATCATATGAGGTCGAAATACTAAGATACTGTCATGTTGCACGAAATTAGGTCAAATCCGAGACGTAGTATATAAGGGGCTTAAATAGACTAACATGCATTAAATGTGTGTATACAATGTGTATTGTATGTCGTACATCACTATGTATATATATAAGCTTAAGGCAATATTTAAATTGCAGTATTAATTATGCATGTAAGAAAACAATGTGTGTTGAGTGCACTGAGGCCCATTTTCAATTCGTCATGCCCAAGTAGATATGGGGAGTTTCGATTTGAAACCGTGTTGGGGAAAAAGATGCAAGAGTTTATCTCTACTGTGTTCAGAGGGATTTTTCCAATTTTGGAGAGAACTATTGGCGATATGTTGATTTTTGGAGCAATTGAATGAGGTGTATTAGAATTTCTGGCATTGCAGTCTGGAACGCCATGTGAAAGAAGTGGGCAGGTTGGGGGGGGGGTCAAAAATGGAGAGACGAGATCATGTTTGACTTTATATAGCATTTTTAATCAGCAAAGTTTTAGTCTACCACAAATAAAGTAACTCCCAACCATGCTTGGTTAAAACAAATGCGATACAGTTTAATATCGGATCTCGGTCGTAGGGCATGCTCGATTTTTGATTTTTTGTCGTGGTCACGTGATTCCCGATAGTGATAAGTGTAGAAATAAAAAAAAAACACTATCGCTTTATTCAAGTGCGAAAATTATCGTATCTGGAAGTAATGTAACTTCTAAACAACAATAACAGCTTTCATGTATAAATGAAAATATAAGTACCATAGATGATTTAAAGTAAAATTTACAATATCAATAAGAACCTCTAGGACATTTTGTTATCGCATGGACATGATTCATGACAGTAAAACAGAAAGTCAATAAGTGTGCTGTAACTCCTATGTGGTCGTTTGAGATTTGTATATAATATGTTGTAGCGTTGCAGCCGTAGATCGTGAGTTCGAGGCCCGGATTGAGCACGAGTCAATAAATTGTCATGCTTTGTTAAATTGTGTTTCTTTGATATTATATATATACGTACGCATTGAAATATCCATGACGTGAGCAACAAACTACCAAAACTTCAACTAAATTGTATATTAAAATATTCTAAGGAAAAATGATATTATCGTTGAATGAACTAACGATGTAAATAATTCCCTTTCAGTGTATTTACTTTTTTCCTTTACAATTTTGTACTTTGTACAAAGTACACGAAAAAGGAAAAATACGGTTTTCAACTCTCCGAAAGGGACCAATTGCGGAATTTATAAACACAACTGGGTTTGGAAAACTACCCATCCACGATATTCCAACTGTTACTATTACCGTCGTTATATTTACCCGTAAACAATGTAAAACTAAGGGTTCTCACTATATGTGACAACAGATGAGACAGATAGTTTGGGCCCTTGGTAAACTAAATGTACATTAAGAGAATCGAATAACAGTTCACTACTTTATGGATTTGAAGTTCTCTTCATAATAGTTTAAGGAAGGAAGATATTGTAGGCCTGTGTGATTGGTCAGAGTTTTTCTCCTGCATTGCCTTTAGTGTTTCGATAGTGATAGTAACCCCTGGAATATCGAGGATGGGAAATTATTTGCGTATTTTTTTCCCTTTAACTTTAACGAAAATCTACTATGTTATATTATTTTGGTATCTGAAAATTTTCTATGAAACCACCAACAAAATTGTGATACTTGTGTGTATTAAGAAAGCGTCTAAGAATAACACAATAGAAGTTCACAGATTCTGTAGAATTTCCTTTAATGGAGACTGAACAAAAATCGGCTTTATCGGAAGCCGATACAGTTGGATGCTAGACACTGACGGCTATTCGTTTGTTCGTTATAACAGGATGGCTTATAAATGTCAGAGTATTGTGTAGAGAGATTAAAGGTGTTTTGTTATCTAATCCGCACGCATCCCAGTGATAATACATCCATCTGACTAATTAGAAAACAGGGTGTCCGAGGTCATCGACGGATTGATCAGAAAGTGATCAATTGCGAGATACCACGCAACACTACAGTGCCGATGGGAGCCTATACGATGAAGTAGTGTTCATATATCACTAAGATGATAAATATGTATCTTTAGTATATGTTCTTATAAAATTGTTGGTGTAATGGTTATAAGATGTGGGGAATAATACCTTATATGTGTAGTTATATGTAATTTATATAACCTTGATTCACCACGACCGCCTGAGTGTCCTACGTACTTATTAAGGATGCTACCACTTCAAGGACTCCTTTGTGGAATATTGTGCAGTTGTAGATTGATGTTTGGTAAGTGATCAATTTGGGAAATTAAATTATTTTGTTTTGCAATGTGTAACAATCGATAAGCTTCCTTGGTTATTCTCTCGATTTAAGTATATAAGTATGTAAGTATGATATTGTTCCTTAGTCGTCGCTTCTGTATCGGGTAGCGAGGACGTCATTTTTATTTATTTTTTAATTTATTTTATCTGTTTTGCCCCGTTGTTAAATTACATTAACTTCTGTAACAATTATAGACATAAACCTTTTAATAATGTTTTTTTTATTATTATCATTTTGTTTAGTTCATTTGATCAATTAAATTGTTTCAAATATAATCTTTTTTCCGGCATCTTCTAATGAGCCTCAACTTTCTAACAGTGTTGTGAGCTGTCATTTTTTCTGAGTTAATTGTGTAATGGAACTAACTTCATATTGCTTCATTGAGAGGAATGAGAGTGCGTTGTCTCCAGAGGAATCTCCATTCTTTGGCACATTCAAGATTCGTGTTTGTACTCACCAAAAGTGCGAATCTGATGTCCATGTTAAGTTAATACCTCAAAGTAATATCAACTGTGATCAAATGCCTGGTTATATATTCTAGTTCTCGAATAGGCTCTGACCACCAGGCAACTGTGACCAAATGCCTGGCCATATATTCTAGTTCTCAAATAGGCTCTTACCACCATGTGTGATTTGTTTTATTTGATATTACTAGTTATGAAATGATGAAATAAAGATTAACAACAATGGATACCATATTTCTCTCATAAATGATGGCTATTTACTTGCAGTTGTTTTCGCTGTTGACGTGTGTGAACGTTTACACGAGGATACCATAGAAGGGATGTCGTTAGAAGGGTATACCTACCAGACAATCCTCACGTGTGGCTATCAGCAGTGTACGTCAATGTGTCAGAGGCGGCAGGACTGTAGGAGTCTTAACTACATCAAACACCAACTCCTTTGTGAACTTAACACAAGCTCGTTTGACGACACAAAAACCCTTTCTAAAAGAGATGGTAGTGTATTTAGGAATATGAATGAATCCAGCTCACAGGTGAACACAGTTTTCTTTTTAGAATTTTCATTTAGCTTTATTTTTAGTTTTTTTTTTTAATTAAACTTTATTACATAAACCACCTGATATTGAGATATTTCGCTCGTGTAATAGTTCTGCATATGTCGCTGTTATAATATGACCTGGAGCTATTTGCATTGGCGATATATTCATTGTGACGTCATGGACGAAATAATAAAATGGCGTCAGGAAAAATTGAATCTATATGAAATGAAAACTCATTTAAAGTCCTATAGTTATCATACCGTTAACATAAAGTACAATAAAAACTGGTTGATATGAAATGATAACTTTATTCTTTCAGTAGTTGAGTTTTCTAGAATGCATCAATATACATTATATAATAAAGCTTAAATATAACATTTCATTTTATAATCATTTCTAAATGTTTCCCCAGGACTCAGACTGTCTGAAGTATACCTGCCCTCCTTTTCACGAATGCCATGTGCTACATAACGGTAACACTATATGTACAGGTAAGAAAAATCAACAAAACATGAGCAAGATTTTACATAACGGTATATCACTGCAAACGGTGAATATTACGCGTGGTGGCTTTACACTGATTAAGTGTAATATTGTATGTATGGAGCTTATTTTTTTTAAAATTGATGATGGTATATTTATTGTGAAAATAACAATTTCGCGAAATATTTATACAATTTCATGAAAATAAAAAACTCGAGAAAACATTTCGGTTTACAGTAACACAGTTATTATTCAAAATCGAAATTAATTAAAAAAAAACACAACCATTTTGAAATCAAATGTCCACGTGAAATTGAGTAGAATAGCCTGAGTAATGAAAAGGCAGAATTAAGATGGAAGATCTGAAGCAGAAGCCATTTTCAACTTGCCACTGGATTTTAATTTACCACAGGATTTATATACAGCACTTCAACATACAAACATCGTAATTATTTGAATAGCCAGAGTTGGATATAAAGGGCGCATGTCTACTGACTTTTAAACAAACTTTGGTTAATATGCATTATTTAGGTGATCTAATATTATTTTTGTTGAATCTACTGGAGATTAGATCTTGAAATATAGTTTTAACCCGAAACAAAGTTGAACGTTAAAACGACGTGAAACGTCTATCCCCAATATTCAGGATGCAGTGATGCATGTATCGTATTTCCCCTTAAAATTTAAAAATTGTCATCTTAAAAGAAAGTCTAGATCGCTCCCTTTCTTGCCCATTATTAGATAGCACATTACATTGTGATATCGTAAAGCTACGTCACTTCAATTTTACCCTCCTAAATGGAGTAAAAATGCAGCTTTTCTGCCTGAATTATCGATTCGATTATTTATCAATGCATTTATGGCCTTTCCAAACCCCCTGTCTATCCGTAATATCTGTCTCTAGCATCGATGAAACGGTCGAAATTATTGTGTTTTGTTTGCTCTACGATCGATTGGCCTAAATTACAAATGTTTTATGATGTTTTTCGAATGGATATTTTGGGATTTACATGATATTTTCTAAATACAAATATTAATAATAATAAAACAAACAAACAAACCAGCGGCCAGTTTTGTATAAAGGCTTTATTAGTCGTAATTGGGATCTGCTATACTGTTACCGTTATGCTCATTTTGAACAACTGACCGTGAATTGTTTACAACTGACCGTAAATTAGTCAATTGATTCACTTCTACTTTGTTTCGAATACATTGAATTGTATAATTTTCCGTTTACATTCAATAATAACACATCATTTTTACTTGTTTAATTGTACTGAATATCTTCACATTATTTTTACTTGTATTTGTTTAATATGTCTGAGCATATTCTCATTACGCATAATGGAAATATATTCAGCAAAAATTACAGCAAGTATAGGACCATAATTCGAGTCGCAAATTCACTCAGCAGTTTTACTTGTATAGGATAATTTACTTTGAAAAATAATGTGTTTAAAGTACTAGGCCTTCTTCGCGATCGCCATCTGACACTATACCTGGAAATGATTTCAACGTCGCCACAGCAATTTCATCATAAACTATGAGTCGAACAAGGATTATATCATGAAAATAATCCATTGAAAACAGACGGTTATGTCAACATCTTTTTAGAATTTGTTTTTTTAATGACATTTCATACAAAGAGGCGGATTTACGCTTGATGAATATTGGAAATTTTGTACATTCCAGAATTACGTAGTGAACGAGGTTTTTATGTCGACAAAATTTTATCACGGTTCCTGCACATTTTTTTCAATAAGACATTCAATACCTTGACCTACGAAGCAGAAATGAAATAGATGTTGTATATCATAAGCAATCGCACTTAGTATGTACGATTGAACCAGGATGGGCCTAACGTTTTTACCGAGAGGAAAGTCAATAATCGGAGGACGCTCACTCTTTGGATCACATGGTTATACCATCATTGTACAGTTAGTACTCTGCATACAGACAAAATTAGATAGCTATACTTTTGTTAATTAGCCTAGCTACCCTCAGCTGATCCTTGCTTGGTGAAATTGTTTACTTGTTGATTTAATATGGCTTTACTTGAACAAATCAAATGTTGGCCTATTTAACCTCGCTTGATCATTTAAAATTTTGACCTATTTATCCTTGCTTGATCACATAAAATTTTATTCTATTTACCCTTTCTTGATCAATTAAATATTGTACTGTTTACCCTTTCTTGATCAAATTAATATTGTACTTTTACCCTTGCTTGATCAAATTGAATACATTGGTTATTACCCTTGCTTGATCAAATTACATTGGCCTATTTATCATCGCTGATCACATTAATATTGGCCTATTTATTATCGCTGGATCACATTTCATATTGGCCTATTTATCATCGTTGGATCACATTTCATATTGGCCTATTTACACTCGCTTGATCAAATTTTACATTGGCCTATTTACACTCGCTTGATCAAATTTTACATTGGCCTATTTACACTCGCTTGATCAATCTAGAATTGTGGTGACGTTTTACATATAACTGTTCAGTACGATTCATTATATAACTTAAGACGAAAGCTACAAGGAACTATTTCAGTCGCCCATAATTGATTTTGAACTAGACTTTGGTTTACAAGTCGATATTCTTTTATTATATTCAGATTTAGTTAATTACGACGTATACGATAGCTATAGATTATAGATATACAATGTTCAAGCCACATTTTTATCTTCGCAAAACAGAAAAAAAGGTTGTGCTGAAACGGAAATCTATAAACTTTGAAATCATCGGACTGAGAGGTAGTTTTCGTCTGAGCAAGTAATAATTTTGACGATCAATTTCTAAAATATCTTTAAGCGTATGGGAGCATTACTAAGGCAAGTCTAGTATTCTTATAAGATACATGGGGTTTTGTAAACCACCTTTATCGCGTGCGATATACTTTCGAGAAATCATATTTCCACCAATCAATATCTCTACATTTTTTGTATTGATAGGAAAAGCCAAGGTTTTTTTTATATCTAAAACAATATCGAAATAAAGTAGCTGCAGTCACAATCTTATCATTTTGTATATCAGAAAATCCGCTCTGTGTATATCGTCGTTAACTCTATCTGGTTTGGCCAACAACACCCACAAGATGATTTATTTAACCAGCTCGAATGGCTGCTGAAAATTTAGATTAGCAAATTGCTTCTGTAGCTAGCTATCTGTTCGCATATGATAAAGCTATGCTATTGTTAAATCTCCGGATATAATATTACATATTACATCAATTACAACATTATTTCTACTATTAATAGCTATAAAACAAAGTACTCAACATATAAAGATAATCTATGTACTTATTAACTATCATTGTCTCGATGGGTTTTTAAAGCACAATCCATTATACGATTAAGAACTCTGGTAGGGTTTGGTTTCGTTTGGTTGTATTAAGTAAAACGTCATATTAACAACATCCATGGTAATTTAAGGACGTGTCAGATATATAGGTGGAGGAAAACCGGAGTACCCGGAGAAAAACCACCACAAGTTGTTAGTATCTGCCCACTGCCCAACACGAGATTCGAGCTCACAAAAGTAGAGGCCTTATGTTAACCTGTCGAGACATTTTGACCACCACGGCACTGGTAGCATGCATAGTATTGTTTTTATTTAGAATTCCTTTTGCAAAAATGCATTGATTCTTCAATAGTGCACGTATAAGGAAATAAAAGAATCAAGACAAAGGTAACATCATGCCCATAGTTTCAAGTACATGTTTTGAGTTTAGATAATTGTTAAAGACAATTCTTTAGAGAGCAAGTCTTTGTGTGAATGAAATTTGGTTGATTATCCGATAAGGAAATAAAACAAGCAGAAACAAAATGTTGCAAAGTAGTATTATAACAATAAATTAATAATATGAAATCCAATGTTTCCTTGTATGACAATCCTCTATTTCATTTGCAGATACAAGAACATATGGAGCGCCATCTACAACTACAGAAATATCTACAAGTACATCTGCAACGCCATATAAAACAACTTTAGAAGCATCGTCAAGTACATCTGCGGCGCCATCTACAACTACAGCAACAAGTACATCTGCAGCGCCATCTACAACTACAGAAACAGCTACAAGTTCATCTGCAGCGCCATCTACAACTACAGAAACGGCTACAAGTACATCTGCAGCGCCATCTACAACTACAGAAACGGCTACTAGTACATCTGTAGCGCCATCTACAACTACAGAAACGGCTACTAGTACATCTGTAGCGCTATCTACAACTACAGAAACGGCTACAAGTACATCCGTAGCGCCATCTACAACTACAGAAACGGCTACTAGTACATCTGTAGCGCCATCTACAACTACAGAAACGGCTACAAGTACATCCGTAGCGCCATCTACAACTACAGAAACGGCTACAAGTACATCTGGAGCACTATCTACAGCAACTATAGAAACATCGACGACAAGTATGTTTTCCTCAAATGTTTACAAAATTAGTTAAGAATTTTTGCCGTCCTTACATGACTATAGCTGTTAATAGGACGTTAATAAATCAAACAAACTAATAACTTTTAACGGATACTTCAAACTTTCTTTGCCTGATCATAAAAGGCGACCGATTTTAGTGTCGCAGTGTCTTTATAATGGGTTTTTTTGGCACCACTTCAGTGGTATGTTTTGATCAGTTTATTTTTGTTGTCCGCAAATATATTGAACCTTTTTCTAGTATCTTCCCACGATTGTTAAAAGTATGCGTTAATACCAAATTTACCAAAAAACCAATTGAAAGATTTATATCTTTCGGAGAAATATTTCAGATTCAACATAAGTAAAGCAAAAGGCTTATAAATAATTTGTCTATTTTTTTGTTAGATTAATTAACTTCCAATTAACAGCCATGGTCATTTCAGATTCAACATAAGTAAAGCAAAAGGCTTATAAATAATTTGTCTATTACTTTTACTGAAATTTCAAAATTTATAACCGGTATGTTTTCGGAGAACGAAAATTGCTAGTTTTTGTTGTTTTTTTGTTTGTTAGATTAATTAACTTCCAATTAACAGCCATGGTCATGTAAGGATGACCTCTCATGTATGCAGTGTGTTGCGTGTATGAAGTGTTAGGGTCGTGTTTTGGGAGACTGCGGTATATTCGTGTTGTGTCTTCTTGTATAGTGCACTTTTAAAGCATTTTTTTAAAAATATGATTATAAAAATATCTATTGATTAACTTTCTCGTCACGCATCTAGCTTCCTGTGTTCAGCCGTATCTTTACAATGGTGGGTTTGGCTCCTGCCTGTACACTAGTACGCATGAGGATAACTGGCAGAATGCCAAACAATACTGCGAGAATATGTCGGCTATATTAGTGGTGGCTGCAACGGCAACACAACAACTGGCATTGGGAACGTTGATTGGACCACTGGTTGGTGGTAAGAGATCTCTCATGGATTTTTTTACCTCAAAGGTGGTAAGGTATTGTAAAATATTTACAGTTTGCACTGACATGGACTCAATAACCATGCTTTCTATTATTATCATTATCGGTGTATAATGTTAGAATGACTCGATTCCAATCAGCTGTTCAATCTAATTCGTTGACGATGACGGGAGAGAAAAAATATGGGTATTTTAATAAAAAATATGCAACTGCCGCGGGAAAAATAATATTGGTTTACTTGAAAAACTGTAAATATAAGGAATAGATGTTTATTTTGTTGAGGTTATGAGGGTATAATGATAATGGAGCCCGTGTAAATTTTATGTATCCCGGCTTCGCCGGGGTTACATAACTTACACGTGCTCCATTATCATTATACCCTCATATTCTCAACAAAATAAACATCTTTTCCCTAATTAAATGTTCGGATATCACTACCTGTTTTTGTTTTTGTTTTCCTTTCCTTAGGAGGTCATGAGGGTATAATGATAATGGAGCCCGTGTAAATTTTATGTAACCCGGCTTCTCATATTCTCAACAAAATAAACATCTATTCCCTAATTAAATGTTCGGATATCATTACCTGTTTTTTTTTTTTTTTTTTTTTTTTTTTTTTTTTTTTTTTTTTTTGGGGGGGGGTGGTGTTATTTTTTGTTTGTTGTTTTATTTTCTTCTTAACCTTCATTTCTAAGAGAACACTCCTTTGATAATTCTATTATACATATAAAATATATTATTGTATAAGAATAATCTCTTATAATACTCCTTACCCAGTTTCAGAAACTTGCTTAAATAATTATGCATAAATAATATATTCGCGTAAATATGCAATATGGACATCCAAAATAATATCAGTAAGGTAATTTCTGTAGAAAGTAATGGTTACAAGGTTTAATTTCTTTACGTCACATTTGAAAAACACAATGAATGGTTTTTTGTTTACATTGGAATTTTGGTTTTAGAGTTCTGGGTTGGTGCATCATGGGATAGCGATGTCGGTGGATTTGCGTGGTTATCAGGATTGCCTCTAAAACAAGAAACAGTGTCCAGTAAGGAAGGGTGTATGAAAATTAACGACGGTGGCGTGCTATCGAATGGCGATTGTGGAAAAACACTTAAGATAATATGCGAGGCAACAGCTGATGATAAACGATAAATATTACATATTATACTAAATAATAATATGAAATATTAGCATATTCATTTTTTGCTTTAAAATAATGTTTTAAATGACACTAAAATGTTGTTTCGCACAGGATCCTTGTTTTTAGCCTTTCGTCCGTGTTTTCAATGGTGATGACATGGTTTTACCACATCAGAGACTGGCAATACCGATGTACTACAAAGTTATTTACTTTGTAAACCCCAGAGGTTTGGAGGCTTTTTACTTCATGGAACAAATATGTTTTACATGTATTTTCCAGGGTGTTTTTTACTTCGTAAACCCCAGTGGTTTTGCGGTTTTGTACCCTTTGTAAACCCCAGTGGTGTGGCGGTTTTGTAGCCTTTGTAAACCCAAGTGGAATGGTGGTTTTGTACCTTTTGTCAACCCCAGTGGTGTGGCGGTTTTGTACCTTTTGTAAACGCCAATGGTTTGGCGGTTTTGTACTCTATGTAAACCCCACATTTTCATTTTGGTGTATTATTTCATGAAACAAATATTGTTTTATATGTATTTCACGTTTAAAGTTTATCATGTATTATATTGGAATATCATTCGCTGTCGATTTAATAAATACTCTGTCACCCTTCGAGAGGATGGCCTTATTCATTCAATATGGTTGTTGAGTTGTTACTTGTTAGTGTATAGATACATTAATGTTTATATATCATCCTCCCTTATAACGCTTTGAATGAGATATAAATATTAGTTACCAATTATTTTATTGATAATAATGAAGTGATATAGTTATTCAGAACAAAACATATGTATGAGTAAACTTAACATTCTTGTACATTTCCTTTACGCTATTGCATGCATAATAATATTTAAACAACGGTGTGAGTGGCGTATATACCAACTCTAGGAAGATCAAATCTCCCCTACAGCACTGGTTCTTGTGAAAACAATTATCTACATAACGGAAGACTAATGTCTTTTTAAGTAAGATATCATATAGACTGTTAACTGTTTTGGTCCATGATGATGGCGACGTTGGTAAGTAATGATGATGATAATGATGATACAGTATGATGATGATGCTGGGATGATGAGGATGTTGGTGATGATAATGCTGCGGCTGCTGCTGCTACTACTACTGCTGCTGTTAATGATGATGATGCTGATGATATGATGATGAGATGATGATGATGATGATGATGATGATGATGATGATGATGATGATGATGATGATGATGATGATGATGATGATCAAAAGTATATTATGATGATGATGATGATGATGATGATGATGATGATGATGATGATGATGATGATGATGATGATGATGCTGATGATCAAAAGTATATTATGATGATGATGATGATGATGATGATGATGATGATATGATGATGATGATGATGATGATGGTGATGATGATGATGATGATGATGATGATGATGATGATGATGATGATGATGATGATGATGATGATAATGATTATAATGATGATAATGATGATAATGATAATGATGATGATGATGATGATGATGATGATGATGATGATGATGATCAATGATATGATGATGATGATGATGATGATGATGATGATGATGATGATGATGATGATAATGATAATGATTATAATGATGATGATGATGATGATGATGATGATGATGATGATGATGATGGTCAAAAGTACCTTATCAGGAGATAATAGGGTAATTTTATCCACCAATTAGATAAATGTGGTTTGCTACATTTTATTCGTGTCCGTATCCTCGTGTATACATGCACATAATACATTGTACATAGACTTAAGTGTTTAATCACATCACGCCACATCTCAAGTGTTCCGTGGTTGGACCTACCATCATGTAATTTACAATCATGTTAACAACAACATTTCACAATATGCCATTTATATATATTATTTAATCCAGTCACAGATTTTGTTTGGTGAAAATAACCAGACAATTGCCTTAGTGACGATCATAGTATGTGTAATGAATCTGTTTTAAGTGTCATAAAACCATAATTGAAAGCCTGGCATGGGAATATTGTCTACTGTTTCTTAGGTTAGTACTCTGTATTAAAACTAAGGCAGGCAGCCATCTTCTAGTGTATAAACTATTGACAATGTATAGTCGGCTGTGTCTCATTGTGATGACAAATTCGCACACTATTACGTTTTACAAATGTGGTCCTCTGTGGAGGGATACATCTAGAATTGACCTCCATAGATAGAGTTAAAATAAATCGTTCCAAATATTCTATTATACTTAACAAAATCAACACCATCAAATTATCTAAATGACGTAACCAATACAGCTATTTGTCAACACCGATGCTAAATCCATCAGACTGCCCTCATTGATATCAACTCTATGTCCTCACTCCACAATATAAGCCAAAATCATTCAAAATGGCTGCACGACACATTTTAAAGATTTATTTATTGCTTGAGGCATCTTAAAAAGCAACATCATTGCCATTGTTGGTTGATGTTGCAGAAGACGTCCACTTCCGTTAACGTGCGGTGCTTCCAGGATATATCTTCATTATTGATTATAATAGGATATATTAATTAAGGGAAATCTCTGAGGTGACGTCCTTCTGATTCCAGTGAAACTAACTTGTTCAATGTCTTATGATAAATAGACCATTCTAAACGAAGGTGGGGTATAATAATCGGTGACACTGCATATAACGCAAGTAAAATGTTGTGACTTGATAATATACATATAGTATTGTCAACATATATAGGGGATAGCTCTTCTCTTTAATAACATATAACAAGCGCAATTGATCTTAAAGTTTAAATAAGTTTATTCATTTCAATAAATAACTCAATAAATACATACTGTATTATCATTTAACTCAATTGATTGAAACATCACAGTAAAACATTAGAGGTAGATAACAACCATACTATCATTTTTTTTTTTTTTTTTTTCTTTTTTGAGAACCTTACAAGTATATGCCATTATCCATATCACAAATTGAACATTTGTTGTTTTACATAATGAAGAAACATACATTATCACACACGCATCTAAATATAATTAGAATTTGACACAACCTGTTATAAGCACGGAAGTCACATGTTCAATATCTCGTTACAAAATCGTTACCCGTATCACCGAAGTGTGAGATAGTTTTTAACATGTACCGAATGAGTTGGAGGACACAGCATACACTTTGTCAGTATCTACATCCACCGGCTCACCTTTATACATCATCACAAGGGGAATTCCTGGTTTCATCATTTTATTCATAGCAGCGAACTCTGTAGCTGAAGAATTTTCAAATGGACTTGAAAACCCAACCTTTTCTCCCGCGGGAACTTCACTTGCCAATTGCCGAAATAATCCTTTGGCCACACTTTTATCATCTGCATATAGAGGCGCTATTTGGTTGTACGAGTCCTGAGACCGTAACACACCATACCCACACACCTTTCCATCACGCATGGCTACATAGGTCCTAGACTTCTCGTGTTCTATCCAATTCTTTATGTACTCCTCTCTGGGCAGTTTGTGGATGCCTGTATCATACTGAAGAAGATCCGATACCCTGACCTGGGACATGGGTACCACAGTGAAATCCTCCTTTACCTTATTCCTACATGTCCGTGGATCTATGTGTCCGTAGTTGTACCACGTCATGTATGCTTTGTTCGGTTTGACGCCATGTTCCTCTTTAATTTTTTCCTCATAATATGGCCAGACGAACGTTCCTAGGTTACTGTTACCGACGGCCTGGTTCACTTTTCCGTATAGCTGCAATCCGACATTGGAATTTCTGTATTCCTTTTTCACCATCCACAATCCCATCGTAGCCATGTCTTTGGCGTGGGAGAGGTAACCGTGGGATCCTAAAATATATTGAATGATACTTTAATTCAATTATGTGGTGGATTGTAATATTCATCTAAAATGTTCGTCATTTTCGGATCGATTAAATGAAGACACATTTAAAGAAAACAAATTCAGTAACTAATTTTGAATAGTAAAATATATTCATGTTGATATGTGTATGTACGTATTTTTGTAACGTGTGTACAAGATCAAAATTTTATGAAAGGTCTAACTATAGAGATATTATATTTCAAAGCCCCCTATGCCTACATTTTGGATAATACTTAATTTTTTTAATAAAAATTATACTTTTGAAAATTAAAAAATAAAATAAAAAAAAGCAAAAAAGAAAACAAAAACCATTTAATTACCTATGATTTCTCCGTCATCTTTCTCCGCCACGAAGAATCCTTTAGGATCTGTTTTAAATGCACATTCCGTATACGCCTTCTCCATCACCCACTTCTCACCGTCCAGAATCTGGTTGACAGCTGGTAAATCTTTGTTCTCCATTTGTCGTATTTTGTAGGAGATTGGTCTTTCATTTCTTAGGCTGGAAATAGGAAATAGACAATACAATCACCTAAAAACATAGTGTTTTTTTGGATAGCGATACCGAAGTGTTGGATTCGATCATTTATATATCATGTTTTTAAAATTAATTACCTTTGTGTAAGGTTTCCCCTAGTTATAGCTGATGCAGATCTCTGAATTTGTCTGGCTAGCGTACTGAACATATTTGCGATATACTAAGTGGTACAGATACTGTGCTGCATATGATCTTCTGGTCGTAATGTGATGCAGACCAGTGTGTATCGACACTTATATAGCCTATTAGGCGGATGTTTTTATTGGTATCAATGGGGAATCTAAAAGCCGAATTTCCCGTCGTCATCATCGGGGATTTAGTATTCCTACAACTTCCACCAAAAAAGCGTCATCATTATATCATTCACAATTATTTGATTTAGCGTCGGAAGAACCCTACGTAGGTAGTAGTTTATATTTCTATATTCAAGCGTTACTTCCTAGTAACAATGATACTAAGATAACATAAGTATAAAGTATACTGTGATATAATGTAGCATTTGATTTGATATTTAATGTTAAAGCCATACCCCTCCGAAATGGTATTCAATACATCATGAACACTTATTAATGATTCATGAACTTTCAAGAATATTAGCAAATTATGGTTCATGATAAAAAGTTCATGAATATTCATCAAATGACTTTCATGAACTCTTCTTGAAGTTTTACGAATCCATGAAACATTCATGACTGTTCGTGATCAATGTGTCAAAAATTATCCATGAAGGTTTATGCATGACTTATATTCATTAAAATTCTTTAAAAAATGAATGAAAATGTTTCATTCATTTTTAAGAATTTAAATAAATATCAGTTATGCATAAAGCTTTATGAATGGTTCTTGACATGCTACTTCATTCATTTTGATGAATTTTAATGAATATCCACTTAAGTCACATGCCTTGTCACATGACCACATGAGTCACAAGACTTCTATATACATTTTCCAAAATGTCACAATCCAAAATGGCTGCTGTATCTCCTGGCATGTGGAAGGGGAAACATTATTCATCTTAAGATGGAAGTTTTGGCACATTAGTGAATGGATTATTCCATTCCTGGATTTCTTTAAGCACAGATGAACACTTTTCAGTAAGGTTTGATTTATCTGCAGTTCTTTTTAACATGAAATTGTTGCACGCTGATATTGCTATAGTAATTATGCATAGATATTGGTACGTTTTTGTCATATGCTAATCTGCTTCGAATGTATTATGAAATTGATTGCTGCGTATCACTGAAAACAGATTTTGCCAGCACTTATCTGTGGCAGTATGAACATATAATGAACCCAGAAAACTTTTGGTGATTTCATGTTAAACTCCTCTGATGTTATATATTATTATATATAATACATATTGTCATAAGAATTTGTTTCATCAAATATTGAACTGATTCCAATAAAATTGTCATTGGTTTAATAGAAAATTTCAATTCTGAACCCTCAGTAGATATGAAATTTAGATCCCGCTGACTCCAACTTGCATTCATTAAACTTCATGAACACGACTCAAGTTCATGAATATTCATAGATTGTTTCAGTCCATGAATATTCATGAATTGTTTGTGAATACTGCTGCGACTTGTAGTTCATGAATAACTCATGAATTGTCATGAAAAACATTCATGATAATTTATGATGGTTTTAAGTTCATAAATATTTCTAAAATAATCATGAACATTTTATGAATTTTCATGTACAATTTATTTATGAAAGAATTTATGAACGTTAATGAAAATTTTTTCCTAAATTATGCATGACGTTTTAAGTTCATGAATTGCATGAAAATATTCATGAATAATTGAAGAATATTCATGAATAATTCATGAATTATTCAACAGTATTTCTAGGTAATTGTGTACAAAATAAAGTAAAACATAGGCTTTCTGCAGAATTTACAACATTTTGTGATCCCGAACGAAAAACACCTCTATCCTTCATATCCTCATGAATATTAAAGAGTATTTTTCTCTCATACCTACGCATTTTCGTTTTACAATTTGACAGTAACAAAAACCCATCTTTTTAAAAAAATATTGTAGGAAGACGACTGCATATTAATTATCTATATTTGAATATTACATGATATTAAACGGAAGTCCTGCTGTTGGCATCATTCATAGTAAAACCTGCCTGTTCTTGATCTTAACGAGAAAACAGTAATTTTCTTGACGCAGTGACGTCACGAGGTAGTCTTGAATAAATAGCCATGTCATGCAACCTCATTCGACATAAGGTATTACAAGGTATATAGTAGTAGGTATAAGATAATTAGACATTATTACTTGACCATTTTGATTACCCAAGGCTGATATAAGGACCATATATTGGTAATTTGATATCTTATAGAACATATGCTTTTGTCTGAAATTAATGTAGGTCCATAGTTTTGAAAACCGCGCCAATTTATTTGACGCTATACCGGAAGCTGCCGAGGTTGTTTTGAATTCCAGAATTGTCTCCAAGACTCTAAGACATTCCACTTGGATATTTTTTCGATAGGCGAAAATTGTCTACATATATTATTTTTTGTTTAAAATCATGAATATATCAAATTAAATCAATGAAGTGAAAATTAGATGATATCTCTGAGGTTTTTTGAGGTCACTGCCGTACGGATTTCCTTAAAACACAAAATTTGGAGAAAATCATAATCCCAAAAGTATGGAGCTACCTTAACGATATAGTTACATCATTATTTTATTTATATTTCACATTTACTGCAAATTAATCACCGATAAACACACTATGACAATTTGCGGTTTGGAAAACCTCATTTAACTTCAATATACTATAAATACTATTATCCTGAATTTCTAAAAACTAATATTACAAGATGTAATGAAAAAAAAAAGTTGTTTTTGCCCCTGCTTCAACTAGTGATATTTTGTATACCTATATATCACTTCTGAGGTGAAGTTGATTATAACTAAGTTGATCAAAAGTGTGTACGCATCGGGCCTTACGTTAGATGTTACTGTTGATTCGTAGATTGTGTTGCCTGTAAAACTTTAAAATATGCAAAAAATGTGTATTTCACAGGGTTCGACACATGTTTCTGTCACCAAATAACCATGTTACTGTGTTCAATAGCATTAATAGCAGGTACAAGAACCGTTTAATTGATCGAATGCGACTTTACCAAGGCATACAAATCAAGTCATTACTTTTTTACATTGATGACATCAAGTGAAAACAATTCACGTAAATAGCTTTCCATCGTATGTTGTTCCGACTTAGGAGTCAACGTTTTATAAAGTATATTTACGTTAACATCTGTTTCTCTTACGAGGAACAGAAATATATCGCATCACCTCTCAAGTTTCAGATTTTTCTTTTCATGACGAATTTCACAGTTCCCTCTGTACAAAGAAACAATTTTAGCGTAAACAGACGTGAGAAGGCGTTGACTTCTAAATCAGAACGCAGAAAATATCTAACCCGATGATGATATCAATGACGTCATGATCAGAAAGGGAAACAACTCCGCTTTGCCAAACACATAATTTTTAGTTATTATTTAAAAATGTTTAGTGATGATCAGTCACTCCTGTTATATCATTATATACTTTTTCATATTAATTCTGACTTTTAGATAGGACAAATATTTCAATTTATCATACCACTACGAGAAATGAGAATGGTGGGAAAACCCGACGTTATCGTGATGTCACCATAGAGACATTTTATGTAGAAAAAGTAAACGTTTACAAACTTTGGAGAAAATCCGCTCAAAGTTTTCAAGCGATTTCTTTCATACGCCGCTGAAAAAAAAAATGAAAAAAAAATAGTCAAGCAATTAAGGTTTTTGATTACATTTTACAATTTAGTTTAACGGTTGCTAATTTGTTCGATTTTTCAAAAAAAATAAACACTAAAATATTTGTGTTTTATTAGTCAATGATGGTGCATGTACTTAGGTTAATTTGATATAAACGTTTTTCACTTATTTAGATACAAAACCGAACATATGATTTATGGCATGACCGTTTACCACTGATTACATCTTACGGAGAGCTCCGGGATCCTGAATAAATCTTAGACTTAAGTTTCGACTTAGCCAATCATAACTGATGTAACTTTTTGTAACGCCACCTTTGATTGGCGTTGTATAAACTTTAAATAATTTTGACCTTAAGACTGTTACATGATCCTGAGGCCTGATAGCAGCAATCTGGCTGACTTCTGGACCCCTAGAGTGATAAGGGGCGCGATATCAAAATCGTCAATTAATAATCTCTAGATATTGAAAAATTGTATTGTATTGAAAACGTACTCATTTTGGAACACTAAATATTTTTGGGCAATTTTGATTTTGGAGAGATGAGTTTGTACATTCTCAGTAATAGCAAGTGCAACGTTCAGAAAATGGAAATATCTAAAAAAAAAACAAACAAAAAACAAAAAACAAAAAAACTAAACGTTACAGTAAAACACACTAAAACAAACTCACAATTACCTTAAATACTTCAAACCATAAAATGTTGATTTATATGTTTGGCTTATTGGCCAGTTATGAGAGCGATGGGTTTTATGATGAAAAATATTCATCATTTATCACTTTATATGGAAAGAGTGGGAGGAAGGATGAGTTTGTGCGTGTGTATAATTTCCCGGAAGTTTGCCAAGTGCCACTTCACATCTTCCTCGGCGAAAATTGTGATTTTCTCGATCTTTTTCATTCTATAAATACACATCCAAGTACGGAAATAAAATAAGATTCTTTCATTATGTATACATGGAGGATAGGGTTATTTGAGGGTCACAAGATGTGGTAAAACCCGAGTGTTGCCACCATCACATCACTCCCAAGTGACCCCAGTCGCATCACGCTCCACAGTGACCTCAGTCGCATCGCACCCCAAGGTACGGCCCAGCGGAGGTCTTTCTTCCACGAACCTATCAGATTATGTGAAAATATGAAGCAGAACAAATGCAATCGTGATGTCATACATTATGATTTGAAAACACAAATTAAATGTTTATACTGCATGCATGCCGGTTTATAATGATGTTAGTCGATTAGCTGATTTGACATTAGACTTATCATTAGGCATAATTACTTCGTAACGGGAATTTTGTTGATTTTTTTAAATCGCACCTCAAATTGATTTTATTTTCATCAAAGAATTTCTGTTGCAATTCTGTCAAAAATATTTTATTATCTATAGTATAAAATGATGATAATTACTGAATGTAGAATGTTTTCAATCACGGAACTTTGAAGAGAAAACAAAATACAAACATTTAATTGACATGAAAGTTCTGCCTTCTACATTGTGTGCTACAACTGATTTCAATACATAAAAAAGATACAACACCATACACTTGTAGTTTCATAGGAAATACATCGTATTTTTATTATCAATAAAACAAATAACATTATTGTAAATAAAAATGTTGTTTTACATAATGAAGAAACATACATTATCACAAACGCATTTAAATATAATTAGAATTTGCCACAACCTGTTATAAGCACTGAAGTCACATGTTCAATATCTCGTTACAAAATCGTTACCCGTATCACCGAAGTGTGAGATAGTCTTTAACATGTACCGAATGAATTGGAGGACACAGCATACACTTTGTCAGTATCTACATCCACCGGCTCACCTTTATACATCATCACAAGGGGAATTCCTGGTTTCATCATTTTATTCATAGCAGCGAACTCTGTGGCTGAAGAATTTTCAAATGGACTTGAAAACCCGACCTTTTCTCCCGCGGGAACTTCACTTGCCAACTGCCGAAATAATCCTTTGGCCACACTTTTATCATCTGCATATAGAGGCGCTATTTGGTTGTACGAGTCCTGAGACCGTAACACACCATACCCACACACCTTTCCATCACGCATGGCTACATAGGTCCTAGACTTCTCGTGTTCTATCCAATTCTTTATGTACTCCTCTCTGGGCAGTTTGTGGATGTCTGTATCATACTGAAGAAGGTCTGATACCTTGGCCTGAGACACGGGTACCACAGTGAAATCCTCCTTTACCTTATTCCTACATGTCCGTGGATCTATGTGTCCGTAGTTGTACCACGTCATGTATGCTTTGTTCGGTTTGACGCCATGTTCCTCTTTAATCTTTTCCTCATAATATGGCCAGACGAACGTTCCTAAGTTACTGTTACCAACGGCCTTGTTCACTTTTCCGTACAGCTGCAATCCGACATTGGAATTTCTGTAGTCCTTTTTTACCATCCACAATCCCATCGTAGCCATGTCTTTGGCGTGGGAGAGGTAACCATGGGATCCTGTGGGTTATAACATTATTGATACTTTAGTCTTGTTATCGCGAATTCGAGTACAGATTTATTATTAAAATATGTTTGTTAAAATCAAATTCAAATCACATTGTCAATAATTAGATTATGCAAAATCCCATTCCCTGAAGGCCTTAAACCAAATGTAAAACAAGCAACTATAACTGAAATTTAAAGGTAGCAAAATAGGGTAAACAACTCACGAAGAACAAGCTAGAAAAGAACAGAATAAAAGTAAATATACCTATGATTTCTCCGTCATCTTTCTCCGCCACGAAGAATCCTTTAGGGTCTGTTTTAAATGCACATTCCGTATACGCCTTCTCCATCACCCACTTCTCACCGTCCAGAATCTGATAGACTGCTGGTAAATCTTTGTTCTGCATCTGTCGTATTTTGTAGGAGATTGGTCTTTCATTTCTTAGGCTGGAAATAGGAAAGAAAATAACAGCTGTTTTAAAAAACAGACATACTGATAAAAAAAACTATGTTAATTTAAAGAAACACATATCAGTGGCATAAGTGGCATCTATTCGATTATTGATGCTTCTGAGCTGATAAACTACATAAAGTGAACGAACCATTTTGTGAAGTTCCCCTTGGTTACGGCTGTAGTAGATCTCGTCAGTTGTCTGGCTAATGTGCTAAACATTATGTGTATTTAAATCAGAACAAATGTGTGTATAACATTGCTTGGCTCGAACTGTCGCTTATATTCATGTATGTGTGGGAAAGCCGGTCTCATCTAAAAATAGATAGGGAATCACGTTTAATGGCATGACTTAGTGTCGTACAAGCGGAAAATCCCCAATACATTGTTCAACGGGTCGTCTACATAATCCCCTATAGCAAGAGACAAGAAATGGTATATTTTAAAAAAAATCCCATAATATGCATAATGTGAATCATTTATCACAATTATTCTCGCGTGATATAATATATCACATTATGTAGGACCACACCGCGAGGTTAGTCTCGTTGAAGTATCGTATCGACCTGGATCAAAGAAGCTTAGAGTTCTTCAAATAAAGATAAAAAAAATCTGTAGTTGTCATTTGCGTATTTTTCCAAAACATTAGATTTTTATTCTTTGTAGAATTAGTTATATCCTAATATTTTTTTCTCGTTATTTTCCAATAGTATTTTAGAACTCACAGAAAGTCAATTATAAAATGTAATCTAAATATCGCTATGGATGTACAGAATGGAGTCCCATGGATCCGTAGGTATATAGGCGTACTAAGGTCAATATGTAAGTCTAGGTCCGTGTATATTCAATCATAGTGAAGTCAGACCCTACGATGCGGTATCAACCAACGTTATCACAAAGTTCCTTGGCAGGAGTGTTTTATTACACATATAAACTAGGCCTCCATACGATTTCTTCAGGCCGCACTTGAAATTTTCATTCGGAACGGCAGGAATTTAGGATTTTGGAGTTTTAGAAAACAGCTAGTCACTGAGGGAAATGTGATGTTACCTAGATTAACTACGGAATCGTGTAAACTAGTAGACATGAGCAAATGCCATTTTTAATTTCTATGAGACAATATTGGCACTTTCAATAATATTTATTTTTCCACTAAACCCCGACTGATTAAATCGACCAATATTAAATTGAGTCATTTGCAGTGAACGATAGAAAGTAAAAAAAAAAAAAACACAGTCGATTGTCAATCAGAAGGGGTTACTTCCGCTTGCTTCAAATACGATTGTTTTTCAAATTTTCTTTTGTATCTGATTTCTTCAAAGAAAAACATTTAATATCCAAATATATACAGCTGTACACTTCGTAGCAGACTTGCGCAAGTTCCTTTTTTGTCCAGGATATAAGGAAATTATATTTAATAAAAAATGAAGGATTGACTACAATCATATATAGGTTTATGTGAGACTGGTGAGCTGATTGGCAGTTTATACCATTTGTCTCGAGAACTATTGAGGTTTATACCCCTATAAACCTAAATCTAACCTCCCTTCAGTGAGATATATATATTGTAAAACTGACCGGAGAATACATATGTTTATAGGGTTGTAACAAATATTTAAGTGACACTGTCTTAGGTGATGACATTGATCAAGGTGATCAGGAATAGATTCCCCATTTAAATCTCAATGAAGTAATATATAGTGACCATTTGCTGGGTTTTTGTTTTTTTGTTCGATATTCCCCCGTCACTACGGTATTTTATCATTATATACACTAACTATCTTTGGTTATAAGAGATTCTCACGTGAATGGTAATGTAATATGAAAGTCGGTGTATCAACCTAGCATTTCAGGGAGTGGATTATTAAATAAATATGTAGTCACGAGAGTGTGCTTTTATCTATAGTATATCTAGTAATAAAAATAGGCAAAAGCTTCAAAATTGTGTCTGTATATCAGAATCGAAATCCTACTCGCATATGACAATGCCATCAACAGACAATCATATGACGTCATGTTTTGAGTATGACGTAATTTTTAACATTTTCACCATAGGTATAGATGGCTGAATGGGTTTCTTATGTGACAAAGGTGCTTTTCAATACAATGACCTTTATGTTTACGCACCATCGAAGGTATCATTTGCTTTGCATTTTTATTTACTTCTCCTGAAATCAGAGAATGTTGAGTGGAATTTAAATATTGCTATCTCCTATACTGTAAATGGAATTCACTGTCATGCTCTAGTAGATATAACTTCCGCGGTAAGTCTGTGTATATATGTCACACACCATTATATGTATTGTGTGTTTCGGCTACCTTCTTGTCAACCAGGAAGTTTAAAAGTTCACGACTGTCGATTACGTCGAACTGACAGCACAAAGGTAAGCTATGTTTTAGTAGTATTCGTTTTATAATTTAATATTTGTTTTTTTGTTTGTTTGTTTTGTTGTTGTTGTTGTTGTTGTTTTGTTTTGTTTATTGTTTTGTTTTGTTTTTTGTATTTTCAATAAGCTGTCTAGGTAAGACAGTGTCTAACTTCGTTCTTATCAACAGTTTGTATCTCAAGGTAGGAATTGTTTCTATTTATAACATACAGGGTATGATTATAGCAGAAAATAATTAGAAAAACAACCTCCTGCGATATATATTTTCAACTTTACAGCTCTTAAGTTATAAAAAAATTTTAACGACACCTACTGAACATGAAGTGAATAACGGTTATGATAAATTATTTTCCTTGCAAACATGATTTAGCTCTGGACGTTTTGCAGTGCCCGGTTAACCACACGTAATCAGGGCTCAGTTGTTCAAAATACGATTCGGCTAACACAGTTTAACGACAATTTTCAAATCAAGATAAAATAATTTCTAATTATACAAATGTTACAAAATTTTAAAAGAATCTTAAGAACTCTATTCTTTACTTACTTGCTGAGTTTAGTAAATATATAAACACAAATTCTGCAGTAAATGAGAAATGATTAATCACTAATCATATGATTAAGCTAATCATGCTTTGAACAACCGGGCCCTGGTTGTAATTAGTTTGACAAAACATCCGGGGTATTACATATGTGTAGTAGCCATGATGCAATTTCCGGTTACAAGATTGAACGACCTTCTTTTGTAGATTTTTTTTGAATATTTTTTCAATGATAAATTCAAATAGCTAAGATTTTCATTACTGCTTATCTTTATTAAAATACCAAGCCTCGTGGTTTTTTTTATCAATAGTATAAATGTGATGTGAAGCAATAAATGTACAGTATCTCCCATTTTCCAGTTTAATGTTGAAAATGAAGAAATACGCAACATATTTCAAATCATCATGTTACGGCATGTTCTATACGTAATGTAACATGCAAAGTTAGTTACGACCTTAATGTCACATTGAGCTTATATTAACTTATGCTAAGGTTACGACAAATGTACAGTATCTCCCATTTTCCAGTTTAATGTTGAAAATGAAGAAATACGCAACATATTTCAAATCATCATGTTATGGCATGTTCTATACGTAATGTAACATGCAAAGTAAGTTACGACCTTAATGTCACATTGAGCTTATATTAACTTATGTTAAGGTTAGGACAAAATCGTAACTTAAGAAGCTTAGTAAAACATGCACAAGTTTGTTTCCTGTTCGATGCTTTGTAATTGTATTGGGGTTTTCCTAGTCACCAGCTATCACTCAAAACCAATTTGAATCAATAAAAAGGGTTAAAAACTATATTACAAAATAGTCACAAACTTGTTTATTTTGTGAGGAAATGATTTACGATTTATGTTGTATTTATAAATAACTTATGGGTTTGTTTTTTTAACTGATAGCGCATCGATATCGATTTAAAACCTTTTGCAAAATGTTTGATAAATTTAATGATATCTAGTTCGTTAAGATTTGTTTAAAGATACTACTCAAAAAATCACTTTTGCTCGTTTTAACAATTACATGGGTAATAATTGGGATTAAAAATTAAACGAGATATTGTGAAATTTGATTTTAAATCACATATATTCCGTTTGTAGGTCCGATCTGTCTATAACTTGACTTAAATACTATGGCGCAGTTTGAACTGATCTTCGGTGAGTATACATGTATTAAATTATGTAATGATCAACTTGATTATTATTTGTTTTCTTTTGATGTTGTAGAAATGTGATAGAAAATTCTAAATAAACTGCTTCTAATGATGAGAGTACACTCATATCCAATTCAGTGATTTTCTGTAAAATTACTGCGTCACTGTTTCAGCCAATTGGAGGCAGCGTTATTGTTTACGGCATAAGATATCAAAATTGTTAAGCCAGTGAAAATACTCGTTACAAGCAATATAACTCCTATTGTGTTTTGCCCATGTCAAATTGTGGTATTGATATATTCATAAAATATAATTAGGTAAACACATATAATATTAACAGATAAAATATGTTTTTATCCCAACGGCAGCGCAATGAATCTCCAACATATGCAGTGAGGTATACTAAACACCCTAGTTTGACACATTTACAATGCTTATTATATAATGTTTAGATAGCAAGTATTTTCTGTATACTGCCTCAAATAGTACAAGAATATATAAACATTTAGTAATCACTATACAATTAAATAATTATTTTTCCTTTGTTTCTGGCTTTCTGATTGTCCTATTTAATTTTTTTTGTATTCCACGATGATAAAAAAAATCTGGGAATGGCGCGGAAACCCGACGTTATCGTGACGTCACAATAGAAACATTGACGTTGCGTATTGATTTGGAAAAAAATAATCCCTTGGAAGAAATCAATAGAATCGTACATGTACATGTATTTTATTTTATAAAGTAGTCTGGAAAATTAATTAGAAGCATTGAAGTCACTATTTTTTAATTTCATCTGGGTATGAAAACAATTTTGTTTGCAATCTATTTGAATCCGCGTAGCATTGAAGTCACTATTTCTTAATTTTATCCGGATATGAAATAAATTTTGTTTGCAAACTTTTGTGAGAATCCGCTACGCGCATTCATACTGTTTGCAAACAAATTTTTTTTTCATAACCCGATGAAATTAAAAAATAGTGACTCCAATTCTTAATTGGATTCCACTTCTTCCCATCTAGAAGAGTATACAATGTACAATGTATGTACCAAATTGATTATGCTTTGATGATTACTTATTTGGAATACTATTTTTATGGTACCTGTTTGCAGGAATGATCTTCCTCGTTGGATGGCTGGGTGTACCTGCCATAACTGCACAGCCCTTTGAAGAAGGTGACGAGGATCCTGATAGCCAACCCTCATCAAAACAGTCCCATGTGATCTGGAGCCTGAGGTCCTTCTGTGTCAGTGAACCTCTCTGTACCTGCCACATTGCCAATGAAAACGATCTTGTGGCCGACTGCTCTAATTTGGATATCGAACTCGTGCCAACATTCCGTGATAATGTGACCATTATTCACCTGCAGAGGAACAGAATAACGGACTTTTCTGGAGAAGGAATACCTATGACGGTCAGGTATATTGATCTGTCGGACAACAGATTGCAATCATTCACCAGATTTCCCTTTGTAGGAATGGAACAATTAGAATATCTGGATCTACATGGTAATCACTTACAGTATACGAAAGATATCTATCCTGATAACGTTTTCAAGGGATTAACAAGTTTGAAGTATTTGAATCTAAAACTGCAGCATAACATGCTATTCACACTTTCAAATTTGCACTTTCCGGTAAGCATTTCTAAATTAGAAAAACTCGAGATGCTCCTTTTAGATGGAGTCGACTTGGTCGGATTTGTGGAGAACTTTAGGATGTTGACTAAATTACACACACTTGATTTATCTGGACAAACTGGGGTTTGTCATTTAAGAACTATACCATCCAATTTCTTTCAAAATATCTCTGATATAACTAAATTGGATGTGTCCGGTTGTAATATTCAGAAAATTGAATCTGGTACATTTCGTAATTTAAAAAATCTCCATACACTTAATATTTCATCTAACGAATGTCTCACATTTCGGATACTAGGAAACATCACCTATGACCTTCAATATACACCAGTTCGAGTGATTGATATTAGTCGCTTACATTGTACATTTGGACCAAGCACAGTGTTACACAAGGAGGATCTCGCATATCTCTTTTACACTAAAGTAACGCATATCTACATCGAAAGTAATCGGATAGCCATGCTTGAAACAGGGGCAGCTAAAACACTTCCAACAAGTCTAAAATTCGTATCTTTTTCAGACAATAATCTCTCTTTCGGACGTTATTATTTAGAATTAATGTCCGTGTTACCAAATATAGAAGTGGTCTATGCTACCCACCAGGGTCGTCCGCACAATTTAGAGACTGGCCGCAGTGATTGTAACGATTGGAGAGCTCCGCCGCCATCTTCTAAAATAACATTTAGTGGTTCCGCAGGGTTGATCGATTGCAATCGAAATCCTATCCGAAAGGTGAATCATAATAGCGGCGTTTTAGCAAAGTTTACCGTCCCTTACTCCTTAAAGGAGTTCTATTACAGCAACAATGCGATGAATTTTGAAATCGGTTCTTTAGACTTTAAGGAAAATAGCTTAGAGGTTTTAGATATCAGTAATAATCTCTTCCATTCATGGAAAGGTCCAATGAGCAATTTAAGGAAACTTCATTATGTCGACTTATCTCATAACTATTGTACTTACATATCAGAAAATTTCTTAATCGATAATTATGTCAAAACATTGTTAATTCAAAATAATCTTCTAGGATTGGTTCTTAATAAAGATAAAAATGGAAATATCTTCAGAAGTTTTACAAATTTAGAAAGGCTCGATCTATCTACAAATCACATATATGTATTACCGTCTCTTCTTCTAAAACATCAATACAAACTGCAGATTTTAAATCTGAGCAACAATGCACTTGGTGAGTTCAGTCTGGACCTGTCAGAAATGAAATACTTGCAATACCTCGACCTAACACACAATCAAATCAGATCAATAGGTCCTGACCAGCGAAAACAGATTGACGAATTAAGGAAAAATAATATAACAATTAATTTGCAAGGAAATCATATGGATTGTTCATGTGCAGAGCTAGAATTCATTAAATGGATGTCTAAAAATAGAGATATTTTCATTAATTTCTATACATACGAATGTGTGTTCCCCAATGGGACAAGTGCGTCTTTTTCAAACTTAGACGTAACCATGATCGAATTAGCGAAGTCATGTGACAGTTATATCGGGATCATTGCGGTGTTTGCATCACTAATATTATTAGTGTTATCTTTCACCATTTCCGGTATCGTATACCGATACAGATGGAAATTGCGATATTTATTTTACATGGCAAAGACACGATACAAAGGTTACGCGCCTGTTATCAATGCCGAGGACGAAGATGATTTCAAGTACGATGCGTTTATATCATATAGCTCAGACGATTTGGGTTTCGTCAAGAACGAAATACTCAGCAATTTGGAAGACGAACGAGGACTGCGGCTTTGTCTTCACCAGCGAGATTTCATTCCTGGCATGGAAATAGCACAGAATATTACAAATGCTATTAACCAGAGTAGGAAAACTGTGGTTGTGCTTTCACGAAATTATCTTAACTCTTATTGGTGTATATATGAATTTAATATGGCTCGGATGGAGAGTATATACGCGAGGGATGGAAACACGGTCCTGTTACTGATATTTTATGAGAAAATACCTGTCAGAGACTTACCGTTCATGATTTTGGATCACACAGAAAATGATTGCTTTATAGAGTACCCTGATGATGATATTCACGGCAAGGTGGTGTTCTGGGACAAACTGGCAGAGTGCATTTCACCGCGAAGAACGACATCACTGTAAAAAGTGGACCGCGTCTGCCGTGTCCCAAACAGATCATCTCGCCCGTACAAATGAGGGACCACCAACAAGATACTAGTTTTATGATAATTTTTTTTCTCCTTTGCTCCATATAAAATCAGGCATCAGTTATTGCTGTTAATAATAGGTCTGGAGCACATAATGTATAATATGAATATCATTACAGAAAGTGACTTAGAAAGGTATCCTTCGGTTTGGTACAAGCATATGTCTATTTTATTTCGACGATTGTACATAAATATTCCAAAGTACTTTTTTATCTTTGTAATAGAGATTTAAATTGTTTTGTTCATAGCTACGGTAGTTGGCTTTACATAAGTACTTACCAAAATATATATGTGAGTATGCGGATCGTTGTTTTTTAAACAATATGTACAGTATTCTGACTATTATGCATTAAACAACAAAATATATAAAAGTTTAAATTGCTGTGGTGATGTATCATTTATAACTATGCATGTTTCGCAATGGAAAAATCATGTGAAGTCTTTCATGATCAATTCCATAGCAGTTGATTATCGTTTATATTTATACACTCACAGTTTCAAGTTGTCGTTGTACCCATTCGAAACATCAATAGATTAACTGCATTTGCGAATTTTGTATTTTGTTTTTGTCTATATTTTGATAGTTTTTGTCTGAGAAACAATAGAGCGAAATCTTGAACTAACATATATTCAGAATATGTAGGTACCTCAGACACATCTTTAGGAGAAATAAAGGGTTTTTTCAAGGATGCTCTCTATATATAAATACTTAGCAAAAAATGGACAAATTAACTAGAATTCCACATTTTCACAATTTTTGGATATTTAGAATGGTTACCATCGCAGCAAGATAAGGTGCCCAACCAAGTACTAGTTGCTGTAGATAAAATATATACGTACTGTGCCTAGTGTCCTTTTTCAGCATCATTACCCGTATTGTTTAGAACTGTAATGTTACAGCCAACCCAGAACCGGACCCCAACCTTTGAGAAAGAGTAACAATCAATGAGGACTAGTACCTCGGCGGAGTATGCGAATTCTATGCCTACACTAAGAAGCAAATCAAATTTAATCATAATGTAAAACCTCTATCGTTATGATTACAGGTTTAAGTTACATTTGCCATAACTAGGCGAAACTTTTGACATGTAAATATTTTTCAGTTTAACTTTTGAAAAGCACGTGGTTTAAGGTGTCAAGCTATACAAATCATTCAAATGGAGCAATAGACATGTATGGTGCCTTATAAACATTTGCTACAACACATAATATATGTACTGTTAAATTCTTGTTTTTATATGTCTTATGTAGTTAAGGTGGAAATAAACCGGCACAAATCACTTTACAATTACTAATAACACTGCAGAAATGTGAATTGAAAATGTAGACGACAACTTGGGTCGTGGTCTGACAGTATGTAATAATGAATAATGTCACCGCACTGTAGATGTAAATATAATTAATTTCGACAGTACAGCACGTGTACGCATGCTTTAACTTGTAAAATTAAATCCAATGCATACTTAATCTTGCATTCCCAAAATGTTAATATTGTTTGTATTGAATAAAATATTTAAAGATGCTCCACCGCCTATAGAGTATAAAGGATATTCATCATTTGAACAATAATTGGTGTTAAATCGTGTATATATATGCCTTATTAAGACAAAAAATAACACAAAATAATTTGTTTCGCCTTTGGTACATGCGCAAGCAGTACTTCATTCCATATAGAATATAGTGCCATGGAATTTTTTCGGGATGCAATTAATTGTTTTTCATATTTTTAGCTTGAAGTAAAATTAGAAGCTCAAACTTTTCAATGGTGGTAATGGTGTAAAGTAAGTAACTTTTGTAACTGAAGAAAAATGCTATTTTGTCTGGTTCTGTTTTTGATAGTGAAAAAATATACCATTTGTCAGCGGTGGAGCATCTTTAAAGCTCTTTTTAATTCGCGAGTACAAAAATTACGGCGCAAATAACTTCAAAATATAAAATCTATCAAAAATGAAATATAATTAAACATCTCAAAGTTATTTCACGGTGTTAGTAAGATTTTGTATTGGGCATGTGGTATATATAATATGGCATGTGGTATATTTAATATGGCATGTGGTATATATAATATGGCATGTGGTATATATAATGTGGCATGTGCTATATATAATATGGCAAGAAAAGATGATTTAATCAACAGTTGTAGGGCTCCTGAAAGTCGGTCATGATAAATGTGTCATAAATCATCATATATTGTCGGACTGTTCATGTAAATACATTTGTAGTTCCCTTCCAAAAATACAGGTACAAGAAATTTGTTTTTGTTTTGCATCTGAATATTATGTCAAAGAGAGTATTTTAACTTATTATGTGCATATACAAGGGAGGCAACTCAATTTGCTCTATATACAAACTACAACAACAGTGCAAATAATATTCTACACAGTTTATAACATTTTGGGACTTCAAAGAAGTTAGTTTTATAAAGCAGATGGTCATTGTAAAGAGGTGATCGATTAGACAGGTTCTACCATATCTGGTGTTGAACAAGGTTTTACATTGTACAAAATATGTTTTGTGTGTATCCTCAAACTAAGTATAGTTTACATGTATATTAACATATAAAGTCTTGATAATGTTTCAAAACATACAACAATGTGATAATCGATTAAGTAACAATTTCATGTCGACGTTTTCGAAAAAAAAGATACTTCAAAGATAAAAATAATCGGTGCCAAATATCTGATTTTTTTCATATAATTATGTATATGTAATGTTACAAATGAAAAAATAAATAAAACAAATATGCGCTTTCGTTGCTTTTTATGAGATGTATTTAATGTTAAGAATATTAATCGACATATCCGGGATTCCCGGATGCGCTATATTTAGACGATCAGTTGTTTATAAACTGATTTCACCTACGCATGTAAATATTCTAGATCAATCCTCGGACATGTATTACTGTCTGACAGCATGCGTCATCAAACCACTTATGAATCTATTTATTGACGTGCCTCTCTAGCGAAAATCCCCCCTCTCTCTCTCTATGTATAGGTCATGGACCTGGTTACCATGTACACAAACAAATATATGATTAATCATTTTTCAAAAAAAGGCCAAATTATTTTTCAAATTACCGGGAGTTGTCTGTAGGTGTTCATGATAACCAGCCAGCGACATATACTGAAATTAATCATCTGCCACCGACAGTTTGATACACTTCGTACTCTCATCAAAATTAATTAAACTTATTACATATATTTATTAAAAAACAATAATCGCATCCTCACAATTGAATATTATTAAAAATATTATTTTACTCAAACATACAAATAAGCTGTGCATTGTTATAATAAAACATAAAAAACATTTGAAATAAAAGCTTCTGTTTATTAACCTGAAAACGACATCATTTGATGACTTATAAAATTATTTTCCATATGTATGAATTTTATAACCTTTTCCAGTGAATATTTTATACTTGATAAACCAGTTATGGTGACTATTCAAAGTATATAATAAATACGTGACAGTCAATTCACAGACCTTTCGTTTATTAGTATACCAATGATACAACAGAACACCTGAATGCATGATATTATTTGGACAATAAATTGGCTTATGTAAACAGGCACTTTATTTTTCAAGTCCACTGAGTAATTAGCAATCATCATGATTGCATGATGCTCTTTTTAAATTTTTTGTTTTTCATTTTGCGTTCAGTTTTTTTTAATAAAATTAAATACGTATTTATTATTCCCCAATAAAAATTACTTTTGTGGCAATCAAATTCCGAAAAAGTAGGGATAACATTGGTGAACATTTCTTATCTAGTGCCAGCGTTATTCCATGGCCAGCGTTCAAAATATGTGCTATATAAATCGGTAAGATATTTCTCTAGTAGGTCAAGCGTAAGGAAACGTTAAAGGAAGATCTGGGGATAATAATTTGAGTCATCATTTGGGATTTATCAAACCTGGGCCGTGATGTGATCATCGCCATCACACCATCGCAGCTATTTATAGAAGGTATCTCCTCTGCTGAAAACAACGGAAATCCCCTGTCTAAATGTAGAATAAACACGTTGGTACCATTTAAGAGCTTTAAACTGTTGATAATATGTTACAAATAATGCGATTTCATTATCTACCAAATACATGTATAAACAGCACGCGTTATTTGGAAATAAAGGAGTTCATATCGGTATTCCGTTTAATTGAATCAAACGCGACTCATGTTAGGTGACAAAATGGATTTCGATTCATATGCCAGTCAATGTTATATAAACATAAACAATCTACTATATATATATATCTAAACATACATAACTTCTAATAGATACTTTTGTTTTATAAGCAATGCGTTTTTCAGAATTCTTCTCCACCGTCGACAGAGTATAGATGATACTCGTCAATTTAACTATAACTGATATTTAATCGTGTATGTATTTCCTATATACACAAAATAATTATAAAATCATTTGTTTTGATTTTGTACATGCAGTATCAGTTCTTCATTCCATAGTTCCACGGTTTTGTTTTCGGGATGCAATTAATTATTTTTAATATCTTTATCTTTAAGAAAAATTACAAGCTCAAATTCTAAATGGCGGTTATGATGTAAAGTAAGTAACTTTTGTAAATGAAGCAAAATACTTTAATTTTTTTTAAACATTTCCACAACAGTATTATGGTGTTTTACTTAAAGACAATTTTAGTTCACGTATGTTGATTTTTAAATTAGTTTTACAATGGTTGTATTTATTTTCTCTATGTTTTCACTTGTTTACTGACAAGCCTACATAGTGTATATTTAATACATACTGTTTGTAGGTTCAACAAAACTCCACAGTGCAATATCATAATTGATAATTTTCAAGGATTTATATCATTATAATTTCGTTTGGTTATGTTTGCCAGCGAAAATGAGTATGAGTAAGATTAAAAAAATAGGTCAAAAACATCACAACACTGCATGAGTAATGAAAATATATTTAGATATGGAAAACACCTAATATATAAGATTATGTTTTGGTGACTAATGCTTAGAGCTAAACTGGTTGCTATACGTGCCGTATTAGATTAAATTTCGCACGTTGTACAGCGTATTTTAATGCAAATTATATAAACTGTTATATGCGCACACACATTCTAGTTACCACTCCCAGTTCGCTATTTAACTGTACTTTGTGGAAAGAGTTTATATAGGCTTTGCCTGCTGCCCATTCCAAAATTGAATCTTTTCGATTTAATAAAATCTTTCAAAATTGTGCAGACCAGTCTAATGACTGTTATCAGACGACAGGATGGTGTCAATATAGATATGTCAAACTAAGTAAGTCATTTTCGTTTTAGTCATTTAGGCATGAATATGTTTTACATTGAGATTGAAAACTCCTTCTTTATCTTCACTGAGGTCAGCGGGTCCTACAGATTATAAGTAATCTCCCTTGGCTAACTTTTAAGGGTATTAGTTAAGCATATTATTTTTGCATACTTTTAAGATGAAACATTATTTTTAGTAAGGTATATCATGGTTTTATCATATCGTCTTTCAGATGAAACTACTTAATTATATATGACTTTTGAAAAGATTCAAGTAGACAATTTTACTTTTTTAATTGATATCAACATTACATATGATATTGGTTTTGTACCTTCGCTTGAGTGTATTCGTGTTTTGAGAGCCGTTGGCCCACTTCTAAGTGTGTAAATGGACTCATACTCTATTTTTGTAAACGTGAGTTACAACGATGTTTATCTAGGTCATCCTCAATTTAGTGGAATGTAAAGAAGAAGGCCACTCCATTTTAAACTAGTACAAAAACTCCGTAGCTGTGTAATAGAATCCGGATAAAGACTGAAAAGCGATACTTATGTAAAACCGTGAGTCGTTTCCACAAACACTGATTTTTTTAGGTGATATAATACCATGTGTCTGAGTACATGTAAACTAACGAATTTGTCACAGATTTAGTACAAGGCGTATTTTTTTTATTAAGTCATATTTCCTTTCTCGACGGTAAAATTAATATAATAATAATAAAATAAAATGGTTTTGATAGACGTTTGCTCGATTGTAATTGTCATACCGCCGACCGGTATTATTTTTTTATCACATAATCGTCGTGATAACTAGTGACTTCGTCTATGTAATATGTTTCATATGTCACTAGTGTAAATAACCTGGAACCTGAAAATTAATTGTAATGTGACATTAGTACAGTACACAATGATTCATCAAATTTCGAGGATGTCGGGATAAAACGGCGGCCCCGATGGATTTATGTAAATTATTTTGAGATACCTCAAAATGTAGATTGTAGTTATGTAACAATCATATCATTTTTGTTCATTTCATATGAGACTTAATGAAATTCTTCTGGATTTTTTTTTTTTTTTTTTTTTTTTTTTTTTTGCTTACCATGGCTTTAGCAATAACCAATAACTTCTTGGACACGTTTCGTAAACTTTTAGATCCTATATATATGCCTCATTGATCAACAAACATTTCCTTCTATCGTAGTGTTTGATGATTTGAAATGATGCAAACAGAACATATTCCTTTGTTCTTCGAAAAAAAGTTAATTATTTTCTATTAGATATTCCGTTTTTTAATATTACAGAGTTACCTCCCTTGGGGAAGGTATCCATTGTGATGTCAGTATTTTGGGGGACGTAAATCACGTCGGTTTTTTAAACATATGACCTTACGCTCGCACACACATGACGCCACAATCATTAACTACTCGCAAAGACAGACAAATATGTTATGTGGAAATACGAGATATCTCGTTCAGCTTTATTTTACTAACGGTAATTTCATATTATATCACAAAGAAAACAATCAGACAAATACATTTCAAATATGTTATTAAAAGTCATAAATTCTACAACATATCGATAAAGAATTAATTACATTATGTAAATGACAAGAAATGATTTCGTAATAATGCGGAAATATTGAATGACAGGCGATGCAATATAACTTATTAAACTTATACATGTAATAAATAAATATTGCTTATATATTATATCAAAACACATCAGTATTATGTATTAGGTCGCTCAAACTAGGTGTATTGTTAACTTGCATTATAGATAATTGTATAAGTAAAGGGGAGGAGGTCAGGCAGAGCGTATTTGCATAGCATTAAATTACGTGTAAAGGAGTTACTATAATATCTAGGTCAAGGTGATATGGATCAACCAAGGATTTAACCCACCAGAGACACATATTTATATTTAGAGTTCAAAAGTAAGAGTAAGAATTTCCATAATAGTTTGCTTTCTGTATAAATACAGACGTACCCAATACAAACAGTTATAGTCGTATGAATGCACACTCAGCCAGCTTAAATATGCCGGTTTTATCCAAGCTTCGGAACCTAATTAGGACGAGTCGGTCTGTCGCTAGGTAGGTTACACCTTAAATAGCACACTATTTATTGTTTCTCTAAGTAGTGTAAATTTATTTAATTTAATTAAATAACCTTTCAGTGTCTGCGTTTAATGCTGGTAATTACTTGATTAAGTGTTACTGTTCTGACAGATAGAGTCCCTTAACCTAGGTATATCTGTAAATTAGAGTTTTTTTAGATAAGGAATACCATCATTGGACTATTGTTAATTATTATATCTTATTTGTTCGTGGAATGTCCATATTGCATAGATGCATTCTGGTCAGGTACTTTACATAAGAAAGACAAAACAGAAATCTGAAAGGATAAATACAATAGAAATAATAGTGTTTTTCTTCTATCCCTCATAAAATAGTCATTAGGGGGCATGGAGTGGCAGAGAAGGTAACATGTTCTGACGTATTACCAAAAGCCCCCCCCCCCACCATATTAACTTGGTGCGTCCTTAATTAATAGGACATAAAACTAATCAAGCTAAACATATTATATGAACAAAAAAGGATAAATTGTCTTGATAACAAAGTACATTAAAATACCAACAAAACAAGTTTCTGTCGCTTTACGTGTTCATTTCGGGATAAAATATTGAGATTGGTTTCAAGTGAGTTAAATTTTCTGCCGGAACCCCAAATCCATATCTGTGTCACATGGAAAGGTGCGTTCCAATCGACCAAAATCAACTATCATCGAATATTCAAAAACACGTTTTTTTATTGCTTATGTATGCTGGTGGTAAAACAGCCAAGTGTCATTGTCGTTTATATTCCATTACATAGATTTATTTTGTAGCAACCCCACAATAGGCCATTGTTTTACCTGATAATTATAATTTAAAACTACGATGATAAAACAGCGGCCATGCGGATATAGGAATTTTATAGTATTTTTGTTTTTGTTTATTATTACACAGAAAGAAATCTTGTAATGTTCTATAAAATATATACATAAAGTTTCTGGCCATGTAGACTTACCACCAGACCCTAAGTTGTTGATAAGACTTTCTCAGCAGATGTCTAATACTAGATTATTTCTCCCTAATTTGAAAAACAAAATAAGTAAAAAAAAAAAAAAAAAAAAAAAAAAAAAGTCAATGATAGTTTTAATATTCTTGAGACTGGTGGCCAATGTTCATTTCTAGAAACGAGGTAGGATAATACATGCTTACGACGTGGAAAGTTATACAAATCAAATAATTTCGATATCTAATTATAATGTAGTTCATTCCACCATAAAACAATACGCTATTATCATAGTCATTTGAACTTTGAACTTTCTGAAGTTTAGGAAGAGCTTTACCTTACCTAGAGACAAATGTCCGATTTCCAGGTTATCGACGTTATCCGGTACACCATTTTCCGTAAGAAGTATGGAGAACAGAGACGTAGAGGATGTATACAAACTTCTGGATAAACAAAAGTGGGTAATGGAGAAGGCGTATTTTGCAAATGCATTAAAAACTGATAAGCGTGAATTCGTGGTAGCAGAAACAGCCTCCAATAAAATTATTGGTAAGACTATATAACAGTTAACTGTTAACACTTCCTCCTGTTTTTCGTCCTTCTTCTCGTCGTCATCCTCATCTTCGTCATTCTCCTTGCCTCTCTGAAGATTTTCATAGTATCACAATGCGTAGCGTGTATGGCAATTATTTATCTATTATGGCCTGGTTGAGATAATAAGTTTTTTTTCTGGTCATGTTATTATTAAAAACTAGTAAATAAACAATATAATCTGCTTAATTATCCTCCATACAAAATTTCTATGGTATTCCAATGACGTGATATTATCTTGTCAGTGGCGTAGCGCCCGTGCATGCTTGCATGCTCAAGTATGCAAAAATAATCTGACTTACATTTTTGTACAGTCAGAAAAAAAAAACATTTGCAGGGGTGTACAATTCCACTAGCCCGACGTCCGGGGCTAGTGAATTTCAGGTCAGGGCTAGTGGCTTCACGATCATTACTAGCCCGTGGGCTAGTGAAAATTTCTGTTAAAATCCTATATTCACATTGAAATTTCAGTTGTAAATCAGCAGTTTAGCTTTTTATTGCCAATTAGAATTCTACTAGCAGTAAATGTGTCGTCAAAACTGAAGCAAACGATATCGATGCATACCACAGGTGGTTCCCAAACGTAAATAACATTCTTCATCTAGGTGCATATAAACGTTTTGTTATGTAATTGATGAAAGTTAAGCGCTTGAGTGACCCAGATGGCCATGTGTTTGCCGATGTTGCTGACAGACAGGGAACGGGAAAATCTAGATTTCTTGACTCTAGATAAGAATCAATTATGAAGTGACAGTTTTATTATCTAGCATCATTATCATTTTAGTGTTATAAATTTGAGTATATGAGGGTTGGATTCAGAAAGTACTACTGCTGTGAGATGGATAGCGAATCATTTTGAAGTGATTAAAATACACGGTAAAATGTTGTCATGTACACTTGCAGATACATAGGTATGCTTAGTTAACACAGTTGACACAAATTAACCCACTGAATGTTTTTCAAAATAACTTTAATAATGGTTTCATAATTATAGGTACAATATTTTTGCATATTTTCATCTATCTTTCGCATATTTTTATGATATATTGAAAACTTGTAAATGAAAATCAGCAGTACTAATTAATAATCATTTACAAAATATTTCATAGTAAATTGTAAAATTGATTTTGTGTAGTTCTTGGAATAAATCTATATGAAATTGGCATTATTTGATTCAAATACGAATGTATCATGCAAATGTTACTAGATAAAGGTTTTTTTCAATGCTCAGAAAATTAGGGAAAATAGGTAAGTGTTCAGTAAAACAGTAGTTTCAATTAAAGATTTTTTTACAGAATTTTCATGAACTGTACTATTTACTAAATTCATCATACCTATAAAATGAAAACAGTAGGTAATAAATACTGATTGTTCACTTTACATTTTCCTGCTAAGCTTTTAATATCAAAGTTAAACTTTATTAGATATATACGGATTATGTTTTCTTTCTACTGATAGTTTTAAAGGAAATATCTGAGTGAAATAAGAACCATAATTTTAAATCTAAAGTATTTTGCATGTGATGGCATTGTTGCCTTGTCAATATTGAATCAAGAATGTTTTTACTAAATGAATACCTGGTACCTGTGAAACAATCTGTGCGATATCTTTATTAGCAGAATGGTATTTAACACACTGTTAGACATGTACTTGTTCTGTACAGGTTTGTAAAAAATCCAGATCGAGTAAAATGCACATATAAAAACTAACAAAAAATAGGGCTAGTAGACTTCTGATCAGGGCTAGTGAAAAATTGATGCTACTAGCCCTTGGGCTAGTGCAAAATTTTCAGAATTGTACACCCCTGATTTGAATACACATAACGTTGCAGAATATAAATTACGTATAAATACATATGATATGTCCGACTGTATGCCTAACATAACTTTATGCACATTTGAAAGAGTTGAAGATTGGTCATTCTGGAAATGTATTAGAATAGTCTATATATTCCCGGTTACCAAGTTGTTAAATTTGATTACGTTTGAATCATTAGATTTCTTCACCAAAATCCCTCAAGCAAATGTGGATTTTGAATCTGGAAACACTTACGTTTACCAAAATAAACAACATTAAATGAAAAGCTAGAAATAATCTAAAGACATATAATGATATTAAAATGATAGCAAAACATCTAAAATAGCAATTGCACATGTTCTTGGCCTTAGTAACGAAAATGTGATTTTTTTTCAATTTTGGTTCACTTCCCGTCGCGTTAGAACGCGTGTTAATCAATGATTTCCGGTGTGTACTCACGAAATAGTTTACTTTTATTTTTGTCGATTATGAACAAATTGTTAATTTAGAAAATAATTTTTGTTGTTTCATTTGTTACAAATAGCACAGAATAAGTAGAAAACTTGTCATAAATACAGTGTTTAATTTTTTATTACGGTGGTTGAGGTCTGGTCCCTTCTTACGCAATTTCCGCCATTTTGACAGTGGTCTTCGTAAACAAACCAACACGTAAACTTAATTTTAAAATTGTTTAAAATATTCGCCATAAGTTTGTCATCAGTTAAAATAACACAAAATTCTCCCATTGCTTACTATTTTAATTTTTACAACCAAAATCCGTGTTTTTTGTTCGAGCGCTTGTCAGGGGAGTCTAGTATAGTACGATTATATGTATATAAAAAATACATAAATTTGAATATCCGCAGTCTGCGGAATAAAGTGAATTATTTGAATTCATTGGTAGACGATATTGATATTTTATGTGTTACGGAAACACATCTTGATGACTCTATTCCAAATTCTGACATCCGAATAGATGGTTTCTCTGAACCTTTTCGAAAGGATAGAAATATGTTTGGTGGCGGTGTCGCTATGTATATCTCAGAATCCCTTTTCGCCAAGCGAAGACTCGACCTTGAATCTGATAACACTGAATTAATATGGCTACAGTTAAAATGCAAAAATATTCTCTATCTAATTTGCAACTTATACAGACCCCCTAGTAATGATAGTACTGACCTGTGGCAGCATCTGCGATATTCGATTGATGCTGCATTTGAAGAAACTTCATATGTAATTATCACAGGCGATTTAAATGTTGATTTTTCTGTAAATGTCAGAGGTGATTTAGGTTATATTCTGACAAATTATAATTTATTAAATGTAATTACCGAGTCTACCAGGCAGTCTGCTACGTCTTCCACACTTCTTGACCCTGTTATAGTTAGTGATTTGGTTGATGTCATTTTTTCTGATGTTGTAAATATTGAGCGAGCAGTTAGTGACCATGATGCAGCATTTGTAATAATTAAAATTCCAGTAAAAGTTAACCACTTTTATAAAAGAAAGGTGTGGCAGTACGAGCATGCTAATGTTGAGGAACTAAAGACCATATTAAGCAGTATCCCGTGGTTTGATATTTTGAACAATATGCCAAATGTTAATCAAATGTGTAGTTTTTTTACTGAAACATTTCTTGATGCTATAAGTAAATGTATTCCTTGCAGAGAAATTCTGGTCAGAGATACAGACAAACCGTGGATGAATAGCCTCCTCAGACTCTATATGAGAAAAAGAGATAGACTTAAAAAAATATTTTTTAACCATAGGACAGATCGAAATAGGAGTAATTATAAGCATATGAGAAATAAAGTAAATAACATGATAAAAAGGGCAAAAGAAATTTTCTACGATAATATCGATACAGTGATAGATAATAACAATAACAATCCCAAGATATATTGGAAACTTCTTAGAAATATACTTAAAGGACAGAAGAACACAGAGATATCCCCGTTATTGGACTGTACCACTAACGAAATGATATATGATAACGACAGTAAATGTGAACTTTTAAATAATTATTTTAGCTCTGTTTCCAACTTACCGGCAAATGAATTAGATAAAGATTTACCATTATTTGATAGTCGTACTGGCTCTGTTTTATCCGAAATAAATATTGCTCCCAGTGAAATCTTAGACATCTTAGATATATTAAATGTTAAAAAAGCGTCAGGCCCTGACGGTATAAGTCATACAATGTTGAAGTTGGCCTCAAATGAAGTTTGTGTGCCTCTGTCTATTATATTTAATTTTTCCCTTTCGTCTGGTGTATATCCTGACGCATGGAAAATTGCTCATGTTATGCCTATTTTTAAATCTAATGACCCCAGCATTGTGTCTAATTACAGACCAATATCTCTTCTAAGCTGTATAGGTAAATTATTTGAGCGTGTAGTACATAAATACATCTATAATTTCATGATTGATAATGACTTAATCTATAAATACCAGGCAGGATTTTTATCCATGCATTCTACCTCACATCAGCTTATTGAAATCTACCACTCAATAATTACCTCCTTAGAAAAGTATGAACATTCCATTTTAATATTTTGTGATTTTTCGAAGGCTTTTGACAGGGTATGGCATAAGGGTCTCATACATAAGCTGAACAATTACGGTATATCAGGTCAACTTCTTCGATGGATAAGTAACTACTTGAGTAACAGAAAACAAGCGGTTTTTGTAAAACAATCATTATCTTCTTTTAAAACAATACTTGCTGGTGTTCCTCAAGGTTCTGTACTTGGACCCTTGTTTTTTCCTGATATACATAAATGATATCTGTTGTAATCTTGCTTCTCTAACTAGGCTTTTTGCAGACGATACATCACTCTCTTACTCATCCTCGAACTTACTTCTAATCGAGAACGAAGCACAATCGGACTTAAGGAAACTAGAAATTTGGTCGAAAGATTGGTTGATGAAATTCAATCCCATTAAAACAGAGGCTCTAGTCATATCTAATCGTCAGTTACCGTATAACCCGTCCCTTACTTTTGATGACACTCCCATTCATTTTACTAATAATCACAAACACCTCGGTGTTATTATAACTAACGACTGTAAGTGGAATATCCATATAGAATATATCACAAGTAAAGTAACTAAATACATAGCAACCCTACGCAAACAAAAACTAATTCTAAAAAGAAATAACTTGGAAAAACTGTATCTCACTTATATAAGACCTTTGCTTGAGTATGCGTGTGAAGTATGGGACAACTGCGGAGTAAATAATTCTTTAAAACTTGAAAATATTCAGTTAGAAGCGGCAAGGATTGTTACAGGGCTTCCAGTTTTTACTAAAACTGAGTTTTTATACCGCGAAACCGGTTGGCTGCCACTTTCTAAGAGACGTGAAGCTCGTAAACTTTCGATGTTATATTCAATAGTCCATGGTATGGCACCAAGTTTCCTCATAGATATATTGCCTGATGATGTTGGTAATTTAACCCCTTATAACTTACGAAATGCATATCAAATAAGAGAACACTACTATCGGTTACAATTATCTCAAAGTTCATTTTTTCCCTCTACTATACATCTTTGGAATGTTTTAGACCATAACATTAGAAATTCTCCTTCCATAAATTCTTTTAAACTCAATATGATGAAATCCCTGAAAACAAATTCAAACTTTAATTTTCCTTTTGCAACATATGGACCAAGAAAACTTAATATCCTCCATTGTCGTCTAAGAAACCGAGCAAGTTCCCTAAAATATGACCTTTTTAGAGCAAATCTTACCGATTCTGCATATTGTCAGTGTGGACATCCCTGTGAGGACAGCTATCACTTCTTTATTGTTTGCCCTTTGTATGCCAATCATCGAGCACTTCTCAACACTGATTTATCGTGGTACGAAGGCGCCATTAACATTGATATTCTATGCAAAGGTGATCTTAACATTTCAATCATTAATAACATGAAAATTGCAAAAGCTGTACAGCAATTCCTGGTAAGAACGGGTAGATTTGATTGATCGACTCTCTCTCTCTTCATCTATCTTTTTCTCTCTTTCTATCTCTCTCTCTTTCACACTCTCTCTCCCCCTCTCTCTTTCGCTCTCTTACTTATTTCCTATATCATTACAAGTTGTCAAGATTTTTTTTCCCATTTTTCATCGCTTGTTTTATATATTATAATGGTATCACACGAATACTAATAGTACAAATCAATTTCTTCACCCGATTAATGGGATTAATCTCTATCTTTCTCCCTCTCTCTTACTAGTTTAATGTTCTTGGTGTTTTATGTGAATTCATACTATTTTGTTCCATGTAATCACGTGACTATTCATTTATGTATGTTTATATTTTCTATATTTCAGGAGAAGTCGCATATAAGTTGGTAAAACTTAATGACTTATCCTTTTGTCATTTCATGTCAATAAAATATGTTTAAACTAAATAAAAAAAATCACCACTGTTCTAATTTTGTGTATAGTTTTGCATGGTTATCACCTAAATATCGTTACCTCCATTTAACCATTGGTATATACACTGTACGTTAAAAGTTTCCATAGAAGTAAAATAGCTACTACATTGTAACAATCTCCCGTCAGCTTCTGGGGGGGGGCTTCGCTCCTGGACCCTGAGCACCCCCAGGCTTGCAGGCCTATCCAGACCTTGCTACGTCGCTGCTTGTGGCAAATTCGTTTTACCGTTAATCGCTACAACTAGTGAACATGAAGACGAAGAAGGGGAGGCTACTCCTATGAAAATTTGCCGGGTGCTTGCTGCTTTGTCAAAACTGCAATCTTCTTAATCTCTGTACTATTTTCGCTGCAATAAGATCGTGTATTTTTTTTTATTATTATATATAATGTAAGTTAATGATTAACTTGAATAGAGCGGTTTATGATTAGAGTACACTCACAATTTTGTGTTATATCTCCATAACATAAAAAAATCTATTCAAATTAATCATTATAATTCAATTTACTAGAGACAATCTCTTCAATATTCAATACGGGACTCTTTTGACTATAAAATCATTACGCCGTCATCTCAGCCGATCAGAAGCAATGTCATAAATGGCGACGCAATTTTTTTCCTTTGTGGGCTGATAAAGTAAATTTTTAAGTCAATAAAACTGCTCGTAATAAGAAAAAATTGAATTATTTTAAGTTATTAACATCCGAAAACATATATTTTTATTACCAATTGAACGTTTCATTTGTTCGATCATTTCAGGTTGCCATGGATTTCTAGCTCATGATCCGTCCTCAGTCCATATGGGTATGTGGCTGGTGGCCGCGTCACACCGGAATAACCGTGTGGGTCATCAAATGTTTAAACAGCTTTGGCACAGGTTTCCAGAAGGTGCAAACATCAATACATTTGTCTGGCCAGATGCTGTACGTAAAATTGAGACACGGTACGATGTATCTCTACATAGGTCGTATATGACCTATTACAATTACGGCCGCGTTGATCCGGAAACTCTAACACCGTGCTCAAATGAAAATTTTAGAATTTTACCTTTATCGGATGTTGAAATGTCAGACATTATAGTGTATGACTCTGAAATCCACCAAGTCCCTCGAGGGATTTATATACGGAATTGGATCCAAAATGAAAACTCAAAGACATATATTGCTATGCGGAATAACAATGTATGTGGGTATGGAGTGCTTCGGTCACAAGGCTCGTTTAATCAGATCGCTCCGCTTTATGCTGACAATGATGCAATTGCTAAGGCCCTCCTTCGAAATCTTGTTCAACATAAGCTGGGACAGGTAATAGGATTTTCTAGTCCTCATGAAAACATTTCAGCGATACAATTCGCAGCAAATAATAAGATGCTGCAGAGAGGCGATCCCCTCGTCAATGTGTACTATAGGGGCGAAGTGAAGATAGACACACGCCGAGTTTACGCCGTATCTTCAAATTCCTTTGGTAACTGTTGACGTCACAAAATCTCAATTAAATTATTTGTTTGATAATTTTCAAATACCATCGACAGATAACTTCAAAGCGACATTTAAAGATGCTCCACCGCCGACAGAGTATAAATGATATTCATCATTTGAACAATAATTGATGTTTAATCGTGTATATAATAGTCTAATTAACACAAAAAATAATAAAACATAATTTATCTCGCCTTTGGTGCATGCGCAATCAGTACTTCATTCCATATAGAATATAGTGCTACGGAATTTTTTCGGGATGCAATTAATTGTTTTCTATATTTATAACCTGAAGTTAAATTAGAAGCTCAAACTTTTCAATGGTGGTAATGGTATAAAGTAAGTAACTTTTGTAACTGAAGAAAAATACTAAAACGTCTGTCCCTGCTTTTGATAGTGGAAAAATACCATTTGTCAGCGGTGGAGCATCTTTAAACTGTGACAATATCCATGTCATAATTATCTGACAAATGAATACTGACATAACTTTAGACAGTACTTTAACTTATTTTCAGTTTCATTTAAGCATTAAACGTTTTCCAAACAACTGAATTATTTACATTTTGTTATTTTATGATGAATTCCAAAAAGATATTGCAACATTTTATAAAAAAAAATCCAACAATTTTACCATATTATATGTAGTGATATCAGGAATTTTGATAATATGTAGTTTTACTATTCAAAACATAAAAAAATGTACACACATTTTCTGAAATTAAAATTCGATTTCTAGCCGATTTTCAATATGTATGTAATCATTATTTACTGAGATATATGTTCGATGTTATAAATATATATACACAATTCATTATAACAATAAATGACATCATTCATTTCAAGAAGCTTTTGATGTGTTTTCCCATAAATTAAGCAGGACGTTTCTGTGAAACTTAAAAAGATGATAAACAAATGCACATGTGTATGGATGATAAAGAAAGATGGTAAAAAATGCACATATGTATGGATGACAAAGGAAGAAGATTAATAAAATTGAATGAACGTGTGTATGGATAATAAAGAAAGATGGTAAACAAATGCAAAGCATCATCATTCTTTAATCCTCAAAAGTTGGGAGTACAGAGTATGGATGACAAAGGAAGAAGTTTAATAAAATTGAATGAACATGTGAATGGATGATAAAGTAAGATGATTAAAAATGCACATGTGTATGCATGATAAAAAAGATGATAAACAAATGCGCTTGTGCATGGATGGTAGAGAAAGATGATTAGCAAATCCACATGTGTATATGTGAAAGAGAAAGATGATAAACAAATGCGCATGTGTACGAATAAAGAAAGATGATAATCAAATGCACATGTGTATGAATAAAGAAAGATGATAATCAAATGCACATGTGTATGAATAAAGAAAGATGATAAACAAATGTACATATGTATCACGGTGGGGAATCACGTGGTCTGTAGTTGGTGTGTGTACACGAATCAAAATGGCGGCCGCCAGCAGTTTTGCCAGAAAAGGAGGTAAGTCACTGAAAATACCCTTTATATCGGCATTTTATAGTGACGAGCATATGCTATACATAATTCTAGACAAACCGATACCTTAGTTGTGTTGCAACGCTCTGTACTTTTCTGTAACATTCTAACCAAAGTTTTGAATCGGAGCGATTTTGCTCGTAGTAGAATTGGTAGTATACACGAACATACACTTTTCGTACGTTTTCTGTGTTTAGACGGGGCCATTCGCTGTAATTCCCTAAATATGATAGTCTACATTCAATTGCACATCTAACCTTTCTGGCAGAAAACATCATGTTCATTGTTGATTCTTTGGTTTTACGAAAGGATGAGTAAACACGTACCGTTTTGGATTGATGAGTTGACACGAACTGCTACATATGTCCGTTACTTTAACTAAGCTGTTAAACAATGATATCGTAATAATTATGTTCAAGTATGTTTACATGATTAACTTATACCAGTTAGAATCAACCGCATGATGTAGTATGTGGGCGGTTAAAATTTAACGGAATATGTTAACAAGCTATCGTTCAATGGAATATCGTTCAATATATATGACAACTGTTATAATATCCAGGACATTCACAACCTACTGCATCAAAGCCATGACTGCATATCATCTGGTTAAGGAAACAAACGGGAAGGTTGGGGAATGTCATAACACTTTTTGTCTGTGTCCGTCCATTTCTAGACGATCAATATAGATATATACGGTATCTAATACACACGTTTAATGTTTTTAAGTGTTGGTAATGTTGAGATTTGTTTGTTAATCAGTTTTATACTGTAAATGAATATGTTATAGAATGAACCTACAACTTAGTCAAAGAAAGACATTGATGGTTTCTCGTAACCAATTTTGGCTGACATAATACTTACCATAACTTTATTCATCCAAAGGGAAAATCAAAAACAAGTTTATAAACAACAAACAAGTAATTTGTACAACATCAATAACACACGTTTGGTATTTTTCAGAGACAGGAAGAAAACGCCGGTCAGAACGACGGAAAGAAGGAACGGTTAACGTGTCGCCATACAAAAAGATTCCTGTGTGTAAGATGGGTCAAGTCTCCTTGCAATGAACCAAGAATGCTACCGGATTAAAATAGGACTGTACAGAAGAGTAGAAATAAAACTAATGAACAAAACCCATGCTTCAATATGTATTTTAAAAACAGTCGTCTTAACAATAAAAATACAAATGTATAAATAAACAAGTACAATATACGTAAATTCTACTAGTTATCAATCATAAGATCTTCCAAACATTAATTAGAGTCGGTTCCGTAGGGATTCTTTGTATCATATCGTTATGTTGATATGCTCCAGATAATATACAAAATTTGTAAAATGGCTTTTAAAAGGGAATATGGGCTACACCACACACAGTGTATTTCAAATTCGCGAAACTTGTAGGGAACGTCTTTCTTTGGAACATGGGAACGCTTGTGAGCACCGTGTCTAGTTTTTTTCAATAGAATTACGGTTATAATAAAGGGAACTAGTCACGTCATTTTGTATAAAGAAATAAAGATTGTGAATTAAGGAAAGACCCAATGTCATGACTGTTTCCTTCAGAAATAAAACTTAAAAATCTCTCGCTTAAATTCCTTTGGACTGCAGTCACTGGAGATCAACATAATGTAAGCCAATAATGACTGTACGGCATATTTTACAGATTCCTGTTGCTTTGTATGGCATACTTGTCGTTAAAAAAGCAACGTATATATTTGCCATTTTGACTGAAGCTGCAAACGACGTCCACTTCCGGTCACTTGCGGAACTTCAAACGGGTATATCCTCTCACCTTCCAATGTTATGTGTTAAAGTTTAATCAATTAAATATGTATACTAATCTTAATTCTAACTGGTATAAGTTAATCTACATACTTGAACACACACTATCATTGTTTGCCAGACTAGTCAAATTGACGGAAATATGTAGCAGTTCTTGTCAACTCATCAGTCCAAAACAGAACGTGTATACTTACTCATCCTTTTACAAAACCAAAGAATTAACAATGAACATGATGTTTTCTGCCAGAAAGGTTATATATATGCAATTGAATGTAGACTATAACATTTAGACAATATCACATTTGAATGGCCTCATCTAAACACAGAAAACGTACGAAAAGCATGTATGTTCGTGTATACTACCAATTCTACTACGAGCAAAATCGCTCCGATTCAAAACTTTGGTCAGAATGTTACAGAAAAGTACAGAGCGTTGCAACACAACTAAGGTATCGGTTTGTCTATCTAGAATTATGTATAGCATATGCTCGTCACTATAAAATGCCGATACAAAGGGTATTTTCAGTGACTTACCTCCTTTTCTGGCAAAACTGCTGGCGGCCGCCATTTTGATTCGTGTAACACACCAACTACAGACCACGTGATTCCCCACCATGTGTATGGATGGTTTGATTTTTGCGAAAAATTTATCCTTATACGATTCTTCAGAATAATCATTATCGTTTTACATTCCATACATCAAAATCCATATCGGACAGGTAATGGACCCTTTAAATTTAATTTTACCGTTGTGAGATCGACGGAATATTTCACCCCCTTTGAGGTATGACAGGATAATCTGAATCCGAGGAGTAAAATTGTTAAGCTGTCAAACACGAGGCTTTTGCACTAAGGTCTCGTGTAGCTTGTCTTTACCCTATGGTGAGATAGAAAAATTGTCACACCGGTAAAATTGTGGATATACCTGTCCGGGGTAACTCGTAAGAGAAAGAAAAATCTCACAACAGTAAAATTGCGGATAACCCTGTCCTGTGTAAGAGAATCTCCTGTCTCACCCAAAAGGGTGAAAAATTCTATTATTCTCACCCCAAAGCTGATGATCGATTCTATCTGTGCTATTGTATTTTCAGATATGCACCACGCACTTCCGTCATGACTAAATTGTGTTGTTTTCTTCCTGTATAGGCGATACGTTGAAATTCCACCACAACTGTGACTTCAGCACTTACGACCGGGAAATACAAGGCACTGTTCTGTAGAATTCGATGGCGCGCGCATGGTAGTACGACCAGTGGCATTACGATAGCATCAACGGTTGATATATGGAGTATGGTGGAAGTAAAGAAGCGATGGTTTGGAGATAGTTTGCTGCTTCTATTATGAGATAGTCCAGGGGTGTAGAGATCGTTAGTGATCGGAAACCCCTGGAGTATCGAGGATGTAAAATATAATGCAACAATCAATGTTTGCAGATAGAACATCAGGTAAAATTGTCCAAGTTGTTGCTACCATACCTGAAAAAGTAAGACGGAAGTTTTTTTTGATAAAAACATGGGCTAGTCCCATATTAGCTGCGATGACGTAGCTCTGAACGACGGACGGAAGATTTCTGACAGATGGTCGTCGTCAGAGCTACGATTCCGTCCCATTGCCCGTAGTGTTGCAAAACATCCAGCGGTGAAAATGTTGCATTTCATGTGTGTCATGTAATTTTTTAATTAAATTCAACAATACCAAACATTTTTAACATAAAATGATTATTTATTTACCCACCTCCATGTCTAAATTATGTTTTGAAGCACTTTTGAATGGCTCACATCTCCGACACGGCTCACTTGGCCGCCATGATGCTTCTCGTTAGAAAGTCTCGCGCTCCAAATATGGCACCTAGTACCATATATGGAATAACCTACAAATTTTCACTACGAAAGAAATAAATGTTACAAAGTTTTTAACATGAACTTTAAAAATTCTTTTTTGCTTAATTCTTAATAATACTTACATTTGTTCAGTTTCACCATATTCATTCTTAGTTTGTTGGCTTTTTAAAACTTTTAAACATATTTTACCTGTTGAGTGTTTCATTTCGTCACGGTTTCCGGTAAATCAAACATGGCGGCGTATTTGAACAGAATTATACATGTGTTGTGTTTGCCTTGGATTTTACCACTAATATTTGATGAAAGATTATAATCGAAAGGTTTGTGAATTGAATATTGATCATAGTTGTCAGAACAATACAGTTACATAAGGATAATACCCGAAAAATATATTATTATCAGTCTCAAAGTGCCCGATGTGGATCACATCGGGGCTTGCAACACTAGCGGCAACGGGGTGGAATTCACCCTGCCGGGAACCGGAGTGGAGGCAGGGTATGATTATTCGTTCTAGTCCCATATATCACAGGCCTGTAAAAAATCATTTCAAGACTACAGAGAGAGCGACGCCCTACTTCAAAGGCACACAGTCAACCACAATGTACCGTTATACGGCTCGTTTGATATGTACATCAAACGACTAAATTACCTGTTCTGTTCTGTGGCCTCCAGTTTTACTATGAGATAATCCAGGGGTGTAGGAGTCGTAAGTGATCGGAACCACTTGAGTATCGAGGATGGTATCATTACTTTACCATTGGTTTGATTCTACATTTCCCATGACAACGGTTCTTTCTTTCCATGCAATATTCGAGCACTATAATATGTAGAGAATACATGGTTACAGGGAAGTTTAGTTCGGTGCGAGACTCGGGAAAGCCGAGATGACGAGGATTTGCCGAATCGAGAACCAAATTAAAACTTTTAGGCCTTTTTGTAAAATGCTAACCGTTTACTCTGTTTATCTTAAACCATTTCCTTCTAGACATTCAAAACGAATACGAATTGCCGTTTATTTACTTATGTGTATCGCTCGAAGAAAGGCGCTTATTTGACGCGCAAGAAAAGATTCGTTCACTAAACCAAATGAGAGTGTACTCCTTTTTTACTACCTCGCTTTCACAAACAATTCCAATAATGGGACTAATTCGCGTACCACATAGATACCCAATAACGTTGTGCGGTATCCCGTGATAACGTCATTTGACGTCATTGCATCACCAATAGAATCAATAATCCCGCACGAACGTTATCGGGTATCACGTGGTACGTAAATACAAAAACAATTTGCTCATCAGAGACTTATTTTACAATGCATACCTTTGCTGTGAACCAAGAAAAAGACGACACCGCCATGGATACGAGAGTTTCGATATCGTAAAAACAACGTCATTCCGGTAAATGTGACGTCACTTTTTATTGGGACTGATTGACGTTTCATTCACCGGAAGGTTAAAAAAAATCGGTGCCAATATCGAAAAAAAATCCGTTATATGTGGAACAAATTCACGTGATCGTATTGAAGGTTAAAGTAAAGCACATTTTACCCGACAGTGTTTATCCATCAGTATGTGCGACAGTATCCTCTATACTCCAGGGGTTCCGATCACTTACAATCTCTACACCCCTGGACTATCTCATAGTAAAATTGGAGGCAGCTCAGCGGAAAACATCTGACCAAGAACAGGCCAGCAAATATTTCTTTTGAAGACTACAGAGAAAGCGACGCCTAACATCAAAGCCACATCAAAAGTTTATTGAATATAAAATGTTTTCGTGATAACTGCTTTTCTACCACAATACGTCGTGTTATTCCAATCTCAGTCCATTGTATAAATGTGCTTGGTGTTGGATAAAAAATTGATATTCAATTAGTGGAATAACACCTGCCAATCTTTTGATTGGTAAAGATTTTAAACTTTGACCTGAACTACTTTTTTTCTCATTTTCACGTCAAAAATTGTTAACGTCATCACATATCAATGACGTCATGCTGTTGTACTCCGATCGTTGCTTGCAAACCAAACCGCTGTTGAAACCGAGTGTAGTTCGACAACGACAAGTTTATTGTTGAAGTACCTATTCCGTCTTTGCATATTACAGAGTTAGCTCCCTTGCGGGTAGGTATCCATTGTTACGTCATTATTTTGTGAGCGCAATTCACGTCATTTTCTCCGAAAGTATGACGTTACGCTCGAAAACACATGACCTCACAATCAATACCTATCCGCAAGGGCAGATAACTCTGTAATGTGCAAATACGGAATAAAAATCTATATCGAATGAATAAGTCAATGAAAAATGATGACGTTGTTCTAAACGTATGATGTCGTTTTTACTTGTTGTGACGTCATTATGTAATATATGACGTCAAAATGTATGTCAATATGTAGGGGAGATATTATGAGACAGATTAGATTAAGTCTTGATTGAAATAAGAAAATGTTGCTTTTTGACGCACCTGCATCTGCCCAAAGTCGGTCTTGTGGCACGGAGCTCGTTAAACCAGAATATTATGATACAATGCTTAATTCCAAAATTAATTGTTGGAGCATTAAATGTGTTGCATTTAATTCCCTAGTTTAAGGTATAAAATTGTTGTCCTATTGAATTTCTATGTCTGTATTTTATTCATTATTTTATATTTATATTTTTTCATTTGTGGTACAATTTTTAACCTCCACTCATGCAGCGAAATAAGTCTGAATTTAAGACTGAGATAGCTAGCAAAATCGGTCGACCCCCATGTGATGATGGCTCGTGTCCTAGAATGACGTCATATATGACGAAACCTTTCTAAACTCATCGGGCGAGAAGTTCCGGATGTGACGAAACATGACGACACCTTTGACGTCATTATGATGACAGAACGGAAGGCCTGACATCTCCTCTTGGCAAATCTGAAGACAGGTGTCTGACTATGTATCAACCATATTTGCTGAATAAGACATTCGTTTTCTAAGTACCCAGCATGACTGCATAACAACAGAAGCATTGTTCGGTGTTAAAACTCCAGAATGAAGTTTCCATCCAAACGGTATTGGTCACATCAAGGTTAGTGATTTATTTTAATATTTAGAAGCCTGCAGGAGTATACTGTAAGGTTGACTGAATCTATATGTATATTATATATAGATATATACATGCACATGGTGATTCTATATGTATTATCAACTTCTATTCATACTGTATTATCTTATTATATTTACAGTCAGTGGTGAATTGATAGTATAAACCCCGTTGATTTCAACCAAAGGCTAGGTCACTCAATTTTATTTCTCGATAGATTGAGTATGTCACGCGCAATTTGGAGCCGCGCGGATGAATTTATGATGGTCCAAATCAAAAACTTTTGGTGTTTTCAGTACTGAACGTACGTTCGATGAACATATCAAAATAGGTTTGAACACATACATGTACGTGTGTAAATAAAAATGTAGAAAAGTTACATTGTTTATGTTACTACCGTACCTCTTTGAGCAATGCTTCCGTGCATATGATACATAAACAATGTTGTACAATGTACAGTTTTGCACATTCCGATGACGTCGCAATGTTTACATGTTGTGTGTCGGTGAGTCTGTGTTGTTCGCTACGACATGTAGGTCTAGATCTACATCCTATTTGTATTTTAACATCTTTGGTTGTACGCAAATGGATAATGAATTGTGTAAGCGTATGTAATCATACGAAGAAAAAGATTAAAACCAAACTGCTTTGAACCATGGTGTTTTTAACAACAGATAAATAAAACAATTTATAGTTTCATACCGGGAAAAACCCCAGATATATGCTTCATCAGACGGAACTCATTTTATTTGTATGTTCATTGATAAATTGGCGGGAATTTCCGCCACTTCGAGTGGCTGTTCCAAATGCCTGGCGGAACCAAACGACATAATTCAATTTTAGTCTTATAATCCCATAAACACTACTAAGGGTAAATTTTTGAGCTATGAAAATAATAGGTAAGACTGTAAATATAAGGATTAAAGTCTCTTTCTGGTGGTTCTATCGAAGGATAAAGTTGAATAGGGTATCGATATTTGTTTCATGGACTGCTTCGCGGTCCATTCCAAATATCGATACCCTACTCAACTTTATCCTTCGATAGAACCACCAGAAAGAGACTTTAATCCTTAAGTATTCATAAATATTCATATAGATCTAGTATAACGGAGGCCAATGGAATTTAATAGTTTCAAATAGTTCCCGGGAATATTATGTAACGATTACTGAATTCGTATACCGTTCCTTGTGTATGCTGGGTATTATTATTGACTTTAGGTCGGTCTGTAAATGGCGCCGGTTCCTCTTATTAATGTGAGAGTTACTTCCCTTATAACAGAATACTGTATTGTATTATTAGGAATCTAAGGAATGCTTGATTTTACTTACCATTTTTGGTGGGTTTTTTTAATATTTCACTTAATGTATTACTGTCATTAATCATATATGATTGAGATATAAGTTAATTCTCATTTATAAGATTAAATACCAATATATAATGTTATAAAGTAAAACCGTTACCAAACTGATACACTGTACCAGTGTATCTGCGCTACGTTTAATTATAACCAAGGGAAGTAACTCTGACAGCCTTCCTTAAAGTTATATGCCATAACTGGGCGAAAATTTTGACGCGTTTCTTTTTTCTTCATTAATCTATTGAAAATCATAATGTTTGGTGAATAAGGATGTGAAAATTATTCAAATGGACACACAATCATGTACAATGTCTTTTAAATATTAGTTACAACACAGAATATCCGCCAATACGCACCGTAAAATATATATATGTACGCACCGTAAAATATATATATGTAGACTATATTTAGATTGAAACATACCTAAAGTCATTTTATAATTACTAATAAAACTGTAAAAATGTGGAATGAAATTATAGACCACAACTTGTCTTCATAGTCTGACCGTATGTACTCATTTCATTGCATTGACTTAATGTAATTGAAATGGTTTTTGACAGTACTGTCAAAAATAATTTTCAACTCTTATTTGAAATTGTAAAATTATTTGTAATTTTTAAATGTTGGTAACTTTCGGAAGTGAATAACATATTAAAAGCTCTTCACGAGTATGGAGAATACGGCACATACAACTTGAACTTTGCACGGGATGGTATCTAATTTAGGATTTTGACGCTCTGTAAAGCGAACTTTCGTGATGAAAGAATACTTTTGCATTGTATGTCACACTCACTTATTTAAAGATGCTCCGCCGCTCACAAACAGTACTTTTTTCACTATCAAAAACAGGAACAGACGATTAAGTATTTTTCTTCAGTTACAAAAGTTATTTACCACCGTTGAAAAGTTTGAGCTTATAATTTTACTTCAATTGCATCCCAATCTGATTAAAATACAGATCCTTATTATCACTACGTTTGATAAGAGGATCTGACAATATCCCATTAGGGGTCATGTCCAGGTGACCTATGGAAATGGCCAATCAAATTGCTACTTGCAAAATTTTGACAGTGAATTTTAGGGACGAAATAGTTGTAAAAAACTGTCAGAGTTATTTTTGTTTACGTAGTCATCTCGCCCAAAGAGCACAATAAAGCTAATTGTATAAGTATACTGAGACGAAATATCGTTTTCAAAGGATGTGACAAGGTTTAGAAAATGTATCTTATATGAAGACCACGTGGTATAAAGGTCATCTTGACGTGACCTTTTATGGGATATTGTCAGATCCTTTATAAAACGGAGTGGGAATTAGGATCTGCATTTTAATCAGATTGATTGCATCCCGAAAAAGTTCCATGGCACTACGTCCTATATGAAATGCAGTACTGATTGCGCAAGCACCGAAAGCAAAATAACTCATTTTAGATTATTTTTTTTGTGTTAATTAGACATTAAGATACACTATTAAACACCGTCCAATTATTGTTCAAATGATGGATATCATTTATGATCTGTCGGCGGTGGAGCATCTTTAAATATACATATATATATATTTATTTGAAAAACTGAACTAAGGGGTCTAAAATTCTAGAATGGATTGGTAGGTCCCTTAAATAATCGATTCATGACAGCTGACAGCATCCTCGATACTCCAGGGGTTCCGATCACATTCGATCTCAACACATCGTAAGTGATCGGAACCCCTGGCGTATCGAGGATGCACGTACAGGGAGTAGTTATAATACTAAAGTCCATATATAGTTTTAGTTTATCAGTCCTAGTATCGCCCCATACCAGACGGTGTTATTAATGTTTAGATTGAAATTCGTAAAAAAAAAGTTTAGATATCCCCCTGTGGTATGATATATTAATGATAACTCAAGAATTTTAGAGTTTGAAATTTGGAATAATATATAATTATCTACATTTACATGTGCGGCTTTCAAGTATGTAACATTGTGTAGTCGGTCAAGCATATGTGTTTCTTATTTTACAATAGCATATGTACGTACATGTAAAGTAGTCTATTGGAAACCAATTTCTGTTTGGGTCATTGTATAACTACTAATTACATAGCCATGTTGTTAATTATGATACAGGATAAGTTCTAATGATTAACGATGTTTCCCTATGTTATACAGCAACTACATTGGTATAAACTGTTCCAGGTATTGGGTATCATACCCAAATATTGACATATGTTATTCCGATGTACTGCTATATTAACTCGCCAATAATCTCTGTACAGAGTCGATTCCTAAGACTCCAATAAACGTATCGTACCATCCACTCAATCTGCGTTGGAGTTCCACCCCGTAATAATGATAAAAAAGAAATGATGGAACTGATGAATTAATATCTCTATCAGGCCCAACCGGAGTGACCGAGGGGAGACAAATCACAACTGTATTATGTGTAATGCCAGATGTCGTTCAGGTTGTTTCGGGGCCCTAACATGGAAATAGTCGTTGTCATTAAAAACATATATATATAATTAATGGGCTCGAAAGTAGAATAAATAAAATTAATAATTAATACACAAACTATACATTATACTGTTAAAGTAAAATAAAAAAAACACCCTCTACACCACCGGTCGTGTACGTGTTGGGTGGATATTTTGATATATTAAAAATGAAACATTAATTGTATGCCCTGCAGGTAGGGCGTTGGAATTGTACCTGCTGCCCCTATAGCATGATAGTAAAAGGCGACTAAATTATCGTTTCTCTTCTTCCTAACTGTCATTATCTTTCCTAAAGCCTCCCTTGGCACCGCCTCACTTTTGGCCTTGAGTTGAGCGTTCGCCCCTATGAGGAAGGCTCTGGGTTCTGTCCCCTGGCCGAGACACACCAAAGTCTATAAAAGTGGTAGTTTCTTCTCCTGCTTAGAGCTCAGCATAGAGGGAGTTGGACGACTGGTTCGCCCGTTGTCAGTATAATGTGACCGGGTGGGGCGTATTGCTTGGTGTCTTCGGTGGCATGCTTTAGTGATATAGCACTATAAAACGGGCAACAGTTCCACTATACAAGAAGGCATAACATGAATATACCGCAGTGTCCCAAAACACGCACATCGAACAACATTCACGCAACAAACCGCATACATGGGAGGCCGTCCTTACATGACCATAGCTGTTAAAAGGCCGTTAATTAATTAAACGAACAAACAAAGTATGTTTTATTGTAATTTTACAAGTGTATTCCTGGTGAACCGTAAGCTTTAAAAAATAAAGAATTTAATAAAATCGCCATACTCCTCAAGCAACGCTACAATTAAAACGACCAAATAGTTTGAAAAAATTCCGCGAGTAAAGTTGCTAAAAGTCTATTCACTCCAAGTCTTCAGGGGGAAACAGCATTTACACCTAAATTAGGACAATTAAAACATTAAAGAATTAAACTTAATTCATTTCTTGAAATTTACGAATAAAATTCCATGGACTGTGTTATAACAAAAACAATTCATATGTGTATTTCTTATGTAGATTTTTTTCCGACACAGTCTCACCTATTTAAAGTTAATCACACAGTTGAAAGGGTTCTATATAACATGTATTTGTAGCCATCTAGTACCAAAATACCCAGTAGAACTATACAATTTTATAAGATTCTTTCATATGTGGATATGAAGAATAGGGATATTCTACCCGAGGGTCACAAAATGTAGTAAAACCCGAGGCTTGCCGAGGGTTTTGCAACATTTTATGATCCCGAGGGTAGAATATCCCTATCCTATCCACTTATGAAAGAGTATTTTTCTTTCATACCTCGACGCTTTATTGCAATTTTACAACTACAATATCCCTCCATTTTGAAATAAATTCGAGGAAATCCACGACTGGAAGTCAATTTCCCATACATGAAATATAAACCTGATATTTTCAACACAAACTCCGTTTGTGGCATCTTTTATAGTAAAACCAGTCAATTTTGTGAATTAAATGTAAAAAAATTTCCGAGGAAATAGAGATTTTGTTGACCCCGTGACGTCACGTCACGAGGCTTCATTGCATGGGTAGCCATGTAATACAGCCTCAGGCGACATGAGTGTATTGCCCTAGACCAGCCAGTATTACACCCGTAGGTATGAAAGAAATATATATAAATTAAAAAATGACACCGACAAAAAGTAAGACCACCGTTTTAAATCATCCACTTTTCTTTTCTATTCAGGTTTTTCTTAAATAAATGTACATGCAATGAAGCGACAAATGGACGAATATATCAAATATGAATATACTCTTTTGATCAGTATGAAAATCAATGTTTATTGTTGTGTTATATATATTAAAGAACCATATTAAAATGTCCTTTTATGAATTCATCATGTTTCGCTCCCAGTCCCTTGACTAATCCTATACAGAGTTGACAGATGTATTTTTTACTGTTTGTGTGATAAATATATTTAAAAATCAATAGAGCTGAGATGATTTGAAATTTGTGACAGTATGATTCCGGCACTTTGTCGTTAACATTAAAGGCTACACAATGGATAACGATTTCAAACGGCTGAACAAATAATAGCTCCATGATAATAAATATATTCACGTGCACTGAAGCGTGGTGAGATAAGAGTATTTTACAGGCATGGCGGAGGACGGTGGTAAGGGAAAGTACATGCCATGTTATTCAAAAGGCTTTAGCTGACGGTTAAGGGAGGTGATGTATATTTCATGTTCTCTGCTGGTATCCTGCCGCGATTTTAACATGTACTGCTAGTGATTATGCAGGACTTGTTGATTGATATTGTTATCAAAATGAAAATAAAATTTGATAAACTACCCAAGCCTTATAAAGCTGACGTTTTTGTGATTTTGGAAATGTGTCATGCCTTAGTTTTTTTTAATATTTTATTCCAGTAAAATATTTCAAGTCTCAAAACATATAATTGGTCATATGGTTTAATTAAAATGAAAGCTAATCAAAAGATGCTGTGCTAAAGAAAACCAAAACAACTGACTTTTTAAGTTTTGATATCAATCTACATCGGCTAGGTAATTATATATCATGCAATTGACTTATTTTTTTCTCTTGGGCCGTTCTTATATTCTATCGCGTCAAAGATTTATTTAAAATGAAATATTGTTGCTTATCTTTTATTATTTAAGGAGTTAAATGTACATGTATGTATGGTAAAACAAAACATATAATGTCACATCCATGTAAAACCTACAAAGAGGATGTACAACATTTTAGTTATTACGTAATTTGTTTGAGAAAAATAAGCCTCGTTATATATCGAGATTATATTAATTGAAAATAGCGACAGCATTAAATGACACATGTCAGGTCGGATTATCATTTTCTACTGGAGATTGGGAAATATAAGAATCCGGACACTGTTCTGTTCGGTATTCAGCGTGGATCATCTTTAATTCAAACAGGCGCATTAACTTTCAACTGAATAAGTCCAATATATCGCGATCGAATGGTTGTCGGCCTGTTGCCCGTATGGATATGACAGATGGTGGAATAGCCTCTGAGAGCAGGTAAAAATGATACAAGCTAGTCCGTATACCTGGCCAATAGCTTACACTATATCCTGTACCGTAATTTTCTTTTATTTAGTACTTATTCTCTAGGCATGGACCGCGTTCACAATAGCCTTTTATATCGGCGTGAACTAATCGGCCGCACTCGCTCAGTCGATACGGGTATAGACTTGGGTGGCTCTCGTTCACACAACTGTAGTTGCCATGGATATACCGTTTTATAGACAATGGATACTCGGGAAATCATGTGTTTTCAAGAATTTCAAAGGTAGGTTTTGAAGAAATTGTTAGAATACGTGTTGGTTAAACGTATGTATGTAGCGTATTTACAGTGACCATTTGTACAAGGTACACGTGTATATTGTGTGTGTGTGTATTAGCTATAGTAAAGCAAAGACCAGGACGTGTGTCCACTTGACATACCTCATTGTCCAGTTCATTTATATATGGACACAATTTTGTTAAAGTTCAATATATTCGTGAATACTGTCAAAGAGTAAGTGGGAAAACTAAGGTGTGGTTAATATGCATGTACATGTACCTTACGCAACGCATAAATAAATTACACATGTAATTATATCCGAGAACTCGAGCTCATTGACCTATGTCAGAATTCGTTAATCGATTACCCTGACCTATTGTATTTATATATAAATATCCCCTAACGATACGGTCAAGCTAAATGAGTCTATATACATTGATATGAACAACTTCTGAAATGCAGTCCTGAGCCAGGATGTAAGATCTTGATATGGTTGGCTAATTTAGGTTATACAATTATGTTACTGCTCTTTGTTTTCAAATATTCATGAATTTTATGTTTATTATGTAAATGTATACTATCTAATGTTATGTCCCAAAGCCAAGCCATACAGACTCAAACGAGCCCATCCGACTATTTATATATTTATATCATAACAACAAACGACTGCTGGGATGTGCTTCAGGTTTAAATTGGAGTTGTTTTTTATTTTTCATTCATAGAAAAAAGTAGAATACTAGAATTACAATTTATATCAAACCAGTTTAACAGTGCTTTGACATAAGAATCTCTCGTCAACATCGCCAACAAATTGATAGATTACATACGCCCTCTTGCTAATTGGAAACGTCATTAAAAAGATTATCCTTTCATTTATCTTTTCATTTCTGGTATTCTGATATTTCGGGATACGTAACATTGAACCTTATATATTATTGTATTTTCTCGATGACATGAAATGACTTCGCAGATAATTTCTGATATTTTGATACATTTTTGTGATGATTTTAGGTAATTTATAAGTACTGTTTTTACCTCATTGCCACCACAAATAACATTACATTACATTACATATATCATATTTGATATTTTGTTTAATATTTTTATTTATGGGGCTGGTTTGCCTTTGACGATTGTTGGTTTGTCATATACAAAAAAATGTAATCTAAAACCATGACAGGTTCAATTTCTTCCAAGCTTTCCCAGAAGATCTACTTGGTAGTATTATTTTAAAGAATATTGAACTACGAAGAAATCCTGGGTAATGGCTAGAAGTGGCACATGACCGTCCCACTGGTGTCCAATTACCGATTATAATTTAGCAAGAGACCGGTGGCAGATGTTGACAAAATGTATGAAAACTATTTCGATAGATGCAGGTCGTTTAGGAGAAATTTATTTGTTTTTATGTGCAAAGGTCTTAACAGCAGCAAGAATAGTGTTTGGACGGTTTTATTTTTGAGCTGTTTTAGTTACTGTTAGATGCTGAGGTGTGTTTCTCCATAATAATCCTTACCCTTACATTGTGGTGTTGACTCGACGAACCATTCCACCGACAATACTGAACAGGACACATTTCTCGATAAATCTATTAAAATAATCATATTTTATGGCAATAACCCTACCGACCAAACGACTATGGAATATATAAACGATGGTGATTAAACAAGAGGATAGAACCAAGGATATAACATATTCTGTGCCAACATCCTGAAATTTAAGTCTTTTAAATATTTTTTCCACTGACCTCAGACTCATTAAACCTACCGTAGCTGTTGTCTTGGAAAATTTCTAAATGAACTATATAATATTTTTAGTCGTTGCAATAACATTAATAACAATAAATCGCCAGTCAACATTTTTTTGCTGTTATTGAGAGCGGCTGCTTGGTCAGTAGTAATAATTGTTATATCACTCGATATTATGAATTATATCGATTGATTTATGCTGTTGATTTCATCTTATTTTGTTTGTTTGTTTGCCTGTTTGAATTTTTAACGTCCTATTAACAGCTATGGTCATGTAAGGACGGCCTCCCATGTATGTGGTTTGTTGCGTGTATGTTGTGCGAGGTGTGTGTTTTGGGAGACTGCGGTATATTCATATTGTGTCTTCTTGTATAGTGTAACTGTTGCCCTTTTTAAAGTGCTATATCACTGAAGCATGGCGCCGAAGACACCAAGCAACACACCCCGCACGGTCACATTATACTGACAACGGGCGAACCAGTCGTGCCACTCCCTGTATGTTGAGCGCTAAGCAGGAGCAGAAATTACCACTTTTAAAGACTTTCGTGTGTCTCGGCCAGGGGACAGAACCCAGAGCCCTCCTCAAACCTCTTCACACCTTAGTATCGTCTTTGTAGTCTTATCAAAATAATGATATCAGTATCATGTGTGTATAATTAACAATTAAAGGATGGTTAGATTGCATTTATTGGCGATATAAGGTCGAAAATAGGCGCTAAATTATTTATCTGCCACCAAGATTGCATTTATATTTCCAATAAATGCAATCTAACAATCTATGCAAACCTTTAATTGTTATATTAATATTTTACTTCCTAGTTCAAAGTAAAACATAATTTATATAATTAGATGCGAGTGAACATTTGAATTTCCCGCTTCTGCCATTTAATCTCAACAGCCAAGTTCAGTGTGGTAAAAAATAGTCCCTATAGAAAATTGAAAAGATAACAAAATTTTAATATTTTTCAATAGCTTTCAGTTTACTTTCAATTATCCAGAAATTTAAAAGATGTTTTCATAAGTTTCATAACCAAAATCGTTCATTCAACTACAATGTCAATTTTCCCGCGCGGACTAACATGGTGTCAGTAAACAAGACCCATATTAATTTATGTAGATATTATTATACCAAGTCTAGGCTGCATTTATTGGCTCATAAATTATTAGAGTAATGTGAGTCGCAGTGGCAAAATGTAAATATATTGCTGTAAAAATCGCGTGAAGGCTTCTTTAGACTTTCTTTCCGTTTCTAATCCATAACAACACTCTCTCTCTCTCTCTCTCCACACACACACACACACACACACACACACACACACACACACACACAACACACACACACACACACACACACACACACACACACTTCATCCCTCCCTCATAGACATATCATTTACGTCCATCTATGAACATGCCTTAGTTTCTTAAGAATAGAGTTCTTTGAAGATCTATATATATATAGATTTACAAAATTAAAATATAAAAAAACCATTATAATTATGTCTAACTGCTTTAAATGCAAGACAATTTATGCACAATGCTAACATCGTGCAACGCATAAAAAAATCGTTTGGAGATAATTGTCTATGTCTATACTTAACTCATCTATCCCTGGAGACACATTTGAATTCTTCTAATTTAAAGTATGGAACAGTTCATTGTGAATTTTCAGGGATGAATAACTTAAGTGTGTTAGTCCAATTACTGCACCATTATCTAATTATCAATTCATGTAACAAAACTGTATTTAAAATCAGATAATGTTTTTCTGTTGTATACAATGTCTTTGAGATTTAATATTCTCGTAACTCCTCTTTTGATCCCTTCAGTTATTTCCCAAGTCACTCTAGACATGTCTAGACATTCGAGATTTCTTTATTTACACACTCGAGATTTCAAAATGAAGGTATACAAGATGAAATTGAATATGGCTTGAACTACATGGCATCAACTTTCGACCTTTCTGAATAATGTAAATATTTTAGTGCATAGCACTCCAGATATGCATCCCTGTGTGTATATTAACATTTTGTTTTTCGAGGCAGTTGATATGGAATTCCATGCAAAATCAATAGGGACATGATTTGCCAATGTGTCCCAAATTTTCAGCATTATACCTCGTTTTTTTGTTGCTACGTGGGACATTTGCCAGCCACTGAGCAAAGGTCGAAGGTTCTTCCTAGTGTATCACGAATTCCTTCTCATTCACAAGCCCGTCGTGTGTCTGTACTGATATTAGGTTTCTCAGGATCATCCAGTATTTATGTCTGTCAAAAAATAGTTCGATATTATTGACCCGAACTCTTCAAAAATTTAAACCAGTAATGATTTATATGGTGTTTACACACAGTTGTTTGTGTACATATTCTTTCACATTCGTATCAGGTACCAATACTATTGCCATGAATTATAATATTATAAGAACATGGTTTTAGATCAGTGTTACAACAACAGCCGATCGAGGATCTAAATATTTAACCAGATATTGATTTCTCTCACTTCAGTATTTCGTCACGGTGTTTGAATTTGCTGAAGTTGCCTTTGATTCAGCAGTTATTTATTTCAAATTCTCTATCAGTTCATGATCAACGGTAGCCTTCATTAGCATTTGTGGGTATGGGGAATTTCCACACGAACCCTTGTCGGTTTTGCTCAGGGTCCTTTTCCCAAAATAGCTGGCAAAACCCCTGAATATTCAACAAGTAATTACTATTACTACCATAGAAAGACGAAGTAAAAATAAACATCGTACATACATATCTCTAGTAATAGCTATAACAAATCATTTTATCTTACCTGATACCTACGCCGAATGAGCATATATTTTCATGAGAAACTTGAGAAGGCATGTTCAAAATGTATTTGATATTAGACTGGAGTCGAATATTTACACAAAGATCGTCTTGACAGTATATGATAATTGGAGATATAAAGAAAATAATGTTCCGAAAACATGGTTTGATTTTCGTGCATACAAATAGCTGGCAGTAGGAGGGCGTCGTTTAAATATCTGAAACCAAATCTAGGCTTTATGATGTAAATTGATGGTTGGGTGGAAGGGATGAAATTCTACCCCGCTAGAGAATAGATATATACTACAGAAACCACACAGAGGACGTTCGGCTATACAGTAATATGGTTTCCCTTACTTCACTCAACCATGTCATTCTTTGGCGGTCTCCTTAAAACAGGCTTACTTGGACGTGATATATATATCATCTGTTTCAGTGAGTGTTTACATTTCCGGATTTTGCTTTTTGCGTTAATTTTAATTATGTACATTTTACAGTTTACCTCCCTGAGATATACAACCAAACACTATAAAAGCCAACTTTTAATCCGTAATCGGTGGTTTTTCTCCGGGTTCCCCAGTTTTCATCCAACATTAAACCTGGCACGTCCCTATATGACCTGGCTATTAATAGGACGTAAAACTTCGTATAGTGTTTATGCAAATGAATGACAAGAACATTCACGGTCAATCTATGACACATGTGGGTATGCTTATTATTGGAAGTGGTTTTGAATAGCTATATTTTGTACATTGTATATACGACTGCACTATTCCTGTTCATCGTTCACCTTTTTGGTACTTCTAAAGTTGACTACGTTAGGAATGCATACTGTACAGTTGTTTATAGTATAACAGAATTGTTTTGATTATGTTTTTTCTTGGTATCATTTTGTGAGACAGATTGAAAAATATTTGAATTCCGTTTTGAGACATATGTTTTACTCGAGTTTTCCCAGGGCGACAAAAAGAGAAATATAGAAAAGTGGAATGATTTGGACTGTTAAAATGTACTAGGATACAATATGCATGATTCCAGAACGAGCAGCGATTCCAGTACTGGCTCATCTGTTTGCTTCTAGGAAGATGCTTTAAAATATTTAACATATTTTAGTAATGCTTGCGTGTGTTCGGTTATTGCGACTTGGCTCATCAGAAAGATGCATCCGCACTGGATTTATTCTTTGTCTCCTTTTCTTGACCCGGAATCATGATCCTGGACAGACCCTAATTTTTCTTTGTCTGAAATCCTTTTCTTGACCCCGCACTGGACAGACCCTATTTATTCTTTGTCTGAAATCCTTTTCTTGACCCCGGAATAATGATCCTGGACAGACCCTAATTTATTCTTTGTCTGAAATCCTTTTCTTGACGCCGGAATAATGATCCTGTACAGACCCTAATGCCTCATTATGAACATTTAGAAACAGATCACATGAACAATAACCCGCGATCGATAAATGCGGACTACTAATGCATGGATGCCGTCATTAGTATACGTTCATTGGGTGATCGTGTGAACGTTTAAAAGAACACTGAGATTGCATCTATTGATTTGTTTACATCTTAGAACTTAAACAATACTTGGAATATTTAGCAATGAATAAATTATCCAAAATTATCATTTCTTTTTTAAATTGAAAGAAACTGCATGTATATGTCGTGATACTTCAAAGTTATTTTTTCTTCACTAAACCAGTATAAACCTATATCAGCATTTTAATCTTTTATAACTAGCCACTTTCTAGTCTTCAATATTGGACCAGGTGTGCTATGTACAGTGTCAATATACTACGCACAATGTACCAAAGCGGTAGAATATAACCTGGTGTCAGCACATGAGAATAGAATATATTACCTCTGAGTCTAAGTGAACTATTCCTGAAGTATAAAATTTCCATTCTAAACAAAATATTCAACAGTGTCAAATCACATACTGCGTAGTATCATCTTACTACCTAACACAAATATTATCCATAGCCAAAATACAGGGAATTTATTACATCATGCTTTTATATCAAGATGTTTGGACAAATTAATCAAAATAACTGGGATTGTTTTTCATCTTCCGCTTGACGTAGTATATCCTTATTTAACGGTTGGAATACTAAGGTGTTCTGTCTGGAATGCTTGTATTGTTTTGTGGTAATTATAAATCACAATGGTTTTTACACGAAGTCAACAAAACACTGTAAAACGCCCTATAGACTATTTAACTTTGGGCCCGATACACACTGTTTTAATGTGATATCGTGACAATGTTCATAGAGGCTCCATTGTGTAAGTATGCCGCCAAACATTGTACGTGCAGTTACCCACGGTTATGACTGGTGACCCGTGAACTCAACCGTACAAGGAAGTTGACAGCAAATACCAGATTCAGCCTTTGGAACAACAAAGCCAGGTCTACTACCAATTGTGGCTGATGGCAGAAATTATCTAAGATTGTCAAAATCTAATGACATATTTCGAATCCCTTAATGAGAATTTTATACAATCTACAAAGCTCAAAGACAAATAGTCTTTTCTTTTGAGAATACTAAATGCTTAAGATATCTTATGTGGAATATGTTTCAATAACCGGTTTTTTCAATTAACATATAAAATACCTGTAATCATAGACACACATTTAAGCTGAACCATCAATAGGTAGTAAGTAATACATTGTAATTAAAAGGTTATCAAGAGAAAACGATGTGGTATGAACTACTAAAAACGACCTGCTATTTTCAGACAATTTGTAATTCAATAAATACAGTCTTCAAAAATTTATTCCTGCAAAAACAAGTCGAGCTTTAGGTTAACCAAAGAAAATATAATGCAAGTTACTTGTAATAGTAATGAATACATTAAAAAAACATAGAACCATTGTAACATTTATGATGACAGAGCTGTTATAATTTTGACCACACACTACATCAATACGGGTGATTTCGCGCACTTATAAACACACAATATTCTTATAAATATGTTGCTATTGTCTACCTAGACTACCTAGAAATAACAAGACAATTGTAGTGTACGTTGCCTCAATGAATTTCCAATTAATATTTCACTGAATCCAGATTGGTAAAGAGTTGTTATTTTGAGTTTATGAAACTACACAAAAATCTGTTTCATATTTTACTTTAGAATGATATTCATTTCAAGGTGAACTAGTCTAGGGTTTGTTTATATAACTTGTTTGCTTGTTTGATTAATTAACGGTCTATTAACAGTCAGATTCATGTAAGTACGGCCTCTCATGTATGCGGTGTGTAGTGTGTATGAAGTACAGGGCGTGTGTTTTGGGAGACTGCGGTATATTCCTATGTGTTTTGTATTAGTGCAGGTGTTGCCCGTTTTATAGTGCTATATCCCTGAACCTGCTGCCGGAGACAACAAGCAACACACCCCGCCCGGTCACATTATACTGACAACGGACAAACCAGTCGCACCCCTCCCTTAATGCTGAGCGCTAAGCAGAAAAGCAGAAACTACCACTTTTTATAGTCTTTAATATGTCTCGACCAGGGGACAGAATAACGAGCCTGCCGCACAGGGGTATAACTAATTTGATATTTAAAAATCAATAATTTCAATTAATTCTAACGTATATAAAGAACATTTAGAAAAGAAGAGTGACTTAACATTTGGGAAATCGCTTTGCTATCTACCCTAGCTCTCCACCGTTGAACAGCAGTTATCTGATATGCGGTCCAGAAGGGTATACATATGGCATGTAGGCATCTCAAATAACCTTTCGCTATTTAATGTTTAGCTTATTAACGTCTATATCATGTAACCGGGCGGAGAGGTTTGATAGTGTTAAGAAATTCAGAAAATTTCAAACGCCGTTCCGATAAACATGTTGTGTTGAATAAATTATTAAAGGGACAATTCAGTCTAAGAGAACATTAAAATTTGTACATATATCGGAAAAAAACACAGTTCTAATGGAAATTAGATCAGTCGGTTTTACTGTGATATGCCTGAAAAGCCCATGGTGGTGACATGTATGTAAAATGTTTAAACTCGCTCGCTGTCCGCCATTACACACTGTGGTCGAACTTCTTGTATGCCTAACCCTGTCCCTTGCTCGTAGAGCAATGCAACTTTTGTCTAAAACTGCTCAGATCGCTCTGACAGTAGTGTGTTTACCTTATTAGGTGAATTGTCTTGCCTAAAAATAATTTTATCACCTTCTCAGTGGTTATGCAGTTCATTTGTTTAACGTGCGTGACTTTGGCTCGGGTATGGGTACAGCGTCCTTATTGTACCTGCTTAATCGTATTGATCAACGATTTGATATTTCAGCGATATTAATTAAAATACTTAACAATGTCGTGGGATTGGTCAATGTTTTACGTTATATGTTTCGTAAGAAATGTAGATCAATACATTTATGCTATATTTTGCTTATTGGTTATGTAAAAGAATTAGCCTGAGTGAATTGTCTCTTTAAACAATTCGTTAAAAAGAGATGTATGGTAAAACATAGCTACTAAACCAATTTAAAGTTGAAAGACTTATGGACGTCAACGTGTTTATTTAGGATCCTCAATGAGCAATGAGCGATCATTTAATTCGATTTCTTATCATAAGTGTTTATTTATGCGAGAAATGCGTGATGGCGAACAAAAACTTAAGATTCCAGATGAGATTCATAAAAGCTCATATCAAATTAACACATTTAAGGTACTTTTTATCACTTGACCTCAACAACCTACGTTCTGAAGCATTTCAACCTTCAATCATGTTGTGAAACTCCAGCGGAGGCAGCCATTATATTACTTCGGGTTTTTTTAGACATCAAATTATTGTTACCTGACGTAACGTCATTGTTGACAATGATTTTCTGTCTGCCACAGCCAATGGAAATCTCTCCAGGTTATATTATACTTTTATGAAAAGAATCAAATTTATTTCAGCGGTCTTTATCAGACATTTGATCCATGCAGATGCGTGTATAAATATAATGGTACACAGATAAACATGTATCGTTGTTCTACCCTTCCGAATGACACATCTGACAGTAAAAATTAAAATTATTAAAAAAACTATTAATATTTTCTCAAAGTGAAATAGGTGTTGTTTGTTATAGGGAGAAAGAATCTCAGAATTTTTATGTTTAATGCTTTTGTTTAAAAACATTTAATTATTGATAAGTTTATGTATTCTTTTGGTTAGAAAGTTTTGGATATTTTTCTAAAATGAGCATTTATTCACTTCTTTCCTTCTTAAAATTTCATCTAATTAAAATATTATTTAATGTTTCATCGCTCTACATTAATGAAATTTAGATAATTTCTTGATAAAATCTTATGATCTTTGATTTTGTTGATGTTATCTGGATATTTTTTATCAATTTTGATTTTTTTTCTGGGGGCAAATCTCATATATTTCTTTCCTATACGTTTTTATCAGTATATGATATCTTGATAGATGAATCCAAACATGTATTTACAGGGAATGCTTATACATGTGGTTCAAATGATTTCATTTCATGGAGAGTATTTAAATGGTTTAAAATGAATGTTTAATTCTATTCGTTCATTGTTCGTTAATTTGAATTCTAATGTTTCACATTTGAAACTCTAATGATTTTTTTATTATTCAGATTAAGCATGCTTTACTGGGATTTAAACCTAACCCACAGAACGATGATCCCCAATCTACGGCCCAACCTCACTCTAGAGACCTAAAGACGGGGCAAGACCTAAGACGTGCCAACACGATTGTGCAGGAAGTCGACCTGCTTGAAGTGGAGAAAACGGGTTCAAACAAAATTTAAAGAGAAATCAACATGTCCGATCTACAGAGCATGATGAAGAATAGTGGTATGATTATGATTTCTCAATTACAGAAGAAAATTCGCCCTCGGCAGCTATTTGCAATAATATGCATAATGAGTTTTATAATGTTTATTATTCATGCACCAAGTTTATTTCCTGCTAAAAGAAGACGTTCTTTTGTATCGACCAACACGGAGGCCTTAAAATACCGCCCAGAACAGTGTTATAACTGTAACATACATGACTTCCAACTTCTCATCAACAGTGAAAACATCTGCCAGACGACCCTTGCGTCTCCTGGAATACATATCCTTATTCTTATCTCCAGTGTCCATAAAAATCGGGCACAGAGAGACATGTACAGGGATACGTGGCTAACATACACAAAGAACAATACGGCAGACATCCGATACGCCTTTATATTCGGTAATCGCAATGATACGGAGGCCAATACAGCATTACTGGAGGAAAGTAAACTCTACAATGATATTCTACAAGAGGACTTTTATGATTCCTATACTAATTTATCGATAAAAACAATGATGGCGTTTAAATGGGCTTCTACGCATTGTGCGCATGCGCAATATCTAATGAAAACTGATGATGACATGTATGTAAATATTCCTGGTGTTAAAAAGGCCATAAAAGACAATTGGAAACAGCTTCAAACATCTATAGGAGGCAAGTGTTTCTTTCAAGCAGATCCTGTGCGTGATCTGCAGTCTAAATGGTACGTGTCATACCAGTATTATGCCAAAAAGTTTTACCCGGGATACTGCTCTGGGACAGGTTACGTTACAAGTATGACCATGGTAACCGACGTTTTCAAAGTTTCAAAACATGTACCATTTTTCTACCTGGAGGATGTATTTGTTTCTCTCTGTGTTGAACGGATAGGTAAACAGCTTCTTAACATTGATGGATTTAATAGTGGAATAGTTTCTCCTATCAATAGTAAGGTATATAAAAGTGAGGATTTCCGAACGGCTCATCGTGTAGCACCGAAACTTCTTCTTAAACTTTGGAACGATGAGTGCCAACAAAAACGAGAAATAAAACCAGATGAGATTGGTGCTGATAAGACCTGGACTGACTGTTAGTAATATTCCGTCTTTGCATGTTACAGAGTTAGCTCCCTTGCGGGAAGATATCGATTGTTACGTCATTATTTGTCATTATTTTGTGAGCACAATTCATGTCGCTTTCTCTGAAACGTATGACGTTACGTTCGCAAACACATGACGTCACAATCAATACCTACCGGCATGGACAGATAACTCTGTAATATGCAAATACGGAAAACTGTAAAAGAACTGATTTAGGCACAATCAAATTTTATGACAAACTTGACATTGAACAGGTTAGCGCAATATAGATTAATAATTGTCGTACTAAATTATGATAATACATGTACTTTTAGCACAAAATATCTAGTGCGAAAAGCCTGAAAATATCATTAGCACTAAAATATGTACATTTGCATTATCTTTATTTTAATATTTCAGAGCATCATTTGAATTGTTTGTATAAAAAATGCATCAGTATTGTCTATTTTGTCTGTATTGTAAGCAGTATCTATATAATCAATTTTCATTTGCATCTGCACGATACCAAAGCACAAGGTCGCCTTGTTTTTCTTTCTGATGTTTATTCCATTTTGCGAAACTGTGATGGTGCTAATCATGATAACTACTAATATTCATATATACTGATATGAGTCCATATCCCCCTTGTGATAGTACTTATCTGTAACCACCTACAGTGTAGTATGGAAACAGAATTATATTTTCCCTCAGGCTGATTAATGATGAAAACAAATCCTACATACTGTGGTTGATGCTATAAATTTTTACAGATAACATTGAAATAAGACTGTTGTCAGGATCCCATTTAGATGGTAGTCTATTGTAGAAAGTCTAGTTACATCAGAATGACGGCGTTTTACTTATTTGTAGTTTATTGCCAGACCAGGTTACCTAAGGAAGCCGCCTAGCGTTAGCTGTTTGCTCATTTGTTACCTTTAATCAATGATTCAACAACTTTCTTTAAACAAACGCTAAAAAATCAACACAACATCGATGTGCTTACTGCTTTTCAATGAATTCTTCCAAATTCTTATTGGTTTTTCAGTTAACGTTTAGCGGAAGAAATATATTGAAATCACATGTTTATGTTTAGCTATTTTAAACTTTGCTGAAATCAAAATCAAATTCCATGTGCAATTGTTGGTGGTTTACTTGTTTATTCGATACGTCTTGATTGATATATTGATTGATTAATGCGTCTTAAGGTCCTTGTGACAGTTATAACAAAGCATAGGACGCGATACATTCTGTGGTATTTACATGTTCAGATGAGGTATAAAAGCATGACTCGGCTTATTAGAATTTCAATACGTGTATATTTCTGCATGAACAATCTCTATATATATTTTTCAGTATTGTTGCCGTTCAGTGCAATGTAGGAGTAATATTTTATACTTGTGTGTTTGTTATCTATACAGATGTAATCATAATAGCTAACATCACCATTACAATAGAAATTTTATATGTATTCTGATTTAATAAATTTGATATTTGTTTGTCATTTTGGTACATATTACTATCATTGAATTAGATTGTGATATGTGATTCCCGATTTCCTGAAGCAGATACACGTAAACAACTATCTATGATGACCCTCTCTTTCGAAAATATGTGCAATTAATATACGTAGATATCATAAAAAATATGAAGAAAAGGAATAAAATCATAAAGAATACTGTTTTAGGGAAATGGGTACATTACATTCCATAGTCGTGCACATACATGTACGTGTAGTTTGTAGTGATGTTAACATCGGTCGCTTGTTTTCTATTGTGAAAAAGATTCAAAATCTTCTATGTTTGATATGTTCACTTATATAAAATTCGTTTCATAATACTGTTAAAATGTTTGTGATTTATTTCGTGGTGCTTGTCATTTGCATTGATGTTGGTTCTGTCTACGTCTTGACAGAGTGTATATAACATTAATTTGTTTAAAATGATGGCACTGCATCAGTATGTACACTTATAATCCTGATGCAAACACCAAGTATCCTATTTCGTTTCATTTTCATTGATATGAAAATTAAGAAAGTCAGGTTTCCAAACAATTAAGCACTATCGTGAATTGGGATATTTTGGATGTGGTCATATTTTGGCGTATTTCGCGTTTACCACAAAAGCGGCAAAATTTAACATACCATTTTAACTGCGTACTTATTTTTTTGTATTGTTTTAGATAAGACCAATACATCTACATGTGATTGATCAATTAAGTGAACATTTACTCCCGGGTAATTTAGTTACTCAATCGTTATGTAAACATACCAATATTTCAAGAGGTTGTCTAACTATTGATATGGCTTCAAATCAAATCACATCACTTTTTCATTGTAGAGGGGTCTGTGCGTCGAAATGTATGTATGTATGTATGTATGTATGTGAGGGTGAGGGTGTGTGTTTGTGAGGGTGTATGTACGTATGTATGTATGAATGTATGTATGTATGAATTATGTATGTCTGTATGTATGTATATACAGTGTTTATTGCATGTTTGCATGCATGTAAACGTATGGTTGATAAGTGTGTACTGTATGCATTTGTTAAAAGTTTATAATGTATATTGTGTAGGTGTATGTGTTGAAGTAGAATAGATAAAATTCAGTTTAAAAAAAAAGAAAATTTGCTGTTAGCTGGTGGTTAAGTGATTCTCTGCTGCTCTGAGTGAAAGAAAAAAAGAATTCCCTATTTTGATATCACGATAAGGTTATTCTCTGATTTTTTTCCTTATAGAAATATGAAAAATAAAATAGACCAATTCATATTTAGTATGAAAATGAAATATAAATATGTTTCACTGTGACATACTACCAAAAACTATGTAAGCCAACGTTTAATCTGTGTTATTGTAAGTTTTAGTATTAAATCAAAGACAAATTAACAATTACCAATTACAAGAACCAGGAACGGCTAGAGAAGCGTTGCTATTGGATAACCAATTAGATAACATTTTCAGGAAGCTTTTGTACAGAAAACTTGTTGCATTATTGTTTAGGATAACAATGAATAAGGATCAGTACGAGTTCATGGCATATCAACAAGAATCAATACTTTGCTTGGATGCAATATATTTTGAAGATGTAGATTTCAATTTTGTAAAGCATGTGGTTCTTGATTACTTTTTGTTATATTTGAGCTTGTAATATACCATTTGTGTATATTTGCAAACCAAAAATTGAAAAAATGATAAAATTACGTTTTCTGTTATATTAGAATAAATGTAGACTCAATCATGATTTTTTTTTTCGCATTTAAACTTCGATGGTACAAAGTTCAAACTATTGTATTTTTACAAATTTAACTAATTTTCTTCATTTCTCATGACCGTTTCTGAACTAAAGATCCTGTTTTGGCATATTCGTCAAAATATAAATAAATACCCAATGTCAATTTTAAAATGCTGTATTTGCATGATATATCAAAGGTATCATATTTTAAAAATATCATCTAAAAGATGAAATCTTCGCAATTTTGCAAGCTTGCATTTTGTACCCCTGCCTCCATTTTGTGTGTGTTAAAATTAGTCATAATTGACAAAAAACATAATAAGAAGACAAATAACAAAACAAAGACAAGCCTCATAAGCACCCGTCCATATCGATCATGTAATATTAATTAAATTTAATTTTTAAATTATGTCTTTATTCTAATTAACTTCAAAAGACTCAAAAAGTAGCTTTACTAAACGTCTGACTTAATTGCTTTAGGACTCGCACACACTTTGTTCCATTAGCCGTCAGCATGAAACCAGATCACAAACGGCCAAAGAGTCATATGTAGATTGATTCAAGGATGGTATAATTAAAATGCTTAAATAATCGGGATGTTTGAGGAAGATTGAACATTTTGTTTTGGAAACAGCATGTTAGTGAGCGTAAATGTATTATAGAATAAAAGATAGGAATGCAATATTCACTTGATCATGCAATTGCCTTTGCCACATGAAATTAACGAGATCGTCTTACCTACATTGTATTCATTTATTTACATTTTAAAATCCCATTGAAAATACAATATGAGCGTCTTTGTAAGCCGTTATTATCCAATGCTATTATGTGTGACTTCTGAGTATTCTGAACCAGATTTAGTACACCTCATAAATGTTCTTAAATGTAGAGTTCCGGTACCAATGAAATATACCAAAAACTATTTGCAATACCATATGTATCTTCTGAAAATCCGTATATATATCTATTATACTACCTGTTTATACCATAGATATGTCTGTTATACATGTTTGCCCTTCTAGGCAGTGTTCATTTTCAACTAGTCTACGAGTGGAGCCCGAGACGGAAACTAACCCGAGTGAAATCAGAAGTCGTCTCAAACCTCTCAAAAAGCTAAAACTACTGGACTGTTAATGTTATACCACTCATTAGGATTTTTTTTATTTTAATGGTCATTGAATCTTTCTCCATAGAGTATGCACTAATCTCCCTCTCATGCTCATCTCTATATCTACCTGAAAATGAATTTTGAGTTGACTACTGATTTCCCGGTCGACTCCGTCTCTAGGTATATTTGAAAATTATCAATGTCTTAATATCCGATCCGACCTTTGCGTTGATGGCGATTTTGTAAAAGAACTAGGCGCTTCTTCAAATTAAGCATTTTATATTTCAGTGATGACACTGTACAAACAATGTCATTTATGGATTCTAATACGGTCATTATCAGAGCCATTGATACCTTTTCAAACTGTTGTTATAGATGCTAAGGTGATTGGGTGTAATTACAGTTTCTGTAGAGGATCACGCCTTTAAGAATGAATCATAAGTTTGTATTCAGTATAAGGAAACACATCAGTGACAAATACATCAACTATTTCCTTGAACATGGATATGTATATTAGATTGTATACAGATTCCGATTGATTCAGCGTTATTTTGTCTTGAACTATTTGATATCTATACCGTAACGAAGCCCACTAAAGCTGTCCTTTAATGCTGATATTTAAACGCTTATTATTGCTATTTAGACGCATTAACACATGTGTTTTGTTTGCAATCTGTAGTTTTTATTACTCATTGATTAAGGTATATGCAAGAAGATGTGTATATGAATTGCATGCGTGTTGCTCTACAGGACAAACGTTGACCCCGCTTTCAAGCATCCACTTTACATTGTAGTCGTTACCATCGTAAGCATTAAGTTAAAGCTTTAGTCTTCGAATCTTCGAGTCACGGGGCTCGACTGTTGATATTATTGATTACTATTTTATCATTATATTGTACATACAACGCGTTTACCTGGTCCATTTGTAATGATTTCCCAAAGGTAGGATAGGACGACAGATGTATAACGATTAAACAGAGCACAGTAGTCATTGATGTCTGTGGTTTAACTCGAACATACACTTTGCCATTTCTACGGACATCAATGTATATAGATATATATTCATCGTCTGCTGTCTCTGGGTAGCAAATGCAATGCAGTGTAGTTATTTATAGATAAAATCCTATTTAACTTGACTGTATAGAGGATATTCTTTGTTTCTTAATGAATGCCAGTTATACATCATCGAGTGAGATGGAAACTTTGATATTTTTCACGAGAGAAAAACACCAAAATTCCAACCTCTTGAAATGAAATATTACTGGTATTCATCAAGAAACGAAGAATATTCTATTTATTACATTTTTTCGCTTCCATTTACAGAAGACCTTGACTACCAGTTCAAATGTAATTCCTCCATTGTATTTTACAAGTTATTTGCCCTTGCGATTTATTACGTCGTATTTTTGTGAGCATAACGTCATATTTCTTCACCAAAATATGACGGTTTTTTCGCCAACAACCTAATGAGATAAAAATCAAAATGATATTTTCTCTGTCAATGCTGCAATCAGATTTTCACAAGGGTGAAGTATATCGTTTTCATGTTCACCGTAAACAGTTTACATTACTAGTAACTTCTGAGGTAATATTCTATCAATACAGATAGGGACTGGTGGAAGATGCGTCATGTCAACAGTGTGACAGGGCTGGAAGCCTAGAGCACACCCTCTCTTCGTGTGAAGTGGCACTGGTTCAAGGACGATACACATGGAGGCATGACCAGGTGCTAAGGAGGACTGCGGACACCTTGGAAAGAGGGAGAAGAAGGCAAAGGGAATATAGAAAGGGCCAACATTCATCCAGTTTCAAAAGGAGGGGCAAACATTAACGAAATAAACTAGCAAGACTAACCTAAGCATCCTAGAATGTGCAAAAGACTGGGAGATGCGTGAGGACCTGTCAAAAAGTTGACCTTCCAAGAGATAGTGAAGACAGCATTAAGACCAGACATAGTGCTGGTATTTTCTAGCAAGAAGAAACAGGTAATGATGGAACTGGCTGTGCCCTGGGAGACAGAATGTGAATCGGCGCACGAGCGGAAAAGGACAAAGTATGCAAAGTTGGCCGACGAAAGCGGAAAAAAAGGCTGGCAGGCATGGAACTTTCCAGTGGAGGTAGGCTGTCGAGGATTCCCCAGTCAGTCGTTCTGGAGGATGTAAGGTGCCCTCGGCATCAAGGGGAACTCGAAGAAAAATATCATTAAAGAATTGGGGAAGGAAGCAGAGCGAACATCCCGCTGGCTGTGGATTCGCAGAGGCCAGAGTAGCTGGAAGCCAACCGTCGAAGAGTAGGTACATATACTAATCACCCCTACTGACCAACCATCCGGAGAGAGTTCCAGGATGAAGGCTAAAACCCTCGAAGATAGATGAACCTGCTGATGACGACGACGATTGGGCAGCGACTCAAACAGCTGTATTTAGATAATAGAATCGCACTGTTACATCCAAAAGTGCATTAAAATATTGTTTTATTTTTTGTTATTGTTTTATTTTTTGTGAGGAGGGGGGGATATTGGACAGGAGACACAACTGGTACTGGCCGGTTACCGTTACATTGATATCTGACAATAATATGCTATAATATGCATCAACACAATCAGTTTGAATCATTTATTTAAAATATTTCTGATCAATTGTTTTCCAAATTAATCAATTTTTAATTTATATTTCCAGGAGACAACTGCCGCCAATATGTCAAATGACTAGCTGTATCTATTTAATGTTAACGTTCAAAACTATTCTCAGTTCTCACTTCTGAAAACACCCTTGATATAGGACAATAATGATATGTTTGTAGTAAGATATGACACGATTTAATTTTTTTTTTAAAAGTGTCATATAATACTTTTGGACGTTTACGTAAGGTTCTAATGGGATCTTCAATTTTTCTAATGCAATTCTTGCATCCCTTGTTAATTTTCCTGTTTCTAATGGTGCATTTCATCTATTTCATCGTGCACGGGCTTTGTTCAGTGCAATAGAAAATATTTTGATATTTGACAATATAAGTACATTTCTTACATAAAATCAAGGACTTATCTCTCGGTCAACATGGTGTTATACAGACCTGGTCATTTTCTGTCACTTGTTTATTGCACGCATATCACATAAATACCTGGAAGCCGTATGTCGCACATTTAATCGTTCAATACTACAGTAACTACTAACTTCTACAGCAAAGATAAATCATTTTTAAGATCGTTTTGCAGATGTTATCATGGTCTGTCGATACCGTGCAACAGATGGGCATAACCTACATCGAAGTAAAATTGAATCTCATTACCCATACCACGTCTCATGTCCGCTGTATCTCCGACCAGAATCACTCAGACACGTGTAATTAACCACATATAGAAGTATTAGATCGGATGTCGTTGAGTCACTATCATATGGAAGCTTCTGTTAACGATTTAACTACGCGTTTGAAACAAACAGGTGATGTGACGCTACTAGGTCTCGTCAAAAAACGCATATTCTGTATTTGCATATAACAAGTTATCTAACCCTGCGGGTAGGTATTAATTGTGACGTGGTGTTTTCGTGAGCGTAACGTTTCAGAGAAAAATGGCGTAATTTTCTTTCACAAAATGATGACGTCATAGTCGGTACCTACGAATAAGGATACTCTGTAATATGCAAATACAAAATAATGGATTGAAATTTATAATATATAATCAAAACTCTTTTCCTATAGATGTTGATACATATTTCATTACATGTCAAAGGTATCGAACATCACAAAGTTCAATGGGTTATGTTGCCATGTAGAGTACGCGGGATCCCGACCATCAATCTCAGACTGGCTGCCCCGTTTCACTTCTTCTGTTGTATTTCGGTGAAAATAATGGCAATGGCTTGCATAAATATATTATTTTATCTTTTTCTGTTATCAGTGCTGAAATGAAAATAAAATAAAAATGTACCGGAAATGAACTTAACTTGATTGTTTGCAAGTCCTTGTCTGGAAGTTACCCATTTCTTGATTTTACAGTGCCACGTTATATCTTAGGGTAGGCTTGGTTGCATCACGTGGAACGAATGATCTGATCTGACTCCCGGGGTAAAATTGATATAGACCGACCAACCCTTTTTTAGAGTTACTGAAGCATTGACATTGATAAATATTGAAAGTTGACAAGGCTAAACGTTTAATACAGCTAAAGCCAATCAATGATGACTTTCCTGTATGCATGCGATGTGTGAAAGTCTGTACGTTTTAAAAGACTTTGTTATATTGTGTCCCTTTTTATATTAGTATTGTATCATTTTGTATAGTAGAACTCTCGCCCTTTTCCCCTTTTTATATTGCTATATCTCTGATGCATGCCGTCGAAGACACCCAAATACACCCTACCCGGTCACATTATAATGACAACGGGCAAACCAGTCGTCCAACTACCGATTTGCCGAACACTAAGCAGGAAGAGAACTGTGGTGTTTCTCGACCAGGGAACTTAACCCAGGGCAAGCACTCAACGTAAGGCTCAATGTGTGGCGGTATCTATGGAGACGTTAGGAAGAAGAAAACAAGTTAGAAAAAGATCCCCAGTTTAAACGCCTTTTGCGATCATGCAATTGTTATAGCAGGTACATAATGTACAATTCTAACGCCCTACCTACAAATTGCGGATCTCGGTAAGATTCTTCAGCTGACACATACTTAAGATTTCTACCTCGAGGGTTGAAATCCCAGAGTGTCACTCCCGAGGAAAGTAAGTTGATATCCCCGCACTAATCATAGAATCAACTCGCGAAGCATGCGAGAAAAAATAATCTCGTTATAGTACTGAAGGTTCGCTACCAACAAAAGAGAAAGATTTATCTCACTTATTTATCTCGGTAATGAAAAGATTCGCTGTAGGACACTCGGAAATGCGTGACTAGCAAAATTCATATCATCATATTGTAAATGTTCATAAATAGGTTATCGATATCATAAATATAGTTATCGAGGGGACGAGAGAGGAAAGTACAAAAGACTACAAGAAAAACAGATAACTAACGGAATATGAATTAATCTTTTTAATGCTTAACCTGACACCGTACACTGGTTTAGAAAGTATGAACCAGATAGACATTCATTAGTAAGTGCTACGGAACCCGGTCGATTAAATGTTTCTTTTCAGAAAGCTGGTGGATCAAAGGCTTCCCGTTGTATTACACCCAGGCATTATTGGTTATTAATACAGATTTGATGTTGATGAAGTTCTCCCTCAACGGATCGTGTCTTTGATTTTAATTCATTACTTGATTGTCTAAATCAGCTTTGATGACACGATCACCATGATGAAAGATAATATTGAATAAGAAACATAACATTCCCGATTGTCAGTATGTAAACTTATTTCATACTTGTGGGTAATTTAAATTTTACTCTTGTCTATCAATTATTAATAAATGCACATATAAGCGGTTATTTTTGCGGGAAATAATTGTATCTCCACCTTTTCACGATAGTGTGATAGTCGTGAAAATTATGTCAACAAAATATCGAGAAATGATTTTCTTTCATACCTACGGATGAAATACTGGCTGGTCTAGGGCAATACTCTCATGCCGCCTGAGGTTATATTGCATGGCTACCCATGCAATAAAGCCTCGTGACATCACAGCACCAACAAAATTTCGATTTCCTCGGTAAAATTAAAAAAAAATCACAAACTTGACTGATTTTACTATAAAAGATGCAAATATCACGTATTTTTTTATGTATGAAAAATTGACTTTCAGCCGTGGATTTCTTCGAATTTATTTCAAAATGGCGGGATATAGTAGTTGTAAAATTGCAATAAAACGTCGAGGTATGAAAGAAAAATACTCTTTCATAAGTGGATATGAAGGATAGGGATATTCTACCCTCGGGATCACAAAATGTTGCAAAACCCTCGGCAAGCCTCGTGTTTTACTACATTTTGTGACCCTCGGGTAGAATAACCCTATCCTTCATATTCACATATGAAAGAGTCTTATATTATCATACATGTTTATACAGTACACTCTCTTATCGCAACACGCCAAAATTAAAAATGAGGAATATATATGTATTTTTTTAATTTAAAATTAACACCGGCGTAAATAATCGACATTATGGTATTTTATAAGGTTAAACCCACATATGCAACATATGTATGACTAAGAATATGCCAGTATGTTTCAGGATGATAGTACTATACAGGAATTACTATATTTCACTATCCACTACACCAATATACTGTTGTTAACTACCAAACATCACCTCTTTAATACCATGTCTACTATGTCACGCATTTGTTATTTTCTAACAGAAACATGCTATATAGGTTATGTTATTGATTATTCCTTCCATATCATCGCTGGTATTTGGTTTCGTAATGATAATTATGTCAAACGACAATTAAATCATCGTGGCCAATGAATGGTCAGTCACTGTGACGGTTTGGTGAATGTTGCTAAAATTCATTCTGTTACGTAAATTGACCTCTTTTACATCAAATCATAGATGTTCGTGATTTTCATTTGCTCTTTATTAGCAAGGAACTCACTGTGTATTCATTGGTGATCGTACGTTTTATTGCTAACTTCAGTAAAATTTAAGCCCTCTCCTTTGAATTTAGATAGTATATTCCTGATTTATATCATTTACTCATCGCCTTAACAAATCATTTATAAAATAAAACAAGAATAGATTATGCTTGTAAAAGCACAGAATTCTACGTCATTTTACATCAGACTTGTTTCTAATTTCTTACTTTAACCTATTTGACATCAAACCTCAGTAGCATTTTCAGATTTGACTGAAGCACAACACCAGCATTTATAGAATCCATGCGACGTCATCTCTCCCCTGTATTATTCTAGCAATACGAACCACGGATTTGTATTATATTCCTCAGTGGTGTCGCACAATCCACAAATGAAACATAATATCGCTATTGACACGGAATAATACAACAGGAAATGAAATGGATATCATTGATTATTGGAACCCCGCATGAAAGTTCAGATTCCGAGCGCATATCACAAACTTCTACACAACATGTCAGTATTGTGAATATATAGCAGCCGTCTTCTTTGAAATCTATTTTTGCATAGCATATTCTCAAATATTTAATGAGGTTTTTCAAGTATTTTCTGAAGTAATTCAAATAAACAGCGTGTTTGAATGCGTATACCCAAGTAACCAATCCTATTATGTGCATAATGTGATGCTTGTGTAAAACAAGAAGATAAATCACATTATGGGAAAACGTGCGATGACATTGTTGGCATCGAGAGCGAAACGTCATTATCCGCCATTTTATGCAATTTTTTTTTCATTTTTTTTTTTTAAGTGTTTGCTATTGTTAATGTCATCATTCCTATCTACTTAAGCAGACAAATATGTTCATCGTGTTTCTGATATTCCGATGCATGGGCTAGGTCATTTTTCAGCATTGTTTTCTTATTTATATTGCTGTTTCTACCATTGCTAAGATTGGTTTTTCTCATAAGCAAATCTTGAACCTATTAGACGCTTATAAACATTTTAGAGTAATGAAGGATTGGGGGACAATGCAAAAAATGTTTGCTGCGGATAAGCGCGTGATATTTGTGGTACAAATATAATAAACTTACATAAGAAAAGGTTTGGAAATGTGATGTTTAATCACTTTATTGAAGGTGAATGAAACCAATCATTTGTGAGTTTCTCAATATATTGGTTGTTTGACTAGATTAACGTCTTGATAACAGCTAGGGTCATGTAAGGACGACTTGGTGTATGGATGTGTGCGTGTTTTGGGAGACTGCAGTATTCGCGTGTTGTGTCTCTTTTTGTAATAGAGTGACACTATATTGCTGTGGCATAATAGAAAAAATTAATACATTATTAGCAAAAGCTGAACAATAGTAATGTTAATATGGCGACCTGGAATGCTTTCTAATTTATTGATCGTTTTGTCTGTTACTTCTACATTTTCAGATGAATTTGCAATGTATTTAGAAAGTCAGTGTCCTCCTATGTTAAGTATTATGGTAACAAACCTTGCACATGCAATGTTTACGTACTACATCAGACGATGCCTAGTGAGAATACTATATGAAGTTAATAATAAGCTCCGAAATCGATCTTCACGTCAATGGCTTGCACTTAACTTACTGATCCGTAAACAGTGATTGATCTAAGATTACTGGGTATCCAGGTGGTGGGAATTTTAAACCAATCATATCAGGAGCAGCTTTCTGTGGCGCATGTGCCACGTTTGTTACTGGTTGGTCGCCTCGCAGCGATAAGAAAATAATGTCTGTGTCGCGTGGCCGATAATTGTATCCGCACCTGTATTGGACATCGTTTCTTGTCGTTAAATATTGATTATCAAACATTTGTATTGGTGACCAGATGATCGACCTAAATTTGAAAGTTACCTGACTAGGTTGGGAGGTTATCCTTGTGGAAAGTAATTTACCTGTAAAACGTCAAGTAATTAAACAGTGTGAACCTTCATTCAATTTAATCTAGGGCAGTGTTTGTACTGATTACGTACCGGCGGTGTCATCAAAATGAATTCGTGGAAACCGAACAGCTTCGTTCTTTTGTATATTCCTGTTATTTTAGTTTTAGATGCTGTTACAAGTACAGTAACTAGTGAGCAAATATTCCATGTACGTTTCCGGTATAAAAACGGTTGTTGGCTTCGGCGTAAGGGTGCATGATACCGCTGACCCCGCCTCGTATTCCCATCTCTACCATTTGGTGCATATCGATGTCTGTCAATAAGTCTAAGGTCACCCCGGTCATTTTCAGTGCCGCGCTCCAGGCTAATCCAGGTGAAGTGTAGTAATGAGCAGGGTCGAGCTGGTAATTGTCCACGTCGGCTAACATGCCATACTCGCCGTGTATGCTCGTAATCCGCGTAATATTCTCTTCAGATAGTTTACTGCAGAATGAAGACTTTGTTGGTAATTGGAGGTCCGAAAATATGATATGGTCCGTCAAGTACTTATAGGGAAAAATCCCTTTTCTGAGAAGCACTAAAAAGCACTATGTTCCGGTCTAGTAAAATCTCTGTTCAAATATTTGAAATTGTCATATCCTTTGTCTTTTAGATTAATTACTAAAGTATTTAATGAACTAGGTATGAATCGGCACGAGTCCAAAAATCGCAAATTTCCTAGCGAGAATAAGATGTAGTTTTCCGTGTTCTGTGCTATACATTTGATATTTTGCTCTATGTACTTTCTTATAGCCTCGCAGAGAATGTGTCCATCGAACCGCAACATGTTGTGAAGCAATACTGGAATGTGTTTGAAATGTTGGAAAATTAAGTTGCACTTGTTACAAGCAGCTCCCCTAAATTTTCCTGTCACGTGACAATGATCTCGCACTTTGTCTTTGTTATTTTTGAAATAATTATGACTTTTGATAACACAACAAAATGTTATCTATCCCATCAAACATTATCTCTTGGACATACATGGACACTGAAAATTCCGCGAAATCTTTCCCGATTTTTTAAGATATAGCGGGTAGAATGTGACGATATGGAGGACTGGTAGAAATTGGCGGGAGGGGCTAGTACAATATGGCGGGAAGTACCTTCACGCGGTTTTCGGAGGGGGCGGGAGGGGGAGGGAGGGGGAGGGGCAATTGTGTCTTTAGTTTACAACTTATGGATGTTATAGCATCGTCTGTTAAATACGATTTAGAATGATATCCAAAGCTCATTGGTACTGGGAAGTGTCCACGAGACATCCGTAATATACAGGCGAATGACCAACAGTATCGTAATACGTCATTAATACCTAATTCATATATATATATATGACTAAAACATTCAAAGGCGATTATTTACATAACGTGTTCAATGTCATTAAATATATTTTCAACATATGCAGAAAACTTCATATTAAACAATGTCTAATGTTTCAAAGAATCAAACAGTATAGTATTAGATGAAATAACAAATTTCTCCATGTGGAAATTAAATTTGCATATGTTTAGGGAAATGAGACGAACAACTCACAGGAAAGAAACTTCTTAATGCAAACATGAGGATGACCAATGAAATTTGCGTTGGTTGTATGAATTGCCGTCAAAATACTATTGCTCAAAATGTTTAAAATAAGTCCCCTTTTGTTTTAAACAATTCGAATTTCAATCATCAGCTTTCTGGACATTTTAACAAAAAATGACAGGTTCTTAATTTGGTTATTGAAGAATATGTTTACGCACAAAACACTGATGATAGACTTTTTAAAGCTCTTCAATATATCTGATGTACGAATAGATAGAATTATTTCACATTGAACATTCACAAAGTAACTATTGTATTGTAGATAAGATAGTATTTGTATCCATTTTACCTATAATCAGTTTCTTATTTTCCCTATAAATAAAGTTTTTAGCATATTGCATACAACAAGACCACATGTAGGTCGCTCGGACAGGGTGGACAACTAGTTGAAGATTCTAGTCATCTGATAAATGTTATAATCTCATACTCTTTCAATTGATAGGCGTTTCATGCCTAGAAATACACGAGACTGTCTCAAAATATCAAAAGAAGTTTGGCCTTTTCTTAGTACATCATTGCCAATTACTGGTATATATAAAACACAGCGATTGATTGACAATCCTTACATGACAATGATGCTGTGTTTAATGAAGGGAATCCCGTACTAGAAATGAAAACATACATATTCAATACACGTTGCCATAAAATATTATAATCAGAATAAATTATTAATTAATCAGATGAATGAAATAACAGTAACATAACGCAAACAACGCCCAGTTTCAGTACGGTGGAATGAATAGAGGGTATTCAATGTTTCTTGATGAGTACCTGTCATATTTATATCGAATGTGGTGGAAACTTTGATATTTTTTACTCGTGAAAAATATCAATTGAAAGTTTCCACCTCACGAGATGAAGTATTACTGTTATTCATCAAGAAACTAGGAATATTCTATCTATTACATTTGTTTCTCGTTTCCATTTACAGAAGACCATCACTACTAGTTCTGCCTTTGCAATTATTAAGACGTATGATTGTAAGCATAAAGTCATATTTCTACTCAAAAGTTAGTCCGCTAAATCTGGCTATATTATTAGGCTTTTAGAAAATGTTTTTTGCCTAATATATTTATTAGATTTTTTTAAGCCTTATAATATAGGCAGGTTAGCGGACTTCACAAAACTATGACGTCATTTTGTTTGCACAAACTAATGACGTATCAATCAAAATAATATTTTTACTATCAATGCTGTATTTCAATTGGTCAAATTATCAAAAATGATATCAGTAATATTTTCAGCATAAAACTTTATATATCACTGCGAAAAATGTAATAAACTGCAGGTATTTTAAGGTCATTTTAAGATAACAGGAGAATATATTCATGAGGAAGTTTATACAAATCTTTCTCAATTCCAAAATCAGCCCCATCCTCAGACGGAAATTTACCATTTGGAAAGAAAGGATAGAATACATAATTCCACATTACGTGAAAATAGAACATTTCATCATAAAATTAGCATGTGGATAAATATTTTGAAGTAAATAGACCGAAGTGATATCCGTGCACAGTGCACTATAAGAAGTTTACTTTATATAATGGTCAGCAGCACATAAAACTTGATACTTTACGCTCTACAGTGACAAACAATATACACAACTGTTATACATATCGACAGAGTATAATTACGTTGTTGAATGTGTCCATACGTATCTCGCTAATATTTTTTACGATTTCTGTTGTTTAAATTTGTATCTAAGAAGTGCAGTAACATTTCTATGCTAATCATATGAAAATAGTAAACAATTCATTCTGAACTGTATAAAAAATATCGAAAATGGTAAAGGAAGCGCTATTAGGGTATATGTGGTGTTTTAGCTAAAAGATTTAGAAAATAGTTCTATTGTATTCATCGCGACTCTGGTCAACTTTTGACCGCGACGTCACGTGAGTCACACGTGGGTCGGGTATTCTACCTGAGATTGTATCGATTGGAACTCATCTATTAATCAATAGCCATTCATTCTGCCCTTTCTACACGACTGTTCGCCTCAGTTAAAACCACAACAAATGTACCTCAAAAACACAAACAGCGTGCTGCGCTTTCCAGCTTCTTAACCTTTGTACCTGTACATCAGGTAAGTAATCGGTGTTGTAATTAGGTCAGGTCAATCAAAGTGTTTTACCAGGATACATACCATTCATTTATAGCTGCTGATCCATGTATATACATGTACCCCATGTGCGTGTATGTGTGCGCGCACTAAAATCAGTCATGTGATTATTCTATACTATGGTACAAGCCCCAATGCATCACATAGAGTAATGGTTGCATCGGGACTCAATATTATTTCAGAAAATCAGATAACACACAAGATAATTTGTTGTGTTTAAAACAGGTGACGTGATTATGAATTTCAGTAATATAGTATTATTTATTCATATATTATGTTGACTTTTGTACATAACGACCATTATCGTTTTTTTATTGTTATTGTTATTTTTTCGCAGTAAGTGATTATTTCAAAACAGAAATCAAATATATAACTTGACAATCATAATTTTTGAACATGAGAATACACGAGTTTCGACCTTGACAATACATAATCTTTGAATTTGACAATATAGTATCTTTGAACTTGACAATAAAGAATCTTTGGATTTGACAATATAGAATCTTTGAACTTGACAACATAGAATCTTTGAACTTGACAATACATAATATTTGAACTTAATCTTTGAACTGTGACATTACATAATCTTTAAAATTGACAATACATAATCTTTGAACTGTGACAATACATAATATTTAACTCGAAAATGCATAATCTTTAAACTATGACAATACATAATTTTCGAACTTGACAATACATAACCATTGAACTGTGACAATACATAATTTTCGAACTTGACAATACATAACCTTTGAACTTGACAATACATAATCTTTGAAATTGACAATACATAATCTTTGAACTGTGACAATACAAACTATTTAACCTTGACAATGCACAATCTTTGAACTGCGAAAATACATAACATTTAACTCGAAATACATAATCTTTGAAATGTGACAATAGAAAATTTCTGAACTTGACAATACATAATCTCTGAACGTGACAATACATAATCTCTGAACGTGACAATACATAACTTTTGTTATACAGATTAACACCAGTGACTTGTTTTTATATTTTTCGAATTTATATCAGCATTAATAGTTTTGTGGTAGTATATAGCACCAGGTGGTAAGATGTTCCGAAACAATAACAGACAAACTCTCCTCCAGCTTGATAGTTCGGAACCCATGTGGGACAGTTGCTCCGGGTATACTCCATCTACTACACATGGCACGCGCTCAAATGACAAAAGCAACCCGAATTGACTGTTGAGCACATCTAACTCAATTTATCAAATCTTAATAATCTAAACAATGTTTTCTATAATTCTAAATTTTAATAATATCCTATTGATGGGGCAATCCGTCACAGATTCTAAATAAAAGTCATATTTCTGCATTCAACTTTTTTTCACAGAACGACATTTATTTAAGCATTGAACGTCTTTAAGTTTGCATTCATAGCCAATATTGATGCCAACTCGACAGAGGCAAATTCCATGAAGCGCGCTTGCGCTTTATGTTGGATTTGCCTCTAGTTGGCATTCATATTGGCTATGAATGTCAACTGAAAGACGTTTAATGCTTATATTTACATTTGGTTACAATTCAATGTTGAATTCAACAACGAATTTTGAATCAATCATGAATTTATCATACGTTATCGTCAAAGATGGAACAGTTATTTGAACAACCGTCACAATGTTAATGACGTCATGATAAACGCTTGAAGTTCATAGTTTATATGACTGCCAACTGCACTTGGTGAGGTTACATAGTGGGACTAGAGTGAAAATGTAAATATATGCATATGATCACTCACTGCAAAATGCAAAAGGTATAACGATTACGAAAAACAAAGAATGTTTCCATCTGAATGTTTTCAAAAGAATTCCCGAATTTCTTTAGAGTGTTTACTGTAGATAACATATCTATTCTTTATGCATTCATAAGATTATCGAAACAAGAATCTTTCGAATAAAGATGCAGATTTGTATCAACATCTGGTCGGCAGTGTTTACATCAGCTTGAATGTTGTCATATCGAGGAAAACGCCATTTTACTGTTAATGTAGAGTTTGCATTGTTTGTTTGGTCACATGGATAATATATCACTATTCTCCATTTTATTAAATATTTTTTGAATATTGAAAAAAATAGCCGTTTAACTAAAATCATTATTTAAATTATTTTTCCGTAGGAACTTATTTCCTAAAAATTGGTTGTGGAATTTTTTGTTTTCATAATTTAAATATTATGTTTGAGGTATACCATACAAACGTATTTAACAAGATAATCTGTTGTTTTGCCTCTAATATATTAATATATATAACATAATAGATATTAATATTGTGCAAAACGAAAAAAAAATCCTTAATTAATAACAATTGATGGCAGTTTTAAATGCGTTATCAGATCGTTATGCGATTTCTTAATTGAATCACTATTCAAACTTTTGTCCACAAATTACATTAATGATGTGCTGAAAATGTAAAACGATGCTAATAGGTTTAGCAGAAGGTAGAAATGACGTGAAACTTTATTATATATTGCCTAATTAGCGCCAAGGAACTTTTCCCAAACAACATCACCTTTATAGTATGGACACTGATCACACCTTATAGCTATGGTTACTAATGTGTCCAGATCAGAGTCCAATATCTAGAAACAAGTCAGGATATAGTGGATCTGGCATGAGATTCCCTTCATATTAGATTCATGATATGAGCATAGAATTTTTCATTTTTGTGAGCCTTTGGCGAGTTCAAAAACGAGTATCATAAACTAAGCACTGATGTGAATACCATACGTTTAAACGTATGATTGCATTGAATTTGCAAGGAATTATTTTTTCCAGATCAAAGTCGATGTCGCAATTGTGACGCCACGACAACGCTGGTTTTTTTTCTTTATAGAAATATAAAGAAAATTAATCGGCCAATAGCCGGATTAAGGATGAGTACAAAGAAAAATAAATTATCTAATATGAATGGATAGAAGGGAATTTTATGACAGACTGATTCTATTTATCATATGACTTAAACTTCATATCCCCAGGTAGGATTCCCCACCCTTGCGGCTAAAGATGACAGGCGGAGTCCTCCACTTATTCACTGTGGAAACCAAATGCTTAAACATAAAAATATCACCAAAATTAACCTGAAAATCCACTCAACATAACCATCAGCACAGTATTCCTAACAAACACAACCTCTTTTTGCTTTACTACGAATAATAATCAAGCATATAATTACTGAAACATTGAACTACTAAAGAAGCACAAATAGAATGACTTTTTCCAGTCCAGCTGTCCCTACCATTTCAAGATACAGAAGACTGTTGTCATTCTGTAACTTCAAGTCAGAGAGAGTAGTGAGCACAAAAAAATCAACTTCATGTAATAATTCCCGCGAGAATGAAATAGGTTTGTGGTTATTAAGAGTCATTAAGTATATGCTACAGTAATCCCTGTACGTAAAACGTATAGGCCTTGAAAATTGGATTTTATCAGATCGTGGACCAATCATTGTCACTGTTATAACCCTACGAAGAACATGATATAGTTTTACACCCAAATACCTAAGAAGTGTAGCTTATTATGACCGAGCTGGCAGCGAGGAAGCTCTTGTACTTGAAGTGCTTACATTGTGCATCAGGTAGAGAAATTTCCAAACGGTCAAGGATATGGCTACTGTTTGACGTTTAAATCATCATTGGCAAAGGCGTATTGAAATGTAAGATAAGTATATTGGAAAATGGTAAAATAAAATCTGCAAAGTTACAACCCAAACGAATGAAGCTTATAACACATTGATATACAATATAATGCAATACAATACAAACGTATTTTATTTAGTTGTCACACATCATAAAATCGTAATACAATTTTAAAACATCCATAACATATTTTGTTTTAATTTAAAAATATAAATTGAAATAAGTACGCGATATTTTACATATTATCACAAATTACTAGTGTTATCATAATTTGCATACAGATAGTGACCACCTATGATTTATCACATATTATAAGACTCTTTCATATGTGGATATGAAGGATAGGGATATTCTAACCGAGGGTCACAAAATGTAGTAAAACCCGAGGCTTGCCGAGGGTTTTGCAACATTTTGTGATCCCGAGGGTAGAATATCTCTATCCTTCATATCCACTTATGAAAGAGTATTTTTCTTTCATACCTCGACAATTTTGAAAGATATTCGACGAAATCCACGGCTAAAATCAATTAAAAATTACGTGATATTTTCAACAAAAATTTCGTTATTTGCATCTTTTATTGTAAAACCAGTCAAGTTTGTGATTTTTTTTTACCGAGCAAATAGAAATTGCGTTGAAACAGTGTGACGTCACGAGGCTTTATTGCATGTGTAGCCATGCAATACAGCCTCAGGCGGCATGAGTGTATTGTCCTAGACCAGCCAGTATTACACCCGTAGGTATGACAGAAATATCCTAAAGTTCATCTGTATGTAATAAATACAAATCAATCATCCTAATATTAAGAGGTTTAGATGGTCAATATCCAGTTTATCACTACGTATATACATATCGTATAACTAGACCAGCTGAATACTGATTGATTCTCCATCGGTGAGCTATGTACTGCAGATCTTTTCAGACAGTACTCGTCAACAACGACATTACATTTGTACACGCTCCCATACCGACTGGCCTAAGTCCTTAGGTATTGTTTACTATAGTACGACACGTTCCAATGACTTTGAATGAAAAAGTTATAATGGCGATTCGGAAAGAGAAGTTCCTTTTACCACAGGTAATCCAGGTGATACGACTAGACAGTGGAAGTTTTAAATGGTTTAAAATAGCAACGACCTGCTCCTTATGTGTGCGTGCTTATGTGGTTGATTAATGTAAACAAACCATCGTTACTGGAGGTAAGAACTCGTTTTTGATTGGTTGTTATATACACATACTAACGGGATCAGGGATATTCCAGTTAAAATTGATTTCAAGCACAAATACGAGAATTTTAACCTTAATTTATATGCAGGTAGTTTGAGGTACAAACAACAGCGTTTTAAAGAGAATATTTCTCTAAGAGATAATCATAGCCAGAACACGGTACGTCATTAGTTAGAACATGTGAACACAGTATGTGTAGAATTATATGTTGTATGGGATTGTTTTAGATATTGGCATGGCTGGGTAGAATTCGAAATCATCAGAAGAAGTCTCTGTCCTTATGGATATTGATCAAAATGTCCTGTTGCTTGTAATTTTAAATGTAATGATGTATTAAATTCTGTCACCACCTGTGACCATGTAGTCCATGTACGGGTCCGTATTGTCTGTATGGGGTCCATGTACGGGTCCGTATTGTTTGTATGGGGTCCATGTAAGGGTCCGTATTGTTTTGTCTGTATGGGGTCCATGTAAGGGTCCGTATTGTTTGTATGAGGTCCACGTAAGGGTCCGTATTATCTCTATGGGGTTTTACAATGTACAGCTCTTTCTCTACAAATTTGCTCTGAATTCTGTAGCGTTGTAGTTACATGTAAGAAAATTTATATGCAAAAGATTTTGTTAGGGATACAGACAAAATATAGGCACAACTCGGTTTTTTTATTGTTATTAATATTTACATTGATAACACGGTTTTGCGAAAAAAACGGCGTTCACCTTTGTGAGGAAGATATTTGGCCGTATACACTAGACTAGGAGCAGTTCCTCACTCATCATCATTTAAACGTCAATTATAGGTCATAATTTGGGTAATGGAAATCTGCTTCGTTTCATTATTATTTGATTAGTTGGAGTGTGTTGCGCGGTATCTCTGACATTATGTTTTAGTCTCGGTATCGCGACACAACACAATATAAAAGCATTTAATATTCAACAGCAACTATACTAATTACTCTATAGGAAATTAGTCTCTGTTAGCCTATAAAAAGTGTCTCTTTTCCTATATCTGTTTAAGAATAATAGTAGTCATTCTTTTGTATATTGTAAGCGAACGGGGAAAAAGTGAAAAACAAATCCAAAATCCTCCATTAGAAAAGGCATTAAAAATAAACTTGCATGAACAAGTATTATGATTCACGGACGGTCATTTATTAAATCGAATTAAACTTATAATTATCATTTTCCAATTTTGTAATGAAATAAAACGTATGAAAAGAAGAGGAAAAAACATTAAAATGCATCAACTATATATTATATTAACCCCAAACTGTGACACATGCATAACCACAAACAAAGCAGGACCCATTGGCCTTTTCTCCGGCCAGTGTAAACGTTGTGATCGTTCTATTTCAAACCACAATCAAAATATCAAATGTGCAGTCACTGTGACGGTATCGTTTATTGTAAAGTTATAAAACAGGTTCCGTTAGGAAGATTGGTCCCCTCCAGAAAAATTCTGCCATGTAATTCACAATAGCCCCCGAAGAATAACACTATCGTATTGCATCTAATAGGTCTGTGCTAAATCCATGGCCTTGGGGGTTTGTCACATTCTACAGGTAGACTTGGACCTAACATAGAGTGAGAATGTAATACTATGTGTAGGAGATCTAAATAAATTCAGAATTTATGTTCATATCTTATACATTGAGATATCATTAAATTAAAATTTAAAAAAATGTCCGTTATAAAGGTTATTGAACAGCAAAGATAGGAAAGACTATTTTATAGAAGGTAAAATATGCCATGATATTTATAGAATGTCAGTATTTTGGAGTTTTGCATGAAGGTTCCATCAAACATGTCCACATATTGGATATCAGATATACAAGTATGTATTACAACACCTTGATAATACGATCATGTGAACAATACTATATTAAGTTAATCTGATCAAGACATCATTACTGCTATATTGATATTGTGAGCATTGGCTTGTTCGTACAATAAAATGGTGGCGATTACAAAATGAAAAGGAATTATATAATACACGATAAAGAAATTACAAAAGACAGAAAAGTTAAAACTACAATATCAGTATTCAGTTGTTTCCTCCGTCTAGGACTCGTCAGTAATCAAACTTTTCTCGGTCTTCAAGACTCCCAAGTGATGTTAGATGTACCATATAGCTAGCTGTCTAGTCCTTTAAGGACTCGTCAGTGATGTTAGATGTACCATATAGCTAGCTGTCTAGTCCTTTAAGGACTCGTCAGTGATGTTAGATGTACCATATAGCTAGCTGTCTAGTCCTTTAAGGACTCGTCAGTGATGTTAGATGTACCATATAGCTAGCTGTCTAGTCCTTTAAGGACTCGTCAGTGATGTTAGATGTACCATATAGCTAGCTGTCTAGTCCTTTAAGGACTCGTCAGTGATGTTAGATGTACCATATAGCTAGCTGTCTAGATTTACCATTAGCTAGCTGTTGTCCTTTAAGGACTCGTCAGTGATGTCAGTGATGTTAGATGTACCATATAGCTAGCTACTGTCTAGTCCTTTAAGGACTCCAGTGATGTTAGATGTACCATATTAAGGACTAGATCTAGTCAGTTTAAGGATCGTGATGTTAGATGTACCATATAGCTAGCTGTCTAGTCCTTTAAGGACTCGTCAGTGATGCTAGAGGCGATGTGTTTTGACTTTGTTATAAGCATGAAACATTCTTCATTATAAAGAACGGAATCACATTGTATTAGTTTTCCATAAACCGTAATCTTTGTATTTAATTTATATAGTTTTATGTCAGTTATACGTGTAATTCATTGTCATAAGTAATGCAACTGGAAAAGAATATCTGTACTACGTTCAAGGCTGTGTTTTAACTATTAAAACGGGTTTATGTATGTGTACGTTGATGTACCAGGTGTTGTCATTTGTGTCTTTTTGAATCGATAGGAAAAGGTTTATCATTTATTATTTATAATACATATAGTTATTTTAATGTGTGTATGCTATAATGTAAATCAATATACCAACAGCTGTATCGCCGAGATTTCTGAACGAGTGGGACTTTCAACATTTAGTATTGATGTCCATCTCAAATATATATGTATACAAATAACAAAACTCAACGACCTTCCTCTAGTACTTTCGCCATTTCTTGATGGCTCTCCAGGAATATAAATTATGAGATAGAAGAAAAGCGAAAAACTATACTGTTTACAGTTTCAACTGGTGAACCTAACTAACGAAACCCGAAATATATCATCAATTAAAAAACACATAGTAATGATTCCGATATTTATTAAATGTTGATGAAATATTCATTTGACGTAAAAAAACCAGGAATTTAATATCTTCGATTTACCACTTTTGGCATCACAGTGAGAAATTTTCATGCTGACAAATGGTATTTTTTCACTATCAAAAACAGGAGCAGAAGATTAAGTACTTTTCTTCAGTTACAAAAGTTACTTACTTTATACCATTACCACCTTTGAAAAGTTTGATCTTCTAATTTTACTTCAAGTTAAAAATATTAAAAAAAAATAATTGCATCCCGCATAAATACCGTGGCACTATGTCATATATGGAGTGAAGTTCTGATTTCGCATGCACCAAATGCATACTTAATTATTTTTTAATTATTTTGTTATGTTAATTAGACATATATATATACACAATTAAATACCAATTATTGGTCAAATGATGAATATTATTTATGCTCTGTGTGCGGTGGAGCGTCTTTAATTATGGCTTACATCAACCATCCCACTCTTAATTGAAAAACAAATTGCTGCAAAGAGGGAAATGTTGTTGCGCTTTCAATCTGGATTGGTAGTCCTTCATTTCAGCATTACTGGCAATTTGCATGAAAGATAAAATCAAGAGGCCCAGAGGGCCTGTATTGCTCACCTGGTTTGTAATGTCAAGTCATGTTCTGAATACAAGTTCATAGTTTCTTTTCTGAAGGAATTTGAATATTTACCTCTTATTTCCTTATTTGGTCCAGCCCCTCCTGCTCCTGGGGGTCAGAACCAAAATTTATACAAGTTCTGTTGCCCTTCCCCAAGGATATTTGTGGCCAAATTTGGTTACAATCCATGCAGAACTCTAGGACAAGTAGCGATTTATAGGATTTACCTCTATTTCCCCTATTGGGCCCCGCCCCTCCTGCCCCCAGGGGGTCAGAGCCAAAATCTATACAAGTTCTGTTCCCCTTCCCCCAAGGATGTTTATGGCCAAATTTGGTTACAATCCATTCAGAACTCTAGGACAAGTAGTGATTTATAGGATTTACCTATATTTCCCCTATTAGGATTCCAAATTAAAGCATTTGTCTGACGTCAGACACGTAGGAAACCTGTGTCTGAGAAACCCTCCTGCCCCCGGGGGTCAGAGCCAAAATTTATACAAATTCTGTTCCCCTTCCCCCAAGGATGTTTGTGGCTAAATTTGGTTACAATCCATTCAGAACTCTAGGACAAGTAGTGATTTATAGGATTTACCTATATTTCTCCTATTGGGCCCCGCCCCTCCTGCCCCCGGGGGTCAGAGCCAAAATTTATACAAGTTCTGTTCCCCTGCCCCAAAGGATTTTTGTGGCCAAATTTGGTTACAATCCATGCAAAACTTTAGGACAAGTAGCGATTTATAGGATTTACCACTATTACCCCTATTGGGCCCCGCTCCTCCTGCCCCTGGGGGGTCAGAGCCAAAATTTATACAAGTTCTGTTCCCCTTCCCCCAAGGATGTTTGTGGCCAAATTTGGTTACAATCCATGCAAAACTTTAGGACAAGTAGCGATTTATAGGATTTACCTCTATTACCCCTATTGGGCCCCGCCCCTCCTGCCCCGGGGGGTCAGAGCCAAAATTTATACAAGTTCTGTTCCCCTTCCCCAAGGATGTTTGTGGTCAAATTTGGTTACAATCCATGAAGAACTGTATGACTATTAGCGATTTAAAGGAAATGTTGACGGACGGACGACGGACGACGGACGCCGCGCCATGACATAAGCTCACCGACCCTTCGGGTCAGGTGAGCTAAAAACAAGGGGATGTAATTCAAAAAATAAAATTAAAATTAATCCTATTAGCCTTTACTCTGTCATTTTCTTAAAATATTGAACCTGTTATATGTCATAATTACTATGACATTATCAGTATGTATCTATGACATCACCAATATCAGTACAAATCGTACTTTCATTGTAATAGATAACCCGACACTTCTATCTAAAGATAGATTATATTAACATGAAATTCAAGAAAGATAACTTCAAAATTATAATGTTGGTGTGGTATTTTGCGCCAAAATTGCATAACCAAACTATCATCTTATTCCAAACAATAAATTTAGTTAAATTACTGAGTTCTTAAATGCTTTAAAGTAGGGTTAGTATGTAATACATTAGTAAAAACATAAAAAGAAGTAGATGAGTACATATACACTTTGTATAATGATATTTTACACGACTTAAGTTATGCAATATACAGTTCTACTGCTAGTAGAAATACGTCTGTCGTTTGTCTATCAGTTTTTGATCGTGCACTTGTACATTTGTAAGTGATGTTGATATTCTTTGTGATTTATTTCATAACAATTTGTTCCGTTTAGATTGGTATACATAATTTTTTAATCAGTACCACAAAATTATTAATGTTAACTCTTCTTTTTTTCAGTAAAATACAGGTATGGCCTGTACAGTTATCAAACCCGAGAGGAAGCTCAACTCAGCCTGGGTACTATCGTGACGTCACAAAAAAATCAAGCAGTCATGACGTCACAAAACATCAAACAGTGTATACTCCTACGTTGTACTGCTAGTAAATATTCATCATGTTAAAAAAAACACCGCGCTTGTCTGCCTTTGAGAAGAGGACCTGTTACATCATAGTACTAGATTAGCCTGATATGTTAGGTAAACAATGCAATTATCTTCTAGTAGTCGTCCTAATCAAGGAATGATACAAATTTACATGATGTTCTGGACATTCGTCTGTAAACACTTGAGTACGAAGAAATTAATCCCTGTGTTGGGAATACTATGTCTGGTGGTAGTAATATTTGATATTATCATGTTGACAAAACAAAAACAGTATAGTTTATCGCGGAGTTATAGAAATATCGAAACTACTTCTCATATTTTCACGGACATCGACAAGTTACAAAAAAGAGCAGAAATTCCTGAAACTGTAAACTGGACAAAAAGTCAACATTTTACAGAATCCGTTGTAGAGAATACCAAGAATGTCAGTGCCAAACCATCAATATCAAATATCTTCTCAATACTGTCCAAATCTTTTGAAATATATAAAAATGTGTCATCTGTTTTTGTAAAGACTAAAACTTCGTTAGATGATTCCGTCCCTACACAGAAAAGCGTTGATTACCGTCCGGATAACTGCACCAATTGTTTTCTGCATAATTTCAGTGTTACGCTCAACAATGAACACATATGCAAAATATATCCCGGAAATGCCACACAAAATATTACGATTTTAATATTAATATTTACTTCGCATGCACGGAGAGAACAGCGTGACGCTATTCGAGAGACATGGCTTACTTATTCCAAGAATAACACGTCTAGTGTTAGATATGCCTTTTTACTAGGAGCAACAGATAATATAGAATTAAACCATGCAGTGTTGGAAGAAAACAAACGATATGGAGATTTACTTCAGGAAAATTTCACCGATTCATATTTAAATCTAACATTAAAAACAATGATGGGATTCAAGTGGGCGTCCAATCATTGTGCTCATGCGCAGTTTGTGTTAAAGACCGACGATGATATGTATGTCAATATTCCGTTTTTAGTCAACATCACGCGTACCAATGCCGCGAGCCTTCAGTCAGCAGTTGGTGGAAATTGTTTCCTTGGAAACCAGAGACCAATGCGAGATAAACATTCTAAATGGTATGCCTCCAATGCCAGTTACCCAAACGAATTCTATCCGGGCTTTTGTTCTGGCACGGGTTATCTTACTAGTATAAGTGTTATTAAGAATATATACGAAATCTCCAAAAACGTGCCGTTTTTCCACTTGGAAGATATATACGTGTCTCTCTGCCTGAAACACCTGGGATACCAGTTGCTACCACTGCATGGTTTCCATAACCACAGGGTGCGAATCGACTATTGTAAATACAAAAGTGCATTTGTTGTGACTTCACATGAAGTATCGCCAAGCTTATTAAGGACAATATGGACTGGGAAATGTAGACCATATAACTTTGGTATGAGGGTAATGGGATTTGTAGTCGCATTAACATTTTTTATTATCTTGTGCCTTTGTTCTATGGTTCAATGATTAGCCATTGTGATATCTAATTTGTTCATGTATTTTACCATTGTCAGACTTTACATAACAACATATATGTCCATATTCTAAATATTTTATTACTTCTTTGATCTATGATGAAATAGTATGGTTTGTCCTGGTATGATTCGTGCCCATGATTCAATAATTTTGGACCAAATAATACCTATATGAATGATAAGATACTGAACCATTGGTCAATAATGTCTTAAGATTCGCATTTTTATTCAATGATGGAAAATTTTGCAGTGATAATGATTTTGTCTATTATTCATTAGTTGACCTTGATAACATCTTTATCCATGACAAGTTTTCATAGATCAACGACTTGCCTTCATATTTCCTTCACATGTGTGTTAACGTTTCTTAATATTCTACTAATATATTAACACTTATCATGGTGCTAACCTCGACCTATCTAGCCTCTTAATTTCAAATCCGTCAAAGTTTATCTAACATGTCTCTTGAATTCTTGGCCACAAAGAGCTTTAACAACTTCCCTTCAGTGTCTTTTTGCTCTATGCATAACGAGCTCAATCTGCAGTTTATGAATCAATATACTTACCACTTCTTTCTCATGTGATTGTAACATAACAATTGTCACGATGTCACTCTCTAAATGTTATCACGATGTTGGTTCGTGATAACTTTCTTAAAATATTTTTTTGCAACTCCCATGTGTAAATATAAATAGTGAACTTCTTTCCGTTTGCAGTTATAAGCTAATGATTGCCAAATAGAATTAAACCCGATCAGTAGTGATTTAATAAACTGCCTCTATCACCTCTAAACGGTGATTGTGCACAACTACCAACTGAACGTATTTCAATACAATTGCAATACAAAAATGACACACAAATACAGTAATCCTATTGTTCTGAGACTCGATAGCTCTGATCGATTGTAAAAATACGAATAATCAGTCGATATTACGGCCTGGGTATAATATTGCTGATTCTAAATATGCCTTCCAATCAAAATGTTTTAATACTATATAAGATAAATTATTTGGATAAAGTGTAATAGATGTGATAGTAGCATTTCGAAAATTTTATTTGTGCATGGCATGGATTATTTAGGCTGGTTATTAAAGATTAGAATTCTACACACAATTTAGTGGTTTCGTTATATATAATGTAATGTAATGAAAAATGAAATGATATCAGCGACTTATGATACGAGACAAACCAGAAATATCGTTACTTTGTCGTTGTTTGGCAAGAATGGTAAGAAATAGTTGCATTAAAATGGGGTCAGGAAATCTGTCTTGGGAGGTGTTTTTGGATTATTTTATTTCATACATGTGGTTTTGTTTTCTAGAAATAACTCGAAATTACCAGTGAATGCAGTTAAAATGAATGAGTGTTACTGTTCAGATCGTCTTGATTTGTATTTGTAATAGCTAAATTACCTATTTAGCTTGTGTATGATTACTAGATATTAACATCTTGCATGCTATTGATTGATATTTTTTCTGGAAACAAATCGAAATCAAGCGTGTTATTGTTCAGATTGTATATATGTAGATTGGACCAATTCAGTTTGATGTCATTATTAGATATTAACAATTTATAAGACCTTTTTTACTAAAATCGTCAATAGGATTGTTTCAAAAGATGTTTGTTAAATTGTAATATTTACAATTCCGTTTTTTCTTTGCTATATCGTTTACGCGTAAACGCAGTCAGTTATCGCGCAAAAAATACATACACCGGAACACTGACTTCCGCAAGTAGTATTACTATTAAACTGCGCATCAAATTTGGCCTTTATAATGTTTCTGTAGTTTTAATTCTTCAAATAAACAATTTGAATGTGATGGATATTCTAGATCGTATTTCCGAAGATAAAATATTTGACAAATATTGCATCAATGGAATCAAAAAGATAGTGTTGTTGTGAACCTATATTTTGTGTACTTTCTGATCTTTACAACATCATAATATAATATAATACAAATATAATTAATATTTTTTATGTTTTTGTTGTTTACTGGTGTGTAAACTACATTTGTCGGACAGATATTTTAAATGACGCGCTAACGATTTGTACAGCGATTATTTACATTTAACTATTTTCATAGACTTCAAGACATTTTTAGAATGATCAAATCTTGTTTTAAATTCTGAAATAACAAAAATGCATTATATTTATAGAATATGTCCATAAGAACAGTAGAAGCAAAAGGATTTATTAGGTGTTATTAATTAGAACATTCTTCTGTTTTACGACGGCATGATTTTAAAATAATTTCCGTGTTTTTATTTTTATATGATGAATGTGAATTATCTTTATACTGAATTCTTTGTGTTTTTGTACAAGACGAATGATATATTTTACAAAAAACAACTAAGGAAGAATATGTGCTCAGTAAGTTGGTAAGCACTTGGTCATGAAATAAACAACGGATTCTCAGACTGTGTCGGTCGTTAAAAAAATCTTAATAATATTCAAATATCTTTAAATACATGAGTATGTGCAATATTCAATTTAACGCCTGAATTACTTGTTATAAAATAAATCTGAATATGCTATAATTATCAACCCATGTTTATAAATGAATAAATGGTTTTGTATCCATCTTCACTATTGTTTGTTTTGTGGTATTTTGTTTGTTGTTCTTGTTTTACAAATATTTAATAATGTTGTCTATTAATGAATACATGTTAAGAATTGTAAATACCCATCAATATCCAGGTATGGAAGAAGAAAGTTCTTACGTATAACAATATACAATAAATATGACAATATACAAGAAACTTACATTGCGACAACTTCATGTGAGAAATACATATCACTAGGCATAAGATCTTGCTATGATAAATAAATCTTTAAAACATCAGATATATCCTACTTGGTCAATGCTTGATTCATATGGTGTGCAACAGAGTATCTTATTTGTTACAATTAATCGAATATCTCATGAACATATACATTGTAAAATGTATCGATTACAATATTTATATTTCAGAATTAAGTTGAAAGAAGTTTTTATATTATGGACATATAACTTAAAATCTTAGTGTACTCTAAATAAATGTACATCACATCAACAATCACCAATCCCTATAGTTTGATCTACTATAGATCATCTACTTAAAATTCCAAATTGATTTTGGAACACTTCTTTCTTTTAAATCATTACGCTGATACATTGGCCAATCAGAAGCGACGTTTCAAATAGCCTTCATATGATGATTCATTAAAGTTTACAGCCAATTAAAATGCACGTTAAAAGCATATTTTTAAGTTTTTTATTCAAGTTTTCATATAATGCAATGGTACCGTAACTTTATTGTATAATATCTCCTAAAATGATTATCTTACATTTATTTTGAAATAGCTAAGTGTTGCAGAATAAACATATATTTCCACAAACATTCTTCATACATATGTTTTAGAAGATATCACCGTGAAATATTTTGTATAACACAACGCGGATAATATGTCATAATTGCTTTATAAGAGCTATCATATTTCCAAGTTTAATATGAACACAAACTTTATTTAAATATATGATCACCTTAGTGGTACTATAGGAATCCAAGGCGATCTACAGAGAAAATATCCATACTAAAAAGCCGGTTGTATACAAGGATATTTTTTCGCGATTTGAAGTCAAAGGAGAAAATTTAAATTTCAGCGATTTTAAATATTCGCCCACTGACTTTTAGTGTAGATACCAGTCAAACATTTCTTATCATTTTTCGTAATCATAGCGATGTCCAGTGAAATCTCGAAAACATCAACAACTCGGAAATAAATATACGGTATATTTAAATATAATACCGAACATATCCGTGATTGAAAATATTCTCGGTAGCACTGAGTGATGTCAAAATCAACTGGTGCTTAAATGAATAAGAGTTATCTCCCATGCTTCGAACAATTTATTCTGAGAGTGTGAATGCCGACCTGTCAAATTCGAAGGGGCCGCGGTGGCCGAATGGTTAAGATGTCCCGACATATTACCACGAGCCCTCCACCTCTGGGATGCGGGTTCGAATCCCATGTGGGGCAGTTGCCAGGTACTGACCGCTGGCCGGTGGATTTTCTCCGGGTACTCCGGCTTTCTCCTCCAACAAACCTGGCACGTCATTACATGACCCTGACTGTTAATAGGACGTAAAACTAAACAAACCAAACCCATGCTTCGAACAATTTATTCTGAGAGTGTGAATGCCGACCTGTCAAATTCCCAGTGATGTATGGAGAATAAAAAACATCCATCCGTATATATTGTACGCGATTCTTAACAGAATTCAAACTTGCAGTTAAAGCACTAGATTATATATCTATTCTTTAATTAAACATCTTGTTGACTTAAATTAACTTGTATAGGTTGTTTTATCAATCGAACAGGTATCTTGATATATCAAAACAACACACTTTCAGCTAGAGTTATAGCAACATTTCAGTTTAAAGTATCACTAATACTTCATCGGTGTGGTGTAGTAGGTAAGATACTGCATGAGTGAAGTCAAACTTATTCTAAACAGGGGCGTAGGAAGCGGGGGGCAAACATGTCTTTTTGCCCCCCATTTTCGCCGACTGAAATGTTCTAAAAATGCATATTTGAAAGAAAAAAGGGTCCTCCAATGCATTTTTCATCCGTACTTCATTCTAAAAAACGATATTGAGGACCTTTGCCCCACATTAAGTTTCATCTTCCTACGCCCCTGTTTATTTATCGTAGATTACGACACCCATTGTGTAGATTGTAAACTAGAAATTCTGCTATTTTTTTGCATACCATATGTATTCGAATGGCGCGAAATACCGATTTTGGGCACTATATGTTACATTTAAACATACTTCATTTTATCAAATAGAGTATAAAATTAATTATAAGTATTGATGTCACTATTTTTTAATTTTATCGGGGTATGAAAAAAAATTGTTTGCAAACTTATGTGAGAATCCGCTACGCGGATTCACACAGTTTGCAAACAATTTTTTTTTTCATACCCCGATAAAATTAAAAAAATTGTTTGCAAAACTTATGTGAGAATCCGCTACGCGGATTCACACAGTTTGCAAACAATTTTTTTTTCATACCCCGATAAAATTAAAAAATAGTGACATCAATGCTTAAGTGTATTGAATGGGTACCATTTTGGGTAGTGTACCAATTTGAGTAGTGTCATGTTGCCTTGTGTTCCATTTCTAGCTTCAAATGTATTTGTGTGTATATATATTGTTAAACTAAATACTGAAAAGGAGAGCACTGGTTATCGGTGTGGCTTCTAAATGTGTATTAAAGTTAGGTAATAAACTGCACGGGTGAAGCCAAACTATATCTATACATGTATGTACAAGAATTATCGGTCGCCCTGTATATTGATATGATTCAAACAAACAACTATAAAAAAGTATCATGATATCATTTTCTCGGAAGACGTCTGCTGATTACCAGGTATTGTCGTCCGCCATATTACACAGGAAACATGGCTGCCCAGACACCAGTCCCGGGGTGTACCCGACATGAGAGGATGGGGTTTGTATATGTGTGTAAATCGTGTGATGACCAGGTCGTGTGTATGGACTGTGTCACCGACGATCATAATGGTCATTCTCTGGGTAAACTTACTGAATATATATAGAAACTCAGAAACGTGAGATCCAGTATTATGTCGACAAGCTTTCCAAAAGTGAAATTCCAAAAGTCGAGGAGGATATCCGTGAATTTGAAACAAATACTGAGGGATATCAGAAATTGATCGGCGACATTAAGCGTCAGGGAAAGGAGATGAAAGACAGCATAGATACTGCAGTGGACTTTCTTGTGAAAATGTGCGCTGAACTAGACAAAATTAATAAGAGCATTTCTGAGAAAAACATTGATGCATTGAAGACACATTTGAAGAAAGAACTGAAACCCAAACTGTACAGATGCCAAGAAACACTGATGTCTGGTACAACAGTTGACGTTACGTCATTAGCGCGGGAGATACGGAATAACCCCACCAATGTCACACCTTACCTAACGAGGCTCCCGGGGCCGGAGTTCAAACCAGGAAAAGTATCCCCTGAAATATTGGAACGCATGCTTGGCAAAATTCTGGTTGATGGGGACGATCAGTCACATACATATAAATATCTTCCGAAAACTGAAGCCCTGTTTAAGACACCATTCGCATATGATACCTGTAAATCATGTCTCACAAGTGACCAGGCGTGGCTTTCATATTGGAACAGTGAAAACGTGTGCCGAGTGGATGTGAAAGGTGATGTAAAAGAAAAGGTCGATTGTGAGGTCAAAATCCAACGTATCTCCGTTTCACCTACCACGGGTAGGCTGTGGTTTTGTCTGTTTGAGGACCAAAGCATCCGAGAAGTGACGGGGGAGAAGAATATTGTTACACGCTTTAAGGTTAACAACATACCAGTTAGTCTGTGTGTCACCAGTGACGACATGGTGGTAGTGGGGATGAAGGGAGGAATACAACTGTACACTACAGACGGCCGGGTGGTGTCAGATGGTGCTGGTAGACCTTATCGACAGGCGGCAGTCTGGCCTCATCACATGGCGTCCTGTCCCTCTACTGGTGACATAGCTGTAGTAGACAATGATGGTGTAGTTTTCGACGATTACATCGCAGGCATGAAGGAAAATAAACAACCCTCCGTCATCGTGATGGATAAACACCTAAACCTCAAATTTCGCTGCACAAACATAACCGCAGCCAAATCAAGCGTACAATCTAGTCAGTTATCCAAATTTTACCCGTACGATGTTTGCTTTGATGGAGCTGGTAATGTCCTTCTAACAGAGTTTGTCACCAAATCAGTACTACTTATTGATGGGGATACTGGGGGGCTTCTGAGAACTATTTATGCATCTGATGGAGAAATGCCATGGTGTATCAGTCTACATGATGACGGTACCCTCTGGATAGGACACAGGGACAACAGGATGAAGATAATCAAATACAAGTAACTTGTGATAACGTTAGTCAAACAGTTTTGGCTCAATCACTCAGGATCTGAAGTGAAGTCTTGTTAAAATTGTAACTAGTGTATATATACTGTATGACAATGTGATTACACATATTACTGTAATATCGCCACATGTATATGTCCCAGTAATACATATATATACATCCAGATGGCGACAATCACTGAAAAAATATTTGATATAATAAATTCTTATGTCCCAACTTAATGACAGTTTGTCTTCAATATGTATTAGTGCTTGTTTATCAAACCGTAATTGCGCCAAACAGGTGAATGGACAGAAAGCAAATATTTCTCATTACTTCGTGTTTGTGTTCAATTTGCTTTAATTAAATGATTTATATTAAATAAAAAAAATGTATATGTACTATTTGTAGCCTTGATTGTACATGTTCGGATTTTAAATTATCGATATTTAGTATAGTAGATATTTAAATTAATTATATTGTTGTAAATGTAATTAATTGAGATAGTGATTTTGAAAAGGTTTTTTTTCGAAATTTCGCTGGACATTGCTTTGGTAGCGATAATGTCTGCCTCAAAATATTCAGAAATAGATTGAAAGTATATATCCTGAAAGCAAAATCTCGAACTTAAAACCGCTCGCATTCTTTTGTTGTAGTCCAGTTCCCGAAAATTTTTTGCCCACAAATATAACCGGCGATACGGTAAATTTGTGTCATTTTAAATTATATATTTTTGTGTCGATTTAATTTACACGAAATTTAATCACACGAAAATAATTCTTTTTAAAAAAAAATCTATATGTTGATATGTTTGAGTGATATACTGTAATACAGTTCCATTAAAATGTTAGTTTCATTTATGGAAATGTATTTCTACCCAATCGGACAAAGATATCTGCACTTCCGGAGCGGATAAGATTTCTCTGTCTTACCCAGAGTAAGACAGCCTGCATGCGTGATAAATCAGAAGTTGCAAAACGTCATAATATGCAAATAAACATTAACCTGGACAATCTATATCACCTTTGACCCTGAATGGTAAAAATGGTTTTTAATTAATGTATGTTAATACATGCATGTCATATTATATTTCTTTGACTTTAAATATTTCAAAATGATTAAGATTCTTGTCACAGTGCAAGTTTAATTAAGCTTTTGACAAAATAAACATCTCCAAGCTGATCAATTATCCATGAGACTTTGTTTTTTTTTCTTTTGGGTGGGTGGGGATGGGAGGAATATTACAGGGGCAGAAAAAAGGTCCATACCCTAAGTTGGTTGACAACCAGTCGAATTCATATTGTAAATATAACTTGTCATGCAATAATTTATTGCCATGAATTAGTTCAATTGATTTTTTTACTTTGTACTATTCAACAAGTAGTGGTGGCATAGTGGCCGGTTTAATTGTTTAGTTATGATAAATAAGGTTTACATGAAGTTAACAGGCGTAAATAGAACATGAAACAATGTATCCAACAAATGACTGGTTGGTGATAGTATCCAACAAATGACTGGTTGGTGATAGTATCCAACAATGACCAACAAATGACTGGTTGGTGGTATCCAACAAATGACTGGTTGGTGATAGTATCCAACAAATGACTGGTTGGCACAAATGACTGGTTGGTGATAGTATCCCACCCACCATTTGATGGATGATCACCAATTTTTCCTATTTTATATGTTCTAAATCCATAATTAGATAAAATCGCTTATGAAAACACCATATAGAGGTGTAAATTGATATTATATATTTTTATTCCTTTGGAATTTAAGAAATGATAAATATACTGGTTAGCATCAATATTACCAGATAGACAAAATCAAAGGTGGCTTTGTGTCGGCCATCTTGTTAATGGGTCAATTTCAAAATACATATACAACATGTATAACTGAGGCTGTAGAAGTGTCTACATTTAGATCGATTCCTTCACTTCAGTACTTTCCTCGAAATGGCGTTATCTATCTATCAAAATTCAAGATGGCTGCCTGTTGGCCATCAGGCGTGCATAACAAGGGTACAAGGAAAGTCTACGTATGATGTTCGAGACGGATCCCTTCATTACTTTCTTAGAAATAGCGATAACAAGCTTATACATTATCAGAATCCATGATGACTGCATATCGAACATCTTTTTTGATAAATAGGTATATATTTAAAGTGAAAATATATGGAATCAATGATATATATAATGGAATGATAATTTATTAATTATTAATATTTCAAGTAGCTCAATGTGTTTGAGATTGTCGTCTGACTTGACGATATTAGATCCTTGGGTGCCATGTGATTATATAATCCACGCTTAGATCCGTCGCCATCGATAGGTGGAACAATTTCACTTGTGTTCGATGGATACAATGTATTTGTGGTGACGTATTTTATAACTGTAAACACGTGTATTACTATATATATAGCTAGCGGTGCATGTTTTATAATACATATGATTAAATTCTCAAAGAACAACGATCGACAAGAGGATATATTTATAACTGACCTCTGTCAGGTCTCACGCTCGTCCACCCCAAAGACTCGATCGTAGGTCGAACACAGAGGTAATGTTTACATTTGACATTCATCATTTTTAACAAAAATGAAAGCACTGCATGTCGCCCCGGTCGGTTTTCCCCCCGTTTCTTTATACATTGGTAATTTAAAATATGTTTGTATCATATATAAATATAATACATATATATATATATAATGTTTATATTTTTCCAAAATTCTATGAAAAACAACAATATATACTTAATGTTGTGTCAAAATGTAAACAAAGCCATGTGTGTCTATTAAAAAAGTAGCCCCTTTACGTTGCATAGAACATTTTCATACGGAAGTTCAAAGTTCAATGTTACCATGCAGTTATGGTAAACAAAATCAGCTAGTACTTGCGTATAGTGAAGAACAAGCATAGCAAGTGTAATGTATTACTATTGACCCTGGTTTACGTCCATAAAATGATTAGTATTTAGGAGAAATTATCTATAGCGTAAAATCCCCAAATTATAGAAAGACACAGGACATTGCCAAAAAGTACCGTATTTGACCCAATAAGTGCACAGGGTGTTAAAAAAATGAAAAGGTGCTTAATAAGATGAAATTAATGCAAACCCATACAGTTTTTTATAGTTTTGGTCTTATACCTGGGCATTGAAATGAGACCTCAAAAAGGGGAGGGACCCTTTTTGGGTAGAATACGGTACATGTTACCAATAACTATCTAAAATGATATTCACATAAAATCTTACATCCATAAAATGATTCGTTATCAAGGATGAATTATCTAAAGGGGAAATCCCCAAATTATATAAAGACACAGGGCATTGCCAAGAAGTACATATTACTAATATCTATCTAAAATAATAAATTTTATAAATGAATCAAAAGGCCAATAATTGCTATATCACGGATATCAAGGAAAATGAATTTTGAATTCCACATTCACACTTCTTATCTTGTGCCTTTGTTCCATGGTTCAATAAATTGCCATCGTGATACCTTTGTCCATGTCTTTTGACCATTTTCAGATTTTATCTTACAATAGATATGTCCGTTTTCTAAATATTTTTCTTACTTCTTTGATCTATGATGAAATAGTTTTATCCTGGTATAATTCGTGTCCATGATTCAATAAGTTGACTAAATGATACCAATATCCATGATTCTGAAATTAACCTTGATGATAACTAAACCATGAGTCAATAAGGTGCCTTAAGATTTGCATTTTATTTAATGATGGAGTGATTGGCAATGATAATGGTTATGCCAATTATTCAAAAGTTTACCTTGATAATATCTTTGTTCGTGAGATATTTACATAGCTCAACGACTTGCCTTCATAATCCATTCACCTTCACCTGTGTGTCTACCGTTCTTAATCTTCTATTGTTAAATTACCATTTATGATGTAAGTTATTGTCGATACTTATGTAATTTACTTTTAACATTTCTTCATTGGTACTAATTAACCTTGAACTATCTAGCCACTATAATTCAAATCCGTTCAAGTTTACTTGACATGCCTTTTGATTTCTCGGGAACAAAAGAGCTTTAAACAACTTCCTCCAGTGTCTTTAGCTTAACATATTACATTTGCAGTTGCCCAACTATGTAACTAACGATCTCAATCTGCAGTTTATGAATTAATCTTGTAACCTATCAATTACTACGATATTAATCAGTAAATGCTTGTCTTATTGTCGCGATGAAATGTTGATTCATAATCAAAACAAAATTCATGACTAAAAATGTTGGATCTAGTGACCATTATTTTCGTTTGCAGTCAATAGCTAATGGGTGCCAAATAGTCATGTGAAATTAAACTCGATCAGTATTGATTTATTAATCTGCACTTATCTAAACTGCGATTATGCACAACTACCAACTGAACGTATTTCAATACAGTTGCAATACAAAAATGACACACAGATAAAAGTATATCTATTGTTTCTGAGCCTCGATAGCTCTGATCCATTTAATAATACGAATAATCAGTCGATGTTTCGACCAGGGAATAATATACAGTTATTGAATGGGTAATGAGGGAAATAGCACTTTTATTGTCCCCCGAGACATAAAATATTTCCCGAGGCGAAGCCGAGGGAAATAGTTGTGTCAAGGGGGACAATAAAAGTGATATTTCCCGAATAAACCCATTCAATAAGTGTTTTATTATACCATTGAGAAAAATGCTATAACATATAACCTGTTGATATTTTTCACTTGTTCCACATTCCATGTCATCGATAGTGCCCAGTGAATTTTCTCGTACGTAGTCCTTTAAAATATGAACGGCTGTGTATTTCCACTGTCCCTATCGGTCAACAATTTTTCGAAAGATTCCTCGTAGGGATCGTCGAATCTGGAGGCCGTGTTGTGTAAACAAGTTGTCGTCTGCAGCGTCAAATCTAGATCACCTAAGCGTTTTGTGATTTTTTCGTTGGGAATGAGATACAGTCAGAGAAGTTCCGAATTAAGTACTCCCAATGCGTTATCCAATCAAATTTATGATTAAGCAAAAGTCCGCGAAAATTTGAATGCAGGTAAATAGCTCATTTTCAGGTAAATAGTTCGAATGACTATTTACCCGGTAAATAGTGGTTTTAAAAGACTGGATTTGAATAGCATTTATATTCTCTACTCTTTAAATAGTGAAAAAGAAGCAAAGGTATAATAACTATTATTTTCATAGCTCAAAATTCACCCTTAATAGTGTTTATATCATTTATAAGACTAAAATTGAATTATATCGTTTGGTTTCGACAGGCATTTGGAACAGCCACTCGAAGTGTCGGATATTCCCGCCAATTTATTAATGAACATACAAATAAAACAAGTTCCGTCTGATGAAGCATATATCTAGGGTTTTCCGGTATGGAACTATAAATCGTTTTATTTATCTGTTGATAAAAAACACCATGGTGCAAAGTAGTTTGGTTTTAATCTTTTGCTTCGTATGATTACATATTTATTTAATGTAGTTGTGACGTGGCGTCCGACTCAAACCGCCTGTGTCAAGGTGTGACAAACAGAGTTTCTTCAATGTTGTGATCACTTGAGTTCTACTTAATCAGTTCACATTTGAAATTACTTGAATACACGGATGTTTACATAGTTCCATGTCATTATTTCCGGATTTTGGAGATTGTCAAATGTATCGGACGTAGTTTCGAGGAACATGTACAAACACAGGTAGGCCCACTACTGTAAACGTTTACCGCTCTCAAAATGTTAGCTTATATTTATATTGTTGTTTAAACACCTCAATAAATATTAGAGATATCTATTACAAGTATTATAAAGATTCCGTTTCACTGATATTTCGAAACACCCAAACGCACAGGGACATGGCACGATTTTTTTAAACTAACAGTATACATATTTACATATTATAGTATCAAGGGTATGAACTCGGCGGTCGAGGAAAACGGACCTATTTGTTTAAACCCGTGATTATTTAAATAAATTGGTTCTATACAACATTGACGGATATCTTACCTTAAAGAGAAATAATTTATCTTTCCATTGAGTGATTGATGAACAAAAATTGGCCAAGTATTGACGAAGTTATGACTTGATGAATCGGGAAATTTACGAAAAATATGCTCGGTAGACATTTCCCTGTCCGGTCGAAATGTCGTCTCGGCTCTAATGGGCACCTCAAAAACCAAGCCATAATCACAAAATCTACGCTTGTGGTGGTAAACAGTACCCATAACTGTGTTCATCCGCAATCTCCTTTGGAGGTGTTATGACCCGTACTTTGTAGAAACTCCATTTAAACATCGTGTAGCTCACTTACTTTAACCGTCACCGCCATGTTCATTTGTGTTCTTCGGAATGCTTCTCGAGTTTACCCAAATGCACAACATTACATAATTTGCATAATGTAGTCACAATATGTAAAGTCGAGAAGCGTTCCGAGAGAAAAATGAACATGGCGGTGACGGTTAAAGTAAGTGAGCTACACGATGTTTTAATGTAGTTTCTACAAAGTACGGGTCATGACACCTCCAAAGGATATTTTGGATGAACACAGTTATGGGTACTGTTTACCACCACAAGCGTAGATTTTGTGATTTTGGCTTGGTTTTTGAAGTACCCATTAGAGCCGAGACGACATTTCGACCGGACAGGGAAATGTCCACCTAGCATATTTTTCGTAAATTTCCCGATATATCAAGCCATAACTTCGTCAATACTTGGCCAATTTTGTTCATCAAGCACTCAATGGAAAGATAAATTATTTCTCTTTAAGGTAAGATATCCGTCAATGTTGTATAGAACCCATTTATTAAATTAATCACGGTTTTAAGAAAATAAGTCCGTTTTTCTCGAGTTCATACCCTTGATACTATAACATATATATACAGTGTATATGTATACTGTTGGTTAAAAATTTTCGTGCCAGGTCCCTGTGCCAAAACGTACATTGTGTATGCAAGGCCTACTCTTACCGATTCTTACCGATTCACAGTAGATTTGTCTGTCCCCCGAGGTGAACAAAAATGCATTTATCAATTTATCAATGAACATACAAATAAAATGAGTTCCGTCTAATGAAGCATATATCTGGGGGGGTTTTCAGAAAAAATCCCACTCAAAGACTGATGTTGTCCTGACATATCATTTCCATTTGCGCACAACCAAAGATGTTAAAAATACAAATAGGATGTAGATCTACATGTTGTAGCGAACAACACAGACTCATCGACACACAACATGTAAACATTGCGACGTCATCGGAATGTGCATATTTATCATACATACGGAAACATTTCTCAAAGAAGCACGGTAGTAACATAAACAATGTAACTTTTCTTCATTTGTATTTACACACGTACATGTATATGTGTTCAAACCTTTTTTGATACATGTACATGTTCATCGAACGTACGTTCGGTACTGAAAACACCAAAAGTTTCTGATTTGGACCATCATAAATTCATCCGCGCGGCTCCAAATTACGCGTGACATACTCAACCTATCGAGAAATAAAGTTGAGTAGCCTTTGGTTGAAATCAACGGGGTTTATACTATCAATTCACCACTGCCTGTAAATATTCAAATATGATTTTTATAATACCGAACATATCCGTGAAATAAAATATTCTCGGTGGCACTGAGTGATGTCAAAATAATAAATAAGAGTTACCTCCCATGCTTCAAACAATTTATTCGAAGTGTGTGGATGTATGGAGAATAAAAAAAACATATATATACTTCCGTATAGTAACCGAGTCTTAACTGACTTACAGCACAAGATTATATCTTTATTCTTTAATTAAAGATATCGTTGACTTAAATTAACTTGCATAGGGTTTTACTCACAAACGAATCACCGAGCACATATATAAAAAAAATATAATGTTTGACAACATTTGTAGTGTTCTATCTAGGAAACTTGAAGTTTTATTATTTCACAGTAGACGCATCCTCGATACTCCAGGGCTTCCGATCACTTACGATCTCTACACCCCTGGACTATCTCATAGTAAAACTGGAGGCAACAGAATAGAACAGGTAACTTAGTCATTTGATGTACATCAAAAGAGCCGTATAACGGTTCACTGTGGTTAACTCTGTGTGGCTTTGATGTTAGGCGTTGCTCTCTCTGTAGTCTTCAAATGAAATATTTGCTAGCCTGTGATTGGTCAAATGTTTTCCGCTGAGCTGCCTTCAATTTCACTATGAGATAGTCCAGGGGTGTAGAGATCGTAAGTGATCGGAAGCCCTGGAGTATCGAGGATGCAGTAGACGAGGATTTCGCACATTCGAACAGGTATGTTGATATATCAAAACCACACACTTTTAGCTAGAGTTATAGCAACGTTTCAGTTTATAGTATCCCTAATACATTCAACTGTACTTGTTATCGGTGTGGCGTGGTGTATTAGGTAAGATACTTCACGAGTGAAATCAAGCTGTATCTATACTTTATGTAATTGCTATTTTTCTTACTCTGATACCACTTAGACCCAACGTTAATTTATCATTGATTACGACACCCATACCTTTATCAACTAAGTTATGTATGATTCACAATGTACCTGTATGAATACTCACAGTCACGGTTCAAGTAAAGCACAGGGACTTGTAACGTAGGTTGTGAGAAAGTCTGTTGTGTTTACATGTGTACTAGGCCTATATACTATTCTGTTGTGTTTACATGTGTACTAGGCCTATATACTATATAGTATATAGGCATAGTACAATGTATACACAACAGACTATCTCACAACCTACGTTACAATTCCCTGTGGTTTAAAGGGTTTCATTCGCTTTGTGTATCTTCTTATCCTCTTTATGTATCTGATTTTTTTTTAAAATTTTCCTTTGTTCATCTAATTAGAATTACAATGGGAGAAACTAGGTAACAGTTTGGTCCTCTAGTTTTACATATGTTAACCTCAAACTCAATCAACAAATGTACATTACTATAGATATTTGATTATATCAAAGATGATATATTATAGATAACATATCCATGTATAGAGAGAAATATCTATTAAAGGTAGGTTTCGCCCAATGAAATATAAAGACTACGAAATTGAAATTTATCCTATACATAGATATAATCTTCAGATCATTTTCAATGCATACAGCGAACAATATGGGTGGTCAGTTGCCTAGCTTGACCAGGAAAATACTCCTCTAAAATAGAGCGAAGTCAAGCTTTACATAGAACATGACGTATTTTTTCCAAAACGAGGCCGCAGCAACAAACGGATGCGTGCAACAAAATGTCAGATAGAAGTGACAGTCTTGCCACGGCATGTTTAGTTAAAAAACAACAACAACAAATCGAAGTGCGAGGGACTGTTTATACATATCATATAATCTAAAACACTTCATGTTACTTACATACGCTCGCTAACTTTGTACACCAAATATACATGTAGTTAGTCTGCGGCTGTTTGTGCGCTGGCATATGTGTTGCCATCTTGGTCCCCACGTCGGTCTCAAATTGCCTTATACACAATTCCCAACAGAATAACCGGCAATGACCGCTTGGGACAGATCCCTTCAGTTTCTTTCTATTGCTAAATAGCCACCTCTCAATTCCCTATAGAAATCCTAGGGTTATCCGAATCCATTATAATTTCATCTTTGTTCAACGATTCAGATATCCTTTTTTCATTCTGCACACAACTTTTCGTTCAACCTTTTGTTTAATTTTGCGAAACATATCCCTTTAGCACTTTTTGCGAAATAGCGTAACAAAATCCATGATCATTTGCATAATTCAAGATGACACCGTAATATGTCAAGGTCATCTTGTTCACCGTCATTCAAAATGCACATTTGCACAACTAGGGCCCTATGGGAACCTGCATGTGAAATTTGGGCCAGATCTTTTCATCTTTTCTTCCGCTTATCGCAATTCACAAAAAAATATTTATTTGGTTGGGCGAAACCTACCTTTAACGTTTAGTACATCACATGATAATTACTAGGAATGCGATTGGATAACAGCTATGATCTATTTTGCGACAGTTCCCTGTTCTTTTTGACTACGGGAGACTATACCTGACTACGGGAACTATACCAAAGTATAGTCCCCCGGGAATGAGCACGCGACCAAATATATGACGTCATAATGAATGTCATGTGACGTACTAAATCTATTATGGCCCTTTCCCTCGGGAACAGTTCTCCTATAGTGTTGTCTGGCGAGGGGACTATATCTCACCAGACAACACTATAGGAGAACAATTCCCTTTGGAAAGGGCCATAATAGAATAATATTTTTCTCGAAATCCAAGATGGCGGCCTGTCGGCCATCTTGGTCACCGGTCGGTCTCAAATTGCCTTATACACAATTAGGGCCAAGAAGAACCTGCACATGACATTTGGGACAGATCCCTTCAGTACTTTCTGAGAAATAGCACAAACCTCAACTATCAAAATTTAAGATCGCGGCCTCTCGGTCATCTTGTTCAACGATCGGTCCTAAAATTCATTCTGCACAACTAAGAGCAACCTGCATGTGAATTTTGAAAATATCCCTTTAGCACTTTCTAAGAAATAGCGGTAACAAAATCCAATGATAAAAATTCAAGATGTGTGGTATGTCGGTCATCTTGTTCACCGATCAGTCTCAAAATGCAACATGCACAACTAGGGCCCTATGGGAACCTGCATGTGAAATTTGGGCCAGATCTCTTCAGTACTTTTTGAGAAATAGCGGTAACAAGAATAGTTAACGGACGGAACAACGGAGGGAAGGACGGAAGACAGACCACAAACCGCGGACGATAGACGATTTGAATAACCCACCATCTGAAGAAGTAAGCTAAAAATGTTTATTAAAGGGACTAAATCGTTAAAAATCATTTAATAAAAGATAAAAAGAATTATAGAACTGAAAATTATCGCAAAAGTTGTGTACTTTGTGTTAATAACAAAATTTAAAAGTTTGTATAACCATTTTGTTCAAAATGAAGAAAAACTGAAAATAAATAGAAACGACCAAGTCACTATTTCATATTATTATCTTTCGGCGACTGTAAACAATCTCTATGTGCATGCGTGCGCGATACGTGAACATTCAAAACATCCGCTCGAACGAAATCTCATCTGTGTAATGGACATATCTGCTATCGACTGAAAACACAAATTTATCTACTATAGGTTCCTGTTTACTGTGTTAAATCTAATAAACGTTGAAACGTATGCAAAAGTTTTGTGAAGAGTTTCTAAGTGTAAATAATCCTTTACTGTACAGGTTTTTGCAGCCATAAAAAGAGTTTTCATTATATCATATGGTTTTATACTTGCTTCTACCGTTATTTTATTTTCATTTGTCATGATATTAGGTACTAGTCCGCTAAACCTGCCAATAATATTAGGTTTTAATTTTTTTTGCCTCATATATAGAGTTTATTATAAGGAAAAAATGGGGAAAAAACTAATAACATAGGCATGTTTAGCGGACTAAGTAAGTACGTGTATTTCTTTTATTAAATTATATCAATATTTGACATTCCTTATACATTGTATATCCTTTAGTTATAATGTCTATCCGTCTAATGGGATTCCCTATTTATATATATATACCTAGTTATAGTCTCTATCCGTCTAATGGACATTCCCCTACATGTCACTAGTTATATAACCTTTTCCCATCTGATTAACTAAAAAAATCAGCCTAACTATATATCTAAATTTTATGTGTATTTTTATGTATTCAAAGCAAAAATGTACCTTATATATACATTGTAGACCGATTGCCTCCCCGTTCCCGAGGACGGGGGCAAATGCCTCCCCCGTTCCCCAGGACGGGAGCAAACATGTCTTTTTTGCCCCCACCCCCCTCATTTTCGCTGACTGAAATATTCTAAAATTGCACATTTGAAAGAAAAAAGGGTCCTTCAGCACATTTTTTGTACTTTCTTTTGGACAGTTTTCGGCTGCGCGGCGCATTTCCTTAAACGTTCATGTATGCATATTATGTTGAAACGTTTAACAGTATAAATTCAATACACATGAACTAGACTAGAAATGTCAATGAAGGGATTCTTCGCACTATTTAAAAATATCTCTTAATCTCTTAAAAGATTGATTTGTTTATATGACTTAGCAAGACAATTAATTCATTATTATTTTGCGTTACACAACAATGTGCCGATGGTGTGAAGCCGGTATGTTCAGATCGAGCAGAGTTGCATAATGATATGACGAAATTCACAATTGTCATTTCTAAATGCAGGTAACTTTAAATAAAATAGTATCATGTTATGAACGCTTTAAAATCATTAAAATACATCGTTAAACTCATCACAGCAATTCTAAATCGTAATATTTTTACCCTGGGGAGACCCTTGGACCCCCTCAAACACTAAAATGTCGCGCCTTCGGGGGCTCCCACGTTTATCAAAATGCGTCGTTACAATTCTAAATCGTAATGTTTTTCCTGGGGGAGACCCCCGGACTCCTTAAACACCAAATTCTCACGTCTTCGGCGTTCGCAAGTTCATCAAAATGTATCGTAAAAGCCATTCTAAATAGGGTTTTTTTCTCGTATGAGACTCTCGCCCCCCCCCCGCCCCAAACACCAAAATATCGCACCTTCGGCGCTCGCATGGCAATTTGCGTATTCATTAATTTCCTTTTAGCACCGCCACTGTCTATAAGGATTCTATTTACGATATATGAAAAAAATAAAGTATATATGATTGTGTGTTGAATTAAACAATTAATCTCCTCCTGTTGGTGCGAGGCGATGAGGAGGGGAGTTCAAATATTGAGAATATTTGCCGCCCCCCATTACGTTTCATTTTCCTAAACCACTGAGATACGCTGTTAATGTATCGGCTATTATACTTAACCAGACCAATATAACCGATAAAATATAAGTTGCCTCTTTGTGGCGTTATTACATCTATATCCATTAGCCGGATGAGATTTTCAGCGACCCCGATTTTGAACTCAACGGTGCCCTCGGTATAAGAACGTTTGTAGGAAATCAAAAACCCCAAGGAATCTGTGATTTAGTAACTTTAAGCACCTTGATTTTATTCAGGACAATTATTGTCAGTTTAAAATTAAACTCTGAATTATGCTTCATATAATTGTATTTAAAGTGTACCATTTTGGGTAGCGTCACGTTAGCTTGTTTTCCAGACCTGGCTTGAAATGTATTTGTATACGTTTGTCTTGAATAAAATGTTGAAAATACTAAATACTGAATGGAGGAGCACTGGTTGTCGGTGTGGCTTAGGTAATACACTGCACGGGTATAGGCATTATCGTCGCCCTAGTTTGATACACTTCAAACAAACAACTATAAATAGTATCATGATATCATTTTCTCGGAAGACGTCTGCTGATTACCAGGTATTGTCGTCCGCCATATTACACAGGAAACATGGCTGCCCAGACACCAGTCCCGGGGTGTACCCGACATGAGGGGATGGGGTTTGTATATGTGTGTAAATCGTGTGATGACCAGGTCGTGTGTATGGACTGTGTCACCGACAACCATAATGGTCATACTCTTGGTAAACTTACGGAATATATGGAAACTCAGAAACGTGAGATCCAGTATTATGTCGACAAGCTTTCCAAAAGTGAAATTCCAAAAGTCGAGGAGGATATCCGTGAATTTGAAGCAAATATTGGGGGATATAAGAAATTGATCGGCGACATTAAGCGTCAGGGAAAGGAGATGAAAGACAGCATAGATACTGCAGTGGACTTGCTCGTGAAAATGTGCGCTGAAATAGACAAAATGAATAAAAGCATTTCTGAGAAAAACATTGATGCATTGAAGACACATTTGAAGAAAGACCTTAAACCAAAACTGGACAGATGCCAAGAAACACTGATGTCTGGTACAACAGTTGACGTTACGTCATTAGCGCGGGAGATACGGAATAACCCCACCAATGTCACACCTAACCTAACGAGGCTACAAGCGCTGGAGTTCAAACCAGGAAAAGTATCCCCTGAAATATTGAAACGCATGCTTGGTAGAATTCTTGTTGACGGGGACGATCAGTCATATACATATAAATATCTTCCGAAATCTGAGGCCCTGGTTAAGACACCATTCTTATTTGATTCATGTGAATCATGTCTCACAAGTGACCAGGCGTGGCTTTCATATTGGGACAGTGAAAACGTGTACCGACTGGATGTGAAAGGTGATGTAAAAGAAAAAGTCGAGTGCGAGGGCAAAATCCAACGTATCTCCGTTTCACCCACCACGGGTAGGCTGTGGTTTTGTCTGTTTGAGGACCAAAGCATCCGAGAAGTGACGGCGGATAAGAATATTGTTACACGCTTTAAGGTTAACAACATACCAGTTAGTCTGTGTGTCACCAGTGACGACATGGTGGTAGTGGGGATGAAGGGAGGAATACAACTGTACACTACAGACGGCCGGGTGGTGTCAGATGGTGCTGGTAGACCTTATCGACAGGCGGCAGTCTGGCCTCATCACATGGCGTCCTGTCCCTCTACTGGTGACATAGCTGTAGTAGACAGTGATTGTGTATATTTTGACGAATACATCGCAGGCAAGACGAAAATTAAACAACCCTCCGCCATCGTGATGGATAAACACCTAAACCTTAAACTTCGCTACACAAACATAACCGCAGCCAAATCAAGCGTACAATCTAGTCAGTTATCCAAATTTTACCCGTACGATGTTTGCTTTGATGGAGCTGGTAATGTCCTTCTAACAGAGTTTGTCACCAAATCAGTACTACTTATTGATGGGGATACTGGGGGGCTTCTGAGAACTATTTATGCATCTGATGGAGAAATGCCATGGTGTATCAGTCTACATGATGACGGTACCCTCTGGATAGGACACAGGGACAACAGGATGAAGATAATCAAATACAAGTAACTTGTGATAACGTTAGTCAAACAGTTTTGGCTCAATCACTCAGGATCTGAAGTGAAGTCTTGTTAAAATTGTAACTAGTGTATATATACTGTATGACAATGTGATTACACATATTACTGTAATATCGCCACATGTATATGTCCCAGTAATACATATATATACATCAAGATGGCGACAATCACTGAAAAAAAAATTGATATAATAAATTCTAATGTCCCAACTTAATGACAGTTTGTCTTCAATATGTATTAGTGCTTGTTTATCAAACCGTAATTGCGCCAAACAGGTGAATGGACAGAAAGCAAATATTTCTCATTACTTCGTGTTTGTGTTCAATTTGCTTTAATTAAATGATTTATATTAAATAAAAAAATGTATATGTACTATTTGTAGCCTTGATTGTACATGTTCGGATTTTAAATTATCGATATTTAGTATAGTAGATATTTAAATTAATTATATTGTTGTAAATGTAATTAATTGAGATAGTGATTTTGAAAAGGTTTTTTTTTCGAAATTTCGCTGGACATTGCTTTGGTAGCGATAATTTCTGCCTCAAAATATTCAGAAATAGATTGAAAGTATATATCCTGAAAGCAAAATCTCGAACTTAAAAACCGCTCGCATTCTTTGTTGTAGTCCAGTTCCGAAAATTTTTTGCCCACAAATATAACCGGCGATACGGTAAATTTGTGTCATTTTAAATTATATATTTTTGTGTCGATTTAATTTACACGAAATTTAATCACACGAAAATAATTCCTTTTTTAAAATCTATTTGTTGATATGTTTGAGTGATATACTGTAATACAGTTCCATTAAAATGTTAGTTTCATTTATGGAAATGTATTTCTACCCCATCAAAGATTCTGCACTTCCGGAGCGGATAAGATTTCTCTGTCATACCTAGAGTAAGACAGCCTGCATGCGTGATAAATCAGAAGTTGCAAAACGTCATAATATGCAAATAAACATTAACCTGGACAATCTATATCACCTTTGACCCTGAATGGTAAAAAATGGTTTTTAATTAATGTATGTTAATACATGCATGTCATATTATATTTCTTTGACTGTAAATATTTCAAAATGATTAAGATTCTTGTCACAGTGCAAGTTTAATTAAGCTTTTGACAAAATAAACATCTCCAAGCTGATCAATTATCCATGAGAGACTTTGTTTTTTTTTCTTTTGGGTGGGTGGGGATGGGAGGAATATTACAGGGGCAGAAAAAAGGTCCATACCCTAAGTTGGTTGACAACCGGTCGAATTCATATTGTAAAAATAAGTTGTCATGCAATAATTTATTGCCATGAATTAGTTCAATTGATTTTTACCGATACTTTGTACTATTTAACAAGTAGTGGTGGCATAGTGGCCGGTTTAATTGTTTAGTTATGATAAATAAGGTTTACATGAAGTTAACAGGCGTAATAGAACATGAAACAATGTATTCAACAATGACTGGTTGGTGATCTTGACACCCACCATTTGATGGATGATCACCAATTTTTCCTATTTTATATGTTCTAAATCCATAATTAGATAAAATCGCTTATGAAAACACCATATAGAGGTGTAATTGATATTTTATATTTTTTTTCCTTTGGAATTTGAGAAATGATAAATATACTGGTTAGCATCAATATTACCAGATAGACAAAATCAAAGGTGGCTTTGTGTCGGCCATCTTGTTAATGGGTCAATTTCAAAATACATATACAACATGTATAACTGAGGCTGTAGAAGTGTCTACATTTAGATCGATTCCTTCACTTCAGTACTTTCCTCGAAATGGCATTATCTATCTATCAAAATTCAAGATGGCTGCCTGTTGGCCATCAGGCGTGCATAACAAGGGTCCAAGGAAAGTCTACGTATGATGTTCGAGACGAATCCCTTCATTACTTTCTTAGAAATAGCGATAACAAGCTTATAAATTATCAGAATCCAAGATGACTGCATATCGAACATCTTTTTTGATAAATAGGTATATATTTAAAGTGAAAATATATGGAATCAATGATATATATAATGGAATGATAATTTATTAATTATTAATATTTCAATCAATATTTTAACTTGTAGTCAAGGGTATTCATACAATACATGTCGTATCAAACTGAATACCCGGTATTTTTCAGCGATGTTGGGAGAAGACTTATATATGTCTAATACCTTTTCCAATTGTATCTTTCTCAATGCATTTGTTTGAATTGAAAAAAATATGGAATGCTGTACATGTAAATACTATGACTATAATTGTATAACATTTGTTTAAAAAACTTAAGTATTGTAATATTAGGCAAAGTCTAGGAGAAGAACATGTATTGTATTTTAGAATAAAATCTAACATGCGTTCAAATGTCTTTTGTTGTCTCTAAAAGCATGGTTTGAAATTACCACATGAAATTTTTCAGTATTTTGCAAGACATTAAAGCTCAGACACACTATTTCTGTAGCATCTATCTGCTTCTCAAGTAGAAAAGGCCATATACAAATAGTATTCCATTTCTACACTTTTTACACCAGTAATGACAAATGTCAAATTAATTATTTTCCGAAAGAATTTTAAGGATCTGCTCTGGTGAAAAGAATTTTAGCCCAACTATCTACATGTACAATTCTGAATCATCAAACCATAGGGATGCTCTCGGTGTATAAGTCAGCTGATGATCCTCTCCCGTGTTTGCATATTACAGAGTAAGTTCCCTTGCGGTTAGGTATTCATTGTGACGTCATTATTTTGTGATCGAAATTCAAGTCGTTTTCTCCGAAAAGTATTACGTTACGCTCCCAAACACATGAGGTCACTATCAATACCTACCCACAAGGGCAGATACCTCTGTAAAATTCAAAAACAGAATACATGTATTCTGACCGACAGTTTGCAAACAAAGTAAATTTTGTGAATTGTTGACGCATAGACAAATGACACAAGTGGACAGATACCACGAGTTATTAATCAACCAGTCAATCACTCTCTTTTCACCTCCTAGAGATGTTTCATATCAAATGATGTATTGGCAATCATGTGAAGTAGACAAATATTTGACACATGAAAACTTGATTTTTGCTCTAATCAGCGGTCTCACAGTAAATATTCTACACTAAACATCACAAATTTTTAATGAGTATTTGCGTCATCAGTTTAATGTATTACCGGCATGACATCTCTAAATTACAAAATATACAAAATAACAGAGCTCTCCTACCATGATGGGAGACTTAATAGTAACATCACCAGTTTACACTCATCCATACTAACAAACAATCTTCTGCTTTCATAAGCCTGTATTACCCTTTAGGAACAGATGGTATTATCCAATTATCAGATCTCTGGGTCTCTTGGTCATATATAAATAACTGTAGTTGTTATGGCAGCACTAATACTCATTCATATAGGGATTGGATTTCGCTTTTATGTTAACCATGCTTGTATGGAGCAATACCTCTAAGAATATATTCTAAGGGGCGAGTGAGCGCCCCGTATTTGAATAGGTTCTTAGAGGAATTGCTCCATACAAGCATGGTTAACATCAAAGCGAAATCCAATCCCTATATTTACACTCACACGACTTTTAATTTATATTTTATGCAACCAAAATTCGTCATGTGAAAGTGACTTAATTATTCAATAAAAGTCGGTCAAAAGTGGGAGGAGCTTACTCAATTGAACAGCGAATGATGACTCTTCACGTAAGATAGAATTGTTCGTCTGTGACGACAAAAAAGTTCAATATTTTAGTGTAAAATAAACATGACAAACAAAGTAAATTTCAGAGATAATTTTTTCTAATAGATATTCAAATTTGCTAAAAGTTAATATATAGCGTAAAAACAAAGTATTTGTACTCGGCCACATGTGTGAACTCGGTGACCGTTATTGTGTAGCGAGGCGAAGCTGGCGCACGCTTACACACAGGAGTTTGACGAAGTTGTCAAAACACCGGTGTTCAAGTAGCTCAATGTGTTTGAGATTGTCGTCTGACTTGACGATATTAGATCCTTGGGTGCCATGTGATTATATAATCCACGCTTAGATCCGTCGCCATCGATAGGTGGAACAACTTCACTTGTGTTCGATGGATACAATGTATTTGTGGTGACGTATTTTATAACTGTAAACACGTGTATTACTATATATATAGCTAGCGGTGCATGTTTTATAATACATATGATTAAATTCTCAAAGAACAACGATCGACAAGAGGATATATTTATAACTGACCTCTGTCAGGTCTCACGCTCGTCCACCCCAAAGACTCGATCGTAGGTCGAACACAGAGGTAATGTTTACATTTGACATTCATCATTTTTAACAAAAATGAAAGCACTGCATGTCGCCCCGGTCGGTTTTCCCCCCGTTTCTTTATACATTGGTAATTTAAAATATGTTTGTATCATATATAAATATAATACATATATATATATATAATGTTTACATTTTTCCAAAATTCAATGAAAAACAACAAAATATATACTTAATGTTGTGTCAAAATGTAAACAAAGCCATGTGTGTCTATTAAAAAAAGTAGCCCCTTTACGTTGCTTAGAACATTTTCATACGGAAGTTCAAAGTTCAATGTTACCATGCAGTTATGGTAAACAAAATCAGCTAGTACTTGCGTATAGTGAAGAACAAGCATAGCAAGTGTAATGTATTACTATTGACCCTGGTTTACGTCCATAAAATGATTAGTATTTAGGAGAAATTATCTATAGCGTAAAATCCCCAAATTATAGAAAGACACAGGACATTGCCAAAAAGTACCGTATTTGACCCAATAAGTGCACAGGGTGTTAAAAAAATGAAAAGGTGCTTAATAAGATGAAATTAATGCAAACCCATACAGTTTTTATAGTTTTGGTCTTATACCTGGGCATTGAAATGAGACCTCAAAAAGGGGAGGGACCCTTTTTGGGTAGAATACGGTACATGTTACCAATAACTATCTAAAATGATATTCACATAAAATCTTACATCCATAAAATGATTCGTTATCAAGGATGAATTATCTAAAGGGGAAATCCCCAAATTATATAAAGACACAGGGCATTGCCAAGAAGTACATATTACTAATATCTATCTAAAATAACATCTAACTGATAAATTTTATAAATGAATCAAAAGGCCAATAATTGCTATATCACGGATATCAAGGAAAATGAATTTTGAATTCCACATTCACACTTCTTATCTTGTGCCTTTGTTCCATGGTTCAATAAATTGCCATCGTGATACCTTTGTCCATGTCTTTGACCATTTTCAGATTTTATCTTACAATAGATATGTCCGTTTTCTAAATATTTTTCTTACTTCTTTGATCTATGATGAAATAGTTTATCCTGGTATAATTCGTGTCCATGATTCAATAAGTTGACTAAATGATACCAATATCCATGATTCTGAAATTAACCTTGATGATAGACTAAACCATGAGTCAATAAGGTGCCTTAAGATTTGCATTTTTATTTAATGATGGAGTGATTGGCAATGATATTGGTTATGCCAATTATTCAAAAGTTTACCTTGATAATATCTTTGTTCGTGAGATATTTACATAGCTCAACGACTTGCCTTCATAATCCATTCACCTTCACCTGTGTGTCTACCGTTCTTAATCTTCTATTGTTAAATTACCATTTATGATGTAAGTTATTGTCGATACTTATGTAATTTACTTTTAACATTTCTTCATTGGTACTAATTAACCTTGAACTATCTAGCCACTATAATTCAAATCCGTTCAAGTTTACTTGACATGCCTTTTGATTTCTCGGGAACAAAAGAGCTTTAACAACTTCCTCCAGTGTCTTTAGCTTAACATATTACATTTGCAGTTGCCCAACTATGTAACTAACGATCTCAATCTGCAGTTTATGAATTAATCTTGTAACCTATCAATTACTACGATATTAATCAGTAAATGCTTGTCTTATTGTCGCGATGAAATGTTGATTCATAATCAAAACAAAATTCATGACTAAAAATGTTGGATCTAGTGACCATTATTTTCGTTTGCAGTCAATAGCTAATGGGTGCCAAATAGTCATGTGAAATTAAACTCGATCAGTATTGATTTATTAATCTGCACTTATCTAAACTGCGATTATGCACAACTACCAACTGAACGTATTTCAATACAGTTGCAATACAAAAATGACACACAGATAAAAGTATATCTATTGTTCTGAGCCTCGATAGCTCTGATCCATTTAATAATACGAATAATCAGTCGATGTTTCGACCAGGGAATAATATACAGTTATTGAATGGGTATGAGGGAAATAGCACTTTTATTGTCCCCCGAGACATAAACTATTTCCCGAGGCGAAGCCGAGGGAAATAGTTGTGTCAAGGGGGACAATAAAAGTGATATTTCCCGAATAAACCCATTCAATAAGTGTTTTATTATACCGTTGAGAAAAATGCTATAACATATAACCCGTTGATATTTTCACTTGTTCCACATTCCATGTCATCGATAGTGCCCAGTGAATTTTCTCGTACGTAGTCCTTTAAAATATGAACTGCTGTGTATTTCCACTGTCCCTATCGGTCAACAATTTTTCGAAAGATTCCTCGTATAGGATCGTCGAATCTGGAGGCCGTGTTGTAAACAAGTTGTCGTCTGCAGCGTCAAATCTATATCACCTAAGCGCTTTGTGATTTTTTCGTTGGGAATGAGATACAGTCAGAGAGGTTCCGAATTAAGTACTCCCAATGCGTTATCCAATCAAATTCATGATTAAGCAAAAGTCCGCGAAAATTTGAATGCAGGTAAATAGCTCATTTTCAGGTAAATAGTTCGAATGACTATTTACCCGGTAAATAGTGGTTTTAAAAGACTGGATTTGAATAGCATTTATATTCTCTACTCTTTAAATAGTGAAAAAGAAGCAAAGGTATAATAACTATTATTTTCATAGCTCAAAATTCACCCTTAATAGTGTTTATATCATTTATAAGACTAAAATTGAATTATATCGTTTGGTTTCGACAGGCATTTGGAACAGCCACTCGAAGTGTCGGATATTCCCGCCAATTTATTAATGAACATACAAATAAAACAAGTTCCGTCTGAGTGAAGAGCATGTATATCTAGGGTTTTTCCGGTATGGGAACTATAAAATCGTTTTATTTATCTGTTGATTAAAAACACCATGGTGCAAAGTAGTGGTTGGGGTTTTTTTTTATTAATTCTTTTGCGCTTCGGTGGGGAGGATTACCATATTTTTTAATGTAGTTGGTGACGTGGGCAGTGCCGACTCAAACCGCCTGGTGTGGTCAAGGCTTGGTGTGACAAAGGAGTCGAGGTTTCTTGAATGTGTTGGTGATCGGCGTGCTGGTTGCGGACTTAATCAGGGTGTCACATTTGAAATTACTTTGAGATAAACGGAGTGTTTAGCACCAGTGAGTTCTCATCGTCATTTTTCTCCGTGGATTTTGGGAGAGATTGTCAAAGTGTAATGGAGAGTAGTTTCGGAGGAACATGTGACGAAACACAGTAGGGGGCGCACACTAGAATACTGTAAACGTTTTACCGGCTCTCAAAATGTTTGTAGCGTGAGTAGGATGGTTATATTGTTGTTTAATAACACCCTCTCAGAATGAATATTAGCAGAATATCTATTACAAGGGGTATTGTAAAAGGGGGATTCCGTTTTCAATGATATTTCGAAAAGCAGCCCCAAACGGCACAGGGACCTGGCATCTGATTTTTTTTAAAGGTAAACAGAATAGGGCAATATGTTACATATTATAGGTAGTCAAGGGTAGGAAACTCGGCGGGGGTTGCTTCGAGGGAGAAAACGGACGCGATGAGTTGTTTGGAAACCCGTGATTATTTTAAATAAATTGGTTCTGGATACAAGCATTCGACTGTATGATCCTTACCTTGAATGGGGAAATCATTTAATTTGTTCGCATTGAGGTGGATTGATGAAACTAAAATTGGCTACCAAGTATTGACGAAGTTATGGGACTTGATGAAATCGGGAAATGTACGAAAAATATGCTAGGGTGTTAGGAGCATGTTCCCCTGTTCCGTTCGAAATGTCGTTCTCGGCTCTAATGAGGCACCTCAAAAAACAAGCCATAATGCACAAAATCGACGGCTTGTTGGTGGGGGGGTAAAACAGTGAGTACCCAATTAATGTGGTTTTCAATCCGGGCGAAATAATCCTTTGGGAGGGAGTTGGTCAGTGGAACCGGGGGTTTACTTTGTGAGGAAACTTTGACCATTGTGAGATAACATCGGGTGTGTAGCGTCACTTGGCTTAACACCGTCCACCGGCCAGATGTGGTCAGATCTTAGTTCTTCGGAATGCTTCTACACGAGGTTTACCTAAAAAAAAAAGCACAACGAGTTAACATAATTGTGCAATAATGTAAGTCACGATTATGTAGAAAGTCGGGAGAAGACGTTACGAGGAGGTGGGGAGGAGAGAGAATTGAACATGGCGGAGACGGTTAAAGTGAAGTGAGCATAACACGAATGTGTGTTTTAATGTCAGTTTCTACAGAGTTAAAGGGGGGGTTTCATATGGACACCCTCCAAAGGAGAGGTCATTATGGGGGGCCGAGTGGGAGATGGAACACAGGCGTTATGGTTACTGTTTACCACCACAAGCGGTGAGGGGAGTTTTTTGATGTTTGGCTTGCGTTTATTAGGGGGATACGTACCCATTAGAGCCGAAGACGACATTTCGGGAACGGGACAGTGGAAATGACCCCACAGTAGCATATGTCATCGTAAATTTTCCGGAGTATATCAAGGCCACTAGCTTGCTCAATACTTGGCCAATTTTGTTCAAATCAAGCACTCAATGTGAAAGGAGTAAGAATTATTTCTCTTTAAGGTAATATATCCGTCAAAGTGGTAGTAGAGAACCGGCATATTGATGTAAAATAATGCACGGGAGTTTTTGAAGAAAAATAAGTCAGCATTTTTCTCGAGTTCATACCCTTGATACTATAACATAATAGTAGTACAGTGTTATATGGTACTACTGTTGGTTAAAATTTTCGTGCGCAGGGTCCCCTGTGCCTAAAAAACGTGCGGAGCTGTGTGTTATGGCGAAAGGTACTACTCTTACCGCGATTTCTTACCCGAGCTGAACAGTAGATTTGTCCCTGTCCCCCGGGAGGGGGGTGAAACAAAAATGCATTGTATCAATGGTTATCACTATGATAGAAGGCAAAATAAAAATGAGGTTCCGTCTAAGTGAGGACGCAAGATGAGGTGCTGGGGGGGTTTTTTGGCGAGGAAAAATAAATCGGCCACTCAAAGACTGATGTTGTCATGGGGACATATCACATTTCCATTTGCGCCAGCAACCAGAAGAGTGATAGAAAAGATACAAATCGGATGTAGTATCTACATCGTTGTAGCGAGAGCGAAACACAGACTCATCGAGAGCACAAACATGTAAACAGTTGCGGAGGTCATCGGAATGCGCAAAACTGTTATATTGTACAACAATGTTTAATTAACATACATACGGAAAAAATGTCTCGCAAAGAAGAACGGGGGTAAGTGAAGGGCAAGATAAACCAATGTAACTTTTCGTTCATTTTGTTTTTACACACGTACATGTATATGTGTTTCAAACCTATTTTGATACATTGTACATGTTCAATCGAACGTAACGTTCGTGTAATTAAATACACCAAAGTTTTCTGATGTGTTGGGCCATCATGTTAAAGTTATCCGAGCGGCCTCCAGAATTACGCGTGACATACTCAGAACACTGTCGAGAAATCAACGTGAGTAGGCCTTTTGTGGTTGAAACAACGGGGGGTGGGGTTTATACGTTCAAATCAGCCACTGAGACTGTGAAATATTCAGAATATGATTTTTATAATTCTCAGAACATATCAGTGAAATAAAAATATTCTACGGGTGGCTCTGAGTGATGTCAAAAATAATAAGTAAAGAGTTTAACTCCCATGCTTCAGAACACAATATAATACGGAGTGTTGTGGAATAGTATGTAGAATATACAAAAACATATATATAACTACCGTTATAGTAACCGAAGTCTTAAACTGACTTTCAGCACAAGGATTATAGCTTTATTCCTTTAATCAAAAGATATCGGTTGACTTAAATTAACGTGCATAGGGCTTTTACACACTAGCGAATCACCGGAGCTCATATATTATAAATAAAAAATATAATGTCTGAGCTAAGCATTTAGTAGTGGTTTCTAGGTTAGGGAAACTTGAAGTTTCATTTAATTTCGCACAGTAGAGTAGAACCGCACGATGCCTCGATACTCCAGGGACTTCCCGGATCACTTACCGATATCTACGCGCCCTGGATATCTCATAGTAAAAACTGGGGGAGGTAGTGGGGGGGGCAACAGAGAGAGAAACAGGTGGAACTGTCAGTCATGTGTGAGATGTACATCAAGAAGAGCCGTATCCCTGTTTTGCACGGTGTGTTAGAGCACGTGTGGGCTTTGGTGTGTTAGGGGCGTTAGCTATCTTGTAGGTCTTCAAATGAAATGTTTGGCTGGACTGGTGATTGGTCAGGAATGATTTTCGCTGAGGCTGGCCGTTGGCAATTTGACTGGATGACGGTAGGAGGTTCCAGGGGGGTTTTGGTAGAGATCGGAAGGTGGGATCGGGGAAGAGACCTGGCAGTAGTCGGGAGGATGCAGGGTATAGGACGCGGAGGATTCGCACGATTCGAACTGGTATGTTGATGTATCAAAACCACAGCGACTGTTTTAGCTAGAGTTATAGCAACGTGTTGAGTTTATAGCTTGGTTATGCCCTGAGAGACAGTTTCGAACTTTGACTTGTTAGTCGGTGTGGGCGGTGGGTGTGAGGGTGTAGTAGGTAAGATACTTCACGGGGGGGAGGTGAAAATCGAATCGGTGTATCTATAGCTTGTATGGTAATTGCTATATTTTCTTACTGCTGGATACCAATGGGGAGGACCGCGCCAAACGTTAATTAATCCATCTTGATTACGGGGAGCGACCGCATAACCTTTATGCAACTAAGTTAAGTTGGAGTTCACACGAGTTTGTTAGCCTGTTATGAAATCCTCATTCAGTGCACGAGGTGGTTTCAAAGTAATGTACAGGGACTGTGGGAAACGTTAGGTTTGTTGAGAAAGTCTGTGTGAGGGGGTGGTGTTTACAGGTGGTGGTACTAGGGGCCTAGCCTATAGTAACTAATTCTATAGGTGCGTTTACAGGTGTACTATGCCTATGATACTTTGTAGGGTTATATAGGCCTAGTACGACATGTAGGATCAAAGAAGCAGAACTATCTGCACCAACGCGTATAGTACAGAGTCCTGCTGTGGTTTTTAAAGGTGTTCATTCGCGTTTGGTGTATCTTCCTTATCCTCTTTTTGTATCTGAGTTGTTTGTTTTAGAAAATTTTCCTTTGGGTTCATCTAATATGAGAATTTACAATGAGAGGGGAGGAGAGGGAAAGCCTAGGGGGGGTAAAGCGGGTTTGGGATCTTTCTAGTTTGTTACATAGGTTAACCTCAAACTAGATCATCAAATGTAGCTTTACTATAGAGTATTTTGATTTTATCAAAGATGATATATTCATAGATAAATATCCATGTATAGAGAAAATATCTATATATCGTTTAGTACAGTCACATGATAATTACTAGGAATGCGATTGGATAACAGCTGATGATCTACCTTTTTGCGACAGTTCCCTGTTCTTTTTGATACGGGAGGACTATACACCCTGACTACGGGAACTATACCAAAGTATAGTCCCCCGGAGAATGAGCACGCGACCAAATTATATGACGCGCTCATAATGAATGTGCAGCCCGCTTGTGACGTTACTAAATCTATTATGGCCCTTTCCCTCGGGAACAGTTCTCCTATAGTGTTGTCTGGGCGAGGGGACTACGTTCTCGACTCGGGGACATCTCCACCAGACAACACACTAAGGAGAACAATTCCCTTTGGAAAGGCCAGATAATTGAATAATATTTTTCTCGAAATCCAAGATGGCGGCCTGTCGGCCATCATTGGTCACCTGGTCTGGTCTCAATTGCCTTATCTCACACTACTCTCGCCTGAGGGCCAAGAAGAACCTGCACATTGACATTTGGGGACAGATCCCTTCAAGTACCTTTCTGAGAAAATAGCACAAACCTCAACTATCAAAATTTAAGATCGCGGCCTCTCGGTCATGTCTTGTTCAAACGATCGGTCCCTAAAATTTCATTCTGCACAACTAAGAGCCTCTACCTGCATGTGAATTTTGAAAATATCCCTTTAGCGCACTTTTAAGAAAAATCGCGGGGGGACCCCCCCCCCCCCGTAACAAAATCTCAATGATAGAAAAATTGCAAGATGTTTGTGGTATGTCGGTCATCTTGTTCACCGGGATGTCACCAGTCCTCAAAATGCAACATGCACAACTAGGGCCCTATGGGAAAATGCTAGGAACCTGCATGTGAAATTCTCGGCCAGATCTCTCAGTACTCTTTGAGTAATAGCTGCGTAAACAAGAAAAGTGTAACGGACGGCAACAACGGAGGGCGCCAAGACGGAAGACATGACCACAAAACGCGGAACGAAGTAGACGATCTTGAATAACCCCACCCATCTTGAAGAAGTAAAGCTAAAAAGTGTTTATTAAAGGGCACTAAATCGAGTTAAAATAATCCTATTTAATAAAAGATAACAAAGAATTATAGAACTGAAAATGATCGCAAAAGTTTGTGTACTTTGTGTTATAATACACAAACATTAAAAGTTTTGATTTAACCATTTTGTTCAAAATGAAAGACAAACTGAAAAATAAATAGAAACGCACAAGTCACTAATTACATATTATTACTCTTTCACGGCGACTGTAAACAATCTATATTGCATGCCGATACGTGAACATTCAAAACATCCGCTCGAACGAAATCTCATCTGTGTAATGGACATATCTGCTATCGACTGAAAACACCAATTTGTCGACTACAGGTTCCTGATGACTGTGGTTAAATCTAATAAACGGTTGAAAACGTATGCAAAATTGTTTTGTGAAGAGTTTTCTAAGTGTAAATAATCCTTTACTTGTACAGGTTTTTGCAGCCATAAAGAAGAGTTTTCATTTATATCATATGGTTTTATACTTGCTTTTACCATTATTTTATTTGTCATTTGTCATGAATATTAGGTACTAGTCCCACGCTAAACCTGCCAATAATATTATTTAGGAATTTAAAAAAAATTGCCTCATATATATAGTTTATAATAAGGAAAAAATGGGGAAAAAGAACTAATGATATAGGCATGTTAAGCGGACTAAGTATTAAAATACGTGTATTTCTTTATCATTATAATTATATCAATATTTGAATTACCTTATACATTGTATATCCTTTAGGTTATAATGTCTATCCGTCTAATGGGATTCCTATTTATATATTACCTAGTTATAGTCTCTATCGTCTAATGGACAATTCCCCTACATGTCACTAGTTATATAACCTTTTCCCATCTGATTAACTAAAAACAAATCAGCCTAACTATATATCTAAAAGTTTTATGTGTATTTTTATGTATTCAAAGCAAAAATGTACCTTATATATACATTGTAGACCGATTGCCTCCCCGTTCCCGAGGACGGGGGGAAAATGCCTCCCCCGTTCCCCAGGACGGGAGCAAACATGTTTTTTTTGCCCCCCCCCCCCCCGCCCCCCCCCCCCCTCATTTTCGCTGACTGAAATATTCTTAAATTGCACATTGAAAGAAAAAAGGGTCCTTCAGCACATTTTTCATACTTTCTTTTTGGGGACAGTTTTCGGCTGCGCGGCGCATTTCCTTAAACGTTCATGTATGCATATTATGTTAAAACGTTTAACAGTATAAATTCAATACACATGAACTAGACTAGAAATGTCAATGAAGGGATTCTTCGCACTATTTAAAAATATCTCTTAATCTCTTTAAAAGATTCATTTGGTTTATATGATTTAGCAAGACAATTAATTCATTATTATTTTGCGTTACACAACAATGTGCCGATGGTGTGAAGCCGGGTATGTTCAGAAATCGAGCAGAGTTGCATAATGATATGACGAAATTCACAATTGTCATTTCTAAATGCAGGTAACTTTAAATAAAATAGTATCATGTTATGAACGCTTTAAAATCATTAAAATACATCGTTTTAAACTCATCACAGCAATTCTAAATCGTAATATTTTTACCCTGGGGAGACCCTTGGACCCCCTCATACACTAAAATGTCGCGCCTTCGGGGGCTCCCACATTTATCAAAATGCGTCGTTACAATTCTAAATCGTAATGTTTTTCCTGGGGGGAGACCTCCGGACTCCTTAAACACCTCAAATTCTCACGTCTTCGGCGTTCGCAAGTTCATCAAAAATGTATCGTAAAAGCCATTCTAAATAGGGTTTTTTTATCGTATGAGACTCTCGCACCCCCCTCCCCCCCCCCCCCTCCCCCGGCCCCCGCCCCCCGCCCCAAACTATCGCACCTTCGGCGCTCGCATGGCAATTTGCGTATTCATTTAATTTCCTTTTTAGCACCGCCACTGTCTATAAGGATTCTATTTACGATATATGAAAAAATAAAGTATATATGATTGTGTGTTGAATTAAGCAATTAAATCTCCTCCTGTTGGTGCGAGGCGATGAGGAGGGGAGTTCAAATATTGAGAATATTTGCCGCCCCCCATTACGTTTCATTTTCCTAAACCACTGAGTTACGCTGCTAATGTAATCGGCTATTATACTTAACCAGACCAATATAACCGATAAAATATAAGTTGCCTCTTTGTGGCGTTATTACATCTATATCCATTAGCCGGATGAGATTTCAGCGACCCCGATTTTGAAACTCAACGGTGCCCTCGGTATAATAACGTTTGTAGGAAATCAAAAAACCCAAGGAATCTGTGATTTAGTAACTTTAAGCACCTTGATTTTTTATTCAGGACAATTATTGTCAGTTTTTAAAATTAAAACTCTGAATTATGCTTCATATAATTGTACATGTATATTTAAAGTGTACCACTTTGGGGTAGCGTCACGTTAGCTTGTTTTCCAGACCTGGCTTGAAATGGTATTTGGTATTAGTTTGTCTTGAATAAAATGTTGAAAAAAAAAATACTAAATACTGAATGGAGGAGCATGGTTATCGGGTGTGGCTTAGTTAATACACTGCACGGGTATAGGCATAGATCGTCGCCTCTAGTTTGATATACACTTCAAACAAACACTACTATAAATAAGTATCATGAATATCATTTTCTCGGAAGACGTTTGCTGAATACCAGGTATTGTCGTCCGCAATATTATACAGTAAACATAGGGCTGCCCAGACACCAGTCCCGGGGTGTAACCGAACATGTGAGGATGGGGTTTGTATAAGTGTGTAAATCGTGTGAATGGTGGGAAAAAAAAATACCCCAGGTCGTGTGTGATGGACTGTGTCCCCGACTGTTCATAAAGGTCCATACTCTGCGGTAAACGTACTGATATACTTTAGAAATCTATTAACACGTGGAGATCCAGTATTATGTCGACAAAGCTTCCTCAAAAGAGAAAATCCAAAAGTCGAGGAAGGATATCCCTGTATTTTAAAACAAATTACTGGGGTATAACAGAAATTGATCGGCGACTTTTAAGCGTCAGGGAAAGGAGATTAAAAACAGCATAGATACTGCAGTGGACTTTCTCGTGAAAAGTGTGCGCCTGAACTAGACAAAATTAATCTAGAGCATCTTCTGAGAAAAACATTGTTTTGCATTGAAGGCACTTTTGAAGACAAGAACTTGGAAAATCAAAACTGTACAGGATGCCACAGAAACACTGATGTCTGGTTACAAAACAGTTGACGTTACTGTCAATTACGCGCGGGAGATACGGAATACCCCCACCAATGTCACACCTTACCTAACGAGGCTCCAAGCGCCGGAGTTCAAACCAGGATAAAGTATCCCCTGACAGTATTTGAACGCAATGCTTTGACAACATTCTGGTTGATGGGGACTGATCAGTCACCATACATATAAATATCTGTCCGAAATCTTGATGCCCTGTTTAAGGACACCATTCTCAATGATTCCATTGTAAATCATGTATCACAAGTTGACCTGGGCGCGGCTTTCATATTGGAACAGTGAAAACGTGTGCCGAGTGGATGTGGAAAGGTGATGTAAAAGAAGAGGTCGAGTATGTGAGGGCACATTATCAACGTATCTCCGTTTAACCTACCCAAGGGTTGGCTTGTGGGTTTTGTCATGCGTGAAGACCAAAGCATCCGAGAAGTGACGGGGGTGAAGAATATTGTTACACGCTTTAAGGTTAACAACATACAGGTAGTCTGTGTGTCACCAGTGGGACGACATGGTGGTAGTGGGATGAAGGAGGATATACAACTGTACACTACAGACGGCCGGGTGGTGTCAGATGGTGCTGGTAGACCTTATCGACAGGCAGGCAGTCTAGGCCCTCATCACTTGGGCGTCCTGTCCCTCTACCAAAAAAACAAACTTTAATAGCTGTGTGATGCCGCATGACACTGTATGGCTAGACAGATGATGGTGTAGTTTTCCGACACGATTACTCCCTCGCAGGCACCCTCTCAGAAGGCTAATCCGGCAATAAACAACCCTCCGTCATCGTGATGGTGATAAACATACCCAAACCTTAATTTTCGCTGCACAAAACATAAATGCAGCCAATCAAGCGTACAATCTAGTCAGTTATATATCTCAAATTTTACACCGTACAGATGTTTGCTTTGATGGAGCTGTATAATGTCCTTCTAACAGAGTTTGTCACCAAATCAGTACTACCATTATTGATGGGATACTGGGCGGGGCTTCTGAGAACTATTTATGCATTGTGATGGAGAAATGTATTTTTTCCCCTCCCCCCCCCCCCCCCAATGGTGTATCAGTCTACATGATTTGACGGTACCAACTCTGGATAGGACACAGGGGACAACAGGATGAAGATAATCAAAAATACAAGTAACTTGTGATAACGTTAGTCAAACAGTTTTTGGCTCAATCAACTCAGGATCTGAAGTGAAGTCTTGTTAAAATTGTAACTAGTGTATAATATAGCTGTATGACAATGTGATTACACATATTACTGTAATATCGCCACATGTATATGTCCCAGTAATACATATATATACATCAAGATGGCGACAATTTACTGAAAAAATTGATATAATAAATTCTAATGTCCCAACTTAATGACAGTTTGTCTTCAATATGTATTAGTGCTTGTTTATATCAAACCGTAATTGCGCCAAACAGGTGAATGGACAGAAAGCAAATATTTCCTCATTACTTCGTGTTTGTGTTCAATTTGCTTTTAATTAAATGATTTATATTAAATAAAAAATGCATATGTACTATTTGTAGCCTTGATTGTACATGTTCGGATTTTAAAAATTATCGATATTTTGTATAGTAGATATTTAAAATAATTATATTGTTGTAAATGTAGTGATTTTTGAAAAGTTTTTTTTTCGAAATTTCGCTGGACCATTGCTTTGGTAGCGATAATTTCTGCCCTCAAAATATTCAGAAATAGATTGAAAGTATATATCTGAAAGCAAAAATCTCGAAACTTAAAAAACCGCTCGCATTCATTTTGTTGTAGTCCAGTTTCCCTAAAATTTTCTTGCCCACAAATATAACCGGCGATGCGGTAAATTTGTGTCATTTTTAAATTATATATTTTTTGTGTCGATTTAATTTACACGAAATTTAATCACACGAAAAAAATTCCGTTTTTAAAAAACAATCTATTTGTTGATATGTTTTTGAGTGATATACTGTAATACAGTTCATTAAAATGTTATGTTTCATTTATGGACATGTATTTCTACCCCCATCGGACAAAGATATCTGCACTTCCGGAGCGGATAAGATTTCTATGTCATAACCTAGGAGTAAAAGACAGCCTGCATGCGATGATAAAATCAGAAGTTGCAAAAACGTCATAATATGCAAATAAACATTAACCTGGACAATCTATATCACGCTTTGACCACTGAATGGTAAAAAATGGTTTTTAATTAATGTTGTGTTAATACATGGCATGTCATATTATATTTCTTTGACTGTAAATATTTTCAAAATGATTAAGATTCTTGTCACAGTGCATGTTTAATTAAGCTTTTGGACAAAATAAACATCTCCAAGCTGATCAATTATCCCATTGAGACTTTGTTTTTTTCGTGTTGGGTGGGTGGGGATGGGAGGCATATGTAACAGGGGCAGAAAAAAAGGTCCGTACCCTAAGTTGGTTTGACAACAGTCGAATACATATTTGTAAATATACATTGTATGCAATAATTATTGCCATGAGTGTTAATTGATTTTTTTGTACAATGAACAAGTTAGTGGTGCATATTGGGACCGGGTTTAATTACCGATTCCGGTTATGATAAATAGGTTTACAGGCGTTAATAGAACATGAACTGGCATCAAGATGGCCTGAGTGGTGAAGTATCCAAACACGATGAGCTGGTTGGTTATAGTATCCAACAATATGACTGGTTTACATGATAGTATCCAACAAATGATATGGCTTGGGTAGGATGTAATCCAACAATGAACTGGTTGGCAATAGTATCCAACAAATGAAATGGTTGGTGATAGTATCCAAAATGATGTTTTGGTGATAGTATCAAACAAATGACAATAGATCGTGTGTGATCTCGGCACCCACCATTTGATGGATGATCACCAAATTTTTCCTATTTTATATGTTCTAAATCCATAATTAGATAAAATCGCTTATGAAAAATCACCAATATAGAGGTGTAATTGTGATATTTTATATTTTTTTTCTTTGGAATTTGAGAAATGATAAATATACTGGTTAGCATCAATATTACCAGATAGACAAAATCAAAGGTGGCTTTGTGTCGGCCATCTTGTTAATGGATCAATTTCAAAAATACATATACAATCATGTATAACTGAGGCTGTAGAAGTGTCTACTTTTAGATCGATTCCTTCACTTCAGTACTTTCCTCGAAATGGCATTAACTATCCTATCAAAATTCAAGATGGCTGCCTGTTGGCCATCAGGCGTGCATAACAAGGGTCCAAGGAAAGTCTACGTATGATGTTCGAGACGAATCCCTTCATTACTTTCTTAGAAATAGCGATAACAAGCTTATAAATTATCAGGATCCAAGATGACTGCATATCGAACATCTTTTTTGATAAATAGGTAATATATTTATAGTGAAAATATATGGAATCAATGATATATATAATGGAATGATAATTTATTAATTATTAATATTTCAATCAATATTTTCTAACTTGTAGTCAAGGGTATTCATACAATACATGTCGTATCAAACTGAATACCGGTATTTTTTCAGCGATGTTGGGAGAAGACTTATATATGTCTAATACCTTTTCCAAACTTGTTATCTTTTCTCAATGCATTTGTTTGAATTGAAAAAATATGGAATGCTGTACATGTAAATACTATGACTATAATAATTGTATAACATTTGTTTAAAAAACTTAAGTATTGTAATATTAGGCAAAGTCTAGGAGAAGAACTTGTTTAATTCAATTGTGTGTTTTAGAATAAAATCTAACATGCGTTCAAATGTCTTTTGTTGTCTCTAAAAAGCATGGTTTGAAATTACCACATGAAATTTTTCAGTATTTTGGCAAGACATTATAGCTCAGACACACTATTTCTGTAGCATCTATCTGCTTCTCAACATAGAAAAGGCCATATACAAAATAGTATACCCGTTTCTACACTTTTTACACCAGTAATGACAAATGTCAAATTAATTATTTTCCGAAAGAATTTTAAGGATCTGCTCTGGTGAAAAGAATTTTAGCCCAACTATCTACATGTACAATTCTGATATCATCAAACCATAGGGATGCTCTCGGTGTATAAGTCAGCTGATGATCCTCTCCCGTGTTTGCATATTACAGAGTAAGTTCCCTTGCGGTTAGGTATTCATTGTGACGTCATTATTTTGTGATCGAAATTCAAGTCGTTTTTCTCCGAAAAGTATTACGTTACGCTCCCAAACACATGAGGTCACTATCAATACCTACCCACAAGGGCAGATACCTCTGTAAAATTTCAAAAACAGAATACATGTATTCTGACCCGACAGTTTGCAAACAAAGTAAATTTTGTGAATTGTTGACGCATAGACAAATGACACAAGTGGACATGATACCACGAAGTTATTTAATCAACCAGTCAATCACTCTCCATTCCACCTCCTAGAGATGTTTCGTATCAAATGATGTATTGGCATATCATGTGAAGTAGACAAATATTTGACACATGAAAACTTGATTTTTGCTCTAATCAGTGGTCAACATTACAGTAAAATATTCTACACTAAACATCACAAATTTTTAATGAGTATTTGTGTCATCAGTTTAATGTATTACCGCATGACATCTCTAAATTACAAAATATACAAAATAACAGAGCTCTCGACTTACCATGATAGGAACTACTTAATAGTAACATCACCAGTTTAACACTCATCCATACTAACACAGGCAATCTTCTGCTTTCATAAGCCTGTATTACCCTTTAGGAACAGATGGTATTATCCCAATTATCAGATCTCTTGGGTCTCTTGGTCATATATAAATAACTGTAGTTGTTATGGCAGCACTAATACTCATTCATATAGGGATTGGATTTTCGCTTTTATGTTAACCATGCTTGTATGGAGCAATACCTCTAAGAATATATTCTAAGGGGCGAGTACCCGTATTTGAATAGGTTCTTAGAGGAATTGCTCCATACAAGCATGGTTAACATCAAAGCGAAATCCAATCCCTATATTTACACTCACACGACTTTTTAATTTATATTTTTATGCAACCAAAATTCGTCATGTGAAAGTGACTTAATTATTCAATAAAAGTCGGTCAAAAGTGGGAGGAGCTTACTCAATTGAACAGCGAATGATGACTCTTCACGTAAGATAGAATTGTTCGTCTGTGACGACAAAAAAGTTCAATATTTTTTAGTGTAAAATAAACATGACAAACAAAGTAAATTTCAGAGATAATTTTTTCTAATAAGATATTCAAATTTGCTAAAAGTTAATATATAGCGTAAAAACAAAGTATTTGTACTCGGCCACATGTGTGAACTCGAGTGAACGTTATTGTGCAGCGAGGCGAAGCTGACGCACGCTTACACACAGGAGTTTGACGAAGTTGTCAAAAACACCGGTGTTCAAGTAGCTCAATGTGTTTGAGATTGTCGTCTGACTTGACGATATTAGATCCTTGGGTGCATGTGATTATATAATCCACGCTTAGATCCGTCGCCATCGATAGGTGGAACAAAACTCACTTGTGTTCGATGGATACAATGTATTTGTGGTGACGTATTTTATAACTGTAAACACGTGTATTACTATATATATAGCTAGCGGTGCATGTTTTATAATACATATGATTAAATTCTCACAAGAACAATCGATCGACAAGAGGATATATTTATAAACTGACCTCTGTCAGGTCTCACGCTCGTCCACCCCAAAGACTCGATCGTAGGTCGAACACAGAGGTAATGTTTACATTTGACATTCATCATTTTTAACAAAAATGAAAGCACTGCATGTCGCCCCGCAGTCGGTTTTCCCCCGTTTCTTTATACATTGGTAATTTAAAATATGTTTGTATCATATATAAATATAATACATATATATATATTATAATGTTTACATTTTTTCCAAAATTCTATGAAAAACAACAAAATATATACTTAATGTTGTGTCAAAATGTAAACAAAGCCATGTGTGTCTATTAAAAAAAGTAGTCCCTTTACGTTGCTTAGAACATTTTCATACGGAAGTTCAAAGTTCAATGTTACCATGCAGTTATGGTAAACAAAATCAGCTAGTACTTTGCGTATAGTGAAGAACAAGCATAGCAAGTGTAATGTATTACTATTGACACCTGGTTTTACGTCCATAAAATGATTAGTATTTAGGAGAAATTATCTATAGCGTAAAATCCCCAAATTATAGAAAGACACAGGACTTGCCAAAAAGTACCGTATTTGACCCAATAAGTGCACAGGGTGTTAAAAAAATGAAAAAGGTGCTTAATAAGATGAAATTAATGCAAAACCATACAGTTTTTATAGTTTTGGTCTTATACCTGGGCATTGAAATGAGACCTCAAAAAGGGAGGGGACCCTTTTTGGGTAGAATACGGTACATGTTACCAATAACTATCTAAAATGATATTCACATAAAATCTTACATCCATTAAAATGATTCGTTATCAAGGATGAGTTATCTAAAGGGAAAATCCCCAAATTATATAAAGACACAGGGCATTGCCAAGAAGTACATATTACTAAATATCTATCTAAAAAACATCTAACTGATAAATTTTATAAATGAATCAAAAGGCCAATAATTGCTATATCACGGATATCAAGGAAAAGGAATTTTGAATTCCACATTCACACTTCTTATCTTGTGCCTTTGTTCCATGGTTCAATAAATTGCCATCGTGATACCTTTGTCCATGTCTTTGACCTTTGTCAGATTTTATCTTACAATAGATATGTCCGTTTTCTAAATATTTTTCTTATTTCTTTGATCTATGATGAAATAGTTTATCTGGTATAAATCGTGTCCATGATTCAATAAGTTGACTAAATGATACCAATATCCATGATTCTGAAATTAACCTTGATGATAGACTAAACCATGAGTCAATAAGGTGCCTTAAGATTTGCATTTTTATTTAATGATGGAGTGATTGGCAATGATAATGGTTATGCCAATTATTCAAAAGTTTACCTTGATAATATCTTTGTTCGTGAGATATTTACATAGCTCAACGACTTGCCTTCATAATCCATTCACCTTCACCTGTGTGTCTAACGTTCTTAATCTTCTATTGTTAAATTACCATTTATGATGTAAGTTATTGTCGATACTTATGTAATTTACTTTTAACATTTCTTCATTGGTACTAATTAACCTTGAACTATCTAGCCACTATAATTCAAATCCGTTCAAGTTTACTTGACATGCCTTTTGATTTCTCGGGAACAAAAGAGCTTTAACAACTTCCTCCAGTGTCTTTAGCTTAACATATTACATTTGCAGTTGCCCAACTATGTAACTAACGATCTCAATCTGCAGTTTATGAATTAATCTTGTAACCTATCAATTACTACGATATTAATCAGTAAATGCTTGTCTTATTATCGCGATGAAATGTTGATTCATAATCAAAACAAAATTCATGACTAAAAATGTTGGATCTAGTGACCATTCTTTTCGTTTTCAGTCAATAGCTAATCGGTGCCAAATAGTCATGTGAAATTAAACTCGATCAGTATTGATTTATTAATCTGCACTTATCTAAACTGCGATTATGCACAACTACCAACTGAACGTATTTCAATACAGTTGCAATACAAAAATGACACACAGATAAAAGTATATCTATTGTTCTGAGCCTCGATAGCTCTGATCCATTTAATAATACGAATAATCAGTCGATGTTTCGACCAGGGAATAATATACAGTTATTGAATGGGTATGAGGGAAATAGCACTTTTATTGTCCCCCGAGACATAAACTATTTCCCGAGGCGAAGCCGAGGGAAATAGTTGTGTCAAGGGGGACAATAAAAGTGATATTTCCCGAGTAAACCCATTCAATAAGTGTTTTATTATACCGTTGAGAAAAATGCTATAACATATAACCCGTTGATATTTTCACTTGTTCCACATTCCATGTCATCGATAGTGCCCAGTGAATTTTCTCGTACGTAGTCCTTTAAAATATGAACTGCTGTGTATTTCCACTGTCCCTATCGGTCAACAATTTTTCGAAAGATTCCTCGTATAGGATCGTCGAATCTGGAGGCAGTGTTGTAAACAAGTTGTCGTCTGCAGCGTCAAATCTAGATCACCTAAGCGCTTTGTGATTTTTTCGTTGGGAATGAGATACAGTCAGAGAGGTTCCGAATTAAGTACTCCCAATGCGTTATCCAATCAAATTCATGATTAAGCAAAAGTCTGCGAAAATTTGAATGCAGGTAAATAGCTCATTTTCAGGTAAATAGTTCGAATGACTATTTACCCGGTAAATAGTGGTTTTAAAAGACTGGATTTGAATAGCATTTATATTCTCTACTCTTTATATAGTGAAAAAGAAGCAAAGGTATAATAACTATTATTTTCATAGCTCAAAATTTACCCTTAATAGTGTTTATGTCATTTATAAGACTAAAATTGAATTATATCGTTTGGTTTCGACAGGCATTTGGAACAGCCACTCGAAGTGTCGGAAATTCCCGCCAATTTATTAATGAACATACAAATAAAACAAGTTCCGTCTGATGAAGCATATATCTGGGGTTTTCCCGGTATGGAACTATAAATCGTTTTATTTATCTGTTGTTAAAAACACCATGGTGCAAAGTAGTTTGGTTTTAATCTTTTGCTTCGTATGATTACATATTTATTTAACGAAGTAGTGACGTGGCGTCCGTCTCAAACCGCCTGTGTCAAGGTGTGACAAACAGAGTTTCTTCAATGTTGTGATCACTTGAGTTCTACTTAATCAGTTCACATTTGAAATTACTTGAATACACGGATGTTTACATAGTTCCATGTCATTATTTCCGGATTTTGGAGATTTTCAAATGTATCGGACGTCGTTTCGAGGAACATGTACAAACACAGGTAGGCCCACTACTGTAAACGTTTACCGCTCTCAAAATGTTAGCTTATATTTATATTGTTGTTTAAACACCTCAATAAATATTAGAGATATCTATTACAAGTATTATAAAGATTCCGTTTCACTGATATTTCGAAACACCCAAACGCACAGGGACCTGGCACGATTTTTTTAAACTAACAGTATACATATTTACATATTATAGTATCAAGGGTATGAACTCGGCGGTCGAGGAAAACGGACCTATTTGTTTAAAACCGTGATTATTTTAATAAATTGGTTCTATACAACATTGACGGATATCTTACCTTAAAGAGAAATAATTTATCTTTCCATTGAGTGATTGATGAACAAAATTGGCCAAGTATTGACGAAGTTATGACTTGATGAATCGGGAAATTTACGAAAAATATGCTCGGTAGACATTTCCCTGTCCGGTCGAAATGTCGTCTCGGCTCTAATGGGCACCTCAAAAACCAAGCCATAATCACAAAATCTACGCTTGTGGTGGTAAACAGTACCCATAACTGTGTTCATCCATAATCTCCTTTGGAGGTGTTATGACCCGTACTTTGTAGAAACTCCATTTAAACATCGTGTAGCTCACTTACTTTAACCGTCACCGCCATGTTCATTTGTTCTTCGGAATGCTTCTCGAGTTTACCCAAAAGCACAACATTACATAATTTGCATAATGTAGTCACGATATGTAAAGTCGAGAAGCGTTCCGAGAAAAAAATGAACATGGCGGTGACGGTTAAAGTAAGTGAGCTACACGATGTTTTAATGTAGTTTCTACAAAGTACGGGTCATGACACCTCCAAAGGATATTTTGGATGAACACAGTTATGGGTACTGTTTACCACCACAAGCGTAGATTTTGTGATTTTGGCTTGGTTTTTTAAGTACCCATTAGAGCCGAGACGACATTTCGACCGGACAGGGAAATGTCCACCTAGCATATTTTTCGTAAATTTCCAGATATATCAAGCCATAACTTCGTCAATACTTGGCCAATTTTGTTCATCAAGCACTCAATGGAAAGATAAATTATTTCTCTTTAAGGTAAGATATCCGTCAATGTTGTATAGAACCCATTTATTAAATTAATCACGGTTTTAAAAAAATAAGTCCGTTTTTCTCGACCGCCGAGTTCATACCCTTGATACTATAATATATATATATAGTGTATATGTATACTGTTGGTTAAAAATTTTCGTGCCAGGTCCCTGTGCCAAAACGTACATTGTGTATGCAAGGCCTACTCTTACCGATTCTTACCGATTCACAGTAGATTTGTCTGTCCCCCGAGGTGAACAAAAATGCATTTATCAATTTATCAATGAACATACAAATAAAATGAGTTCCGTCTAATGAAGCATATATCTGGGGGGGTTTTCAGAAAAAATCCCACTCAAAGACTGATGTTGTCCTGACATATCATTTCCATTTGCGCACAACCAAAGATGTTAAAAATACAAATAGGATGTAGATCTACATGTTGTAGCGAACAACACAGACTCATCGACACACAACATGTAAACATTGCGACGTCATCGGAATGCGCAAAACTGTATATTGTACAACATTGTTTATTTATCATACATACGGAAACATTTCTCCAAGAAGCACGGTAGTAACATAAACAATGTAACTTTTCTTCATTTGTATTTACACACGTACATGTATATGTGTTCAAACCTATTTTGATACATGTACATGTTCATCGAACGTACGTTCGGTACTGAAAACACCAAAAGTTTCTGATTTGGACCATCATAAATTCATCCGCGCGGCTCCAAATTACGCGTGACATACTCAACCTATCGAGAAATAAAGTTGAGTAGCCTTTGGTTGAAATCAACGGGGTTTATACTATCAATTCACCACTGCCTGTAAATATTCAAATATGATTTTTATAATACCGAACATATCCGTGAAATAAAATATTCTCGGTGGCACTGAGTGATGTCAAAATAATAAATAAGAGTTACCTCCCATGCTTCAAACAATTTATTCGGAGTGTGTGGATGTATGGAGAATAAAAAACATATATATACTTCCGTATAGTAACCGAGTCTTAACTGACTTACAGCACAAGATTATATCTTTATTCTTTAATCAAAGATATCGTTGACTTAAATTAACTTGCATAGGGTTTTACTCACTAGCGAATCACCGAGCACATATATATAAAAAAAATATAATGTTTGACAACATTTGTAGTGTTCTATCTAGGAAACTTGAAGTTTCATTATTTCACAGTAGACGAGGATTTCGCACATTCGAACAGGTATGTTGATATATCAAAACCACACACTTTTAGCTAGAGTTATAGCAACGTTTCAGTTTATAGTATCCCTAATACATTCAACTGTACTTGTTATCGGTGTGGCGTGGTGTATTAGGTAAGATACTTCACGAGTGAAATCAAGCTGTATCTATACTTTATGTAATTGCTATTTTTCTTACTCTGATACCACTTAGACCCAACGTTAATTTATCATTGATTACGACACCCATACCTTTATCCACTAAGTTATGTATGATTCACAATGTACCTGTATGAATACTCACAGTCACGGTTTAAAGCACAGGGACTTGTAACGTAGGTTGTGAGAAAGTCTGTTGTGTTTACATGTGTACTAGGCCTATATACTATATATAGTATATGCCTATATAACGTTTAGTACATCACATGATAATTACTAGGAATGCGATTGGATAACAGCTATGATCTATTTTGCGACAGTTCCCTGTTCTTTTTGACTACGGGAGACTATACCTGACTACGGGAACTATACCAAAGTATAGTCCCCCGGGAATGAGCACGCGACCAAATATATGACGTCATAATGAATGTCATGTGACGTACTAAATCTATTATGGCCCTTTCCCTCGGGAACAGTTCTCCTATAGTGTTGTCTGGCGAGGGGACTATATCTCACCAGACAACACTATAGGAGAACAATTCCCTTTGGAAAGGGCCATAATAGAATAATATTTTTCTCGAAATCCAAGATGGCGGCCTGTCGGCCATCTTGGTCACCGGTCGGTCTCAAATTGCCTTATACACAATTAGGGCCAAGAAGAACCTGCACATGACATTTGGGACAGATCCCTTCAGTACTTTCTGAGAAATAGCACAAACCTCAACTATCAAAATTTAAGATCGCGGCCTCTCGGTCATCTTGTTCAACGATCGGTCCTAAAATTCATTCTGCACAACTAAGAGCAACCTGCATGTGAATTTTGAAAATATCCCTTTAGCACTTTCTAAGAAATAGCGGTAACAAAATCCAATGATAAAAATTCAAGATGTGTGGTATGTCGGTCATCTTGTTCACCGATCAGTCTCAAAATGCAACATGCACAACTAGGGCCCTATGGGAACCTGCATGTGAAATTTGGGCCAGATCTCTTCAGTACTTTTTGAGAAATAGCGGTAACAAGAATAGTTAACGGACGGAACAACGGAGGGAAGGACGGAAGACAGACCACAAACCGCGGACGATAGACGATTTGAATAACCCACCATCTGAAGAAGTAAGCTAAAAATGTTTATTAAAGGGACTAAATCGTTAAAAAATCATTTAATAAAAGATAAAAAGAATTATAGAACTGAAAATTATCGCAAAAGTTGTGTACTTTGTGTTAATAACAAAATTTAAAAGTTTGTATAACCATTTTGTTCAAAATGAAGAAAAACTGAAAATAAATAGAAACGACCAAGTCACTATTTCATATTATTATCTTTCGGCGACTGTAAACAATCTCTATGTGCATGCGTGCGCGATACGTGAACATTCAAAACATCCGCTCGAACGAAATCTCATCTGTGTAATGGACATATCTGCTATCGACTGAAAACACAAATTTATCTACTATAGGTTCCTGTTTACTGTGTTAAATCTAATAAACGTTGAAACGTATGCAAAAGTTTTGTGAAGAGTTTCTAAGTGTAAATAATCCTTTACTGTACAGGTTTTTGCAGCCATAAAAAGAGTTTTCATTATATCATATGGTTTTATACTTGCTTCTACCGTTATTTTATTTTCATTTGTCATGATATTAGGTACTAGTCCGCTAAACCTGCCAATAATATTAGGATTTAAAAAAAAATTGCCTCATATATATAGTTTATAATAAGGAAAAAATGGGGAAAAAACTAATGATATAGGCATGTTAAGCGGACTAAGTAAATACGTGTATTTCTTTTATTAAATTATATCAATATTTGACATTCCTTATACATTGTATATCCTTTAGTTATAATGTCTATCCGTCTAATGGGATTCCCTATTTATATATATACCTAGTTATAGTCTCTATCCGTCTAATGGACATTCCCCTACATGTCACTAGTTATATAACCTTTTTCCATCTGATTTACTAAAAAAAATCAGCCTAACTATATATCTAAATTTTATGTGTATTTTTATGTATTCAAAGCAAAAATGTACCTTATATATACATTGTAGACCGATTGCCTCCCCGTTCCCGAGGACGGGGGCAAATGCCTCCCCCGTTCCCCAGGACGGGAGCAAACATGTCTTTTTTGCCCCCACCCCCCTCATTTTCGCTGACTGAAATATTCTAAAATTGCACATTTGAAAGAAAAAAGGGTCCTTCAGCACATTTTTTGTACTTTCTTTTGGACAGTTTTCGGCTGCGCGGCGCATTTCCTTAAACGTTCATGTATGCATATTATGTTGAAACGTTTAACAGTATAAATTCAATACACATGAACTAGACTAGAAATGTCAATGAAGGGATTCTTCGCACTATTTAAAAATATCTCTTAATCTCTTAAAAGATTGATTTGTTTATATGACTTAGCAAGACAATTAATTCATTATTATTTTGCGTTACACAACAATGTGCCGATGGTGTGAAGCCGGTATGTTCAGATCGAGCAGAGTTGCATAATGATATGACGAAATTCACAATTGTCATTTCTAAATGCAGGTAACTTTAAATAAAATAGTATCATGTTATGAACGCTTTAAAATCATTAAAATACATCGTTAAACTCATCACAGCAATTCTAAATCGTAATATTTTTACCCTGGGGAGACCCTTGGACCCCCTCAAACACTAAAATGTCGCGCCTTCGGGGGCTCCCACGTTTATCAAAATGCGTCGTTACAATTCTAAATCGTAATGTTTTTCCTGGGGGAGACCCCCGGACTCCTTAAACACCAAATTCTCACGTCTTCGGCGTTCGCAAGTTCATCAAAATGTATCGTAAAAGCCATTCTAAATAGGGTTTTTTTCTCGTATGAGACTCTCGCCCCCCCCCCCCCCCCCCCCCCCCCGCCCCAAACACCAAAATATCGCACCTTCGGCGCTCGCATGGCAATTTGCGTATTCATTAATTTCCTTTTAGCACCGCCACTGTCTATAAGGATTCTATTTACGATATATGAAAAAAATAAAGTATATATGATTGTGTGTTGAATTAAACAATTAATCTCCTCCTGTTGGTGCGAGGCGATGAGGAGGGGAGTTCAAATATTGAGAATATTTGCCGCCCCCCATTACGTTTCATTTTCCTAAACCACTGAGATACGCTGTTAATGTATCGGCTATTATACTTAACCAGACCAATATAACCGATAAAATATAAGTTGCCTCTTTGTGGCGTTATTACATCTATATCCATTAGCCGGATGAGATTTTCAGCGACCCCGATTTTGAACTCAACGGTGCCCTCGGTATAAGAACGTTTGTAGGAAATCAAAAACCCCAAGGAATCTGTGATTTAGTAACTTTAAGCACCTTGATTTTATTCAGGACAATTATTGTCAGTTTAAAATTAAACTCTGAATTATGCTTCATATAATTGTATTTAAAGTGTACCATTTTGGGTAGCGTCACGTTAGCTTGTTTTCCAGACCTGGCTTGAAATGTATTTGTATACGTTTGTCTTGAATAAAATGTTGAAAATACTAAATACTGAATGGAGGAGCACTGGTTGTCGGTGTGGCTTAGGTAATACACTGCACGGGTATAGGCATTATCGTCGCCCTAGTTTGATACACTTCAAACAAACAACTATAAATAGTATCATGATATCATTTTCTCGGAAGACGTCTGCTGATTACCAGGTATTGTCGTCCGCCATATTACACAGGAAACATGGCTGCCCAGACACCAGTCCCGGGGTGTACCCGACATGAGGGGATGGGGTTTGTATATGTGTGTAAATCGTGTGATGACCAGGTCGTGTGTATGGACTGTGTCACCGACAACCATAATGGTCATACTCTTGGTAAACTTACGGAATATATGGAAACTCAGAAACGTGAGATCCAGTATTATGTCGACAAGCTTTCCAAAAGTGAAATTCCAAAAGTCGAGGAGGATATCCGTGAATTTGAAGCAAATATTGGGGGATATCAGAAATTGATTGGCGACATTAAGCGTCAGGGAAAGGAGATGAAAGACAGCATAGATACTGCAGTGGACTTTCTTGTGAAAATGTGCGCTGAAATAGACAAAATGAATAAAAGCATTTCTGAGAAAAACATTGATGCATTGAAGACACATTTGAAGAAAGACCTTAAACCAAAACTGGACAGATGCCAAGAAACACTGATGTCTGGTACAACAGTTGACGTTACGTCATTAGCGCGGGAGATACGGAATAACCCCACCAATGTCACACCTAACCTAACGAGGCTACAAGCGCTGGAGTTCAAACCAGGAAAAGTATCCCCTGAAATATTGAAACGCATGCTTGGTAGAATTCTTGTTGACGGGGACGATCAGTCATATACATATAAATATCTTCCGAAATCTGAGGCCCTGGTTAAGACACCATTCTTATTTGATTCATGTGAATCATGTCTCACAAGTGACCAGGCGTGGCTTTCATATTGGGACAGTGAAAACGTGTACCGACTGGATGTGAAAGGTGATGTAAAAGAAAAGGTCGATTGTGAGGTCAAAATCCAACGTATCGCCGTTTCACCCACCACGGGTAGGCTGTGGTTTTGTCTGTTTGAAGACCAAAGCATCCGAGAAGTGACGGCGGAGAAGAATATTGTTACACGCTTTAAGGTTAACAACATACCAGGTAGTCTGTGTGTCACCAGTGACGACATGGTGGTATTGGGGATGCAGGGAGGAATACAACTGTACACTACTGACGGCCGGGTGGTGGCAGATGGTGCTGGTAGACCTTATCGACAGGCGGCAGTCTGGCCTCATCACATGGCGTCCTGTCCCTCTACTGGTGACATAGCTGTAGTAGACAGTGATGGTGTAAACTTTGACGATTACATCGCAGGCAAGAATGAAAATAAACAACCCTCCGTCATCGTGATGGATAAACACCTAAACCTTAAACTTCGCTACACAAACATAAATGCAGCCAAATCAAGCGTACAATCTAGTCAGTTATCCAAATTTTACCCGTACGATGTTTGCTTTGATGGAGCTGGTAATGTCCTTCTAACAGAGTTTGTCACCAAATCAGTACTACTTATTGATGGGGATACTGGACGCCTTCTGAGAACTATTTATGCATCTGATGGAGAAATGCCATGGTGTATCAGTCTACATGATGACGGTACTCTCTGGATAGGACACAGGGACAACAGGATGAAGATAATCAAATACAAGTAACTTGTGATAACGTTAGTCAAACAGTTTTGGCTCAATCACTCAGAATCTGAAGTGAAGTCTTGTTAAAATTGTAACTAGTGTATATATACTGTATGACAATGTGATTACACATATTACTGTAATATCGCCACATGTATATGTCCCAGTAATACATATATATACATCCAGATGGCGACAATCACTGAAAAAATATTTGGTATAATAAATTCTTATGTCCCAACTTAATGACAGTTTGTCTTCAATATGTATTAGTGCTTGTTTATCAAACCGTAATTGCGCCAAACAGGTGAATGGACAGAAAGCAAATATTTCTCATTACTTCGTGTTTGTGTTCAATTTGCTTTAATTAAATTAAAAAATGTATATGTACTATTTGTAGCATTGATTGTACATGTTCGGATTTTAAATTATCGATATTTAGTATAGTAGATATTTAAATTAATTATATTGTTGTAAATGTAATTAATTGAGATAGTGATTTTGAAAAGTTTTTTTTCGAAATTTCGCTGGACATTGATTTGGTAGCGATAATTTCTGCCTCAAAATATTCGGCGATACGGTAAATTTGTGTCATTTTAAATTATTTATTTTTGTGTCGATTTAATTTCTCTGTCTTATCCAGAGGAAGACAGCCTGCATGCGTGATAAATCAGAAGTTGCAAAACGTCATAATATGCAAATAAACATTGACCTGGACAATCTATATCACCTTTGACCCTGAATGGTAAAAATGGTTTTGAATTAATGTGTGTTAATACATGCAAGTCATATTATATTTCTTTGACTTTAAATATTTCAAAATGATTAAGATTCTTGTCACAGTGCAAGTTTAATTAAGCTTTTGACAAAATAAACATCTCCAAGCTGATCAATTATCCACGAGACTTTGTTTTTTTTCTTCTTTTGGGTGGGTGGGGATGGGGGGATATTACAGGGACAGAAAAAAGGTCCATACCCTAAGTTAGTTGACAACCGGTCGAATTCATATTGTAACAAGAGATCCCGAAAGGCATTATGCGTCAGTCCTAAAAGGTACTATGCACAACTAGGGTACAAGGGGAACCTACATATGAAATTTGAGAAAGATCCCTTCAGTACATTCTGAGAAATAGCGATAACAAACTTTAACTATCAAAATCCAAGATGGCCGTCAGTCGGCCATCTTGTTTACCGATCGGTCCCAAAATGCAATATGCACAACTAGGGTCCTAGGGGAACCTATATATGAAATTTGAGAAAGATCCCTTCAGTACTTTTTGAGAAATAGCGGTAACAAACTTTAACTATCAAAATCCAAGATGGCAGCCTGTCGGCCATCTTGTTCACCGATCGGTCCCAAAATGCATTATGCACAACTAGGGCCCTAGGGGAACCCGTATATGAAATTTGAGAAAGATCCCTTCAGCATTTTTTGAGAAATAGCGGTAACAAACTTTAACTATCAAAATCCAAGATGGCCGCCTGTCGGCCATCTTGTTCATCGATCGGTCTTAAAATGCAATATGCACAACTAGGATCCTAGGGGAACCTGTATATGAAATTTGAGAAAGATCCCTTCAAGTGCTTTTTGAGAAATAGCAGTAACAAACTTTAACTATCAAAATCCAAGATGGCAGCCTGTCGGCCATCTTGTTCACCGATCGGTCCCAAAATGCAATATGCACAACTAGGGCCCTAGGGGAACCTGTATATGAAATTTGAGAAAGATCCCTTCAGCATTTTTTGAGAAATAGCGGTAACAAACTTTAACTATCAAAATCCAAGATGGCCGCCTGTCAGCCATCTTGTTCACCGATCGGTCCCAAAATGCAATATGCACAACTAGGGTCCTAGGGGAACCTACATATGAAATTTGGAAAAGATCCCTTTAGCACTTTCTGAGAAATAGCGGTAACAAGAATTGTTAACGGACGGACGGACGGACGGAAGGACGGAAGGACCACGGATGAAAGGCGATTTGAATAGCCCACCATCTGATGATGGTGGGCTAAAAATAACTTGTCATGCAATAATTTATTGCCATGAATTAGTTCAATTGATTTTTACCGAAACTTTGTACTATTTAACAAGTAGTGGTGGCATAGTGGCCGGTTTAATTGTTTCGTTATGATAAATAAGGTTTACAGGCGTTAATAGAACATGAAACATTGTATCCAACAAATGACTGGTTGGTGATAGTATCCAACAAATGACTGGTTGGTGATAGTATCCAACAAATGACTGGTTGGTGATAGTATCAAACAATGACAATAGATCCGTGTGTGATCTCGGCACCCACCATTTGATGGATGATCACTGATTTTTCCTATTTTATATGTTCTAAATCCATAATTGGATAAAATCGCATATGAAAACACCAAATAGAGGTGAACCATTTATATTATTTATCTTTATTCCTATGAATTTGAGAAATGATAAATATACTGGTTAGCATCAATATTTCCAGATAGACAAAATCAATTTTACGGTATATATGTCTAATTCCTTTGCCAATTTTGCCTTTCTCAATAAATTTGTTTAAATTGAAAAAATATGGAATGCTGTACATGTAAATACTATGACTATAATGGTAGATTCAATAACATTTGTTTAGAAAACTAGTGTATTGTAGTAGTTGGGCCGCAGTGGCCGAGTGGTTAAGATGTCCCGACATATTACCACAAGCCCTCGACCTCTGGGATGCGAGTTTGAATCCCAAGTGAGGCAGTTGCCAGGTACTGACCGCTGGTTGGTGGTTTTTCTCCGGGTACTCCTGCTTTCCTCCACCAACAAACCTGGCACGTCCTTACATGACCCCGGCTGTTAATAGGACGTAAAACTAAACAAACCAAACCAAAGTATTGTAGTATTACGCAAATTCTAGGAAAAGAACATGTTTAAGTCAATAGTGTTTTAGAATAAAATCTAACATTCGTTCAAAAGTTTTTTGTTGCCTCTCAAAGCATGGTTTGAAATTAACACATGAAATTTGTCGGTATTTTGCAAGACAATAAAGCTCAGACAAACCATTTCTACAGCATCTATCTGCTTCTCAGATAGAATAGGCCGTGTTGAATTGTATTCCATATCTACACCAGTGATGACTGCTTCAAATCACTTATTTTCCAAAATAATTTTAAGGATCTGCTCTGGTGAAAAGGATGTTAGCCCAACTATCTACATGTACAACTTTGAATCATCAAAGTGCTCTCAGTGTATCCTCTATCACAGAGAAACACTGAGTAAGTCAGCTGATGATCCCCTCCCGTGTTTGCATATCACAGAGTTAGCTCCCTTGCGGATAGGTATTTATTGTGACCTCATTATTTTGTGATCGAAATTCAAGTTGTTTTCTCCGAAAAGAATTACGTTACGCTCGCAAACACATGACGTCACAATGGATCCCTACCCACAAGGGCAGAAAAATTTTGTAAAATGTAATAAGAGGCCCGTGGGCCTTACTGGTCATCTGACTATAGGTATAATACAATATAGTTGTTAAAAGATTTTAGTCATTTTGACCCCTGTGATCCTGAATGAAGATCAAGATCATTTTTTTTTTAAAAACAAATATGATAGCCCTTCAGTCCAGCATATCACAACCCCAATATCAGGTCTCTAGGCCTATATTTAGTTATTCACAAACAGTTATTTCAAGATTTTAACATTTTTGACCCCTGTGACCTAGGATGAAGGTCAAGGTCACTCAATTGAACAAACTTGGTAGCTCTTCATTCCTGCATGTCACAGGCCAAATATCAGGTCTCTGTGCCTCCTAGTTATTCTCAAGAAGTCGTTTAAAGATATTCACCTATTTGACCCCTGTGACCTTGAAGACAACCAAGGTCATTAATTTGAACAATTATGAGTATCCTGGGCCTTTCAGTTATTGAGAAGAAGTTATTAAAAGTTTTAGCCTGTTTGACCCCTGGGACCTTAAATAAGGTCAAGGTAAATCATCCAAGCATATCACAGGTACAATATTAGGTCTCTAGGCCTATTAGTTATTCACAAGAAGTTGTTCAAAGGATTTTAGCCTATTTGACCCCTGTGACCTTAAATGAAGGTCAAGGTCATTCATTTGAACAAACTTGGTAGCCCTTTATCCCAGCATGCTACAGGCCCTATATCAGTACCCTAGGCCTTCTGGTTCTTGAGATGTCGTTTAAAGACTTTAGCCTTTTTGACCCCTGTGACCTTAAGGATGTACACCTCTGAGAAGTCAAAATTTTCTTGTATTAAACTTTTTTTCTCGTATAGATTTTTGGAAAAAGGAGTTCATACCATAAAAGAAAATGGAAGAAAAAACATATGTTCGTGTGCTCATTTTTGAGCTTTTGTCACTCAAAGACACCTAGTTGATAAAATATTGGATTTTATGGGAATTTTGCCGTTTTGACCATATAAGATAGATATTAAAGCCATAATTTCCTAATGAGGTGTTAGATATGTATGAACGTTTGTAGAATTCATTTTCTAGTAGTCTTCTTTAAAAATATACCAGTTTTGATCAATTTGACTAATATTTTTTCTCAGAATAACAACATATGCTACCCCTACCCCTTAATTTTGTGCTACCAAATGCACCATTTTCAGCCATTTTTGCCAAATTTAACCCTTTATAGAAAAAGTTCTGGTATTAAACTTTTGTTATTATTTTGCATATCAATAGGGAAACGGTTGTTCTTTCTAAATCAGGAAGAAAAAATGGGAGTCCGTGTGCTAACTTTTTTGCCCCATTTGAATTTTTGTTATTTTTCAGTATTTTAGAGTAAAAAATAAAAGTGCCCAAATTACCATTAAATGTAAAAATAAAGTCACAAAAGTGTATCGTTTCACATATTAATGCTCAATATTTTAATTACTACGAACCTAGTAACAATTTGCAGCAAAAATTAGCTAAATACAGCTAAAAATGCTGGCGCAGTAATGATTTAAGTAAAAACAATTTCAGTAAAAAATGGTAAAACTGTGGCTCTACTTGAAGCAAAAAAAGACACAATTTCAAAATGGCCGCCAAATGGGCCATTTCTTAAAATCCCCGTATAAAAAAATCTGCTAAAAATAGAAATGTAATTTTTTGACAAAATTTGCATCTGGCAACTTGCTACAGATACTGATAAATTATATTTGAAAATCTCATAACTTCTTTGGTCTATGTTGAAACGAGACTTCAACGGGACTGAAACCTCAGAAGAATACATCCTTAAATAAAGGTCAAGGTCATTTATTTGAAAAAAAAACTTGGTAGCCATTCATCCCAGCATGCCACAGGCCCAATATCAGTACCCTGGGCCTTCTGGTTCTTGAGAAGAAGTCGTTTAAAGATTTTAGCTTTTTTGACCCCTGTGACCTTGAATGAAGGTCAAAGTCATTCATCTGAACAAACTTGGTAGCCCTTCATCCCAGCAACCTAAAGGCCAAATATGAGTACCCTTGGCCTTCCGGTTATTGAGAAGAAGTCGTTTGAATGAAAAGTTTACAGACGGCGGACGGCGCACGACGATGGACGGTGCATGATGACAATAGGTTATCATGACCCTTCGGGTAAGATGACCTAATAATTGTTGTTTTTTTTAAATTGTAATTATTGACGTATAGACAAGGGATACTAGTGGACATATACCACAAGTTCTTAACCAACCAGTCAATCAACTTCATTCACTCTCCTTTCACCTCCTAGAGATGCTTCATATCAAATGATGTATTGGCAATCATGTGAAGTAAACAACTATTTGACAGATGAAAACTTGATTTTTGCTCTGATCAGTGTCCTCGCCGTAAATATTCACTAAAAACATCACAATTTTTTTTAATGAGTATTTGCATCCTCAGTTTAATGTATTACCGGCATGACATCTCTAAATTACAAAATATACAAAATAACAGAGCTCTCCTACCATGATAGGAGACTTAACAGTAACAGCACCAGTTTACACTCTTCTATACTAACAATCAATCTTCTGCTTTCATAAGCCTGTATTACCCTTTAGGAACAGATGGTATTATCCAATTATCAGATCTCTGGGTCTCTTGGTCATATATAAATAACTGTATTGCCATAGTTGGTATGGTAGCACTAATACTCCTTTATCTTCTATGATTAGCTATCGAGGAGAAATTATCTAAAGTGAAAATCACCAAATTATAGAAAGACACAGGACAATGCCAAAAGTAAATGTTACTAATAATTATCTTAAATGAAATCTAATTAATCACTTTGTTGAATGAATCAAAAGTTCAATAATTGCTATATCACTTATTGTATTTCAAGGATACTGGATTTTGAATTTCAGATTCACACTTCTTAATATGTTATACAATTAACAGCATGATTACATTTCACCTGGTTATTGTTCAAATTCAAATATTGGCAAAGAAAAATATTCATAATATCCTTGTACTTAAAATTGCATATAGAAAAGTGTAATTTAAATATTCACAGATGGTGAGATACAAAATCAGACTAAAACATATTTCTTCATCCTGATATGAAATCACAGCTTGCAACAATTTGGACACCACTAACACTACCCCAGTGAAGAGGAATCGCTTTCTAATAATTTATCATCTTCTTCTCGATTGTCATCTGAATTTTCATCATCAGCATCACTGTCTATTTTCAAGGAAGATCGCGAGTCCTGTTCATTTTGTGTGGATTCACTGTTGCCATGGAGATTACTGTCAGAATTTAACACCAGACTATCACTTGTCACTGAAAACAAAGAAATTGTCTTTTATATAAATTCTGTCACTCAAAGGCTTCAGGAAATATCATAATTATCCAAACTGTACATATATAAAATGTAGAGTATTTCACCAAACATATCTAAGGATAGATGGAATCTACAGTAAGTCTCTCCTTGGTCAAGGATTAAACAAGAGCTGTTCGAGAACAGCAAAGCTTATCTCTGGCAAATGCTTAAAGATTCTCCACTACTGACAAATGGTATTTCTTTTCTATTAAAAACAGGACCAGACGAATAAGCAGTTTTCTTCAGTTACAAAAGTTACTAATTTTACACCATTATCACCATTGAAAAGTTTGAGCTTCTAATTTTACTATTAGATCAAAATATAAAAAAAATTAGTGTGTCCCAAAAAAATTCTGTTGCACCAAGTCCTATATGGAATGAAATGCTGATTGTGCATGCACCAAAAGCAAAATCAATTATTTCATATTATTTTTGTGTTAATTATGTATACTGTAAACAAACTGTTATTCCTGTGCGATTTACTTAAGCGAATTACGGGAAAATATCTATCGATGGCCTAAGAAGAGGTTACAACATCAAACATATTCAATATTTCCTGTGTAATATACGATAACAGTGGAGATTCATTACGCTGTTCTGCCGTTTGGCACAGTGATATTCAACTACCGCGAGGTATTTGGGAAGACAGAAAGAAACATAAAACGACCCGCGTTATGAAAATAAAAATTTTAATTATTGTAAATTAAAATTTTAATTATCAAACTGTTCAGAAGGTGATGATAAGTACTGTGTGTTAGTAACTAAGTTAATGACTTTTGTGACTCTACAAAATTATCAATCTTGTTTCAAATTCCCATTTTAAGAATTAAAAGCTGTTTCCGAAAGGTAATTGGCCTTCTCTCTGCGAATTATTATCGATATGACTTAGCATGATTGTATCAAATGAAAGTAGTACTCCATGTAGTCTGTTCTGCGAAAGGTTATCTCCGCAAATTTATTTTGAAATGGAATTCGCGAAATTTAATAGCCGCGAATAAAAGTTGGTTTACAGAATATACAAGATTTAACAATCAAATATTGAGTACTGTTTATGCTCTCTTCATGGTGGAACATCTTTAAATCATTTCTCAAAAACTTCTTCACAATTTTTACCCTCAAAATGATTATCCATACATGATCACAGACGTCTATAGTTATACATGTACATACATATATATATGTTATGAAGCATATTACAAAATGTCATACATTTGTTTCATGGTAGGTAAAAAGAAGGTGTTTTTTTTTGTTCCATTATGAACTCCTCAAGACTTATCTCAAATAAAAGAGATAACTTTGAGGCTTTGAATTCCTAATGGGCTAATCTTCACCAAAGACACCACAGAAAGCTACAGGTAGCATAACAAATCTCAGCACCTTATAAATCTTCTTTGGTCATTCTTTTATTCCTATCACTTTCATTTAATCTCCTACAAAATATGCTGACATATGCAGTTGTTGCCACTCTTATTAACATCTGATCAGACTTTAGTCATAACATTACTATTATTTGCCAAGCAACATTGGATGGTGTAAGCGTGTCAACAAGCAACTTACAAGATTCATTGAACACTTGTTGAAGTTGACTCTCTGAAGTTATCTCCTCTTTGGCCTGTGATGTTGGGAACTGGGGTTGGATGTTGGCAATGCTGTCCGGCCAGAATCTCTGCTGGACAGGCCGGTGTTGTGTCTTTGGTTTTTTGGCCTTTCCTTGTTCAGGATTACTGGCATCTAACATTGGCTGTAATATTCTTCTTCTCGCATTTATAAACCTGTAGCACACAATATTATTACATAACATTGGCTGTAATATTCTTTTTCTCGCATTTATAAACCTGTAGCACACAATATTAATACATAACATTGGCTGTAATATTCTTTTTCTCGCATTTATAAACCTGTAGCACACAATATTATTACATAACATTGGCTGTAATATTCTTTTTCTCGCATTTATAAACCTATAGCACACAATATTAATACATAACATTGGCTGTAATATTCTTTTTCTCGCATTTATAAACCTGTAGCACACAATATTATTACATAACATTGGCTGTAATATTCTTCTTGTAGCATTTATAAACCTGTAGCACACAATATTATTACATAACATTGGCTGTAATATTCTTCTTCTTGCATCTATAAACCTATTACACACACAATTATTACATAACATTGGCTGTAATATTCTTCTTCTTGCATCTATAAACCTATTACACACACAATTATTACATAACATTGGCTGTAATATTCTTCTAGCATTTATAAACCTGTATATACGTAGCACACAATTTTATTACATAACATTGGTTGTAATATTCTTCTTCTCTTATTTATAAGCCTGTAACATATAAAAATATTTACAACACAAAATAGATTATCTCTACATCTGTATGGACCTTTGTAAAATTACAAATACCTTGCAGATACAGACAATGAAAGATTTTTATTTTTAAACTTGTAAATCTAGAATGTAAAATTATCATTACAATAAACATATATTGATCTACTAAGATTTCAACACACTTCTTCTCTTGTATTGTAAAAATGCAAAACAAATCATTATAAATGGTAACTCAGGTTTTTTTCTCAAAAATTCTATGGATCATTTCAAATTGGTATTGGCTATTGATGGCAGTAAGGTGCATCACTATTAGTCGTGACTCAGATTTCCAATCCCAATCGGTCAAATTAACTAAAATCTATGTAGGCTTATATCTTTGTACGACAATATGCCTTTAAACCTGTAAAGATTGAATTACCATAACATTTTACTTTTTATTACAAATATCCAATGCAATAACGACAACAGAATCCATAATGGTGTCTCCGGTACTACAAGTGGAGATTTACTCTATACATAATTATATGAAGTTACGCTGATTTGGTAAGTAATTTTGTCCTGTCTATATTTAGATTGAAGAGAGTAAACATAGGTGGCACTGACTTTCGTCAATGTGATATGAAGCCAGGAAAAGTCAAAGATAAAATATTTACAAATGTTTTTTAGCAGTATCAAGACTTAATGTAAGAAAGTGGACATGGTGTAGGAGCGTCAAAAATTGAAGCAAAGGGTTTAATCTCGCATAATTACAAATTGTTTATGCCACAATTTTATTATCCCCCCTCCCTCTTTTGTAATAAAAAGGGGTAATGCTGGCATAAAAATCACTTGCGACACGGCCTGATAAACTTATATTGCTTTTGGCCTAAAATAAATAGAAAAGCTTTATTTTTCTATCATTGTTGACCATTGTTAAAATTTGTAGATGCATACATTTTATGACTACCTAGCTAGCAATCTATAAATCAACCTCTGAATTTCTATAAACCTTTTTTTTCTAATTGTCAAAATTGATAAATATAATTTGTGTACAAAAACATTTGAATGTCATTCACTACTCAAGAGATATTGTTATCTTTAATCAATGCAACAATAGAAATATTTTTTTACCAGTTATTGACTTGTAGCAGGGTTAAGTTTGTCTGTGCTGCTATCTGTCGTTTCTCGTCCTCAGTAGGGTAAGGATGCTACAAAATCAGATGAGTACAATAGTTATATATACATACACGGTAAACATATAGGACACATATTGTACTTTCACACACACTAGGTTTGTCATTCAAAGTCAGATTTACCTCAGGACTATGTCGTAGCAGTACTGAAGGCTCAGTGTGCGGCAATAGATTACAAAGGTAGTTTGGATCATTGATATACATCAAAACAATCAAATAGCAATACACTTTATTAATGAAGTTGGGCATCGTTTGACTGTATTTTTCAAAAAAAGTTTTTGTAAGCTTGAGATTGGGAAAATTGTTCCCATTGAAATGCCTAATGTATGGCTTTTCTATGACATGGTCCAGGGGTGGACATATCAAGAGTGATAGTAACCCCTGGAGTACAAATGATGTGGTAACATTTGACTAGTAAATCATGTGAACACATGAAGTGGGATGAGTGCAACCCTTAAGTTCTAAGAGGATTCAGATACAAATTTTGAATTTATTTAATTGTAATAAGCCGAGTCATACACAACCAGACTAGCTTTTATTACACTACTACTAAATTGTTTTTAACTTTACCACAATGTGTTGGAAAAGCCAGGATTTCATTATCTGTGTTGCAGATTTTGGTAAAACTCCACGTTTATTTTTCTTCTTTCCAAGAATATCATCTCCATCGGAATCACTTAGTAATGCTGACTGCATCGATGACTGTTGTGAAGAAACTGAAACAGTAGGTTTAAAATATTTTTTATAGACCATCAATTTTAATAGAAATTGTTACGGTAGCATGAAGGTCAATATCTGCTTCTCACATAAGCTAAAAGGATGCGGCATGACTGGACTACAGTTGCTAAATGATTATAAATGCTGTGCCTTAAGCTTTTATATTCAGAGTGACACGAAAAAGTTTAGGAGTTTAATCAATTTTGTATAAATACAATGATATAGACTAAGACTGGTATGCATAATATAGACAGTTACACCTTAATGTGAACATCACAATTTTTAAAGAGAAACATGGTTCTTTTTGCTGGTAAAACCTTCCTGTGGTATTGCCTAATTTAGGCTAAATCACATCAGATAGCATACAGATAGCAGGGATCAATCTAGCTCTGATTTATTACCCTTCATGGGTAAATTTCCCCTCAAGGAATAAATTCCCCTCTGGCCTAAAATTTCCTAAGATTTCAAAATTCCCCATTTGAAGCTAAAAAATGACTGTTTCTGTAATACAATTTCCCTGTGATTTTTTATTAATTTTTTAAGACTTTTGTTTGCAAATTTCTTCATTTTTATCATACAGCTACTGCAAATTTAATGATAAACTCAAATTTTTCATTATTGAGCTTAAAATCTTGCTTTATCAAATAATAAAATTAGTTGTTTCACAGTACTTTTTCGTCAAAATGAATATAATTTTGAACCAAAATAAGAAGATTCAATTCACAAATTCCCATATATTTCGCCAAACTTTTCCCCTATTTTGAAAAAGGAAAGTTTCCCTAAAAACCTAGATTGATCTCTGGATAGTATAGAAAAGTATGGTAACCCCTTTAAATTGCAATTGTACCGCCTCTCCTGAAAGATAATGAGACCCCTCTAAACAATATTATTACTCCTAGTACAAACTGTACCACATGCACACGGAATTTTTTGCACAGCCATGGCAAATCCAAAACAAACTTTAATCCACACTTGTACTGGTGCATGGTAGTCCTAAGTATTAAATAATTCATTAATTATCTCCCTTGTACCACTGCTGATACATGTACAGTATATCAAATATGCCTTGAGAGAATGAAGGATAAACTATTGCAGTTTATTTTAATAATACCAGAGGGATCTTGGCGCCCACCAAAGAATGATCTGGGTCTGACAATGGAAAGAGGGATCTTTTCCCTGCTTTTCAAACTTTTTCAAACACACTATATATAAAATTTGAGACAGATCGCTATAGTACTTTCTAAGAAATAGCGATAACAAACTTTAAGTATCAAAATCCAAGATGGCCACCTGTCGGCCATCTTGTTCACCGATCGGTCCCAAAATGCAATATGCACAACAAGGGTCCTAGGGGAACCTGTATATGAAATTTGAGAAAGATCCCTTCAGTACTTTTTGAGAAATAGCGGTAACAAACTTCAACTATCAAAATCCAAGATGGCCGCCTGTCGGCCATCTTGTTGACCGATTGGTCCCAAAATGCAATATGCACAACAAGGGTCCTAGGGGAACCTGTATATGAAATTTGAGAAAGATCCCTTCAGCACTTTTTGAGAAATAGCGGTAACAAACTTCAACTATCAAAATCCAAGATGGCCGCCTGTCGGCCATCTTGTTCACCGATCGGTCCCAAAATGCAATATGCACAACTAGGGTCCTAGGGGAACCTGTATAGGAAATTTGAGAAAGATCCCTTCAGCACTTTTTGAGAAATAGCGGTAACAAACTTCAACTATCAAAATCCAAGATGGCCGCCTGTCGGCCATCTTGTTGACCGATTGGTCCCAAAATGCAATATGCACAACAAGGGTCCTAGGGGAACCTGTATATGAAATTTGAGAAAGATCCCTTCAGCACTTTTTGAGAAATAGCGGTAACAAACTTCAACTATCAAAATCCAAGATGGCCGCCTGTCGGCCATCTTGTTGACCGATTGGTCCCAAAATGCAATATGCACAACAAGGGTCCTAGGGGAACCTGTATATGAAATTTGAGAAAGATCCCTTCAGCACTTTTTGAGAAATAGCGGTAACAAACTTCAAACTATCAAAATCCAAGATGGCCGCCTGTCGGCCATCTTGTTGACCGATCAGTCCCAAAATGCAATATGCAAAACAAGGACCCTAGGGGAACCTATATATGAAATTAGAGAAAGATCCCTTCTACACATTTTGAGAAATAGCGGTAACAAACTTCAACTATCAAAATCCAAGATGGCCGACTGTCGGCCATCTTGTTGACCGATCTGTCCCAAAATGCAATATGCACAACTAGGGTCCTAGGGGAACCTACATATGAAATTTGAGAAAGATCCTTTCAGCACTTTCTGAGGAATAGCGGTAACAAGAATTGTTAACGGACGGACGGACGGAAGGACGGAAGGACGGACGGACCACGGACCACGGACAAAAGGCGATTTGAATAGCCCACCATCTGATGATGGTGGGCTAAAAATCTCAACATGAATGTTGCTAAATTTACTTAGCTGGTTGCATAGTATGCAAATAATTAAATTGTTTTGATTGAAGATATACGATGTATATCTATAATAAATTTGTAGAAAGGTGATATTCCTCCAATCTATATGGAAATACAATGTAATCCCTGTCAAAGGAAAATATTAGAATATTGAACTACAGATTTTGCTACTCTGATAAAATTAATGCACTTGAAATTATTAGATTTAGACCATAGTATTAACCTTGATAAACTCTGTTCAAACCCTTGACTATTTAACACTAACTGGATACTCTCTTAATTGCAATTGGTCCACCTTTTTCTATATTTTGCTCCCTCTTCCCTCCCTTTTTCTATATTTTGCTCTATATTTTCCTCCCTTTTTCTATATCTTGCTCCCTTTTCCCTCCCTTTTTCTATATCTTGCTCCCTTTTCCCTCCCTTTTTCTATATCTTGCTCCCTTTTTCTATATTTTGCTCCCCTTTTCTATATCTTGCTCCCTTTTCCCTCCCTTTTTCTCCTTTTCCTCCTTTTTCTCCTATTTCTTTTCTCCCTTTTCCCTCCCTTTTTTCTATATCTTGCTCCCTTTTTTCCCCTCCCTTTTTCTATATCTTGCTCCCTTTTCCCTCCCTTTTTCTATATCTTGCTCCCTTTTCCCTCCCTTTTTCTATATCTTGCTCCCTTTTCCCTCCCTTTTTCTATATTTGCTCCTCCCTCCCTTTTTCTATATCTTGCTCCCTTTTCCCTCCCTTTTTCTATATTTCCCTCCCTTTTTCTATATCTTGCTCCCTTTTCCCTCCCTTTTTCTATATTTTGCTCCCCTTTTCTATATCTTGCTCCCTTTTCCCTCCCTTTTTCTATATTTTGCTCCCTTTTTCTATATCTTGCTCCCTTTTCCCTCCCTTTTTCTATATCTTGCTCCCTTTTCCCTCCCTTTTTCTATATCTTGCTCCCTTTTCCCTCCCTTTTTCTATATTTTGCTCCCCTTTTCTATATCTTGCTCCCTTTTCCCTCCCTTTTTCTATATCTTGCTCCCTTTTCCCTCCCTTTTTCTATATTTTGCTCCCTTTTCTATATTTTGCTCCCTTTTTCCTTCCCTTTCTATATTTTTGCTCACTTTTCCCTCCCTTTTTCTTTATTTTGCTCCTTTTCCCCTCCCTTTTTCTATATTTTGCTTCCTTTATATTTTGCTCCCCTTTTCTATATTTCCCTCCCTATTTCACTCTTCATCCAATGAACCAACACAACCCTGATTCAGGTATCTCCCTGTTAAGAATACGTATTCCCAATGCTTGAAACATGGTTTGATCACAGGCACGAAATGAGGTAGGAGCAGAAATATGCACGACCAGACTGAGGTTTGACTCCAGGGTCCCCCGAACAATAGCTGAATGCTCTACCAAGTGAAATTACCTAATGAAGAATGGTAACACTGTGTGAGTCTGACTCAGAATGACCGGTAAAATGACCAGTCCTACCTGTGATAGTTACCTGTGTGAGCCTGAGTGACCGGTGAAGTGACCAGTCCTACCTGTAATAGTAACCTGTGTGAGTCTGAGTGACCGGTAAAATGACCAGTCCTACCTGTGATAGTTACCTGTGTGAGCCTGAGTGACCAGTCCTATATGTGATAGTTACCTGTGTGAGCCTGAGTGACCGGTAAAATGACCAGTTTTACCTGTGATAGTTACCAGTCCTACCTGTGATAGTTACCTGTGTGAGCCTGAGTGACCGGTGAAGTGACCAGTCCTATCTGTGACAGCGGCGTACTACCGTGTATGACAGGAGTGGCGGTGATCTGAGGTTGCACTGGTGCAGTATGTATCTGAAATCATAAAATAATCATTTACAGCTCATGTAACACTAATACAATCATATTAGCTATCTAGTAGAGTGAAGTATATCTATACTATAAACTTTTTTTATTTTATGTCCCATTTATTTTTGTAATCAAGGTAAATTCACAAAATTTATCTCGCCGAATCAATATCTTCCATGCACACCAAAAACCTGAAACATATTCACTGCAAAAATGCTTTGAAATGGAAATAACTCAAATTTGATAACCTCCGAAGGATGTTGGTGTACAGTAGTCATTAGTTTTCTGGGATTTCACTCTTTACTACGATACTCAATTAATCCACATTTAAACTAAAAGCTCAATCATCTTCACTCTTATAGCGATGTCAAAAACTTAACTTCATGAAATTAGATTTTTTTGCTTCTAGAAAAATATTTCACCTATAGAAACCAATACCTTTATAGTTTTAAAGCTGTAACATTTTAATAATTTGTTTGCCTCTATATCTGGTCAAGATTTAAATTAGATCTGAAACAACCAATTGCTTAAGACTCTGACTTTACCTGTATGGGCTGGGCAACGAGACCCTGGGGCGTCTGCACCATCTGGTAAACTGTTCCACCTGACACTATCTGACCTTGGTTCAAGGTCGCCATGGCAGGCTGCGCCATACCAGGCTGTATCATTGTCACATTATTAGCAGAGTTCACAACTCCAGAAGACATCACTTGTTGCATAGCAACAGGAGCCTGACTAGGGGGAGACAACTCCTCAGGTGGAGGATCATCAAAGTCTGAGTCTATACGAAGTAGCTGTTCACTCTGTAGTTTGCCTTTTAAGCAGGCAATGTAACGATTACAGAAGTCTTTACATAGTTCAGTAACTTTCTCCAGCTCCAAAAGATGAATCCGTAATACCTGTATGGCTTTCACCATCTGGAATATTAGAGTCAACAATTAGATTAAAGCAAAACATTTGTAAAACTATCTATACAATCTAACACACACAGAATGTCAGTTAAAGCATAAAAGCCTTAAACAAATAGTGAAAAAAACCTCATAATAGTAAAATGTATTGAAAATGAATTTACAAAATTTATTCTATCTTGTCTGTATTTCAACCAACAATTCATCATTGTAAAGAGCATGTGTTATCTCCCTTGCATTGCATATTTGCTAGTTTAGTGTCCTATTACAGCGCCATTACAACAAGTGTTCCTGTTTAAATTCATTCACTCGATAGACACGTTAGCTGGTAGCTGATCTAGTAGGCTGGTAACTGATGCAGTAGATTAGATTTTAGGTAGCATGTAACGAAGGCACTGATTGGCTGAAGCATCGGCAGCCCGACTGATTGCCCCCTGACCGACAAGATCGCCAACAACATGAGAAGTAGGCAGAGCCAGCGGATCTTTGATGTTCATCCCCGACTCTAATGTACAATGTGTTTGATCACGTTATGTACTATTTAATTTTTACAATGTATACATTCAATCACTGTATTAACAAGAAGCCCAAGGGCCTTAACGGTCATCTGATTACCTTGGCAATAATCATATAGGAAATTAATTAGATATCGTGTAATGGTAGCCATCTTCGATTTGGGATCAACCAGAGATGTAACAACACTTTGACATGACCATGTCATTAACATTTCATGCAAGTTTCAGCTAAATCGCACCGGCAGATCTTGTGAAAAGGTTCAAAATGTGTTTTCAAGATGGCGGCTGTGGTGGCCGTCTTGGATTTTAGATAAACCCGCAAAATAACAACACTTTTCAGGACCATGTCAGGATCATTTCATGCAAGTTTCAGCCAAATCGCACCGGTAGAACTTGAGAAGAAGTTCAAAATGTGTTTTCAAGATGGTGGCCATCTTGGATTTCGGATCGACCCAAAACATAAAAACACTTTGTCGGGACCATCTCAGGATCATTTCAGGTAAGTTTCAGCTCAATCCCAGTGGTCAAATTTGAGAAGAAGATTGAAATGTGAAAAGTTTACGGACGGCGCACGGCGCACGGCAACGGATGAATCATGATGGCTATAGGTCATCCTGCCCCTTCGGGTCAGATGACCTAAAAATTCGTAATTGTTTTGTTTCACTTATTAAGCGAATGTTTTGAGGATGTTTTGTTCATAAATTATTGGTATGGCCATTTCTCTCGACTTCGGGGAGTAGTATCCATTCTAATGTTACATGTAATGTCACAGCCGAATCGAGCTACTGTTGTACCTTCTGACTGACTTTTCCCCTGTGCAAGGTCCGTTTGGTGTGGAAAAACAATCAGGTATGGCTGATAATAGATAATGTCTTATCAGAATATATGCCGATCAAACATGGTTTTGATACATACCTGGATGTTACATGTAGCATGGGATGTTATTCTAGTTGTAGACTTTGAGTTTAAATGCATTGCCAAAATATTTATAATTTAATTTGATTCATATTCGAGGTAATGTTCTCGGACGTTGGCGCATGCGCAGCGGTAGTTTACAAAATGTATGTTGATTTTAGCCGAGAAATTGTCAACACTAGATTCAAATGCATCTCTCTAATTAAAAACTGGTGACAAAGTTAAAAAAAAATCTACGCCTACAGCTGGAATAGCATCCAGGTATGTGTCAAAACCGTGTTTTATCGTAATATATTTTGACAAGACACAATTGTCGGTTGTACATTGTACCCGATTTGGTTTCACACACCTTGCGGTAAAGTTATAATTAGTCAGAAGCAGGTGATTTCTTTTCCGTACAATTTCCGACAGACTTTTCCACTACAACAGTAGCTCTTTCCAAACGTACTTCACTGATTAGAGCTGATTTAAAGTCTATACATGAGGTAATTAAAATGTATTTATGTAACCTTTTTACATTATGAAGCTTACAATGCCGATCATTTTATGTAGTAATCGACGACAGACATTTCCAACTATTTTAGCTCCACCCCTACATTGAAGCGACAGCCAATGAGAGCCGTGCTTACACAGCTTATTGAATGTCGTTGTTAAACTGACTAGCTACCATGCAACCTGACTAGCTACCAATCAAGCGAACCACCTACTAGACTGGCCGTCACACGTACGCTTATTGTAACGGCGCTGTAACAGGCAGGGTCATGTAAGCCTCAAGGATGTGCCAGGTTTGTTGGTGGAGGAAAGCCACCATTCCCCAGAGAAAAACCACCGAGGGGTATCCAGATCTATAGTGGCTAGGGATAAGGTTTCCAATACTGTATAGATACAAACCAGGGCATCCAGTTCTGTATCCTCACTGAAGAATGGTTTGCGATCCTTTTCCTGATGGTGAACAAACGCCTGAATATCTACATCAAAACTGTCTGAACTGGGACAGTCAGAGGTCTGTGATGCCTGCTCACATTTCTCAAACAGCAAAGCCATCAAGGGAAATAGTGGATGCCTAAAGGTTATAAAGAAATAAAACAATTTAAATGTTAATACAGATTGAATAATTTCAATCTGATTTGTTATGATCATGATGTAATGTCAATATTTTATACATCCATGTATATAGCTGAACTATCAATGTTAACTCAGAATAAAATTATAAGCATTCATGCTAGATGTTATAAATATAATTTGAACATCATGTGTCAGAGTATGACTTCTGATTGGCTAAACACAACACACAGTATTATTTGCAAAATTAGTGCCCAGGGAATTGGACCCTAAAGGTGAAGCGAAATTGAAAATGTATATAGGTGTAAAAAGGAGGTGCAAAATGCCATTTTTCTCCGCCTATTGAATACTCCAGTTATTCGTATATTTTCTTTTGGAAAATACACTATGGAAATAAGCGGAATCATCTGTATATCAAAAGGTACAGAATTACAGATACCTGGTAGAATGTGTTAAACAGAAAGGTCGTAGAATAATATGTACCTGGTATATATGTAGGATGTGTTAAACAGAAAGCTTGTAGAATAATCTGTACCTTAGTAGAATTTGTTTAGGAGAATGGTCGTAGAATAATCTGTACCTGGTAGGATGTGTTTAACAGAAAACAGTTTATGTTGAATGTACAAAATACAGTGTACCATGGTAAAGGACTACATATTGTTTTATTGTACTTACCCATAAATGGCTCGCTTTTCCTCCTCCGAGTTGACATCACCTTCCTTAGAAATAATGGTTGGGCTATACATGTGAATACAAAGAATACATTAGATGGGATGGGTTATTCTTTGTTGGAAATCTTATCTAAATGGGATATGCATGCACCATATGTATTATATTTCCAAACATTGAAAGTTTTATTTTTACTTCAATTAATAGATTGATACTTTCATGTTGACTGTTGTGACTAAGAAGTTGGATGGCCTTAAGCTTTTTGCGTATTCTTCAAAGAAAATTTCTGCAGGCCAGTTTTTTCTCCTGAAATGCCCTTACTTTTAATTTACAATGACTTAGTCCTTGCAGGGCAGGGATATTACAACAGTGAAAGTAACCCTGGATGGAGTATCAATGATGCAGAATTGTATGAAGGTTTTGCCGGAAGAATCTATTTAAAATAAACTCTATAAGAATTACTCAGAGCTGCTGATAAGTATTACTGTCTGATCATGATGGAATAATTTACTGAGCTACTTACGTGGTGTTGTCAGAGGAATTGGAAGAAACTATTGTTCCAAGAACATTAACCTGGACATCAGTGAAGGCAGGTACTAGTCCCGACTGTACAACAGACATGGCTCCTCATACAGGCATCTCAAATTCTGTAGAGTAGAATGATGTATATCGCTGATGACATCTGATCATTTAATATTTTACAACAGAAAATGGTCTGACTCTTTATTATATGACTTTTATTAAAGATTGAGGACAAGTTGTTCTAAATGTGGATATATAAGACTTATAAAAAGATCAAATCCCATTTGCAGTAAAACTGGCAACAGTACAGTCAATATTGTGCAATATATAGTTAATTATGTGTAAGTTATTTTTTACTATATAATCTTATCAGTTTCACTAACTCTTTATGACTTTGTGATTTGTAAATGTCATACTACAAAATGTATTCACATTTAAATTTGAATCATCACAATTCAAATTTTACAATAAAAACAATACATGTTTTGATATGTTAATTAGGCCACACCAATTTGAACCTAGTTCTTCGGGATTTCCCGCCCCTAAAATAGAAAAGTTAGAAAATAAAATAAAAAATAATTTACCGCCCCTTTTTCAGATGCTCAGAAATCCGAAGAACGAAAGTCTGATTTTTTCCCTTCACGTTTCTGGTTCGTGCTTTAGACACGCTGAAATCCTTATCACTTGAGCGCTTAAACTGGTTAGGAAACGAAAGTGTAAGCGCAAAAAGGAACCAGATTAAGAAAATATGGTACACCTATGAGAACTTTTGACAGAGATGTTGAATTGTTGTTCCTTGTACAGTACCGGAAGACGTTTAAAGATTTGTTCAATTTTTATAAACACAAATGACGGAAATATGATCGATGTGGTAGACGTAAAATTATATATACATGCTTCATAGATAATCTAATGCTTAAAATTTAATACGAACCTTTTTTCTTTTTCTGAATATTGGCCTTAAATTCAATGGTTTTTTTGGGTTTTTTTTTTACTAAATTTTACTTTGTTCATATCATGCCAACAGCAGCAAAACATAGAATAAATCTCCTTCCAACTTTAGAATGTTTTTGTATTGAATGTTTGTTATCAAAGATGAAAGCAAGGTCACAGAAACTAAAATAGGAATTAATGCAATTAAATTAATATGATGATATTGAATGCTTCTATAGTTTTGCACAACTATAGTCAAGATTATATCTATACTATAATTTTTAATATTTAATATATTCACATTTGATTTTGAGTGACTCTAAAATATACCAATTATTACATTTGCATACTTGAAAATTCTTTTTTAATGTAAATTTACATGAATTTTTTTTTTCATGTACGCAAATGCTAACCTTTTGTTCTATTGGGTGTGGCAAAATTTTACAGGTTCCGTATATTGTAGATCAACAATATTTATGATTCTCCTATAGTGATTTTAGTAGAGTTACACCTGAACGAGAAATAAAAACACTTGATTTATTGTATAAATATATTTGAATTTGACAATCAATTTTTTTGTCAATGCCAAGGCATGGCAGTCCGGTATTATTGTTGTTAATAAATGTTGAATTTATCATTAGATTGGTTTTTACCTTGTTCTCTTTAAATCATATTCTCATTTTTGATACCGCTCTCCCCATTTTTTTGGGAAAATGAAAATTAAAAAAAAAACACCCTCTCGCCCCACTTTTCCCCCCCAAAATCCTGGAGAACTATTTTTCAAATTGATGTGGCCTTATATAAAGCATTTCTTAAAGATAATTATAACATAAGAAAATTCATATCGATGGTCTAAGATACGGCTACAACACCAAACAAATGCATGTTTCCCTGCATGTTTTGCCATCTCGCACATGCGTAGTAATAGTCGATTAATGCGTAGTAATTAGGACGACAACAGGAAAGTTCAAACATAAAACAACCAGTTTTATGAAAAATAACATTTACATTATTTCAATTGGATTGTTTAGAAGGTGGTAAGAATAATACAAGTATTGACCATGAGCTAATGACTTTTGCAACTCTACAAATTATCAATCTTGTTTCACATTCCCATTTTAAAATTAAAAGCTGTTCCAGAAAGATAATGGATCTTTAAATGAAACTGCATAGCATAATTGATATGGAAATAACGTATCACATATTTATGTGTGCAAATTAAAGTGTATGTCATAGAAATTTAAGCAAAAATTTGAATAATTTGATATTGGACAAATTATATAAGCCATCGAAAAACTACTGTAAAATCCATCTCTTACTGTTAGTATCAAAGTTATGAATTCAATTATTTGGTCACACAGCTGGTTCGAAATTCACACTCGCCAACTGGCCAAAAGCGAGTTGATTTTTGAAATGGCGAGTTGAAAAATATTGTACTTGCAATTTTTGGCAGGCGGGTGCATTTAAAAAATAAGTTGTTTATACTATTATATATAGAGAATCAGATGTCCAAACACGGTACCATATATGGACCTCAAGACATTGACTTATTTCATGTCATTAAGTCTACTTTTGTTAAGACTATCAATTCTGCTGTTCATTTTGTGAGCTTAGACAAACGCGAGTGACACTTAAATCATATATAGGGTAACTAGTTTTCATTTGCACAAAAAGCCACATTCTGAAAATAATTGTTGTTACACTATACTACAGTGATGCTAAAATGTTCCAACATTTATTATTACCTACAATAAATTGGAATAATTCAAGATAATAAAAGTTCTCAGGGAAATTATATACAGAGTTTACGCAATTTAAAATGGGAAAATGTAATCTGTGTTAAAACAATCAGAAACTAAATATAATGTTAATATGTTTATATAACATTTCTCAGAAATTTTATTACAGAATTTCAATTTTTTTTTTACCCAATATTCTAATTTAAAGATGCTCCTACGCCGACAGAGCATTCATCATTTTGAAGAATAATTGGTGTTTAATTGTGTATATATATATATGTCTAATTAACATAAAAATTAATATTTTTTTTTGTTTTTAGCGTTTGGTGCATACGCAATCAGTACTTCATTCCATATACCCTGGTAGGATAAAGTGGCCCAGAATATTTTCGGAATGAAATTAATTATTTTGTATATTTTTAACTTGAAGTAAAATTAAAAGCTCAAACTTTTCAATGGTGGTAATGGTGTAAAGAAAGTAACTTTTGTAACCGAAGAAAAATACTAAATCGTCTATTCCTGTTTTTGATAGTGAAAAAATATCATTTGTCAGCGGTGGAACATCTTTAAAGGCCCATTAATTACTTTACTGAAACTGCTTCAAACTTTTAAAATGGGAATATAAAACAAAATTGATAATTTTTTATACTCACAAAAGGTATTAGCTTAACGTTAATATTTCACTCATCACCTTCTGAATAATTTAATTAAATGTCATCCTTATTAGCGCATTTAGTTGACCATCACTGCAACAGAGGAAAAAACAGCAATATTAATCTGCAATCTTCACTGTTACATATACATGTACATGGTAGATCACAAAGAGAATCTTGCACTTGTTGGGTTAGAACAAATATACGTACCCGGCCTACTATACCTTTCTAAAGACAACAACATTATCGGTCAAAAAGTCTTTTGAGCTACAATATTGCAGCTATTGTTTGGTGTATGTAGATGATCAGCATAAATTTATGTCATTGTATTCGACTTTATGTCAACCCACAATTAAGAAAAGGAAAAAAAAATGACTTTATGAAAATAGAAATTTAATACTAATGCATCATTCATTATCAATAACTTTGCATGCATAATATACTATTATTTATTCAATATATATAATTGATTAGCCATATAATTGAAACTTAAAGATGCTAAAACGCCGACAAATGGTTATTTTATCAGTAACAAGTTACTTAACATCATTCATTAATTAGAACGCCTAATATTTTACTTCAACATTTAAGTATTTAAAGAATAATTGATTGCAACCCGGAAAAAAAAATCCACAACATTATGTCCTATATGGAATTGATGTACTTTTTGCACAAACATTAAAAGCATAACAAATTATATGTATTTTTCATGGTAATTAGACATATATACTAATAAATACACATAATTAGACATACAGGATCTTACATGAGTGTTCATTTCATGAGATTTTATGAAATGAGTCTAAGAATTTTTTGTTTTTGTGAGCCTTGGCGAGCAAAAATTAAAACTTCGAGACAAGTTTCATAAAATCTCATGTAATGAACACAAATTTAAGATACTTTTTATCACATATATACAAATCATGTCAAAAATCAAAATGTATTCCGAAAATCCAGCAGAAGCCGCCATTTTGTCCCGCCATCCTTGTAAATCTGACGGCACGTCATTTTATTTTCTGTCTGACGTCACAATGAATTTCTAGCCAATGAAAATCGCTACAGGTCATATTACACTATTGACATATGCAAAAATATTACACGGGCGAAATCACTGGATATCAGGCGGATTATGTGATAAATTCAATTATTGTCCAAATGTCAATAATAAACATCATTTATGCTCTGTCGACATCTTTTAAAACTTTGTAACTCTTTTTAAAAATGATAATAAAATATTTCTGTTACTTTATATACGTACATGCACATCTGGGATTTTATTAAAATTCAGTTTTATATCTGATAATCATAAAAAAGCAATATAATTTTGTGAAGTGTGTAAACTTTTACTTACAAAAATAAACCTGATTTAATCAAGTACACTATACTAATGTTTCCACTACAATCACATTTTAGATTTAAAATGTTTATTTGGGTATACCAGTACTATAAACATGTTAACATGTCGAGGTTATATAAACAAACCGTGCTTCGCTAGTTTTACGTTATAACTAGGTCAGCCAGTTCAAACATATCATCTGCCGAACACTGTTGCACACATACAAAGTTGTAAGCCATGTATGCGAGACATACGTTTGCATTACATTGTAGCAATACGTATACATGTACCGATGTTTGGTAAATTCATTGTATTGGGCGTAATGAAGTATTTACATTGCACGCTGAAGGCATCAATCCCATGCCACAGGTCTCATTTGGGGATGTGCCAATATCCAACAGGATCGCCCCGTCAGATCTGAATTCGAACCCATCAATTTATAAACGGAAGTCTTATTCAGCTAGAAACACTTCGCCGCGAATAATCGGGTCATAAATTAGTTCCTTGAATGTCAAACTAGGCAACACATGATTTTATATATCCTGTCATTATCATATTGTAAAGTAAAACTAGGATTCGAACATTCACTTTCTGGCATATTTGTTCTCCGTCAAATCGTGTAGACAAGTTATTGACAGCCTACCTTACTCTCCGACAGTGTCACTCTTCGTCAAAATGGCGGGCATCAATTAGGAATACTGCCCACCCAGTCACGTGAGTAATGACGTCACTAAGCCGACAGCTTGCAAGGTGCGAGCTGCAAATGCAGGATTTTAAGCAATTTTCAATCTGTATATCTTAAATTTTACCGTGTATACAGTTAACGCAACAATATCTTAAGACGCCAAACTGTTTAATTTGTGTTTATCATTGTTTATTTTTCCACATTCGGACGAAACGCGTCGATAATCCCAAATGGGAGACTCAGACGTTTGTCCTGCCCCTGAACTTTGACAGTTCACCGATCACCTGACGAGACGGGAAGATAGACGTTTGTATCTGCCGACAGAGAGGGTCGAAATGGGTCGGAAACAAACAGCGAAGCGAAAAATAAAACAAGTTACACATTACGATGAATGTTATTATGTTCATGTTTGAATCTCTCAAATGGTAAAACATTTCTTATGGTCGGTTAGATAAGTGACGACTTGCTTGATTCGCCGAGGAGGGTACCGGCACATTGATTTATGACAAATGATGACAATATGATCGATCAGAGACGGCCCTATTTTTTGAGGCCCTCAATTGGGGAAATTTCAACGCGATGTCGTTTGGTAAGTAGAGAAGTTATCCACTAAGGGACAACCATATCTACTACGAGCCATGACATTCAAGAGGCATCTTCACAAGCCAAGACAGGCTTCCTTTTGATGCAGTTTTCAGCCAAAGTTTATGTAACACAGGTGTAAAGTCAAAGAAGAAGACAAAAAAAACAAAAAAAAACAACAATTATAATTACGTTTATACAATTAAAAGGTCGACCTGTTACGTTTATGTTTTTACATTATAGAATCAAGGATTTATAAGTCATCTAGAGCTACGTCTAAGTATAAATATTATATTTATAATAATAATGGCTAGGAAAGTAAACTTTGTAGATTTAGAAAAGAAAAAATAAGTAAAACACCCCGCATCACGTCAAGGACTAGCTACTGTTGAAGCGGAAAAGATATCACCTTCTGACTGACTTTTCCTTTCCGCTATGTACAACAGTAGCTAGTCAAGGACGTACCCCACTTATAAATCCTTGATTACGTACAATGTATATATGTACATCCAGAGATCTGGTACATCTTGGTTCTCGATTTGATGACATCTTTTTTTCAGAATAAATATTCAATACTTATTAATTTTATTAGTTAATATATATATATATATATTATTGAATAGCAATAATAATCATTTGAATAGAAGAATAATATTTAAGTTTTAATTCTGAACTGTGAAACAAAACCTAATTCACTCAACTACAGTAATAATGTATAGTAACTTTTTTTTTTTTTTTTTTTAATTTGTGAAATGATTTTGTTTCCTATAATTTCACGTTTTTTCTGCATATTAATATATTTTGTAGATTGTTTTCAATACAGAACTTTTCAAGCTGAATACGGTGGTTAGCTTTAATATCATTATCTTTTTTATCTTTTTCTTTATTTATTAAAAACTTAGTAAACATACATGTACATGTACATGTATGAAATATACATGTCCATATCTATCGTGTTTACTAAAATCGAGACCTAGTTTTGCATATGGTATCTAAATTCTAGGTCCAAAACCTATTTGTCCAAAAAATTTTGACCATCACTCAATATCAGATGTAGTTTGATGTATAATATAAATACATGTATTTCAAATTCATATGTATCATTCATGAATACATGCAGTGAAAATAATTCACAGGTAATACCAGGTTTACCGGTATTAAAATCAAAGTTTCAGCTCCAACTGATCCTGCAGTACATGCAGATGTCAAGATACATATGTATCTCCAACATTTCATATTTTACAGCAGATACATATATTGTATGATCTTCTTGGACACTCTGATGTCAACAGCAGACGTTTAGAACAAAACACGCGATATAGTTCCATATTTCCATTTATGCCGAAGAGAAATCAATAACCAGAGATCAGGGATGTGGTGAATTAATTGTATATGAAAACTTTAAATTTGTAAATATGAAGTCCCTATGATGCTATATTTAGCGAAACATATTAATTATACCTAATCTACTCATTCTGAAGTCGACATCAGCTGAACTCTAGATCTGGAAATTCCAAGTTATCCCAGCATTAAGATCCGAGTTTAAATATTTTAAAGATGCTCCACCGCCGACAGAGCATAAATGTTATCAATCACTTGAACAATAATTGGTGTTTAATCGTGTAAATATATGTCTAATTAACACAAAAAATAATATAAAACAATTTATTTTGCCTTTGGTGCATGCACAATGAGTACTTCATTCCATATAAGATATAGTGCCACGAAATTTTTTCGGGATGCAATTAATTATTTTTTGTAATTTTTACTTGAATTAAAATTAGAAGCTCAAAGTTTTCAATGGTGGTAATGGTGTAAAGTAAGTATCTTTTATAACTGAAGAAAAATCCTAAATCATCGGCTCGTGTTTTTGATAGTGAAAGAATATCATTTGGCAGCGTAGGAGCATCTTTAAGATATTAAATTTAAATACTTTTAACAATAGATCATAACTGTACTTGTTACAAGGAAATTGATGTCAACAGCAGGCGTTTAGAACAAAACGCGCGATATAGTTCCATATTTCCATTTATGCCAAAGAGAGATCAATAGCCAGAGATCAGGGATGTGGTGAATTAATTGTATATGAAATCTTTAAATTTGTAAATATGAAGTCCCTATGATGCTATATTTAGCGAAACATATTAATTATACCTAATCTACTCATTCTGAAGTCGACATCAGCTGAACTCTAGATCTGGAAATTCCAAGTTATCCCAGCATTAAGATCCGAGTTTAAATATTTTAAAGATGCTCCACTACCGACAGAGCATAAATGATATCAATCACTTGAACAATAATTGGTGTTTAATCGTGTATATATATGTCTAATTAACACAAAAAATAATATAAAACAATTTATTTTGCCTTTGGTGCATGCACAATCAGTACTTCATTCCATATAAGATATAGTGCCACGAAATTTTTTCGGGATGCAATTAATTATTTTTTGTAATTTTTACTTGAATTAAAATTAGAAGCTCAAAGTTTTCAATGGTGGTAATGGTGTAAAGTCAGTATCTTTTAATAACTGAAGAAAAATACTAAATCGTCTGCTCATGTTTTTGATAGTGAAAGAATATCATTTGGCAGCGTAGGGGCATCTTTAAGATATTTAATTTAAACACTTTTAACAATAGATCATAACTGTACTTGTTACAAGGAAATAATTTTAAGCATGTATGCAAATGGTTACATAAACATCATAATATTGTTTACTACGAAGCCCTAATTCAATTCCCTAGTGAAGGGTGTATATTCAGTACGATTCTCTGCTTGTTGCCTGTTTCAGGCAGGTTCTCTTACTAAATATACCCTTGGCTAGTGAAATTGTATGAAGCCAACCATTTGCCAATTTGTGTTTACCAGGCATGACTGCCCAAAGATATCTAAGCCAGCTAGAACAACGTTTGGGATTTATTAATTTCCCGATAAAAGTGCAGACAGCTACCAGAACAAACGAACAGAATGTCCACTATGCCACATGAGATCACAGTACTAGCTTGATCCAGCATCAGGAATTGAACACGACGGATACATATCCTCAAATTAAGACTATAGTATTAATTTTTTTTTAAATATTATAGAAGCTAGCACAGCTGCTGATGTTTCTTATATTTTACATTCAGTTTAACGATTCGGCGTTGTCATACTGGAACCTCTAATAACCTACTGACAATTGATGGCCATATCGCGCATAGAATAACAAATTTACATCTGTAACATTTGTCAGTCAACTACCACATATGCAGTCCTCTGATTTTTGGTTGTCAGGTTGAAGCCCATATAGGGGCCCTAGATTTGGAAGTTTTCTCTGGATACTCCAGTCTTCCTTCACTACTAAAATCTAGTTCATCTGTTTTAACACATCATAAACTGTAAAATTGAAATTATTTGTTGTATGGAAATGTTTGCTTATTTTTTTTTATTTTATTTTTCTTCTTTCTTCATTAAAGGCCCACTACCTTTCCGAGGCAATATGTGAAGGTTTCTTAAAAACACATTAATAACATCAGAAAATACATGCTGATGGCCTAAGATGAGGTTAAAACACCAAACATATGCGAGATTTTCCGTGTAATATATGAAACAGTGGAGAGTCATTTCGCTGTTTTGCTGTCTGATGCAGTGATAGTCAACTACAGAGCGGTATTTAAGACGACGGCAGCAACATTAGACAACCCAGGTTATGAAAATTAACATTTGATTAATTTTAATTAAATTGTTCATTAGGTGGTGATAAATGTAGTATTAACCGTAAGTTAATAACTTTTGTGGCTCTACAAAATTTTCAATCTCATTTTACAATCCCATTTAAAAAATGAAATGCTGTTTTGGAAAGGTAGTGGACCTTTAATCCTCTTGTGAATATAGCCATACACAGACAAATCAATAAAATGCAAATCATGATATACTACTTATAAGACAATAGATACACAGTGCAAACATTATCACACAGGAAACAGTTTGAAAGCTAATTACTTAGCAAAAATACCCACACATAAAATTATTTTTATTTACAGTTCATAACCCAGAGCCATTACTAATCTGATAGCTCTCATGATCTGTGGCGTTCCCATGTAAAGATAGTTTTTTGAAATAACAACAAAACAATGACACTTTTTAGATATTATAATTTAAATATGAATCAGTAATGCATCTGTTACACAGATCAGATTATATACAATTATCATGCTGATTGCCGATTTTGACAATGAAATGTCCAGTAAATTCCTTTCAACCACAAATTCACAAAAATCACATCCATCAAATTTCAGAACAGCAACTGCTTCTTGTCTAGTTAGCTGCAAAAAAAAAAAAAAAAAAATGAAATAAATTAATTGAAAAAATGAGTACCAGGTAAATAATGAAACATATTTAAGTATCAATCAATGTTCTAATGATAATATAAAAATTAAAATAAAGATAATTTCAGTTTGAATATGGTATCTTTGTTTATCATATTATCTTCCATTAATATACAATGTAAAAAAGTTTTCGTATAGTTTTACAGAAATTATCTCCCCCTAGTCTACAGTTATAGATATTATCTCCCCCTAGTCTACAGTTATACAGATATTATCTCCCCCTAGTCTACAGTTATACAGACATAACCTCCCCCTAGTCTACAAGTATACAGATATTATCTCCCCCTAGTCTACAGTTATACAGACATTATCTCCCCCTAGTCTACAGTTATACAGACATTATCTCCCCCTAGTCTACAGTTATACAGATATTATCTCCCTCTAGTTTACAGTTATACAGATATTATCTCCCCCTAGTCTACAGTTATACAGACATTATCTCCCCCTAGTCTACAGTTATACAGACATTATCTCCCCCTAGTCTACAGTTATACAGATATTATCTCCCTCTAGTCTAAAGTTATACAGATATTACCTCCCCTTAGTCTACAGTTATACAGATATTATCTCCCCTAGTCTACAGTTATACAGATATTATCTCCCCTAGTCTACAGTTATACAGACATAACCTCCCCCTAGTCTACAAGTATACAGATATTATCTCCCCCTAGTCTACAGTAATACAGACATTATCTCCCCCTAGTCTACAGTTATACAGATATTACCTCCCCCTAGTTTACAGTTATACAGACATTATCTCCCCCTAGTCTACAGTTATACAGACATTATCTCCCCCTAGTCTACAGTTATACAGACATTATCTCTCCCTAGTCTACAGTTATACAGACATTATCACCCCCTAGTCTACAGTTATACAGATATTACCTCCCCCTAGTCTACAGTTATACAGATATTATCTCCCCTAGTCTACAGTTATACAAATATTACCTCCCCCTAGTCTACAGTTATACAAACATTATCTCCCCCTAGTCTACAATTATACAGATATTACCTCCCCCTAGTCTACAGTTATACTGATATTACCTCCCCCTAGTCTACAGTTATACAGATATTATCTCCCCTAGTCTACAGTTATACAGATATTACCTCCCCCTAGTCTACAGTTATACAGACATTATCTCCCCCTAGTCTACAGTTATACAGATATTACCTCCCCCTAGTCTACAGTTATACAGACATTTTCTCCCCCTAGTCTGCAGTAATACAGATATATCCCACCCTAGTTTACAATTATACAGATATTATCTCCCCTAGTCTACAGTTTTAGATATTATCTCCCCTAGTGTACAGTTATACAGATATTATCTCCCCCTAGTCTACAAGTATACAGATATTATCTCCCCATAGTCTACAGTTATACAGACATTATCTCCCCCTAGTCTACAGTTATACAGATATTATCTTCCCCTTGTCTACAGTTATACAGACATGATCTCCCCCTGGTCTACCGTTATACAGATATTACCTCGCCTTAGTCTACAGTTATACAGATATTACCTCCCCCTAGTCTACAGTTATACAGATAGTCTACAGTTATACAGATATTACCTCCCCCTAGTCTACAATTATACAGATATTACCTCCCCCTAGTCTACAGTTATACAGACATTACCTCCCCCTAGTCTACAGTTATACAGATAGTCTACAGTTATACAGATATTACCTCCCCCTAGTCTACAGTTATACAGATATTACCTCCCCCTAGTCTACAGTTATACAGATATTACCTCCCCCTAGTCTACAGTTATACAGATAGTCTACAGTTATACAGATATTATCTTCCCCTTGTCTACAGTTATACAGATATTATCTCCCCCTGGTCTACAGTTATACAGATATTACCTCCCCCTAGTCTACAGTTATACAGACATTATCTCCCCCTAGTCTACAATTATACAGATATTAACTCCCCCTAGTCTACAGTTATACTGATATTACCTCCCCCTAGTCTACAGTTATACAGATATTATCTCCCCTAGTCTACAGTTATACAGATATTACCTCCCCCTAGTCTACAGTTATACAGACATTATCTCCCCCTAGTCTACAGTTATACAGATATTACCTCCCCCTAGTCTACAGTTATACAAACATTATCTCCCCCTAGTCTACAGTAATACAGATATATCCCCCCCTAGTTTACAATTATACAGATATTATCTCCCCTAGTCTACAGTTTTAGATATTATCTCCCCTAGTGTACAGTTATACAGATATTATCTCCCCCTAGTCTACAAGTATACAGATATTATCTCCCCATAGTCTACAGTTATACAGACATTATCTCCCCCTAGTCTACAGTTATACAGATAGTCTACAGTTATACAGATATTACCTCCCCCTAGTCTACAGTTATACAGATATTACCTCCCCCTAGTCTACAGTTATACAGATATTACCTCCCCCTAGTCTACAGTTATACAGATAGTCTACAGTTATACAGATATTATCTTCCCCTTGTCTACAGTTATACAGATATTACCTCCCCCTAGTCTACAGTTATACAGACATTATCTCCCCCTAGTCTACAATTATACAGATATTAACTCCCCCTAGTCTACAGTTATACTGATATTACCTCCCCCTAGTCTACAGTTATACAGATATTATCTCCCCTAGTCTACAGTTATACAGATATTACCTCCCCCTAGTCTACAGTAATACAGACATTATCTTCCCCTAGTCTACATTTATACAGATATTACCTCCCCCTAGTCTACAGTTATACAAACATTATCTCCCCCTAGTCTACAGTAATACAGATATATCCCCCCCTAGTTTACAATTATACAGATATTATCTCCCCTAGTCTACAGTTTTAGATATTATCTCCCCTAGTGTACAGTTATACAGATATTATCTCCCCCTAGTCTACAAGTATACAGATATTATCTCCCCATAGTCTACAGTTATACAGACATTATCTCCCCCTAGTCTACAGTCATACAGATATTATCTTCCCCTTGTCTACAGTTATACAGACATGATCTCCCCCTGGTCTGCCGTTATACAGATATTACCTCCCCTTAGTCTACAGTTATACAGATATTACCTCCCCCTAGTCTACAGTTATACAGATAGTCTACAGTTATACAGATATTACCTCCCCCTAGTCTACAGTTATACAGATATTACCTCCCCCTAGTCTACAGTTATACAGATATTACCTCCCCCTAGTCTACAGTTATACAGATAGTCTACAGTTATACAGATATTATCTTCCCCTTGTCTACAGTTATACAGACATTATCTCCCCCTGGTCTACAGTTATACAGATATTACCTCCCCCTAGTCTACAGTTATACAGATATTACCTCCCCCTAGTCTACAGTTATACAGATAGTCTGCAGTTATACAGATATTACCTCCCCCTAGTCTAGTTATACAGACATTATCTCCCCCTAGTCTACAGTTATACAGATATTATCTCCCCCTAGTCTACAGTTATACAGATATTACCTCCCCCTAGTCTAGTTATACAGACATTATCTCCCCCTAGTCTACAGTTATACAGATATTATCTCCCCCTAGTCTACAGTTATACAGATATTACCTCCCCCTAGTCTACAGTTAAACAGATAATATTTACATTTACTTGTCACTTCTACTATATAAACTAACCAAGGTAAAGTGAAGTATGTGACGGTATAACCGACACCCAAAACATGACCATAATGACGACACTAATGTTGACGTGGTGATGTCTACTGATCACCGTCAAAATGGCTGTTCCACCTTGTACATTAAATCATTGTTGATTAACGGTTTTCCTGGTCTAGCTTAAACAGTGTTAATACAGAGACCCCAAAATGACTTGATAATAAAATATAAGCATTAAACTATCTTCCTATGGCATCTTTGGTCTATATAGATGCCAGAGCTTTGTCTACATATATTATCTCCCCCTAGTCTACAATTATACAGATATTATCTCCCCCCCCTAGTTTACAGTTTTACAGATATCCCCCTTTTGTCACGAAGACACACGATTCTTTGTCATGAAAGTACTTATATTGTTTTTAAAAGCTTTATATACAAGAGGACTCTCTTTTGTACATTATGCACTCTCAATAAAACTATTCTTACTATTATTATATTCCAAAAAGTATTATTACCTATTTAATACCATCATCAAAATCTGTACCCATACCCTAAAAAGCAATATTCTTCAGAACTCTAAAACAAGACCATCTGCTCCTTGACTGCATCTATAAAGCAAACTCAAAACTAACAGCATACTCCCATGGAAATCCTTTATCCTTCTTTTATACCCACCAAGCAGTCAAATCCTATACAAATCCATCATACTTGGTACCTATCTAACAGCCTACTCCTATACAAATCCTCCATACTTTATACCCACCTAACAGCCTACTCCTTTACAAATCCTCCATACTTCATACCCACCTAACAGCCTACTCCTATACAAATCCTCCAAACCTTGTACCCACCTAACAGCCTACTCCTATACAAATCCTCCAAACCTTGTACCCACCTTTCAGCCTAATCCTATACCAATCCTCCATACCTTGTACCCACCTTTCAGCCTACTCCTATACAAATCCTCCATCTTTTAGTTTCTGCACTAAGTCGTCTACACTTTCCACTTTCTGACCGGCCTCCCTGGTCGGGGGATCCTCTACGGAGAGAACTTCCTGACGTGGACTAATATCTACCCCGTAGTCTGCTACTGACTTGACGGCCAATGGCTTCTTTTTAGCTTTCTGTCCAGATGTAACACAAAGTCAATTGCCGTAATCAAATTTTAAAATCATTGCATTCAGTTACCATTTAGATGATGATTTTCAACAATTACACATTTATACTATTGTTTATTGATTCAAATTTCTCTTACAGGGGTTTCGTGATCTATCACGAGAGGCGATACAACTACAATATCAGGAGGTACTTTTCTATACTGTCTGTATGCTATCTAATCATTCTGATTAAATTACGGATCCTTATAACCACTCCGTTCAATAGAGGATCTGACAATATCCCATTAAGGGTCATGTTCGGATGACCTTTATATCACTTGTAATTCAGATCAAATGCATTTTCTGCACGCTGCTATATTAATTGACAATGCCATTTTGCCCCAACATACATATACGATTAGCTTTGTTGTGCTCTTCGGGCGAGATGACTACATACACGGAAATAATTCTGACAGATTTTCAAACTATTTCGTCCGTTGAAATTCACTGTCAAACTTTTGCCAGCAGCAATTTGATTGGCCATTTCCAAATATCACCTGGACATGACCCCTAATGGGATTTTCTCAGATCCTCTTATCCAACGTAAGTGATAATAAGGATCTGTATTTGATCAGATTGGCTATCAAATGTAATTTAGCCCAAATCAGGTGGTACCACAACTAGGTTTAACTGGTAAAAAGTACAGGGTACCTGATATTGAAACCCCTGTTGTTATTGAAAAAATGGCAAACTTTGAAACATGATCATATTTACTGTGTAGATTGTGAATTTCACAATGTGATAATCAAGTATATTTTGCTATTGGTTTTTTTTTCAATATTTGTTAAACTGCAATTCAATGTCATTTACGTCATGTACAGTACCACAAGCAAAATTGATACAACTTCCATTTACTGCGTATTTTAATGTGCTATGGACACAGAAATACTATATTTGACCCATAAAAAACTTTCATCATCGTCATAGGAAGGTGGCTAAAATTGCAGACTGGTAATGCCCATGCTAATATCAACTTCAGAAATTCAATTAGCTCCCCAAGTTCCAACCACTAGCTCCCCACATTCCTGCCATTCACTCCCAACATTCCTACTAATAGCTCCCCATATTCCTGCCATTCGCTCCCAATATTGCTGCCATTAGCTCCGTACATTCCTGCCATTAGCTCCCCACATTCCTGCCATTCACTCCCAACATTCCTGCCATTAGCTCACTACATTCCTTCCATTCGCTTCCCACATTCCAGCTATTGTATTAGCTTCCCACATTCCAGCCATTAGCTCCCCACATTCCTACCACTAGATCCCCACATTCCTGCCATTTGCTCCCCACATTCCTGCCATTAGCTCCCAACATTCCTGCCATTAGTTCCCCACATTCCTACCACTAGCTCCCCACATCTCTGCCATTCACTCCTAATATTCCTGCTATTAGCTCCCCACATTCCTACCATTAGATCCCACATTTCTACCACTTGCTCCCCATATTCCTGTCATTAGCTCCCAACATTCCTGCCATTAGCTCCCCACATTACTGCCATTCACTCCCAATATTCCTGCCATTAGCTCACTACATTCCTGCCATTCGCTTCCCACATTCCAGCTATTGTATTAGCTTCCCTCATTCCTATCACTAGCTCCCCACATTCATGCCATTAGTTCCCCACATTCCTGCCATTAGTTCCCCACATTCCTGCAATTAGCTCCCCACATTTCTGCCATTCACTCCTAATATTCCTGCTATTAGCTCCCCACATTCCTACCATTAGATCCCACATTCCTACCACTTGCTCCCCACATTCCTGCCATTAGCTCCCTACATTCCTACCACTAGCTCCCCACATTCATGCCATTAGTTCCCCACATTCCTGCCATTAGTTCCCCACATTCCTGCCATTAGCTCCCCACATTCCTGCCATTCATTTCCTACATTCCTGCCATTATATAAGCTTCCCACATTCCAGCCATTAGCTCTACACATTCCTGCCATTAGTTCCCCACATTCCTGCCACTATATAAGCTTCCCACATTCCAGCCATTAGCTCTACACATTCCTGCCATTAGTTTCCCACATTCCTACCATTAGTTCCCCACATTCCAGCCATTAGCTCTACACTCATTCCACATTCCTGCCATTAGTTCCCACATTCCTTAGCCATTCATTCTTCCACATTCCTGCCATTATATAAGCTTCCACATTCCTGCCATTAGCTCTACACCCATTCCTGCCACATTAGCTTCCACATTCCAGCCATTAGCTCTACACATTCTCCTACACACATTCCATTATAGCTCACCACATTCCTCCATTCGAGTTCCCCACATTCCTGCCATTAGTTTCCCCACATTTCCTATTCCCTTCCTGCCATTAGCTCCCCACATTCCTGCCATTCTCATAATTTCCTACATTCCTGCCATTATATAAGCTTCCCACATTCCAGCCATTAGCTCTACACATTCCTGCCATGAGTTCCCCACATTTCCTGCCACTATATAAGCTTCCCACATTCCAGCCATTAGCTCTACACATTTCCTGCCATTAGTTTCCCACCATTCCTCACTTGTCCCACATCCATTATATAAGCTTCCCACATTCCAGCCATTAGCTCTACACATTCCTGCCATTAGTTTCCCACATTCCTGCCATTGTATAAGCTTCCCACATTCCAGCCATTAGCTCTACACATTCCTGCCATTAGTTTCCCACATTCCTGCCATTATATAAGCTTCCCACATTCCAGCCATTAGCTCTACACATTCCTGCCATTAGTTTCCCACATTCCTGCCATTGTATAAGCTTCCCACATTCCAGCCATTAGCTCTACACATTCCTGCCATTAGTTTCCCACATTCCTGCCATTATATGAGCTTCCCACATTCCAGCCATTAGCTCTACACATTCCTGCCATTAGTTTCTCACATTCCTGCCATTATATAAGCTTCCCACATTCCAGCCATTAGCTCTACACATTCCTGCCATTAGTTTCTCACATTCCTGCCATTATATAAGCTTCCAACATTCCAGCCATTAGCTCTACACATTCCTGCCATCATCTTAGCTCACCACATTCCAGCCGTTAGCTCTACACATTCCTATCACTAGCTCACCACATTCCTGCCATTCACTTACCACATTCCTGCCATTCACTTACCACATTCCTGCCATTATATTAGTTCCCCACATTCCTGCCATTCACTTCCCACATTCCTGCCATTATATTAGCTTCCCATATTCCAGCCATTAGCTCTACACATTCCTGCCATTAGTTTCCCACATTCCTGCCATTATATAAGCTTTCCACATTCCAGCCATTAGCTCTAAACATTCCTGCCATTAGTTCCTCACAATCCTGCCATTTGCTTCCTACATTCCTGCCATCATCTTAGCTCACCACATTCCTGCAATTTGCTCCTCACATTCCAGCCATTAGCTCTACACATTCCTGCCATTAGTTCCCCACATTCCTGCCACTATATAAGCTTCCCACATTCCAGCCATTAGCTCTACACATTCCTGCCATTAGTTTCCCACATTCCTGCCATTGTATAAGCTTCCCACATTCCAGCCATTAGCTCTACACATTCCTGCCATTAGTTCCCCACATTCCTGCCATTAGCTCCCCACATTCCTGCCATTAGTTTCCCACATTCCTGCCATTATATGAGCTTCCCACATTCCAGCCATTAGCTCTACACATTCCTGCCATTAGTTTCCCACATTCCTGCCATTATATAAGCTTCCCACATTCCAGCCATTAGCTCTACACATTCCTGCCATTAGTTTCTCACATTCCTGCCATTATATAAGCTTCCAACATTCCAGCCATTAGCTCTACACATTCCTGCCATCATCTTAGCTCACCACATTCCAGCCGTTAGCTCTACACATTCCTATCACTAGCTCACCACATTCCTGCCATTCACTTACCACATTCCTGCCATTCACTTACCACATTCCTGTCATTATATTAGTTCCCCACATTCCTGCCATTCACTTCCCACATTCCTGCCATTATATTAGCTTCCCATATTCCAGCCATTAGCTCTACACATTCCTGCCATTATAGTTCCCCACATTCCTGCCATTATATAAGCTTCCCACATTCCAGCCATTAGCTCTACACATTCCTGCCATTAGTTTCCCACATTCCTGCCATTATATAAGCTTCCCACATTCCAGCCATTAGCTCTAAACATTCCTGCCATTAGTTCCTCACAATCCTGCCATTTGCTTCCTACATTCCTGCCATCATCTTAGCTCACCACATTCCTGCAATTTGCTCCTCACATTCCTGCCATTAGCTCTAAACATTTCTACCATAGTTTGAACATTATATGCAGTAGGGTGACATATCTTGTCCCATGATGTTCAAGATCCAGCACCTCCGCCTCATGGACTGGGAAGAACAAGTCAAACTTACCATAATATTAGGTAGTGTGGCATATCGTGGTTCGTTGAGTCGGAGATCTGCTGTTAATACTGCCGGAATTGATACTTTTACTGTTTCTAAGCCACCATCAATTTCTCTCAGTACACTTAAATGGTTGTTCACTTTTTCAACTTTTGATACAAATGTTCCCTACAAAAAAAAATGACAAAATGACATTGCATGAACATGAACAAATACAATTGTGTCAAATCATTTTGTTTGTATAGCTAGCCCAATGCATATTACATTTAGTTATTACAGTAATAAAGTACAGGTGCTTTTATTTGCAGGGGAATTTCACCGTATTCACTGAAAAGTAATGTTACAAAAACTTACATACCTGGAAAAAAAATGAAAATGACAAGCAAGATATGAGTGAGATCTGTTTAGGTAATTACAGTCAGAACATTGACAAACGGGCAAATATTTCTCCCCGTTAATAGTATCATAGTTAGAATAAATGATTCTAAAAGTGGAAAAAGAAATGTACCAGAGTTTTAAAAATAAACAAATAATTGGAAAGAGTTTTAAATTTAAAAATTAAATTAAATCAACATAGGATGCTCTGACATAGAGGAGAGAAAATATTTTTAAAAATTGCTTTCGGTACTACTAAGTGAATGGTTGATGCTACTTAAAAACAAAACCTGCATTCCTAGGAGTTGGTGGATGTTTTACTTGTCCAAGATTTATTCCCTATTGATCCTATGTGACCAGGGCCCAGTTTCACAAACATTTTTTAACTTTAAAGATGCTCCACCGCCGACAGAGCATAAATGATATTCATTATTTGAACAATAATTGGTGTTTTATCGTGTATGTATATGTCTAATTAATACATAAATTAACATAAAATAATTTATTTTGCGTTTGGTGCATGCGCAATCAGTACTTCATTTCATATAAGATTTTTCGGGATGCATTATTATTTTTCATATTTTTAACTTGAAGTAAAATTAGAAGCTCAAACTTTTCAATGTTGGTAATGGTGTAAAATAAGTAACTTTTGTAACTGAAGAAAAATACTAAATCGTCTGCTCCTGTTTTTGATGGTAAAAAAAAACCATTTGTCGGTGGTGGAGCATCTTTAAGGAATTCCCAATATAATTAAAATTTGACTTGTAATTCCGCTTCACCACAATGCTCTATGTTACGCTTCAATACATGATCTAACAATGTCTCAGTCGGGGTCACCTTAACATGACCCCTGTGGTTATTAGCCAATCAACGTCTCACCTACGGAAACTTTGGTGTGGTCGATTCATTTGGAAATATAAACTACTAAGAGCATGTACCAAGATATTCCGATTCTAGGCCATGGGTCATGCTGAAAAGACTCTGAACAGGACATTGTTAGATCTTGTTTTGGAGCATAGAGCATCGTGGTGGAGCTGTTTACAAATCTAATTTAAATTTGATTGAGAAATTCCTTGACTTGAAATTTTTCATACGAAAGCATTACAAAAGTTAAGGAAAAAACACAAGTTAAGGAGCCTTCCTCTAAATCTATAATGCTTTCCTCAAAGTTAAAGACAGCTCATGAAACTGGGCCCTGATGTACATGTCACATGACAAGTTTACAGTTTCCTACCTGAGGCCAGTCTAACAGACCAGCGGTCATCTGTCCTGTCTGGTTACAGTCATCATCAATGGCCTGAAAACAACATTACTTAATCACATGAATCTCTTGGAAATATAATTAGTCCTGGTGTCAGTTAGAATTTAATTTTATTTGTAATTTTTTGATAAAAAACAAGATCAAAACAGGAAAAAAACATTTATCCTACATTAACTTAAAATTTGTAAGAAAGCAAACCTTATTTTGTAAAGACATAGATCTGACCTTGGGAAATGTACCTAAACTTGATTGAAAATATTTTTTAAATATCTTTAAAACAACATGGTCAAATGACCATTAGGTGAGGAGTATTGAGACGATAGAAGCATAAAATAAAACTTAGTGTTAAAATAGATACACATTTTTAATTTTAATGGCAAAGTTTATACATGTACAATAATACATGTGGGGAAAGTTTTTAAGATCAGACAACCTTCGAGTATTTAGCGAAAATATTTCTCTCGCGTTAATTTCCATGTTATAAAGTACAATACCCAGGTAAACAGACATACAATATATATATATCCTTTACCTGTTTTCCTAACACAACAAGGTCAATTTTCTCCTCCACTGCAATCTTGGCCAAGATTTTAGACACATGGAAAGGCTGGAGTGTTTCATAATCTTTGGGTTCTATCTTAACATGGATGGCACGATCAGCTCCCATAGCCAACGCTGTACGGAGAGTTTCCTGAGAACGAAACATAAGTCTAGATCATTAGAAGTAATAGGAAACACAAACAAGAGGCCCATGGTGACTTGAGTCCTAAAATATAAAGATGACAAAATGTTTTCTCTATTTTTTGCCTTAACTGAAACTTTCAATAGAAATGTACCAGCATGTGTTTATATTTTACATGCTAACCTCTGAATCTGATACCATGCCTCTGAGACTTTTGTAAAGAAGTCGCTTGGAAATTTGCATATGTTTGGTTACTATTAAGCATAAAAATCACAATCAATAATTTTAGCTATGGTAGTCCTCATGCCAGCATCTTTATTATTATGCAACTAATCACATATCAGGTCTGTACAGACTATATACTTGATCCTCTATTCTAACCTTGAACGAAGGTCAAGGTCATTCACTAGATTTAATTCATAGATGCAGTGTTCAATCTACGATTATTTTTCGTGGGTCCTTTTCAATGGTTTTTGTGAAAACAATGGGTCCCACAGTGTTATAGATACCCATTCCCAGAAATTTCATGAGTCCTTTTAAAATTCTGTGAGTCTAGGACTCGGGATGCGCACGTAGATTTATCACTGTAAGATGCAATTAAATTGAATACCAGCATGTTACAGCCAAATATCATAAGGGTTATCGAGATGGAATTAAAAATATCAAATTGTCAACACTCAACCAGTAAAACAAAACACAATCAGGGTACATGACATGTCAATCATAATAAAATACAATCATATGCTGAACAGCGTATTGACTACATTATCTATTGTCTGGTACCATAGCATTGTAGTGTATTGTATTGTACTGTAATATTGTATGAAAGACAATCCAAACAGTCTGCAACTTTTAAGCACTAGTCCGATGCCTATGACTAGTAATTTTATAGCTGGACTAGTGCCAATTGTAATGAACTAGTCGGATTGGACTAGTGGCTCCTCATTCGATTAATATCGCTAAATGCTACATTACGGTGATCAATTTCGTTTTTCAACACATTTTGAGTGCATTGTTGATATGTGATTATTTCAGTCTGGAGGCATAATAGTGTGAGAATTTATATAAATGAAGGTTTCCAGACTATAATTTGGGTCAAAAATTGTAAACTGATCATGACTAAATTTGAAAAGCAGAAGCAAAATGACTGTATACATGTATTTAATTTGGACTAGTGATTAAATAGTTGGACTAGCAAAATTTGGGGGTTACTTGTCCAAATGACTAGCAGCAAAAAATATCAGCATTACAGGCTGTCCAAATGATACAAAATAAGTTGAATATTACAGACCTGGCTTTGTTGGGGTCCACAAGAAACTGCTATGACTTCAGATGCCAGTTTTTTCTCCTTCATCCTCATAGCCTCTTCCATCGCTATCTCATCGAATGGGTTCATACTGTGCTTAACGCCATCAGTAACCACACCCAGTTTGTCCGGTTTTACCCGTACCTGAAAAACACCACCATTCACAATTATATACAGTAGTACACAAGGGTAAGACACGAATAAAAAAATATTGTTATGTTGTATACATATATTTAAGGAATGCCATCCCAAAATCAATGTAGGGGAGATAACTCTTAACTTTAAAATCTATGTGAAAGTGTACAGTACTTATAAGCTGTAGTAACCAGTTATAGTAAACAAATATATTATGAAGATTAGTTGCATTGGTTGCCCCTGACCATAATTGATTGAGACATTCAAGTACAAAATTACAAACTGATGCAAAACAGAATCCCTCGCATTTTTTTCATCTTCTTCAGACTCATTTACAAGCATGCATGAAGCACTTTAATTCTGATGGTTTGCCGATTAAATCATAATTTCAAAACAAGTTCTCTTCTGAAACAACTTTATCACAGCAAATAAGGAGCTTATAAAAATATTACAAAACAAGTCTGAGGTACAGAGAAACATCAATGATCAAGATAAAATGTGTAGCTTTACACTCTGCAGATCAGTTTATTTCTTATAAAATTGGCTTCCTGACATATGATATTACATAGTTATCTGCCCTTGCAGGTGTGTATTGATTGTGACGTCATGTATGCCAGAGAGTAACTTCATACTGATTACTTTTCAGAGAAAATGATGTGAATTAATTGTGTTCACAAAATAATGACATCACAATTAACCCGTCTGCTACTTCATAAAGCACTAGGCAGATGCCTAGACTAGTAATTTTACAGCTGGACTAGTGCCAATGGTATGGTCAAGTGCCCTAAATTCGTCAGGGACCTGTTTTCGTCATGTTTACAATTTTGCTTATATCTCATGAACTATCGGGTGATTTCATAAAGAGTGTCGTCTGCCAAAGAAGATTTGATCAAGGTAGATTTGTCATGCTTAAAAAAGATTGTGTGCTATAACCAAGTGATTTTATAAAAACGATGTAGCATTATACCCCAAAACGAAGGTATTTTCTCCAGTCCATTTTAAATGAAACTTTAAAACCCTACCGACAGCGTTTGACTGTCCATGTGTACTGATCAGCAGTATGTCAACAAAGTACCGGAAGTCATGTGTCTGATCATGTGATTCATAGCCGAGATTTTGGGTTATTACATGTTATTTTGGCGATTTAAGTTGCCCGGAATTTTTGGTGCGGTACTGTTGAAAACATAACGTTATTTTATGTAAACAGAGGTGTTCGCCACTTTCAATGACCAATAGGTTTAAAGATTTAAAATTGATGTATTCACAAGAAATTTTCAGCTAAAACACGATTTTAAAAGCCCCTGCTGCTCATCATTTATTTGGAATGATCTCAATTTTCGTAATAAACGAAACAGCCCCCCTGATGAAAATAGGTCCCTTTTGGGTCGGCCTTCACCCAGCGACCGGCTGTTAGAAATCTTCCGTATTGCGATTGATAAATTGATAGACAACTTGTTGTACATGTAAGACAAAATATTATATATTGGTGTTGATAAAATTAGTACATTTTATTTCTTACTGGTTTGTTGATATCCGAGAGGATTTAATTACCCTGACAAATATTGGTCCTTCAAGGGTAATAAACTGTAAATGTTTGGAGAAGAGCTACTAAAAGAATGCAAACTATAGTCTCCTCTCCATGGGTTACTATCACTGACGTTTAATACATCAACCCCTTACTTTTGTAAGTATTTAAATTTGGTAAGAATGTGAAGAACTTTTCATTTAGACTGTTAACTTATACAAACAATTACAAATCTGCTCTAGGGAAAACGAGTGATAAAAGGCGAAAATGGACATCTGCTCTAGGCCTAAATGAGACTGAAGGAATATTACATTTCTGCGTTACTAGCTGTTTGTTATGAAACAGTTCAGGGGATATGTCTAGTCAACTTTAAGTTCAGTACAGTGCAGCAGTGACAGGACTAACACCCGACCGTGCCGGTTTCCATAGGGTTTGCTTTATCTACAGTAGCCTAGTCATTTCGCAAAGAGTAATCTGTGGATAAAATATTCCATAAACAATATTCAAGATTACCTTTACAGCATAATCTATCACTCGTTTACAACCAACGAGTATTCTCAAAGACATCCTTGCAGATCGTACGTCTAACAGCAGTATTGTGACCTTTGTTCTCAAGGAGGGATATACCGTTATTTCAAAACAAATTATTTCAAAAAGTGAAAAGAAAAAATATTTTCTGCTTTTTAATATTGTTCATCGAACTGTATCAAATTATAATTATTTTACACTGGAGTAAAACCTAAGAAAGATAATCATGCATTAATTTCATATTAATTTTGATAGATTTTGTAAATAATGATTGCTCCTGTAATTTTGTTTGTGTTTTCCACAGTTAAAGAGTTCCTATCGTTGAAACGCTCATTTCTACTACCTACAGCACTCACGTTACAAACGTGTAAATGACGCTGGCTGTTCATGCTGGCGGTTCATGCTTGCAGACGATCTCAATATGATATGGAGTAGACCTATACGCATCGTGACTACCGGTACAGAACAGTGCCCCTGATAAAAAGGTTACCAACTAAAAGTTTTTTGTCGTTCAACTGAAGTTTCACTGTACCCTGTCCTACTTCTCTACCGGAATCGGTAAGGCTCAATCTCAACTACTCCTACGCGGGCATGAGGCCTTCCACCCTGGTTTAACGTCATGTAGGCCTAACCCAGATTGGCACACATTTTTCTTATTTTTAAGCATCTATTTGTCAGATTGTAAAATAATTCCAATTTTTGTACCAATCTTACAAATAGAGCCAATCATCTGTCTGTTGGTCTATGTTTGGAATTCTTCCTGCACGTGTGTCCATAAATAGCATCCTTGGATACATGTCTGGAACGCACCTGCTATCAACCAGGTGCAGGTACCCAGATTGGCACACCCAGGTAAAAACAGTGAGCATGGAGAAATATCGGGATATTACGAATAATATTTGACTTATATTGAAACTACAATACAAAAATCAACAATTAATGCCATTGAACCACAGGGACCTGGCACGAAAATTTTCAACCAATAATATACATACATATATTATAGTATCAAGGGTATGAACTCGGCGGTCGAGAAAAACGGACCTATTTTTTTAAAACCGTGATTATTTTAATAAATGGGTTCTATACAACATTGACGGATATCTTACCTTAAAGAGAAATAATGTATCTTTCCATTGAGTGCTTGATGAACAAAATTAGCCAAGTATTGACGAAGTTATGGCAGGATGAATCGGGAAATTTACGAAAAATATGCTAGGTAGACATTTCCCTGTCCGGTCGAAATATCGTCTCGGCTCTAATGGGTACCTCAAAAACCAAGCCAAAATCACAAAATCTACGCTTGTGGTGGTAAACAGTACCCATAACTATGTTCATCCACAATCTCCTCTGGGGGTGTCATGACCCGTACTTTGTAAAAACTTCATTTAAACATCGTGTAGCTCACTTACTTTAACCGTCACCGCCATGTTCGTTTTTCTCTCGGAGCGCTTCTCGACTTAACATATCGTGACTACATTATGCAAATTATGTAATGTTGTGCTTGTGGGTAAACTCGAGAAGCGTTCCGAAGAACAAATAAACATGGCGGTGATGGTTAAAGTAAGTGAGCTACACGATGTTTAAATGGAGTTTCTAAATAGTACGGGTCATGACACCTCCAAAGGAGATTGTGGATGAACACAGTTATGGGTACTGTTTACCACCACCAGCGTAGATTTTGTGATTTTGGCTTGGTTTTTGAGGTACCCATTAGAGCCGAGACAACATTTCGACCGGACAGGGAAATGTCTACCTAGCATATTTTTCGTAAATTTCCCGATTCATCCTACCATAACTTCGTCAATACTTGGCCAATTTTGTTCATCAAGCACTCAATGGAAAGATGAATTATTTCTCTTTAAGGTAAGATATCCGTCAATGTTGTATAGAACCCATTTATTAAAATAATCACGGTTTTAAGAAAATAGGTCCGTTTTTCTCGACCGCCGAGTTCATACCCTTGATACTATAATATATATATGTATACTGTTAGTTTAAAAAAAATCGTGCCAGGTCCCTGTGCATTGAACACTTTTCTCCATATTTATTTTAGAATGATTTACGTCAAAATTAATGTAGTCAATACGCAGGTAAAATTTCATCTTTATGGTTATCACTTGCTTTTCTTATATGATTTTTAAGACAATATTCATGCATATTTTGCCTTTTTAAGCTTTGTGTGTGTGGTACTGTTAAATTAACATATAAATGGCATAAGGGAAGTAACTCTTGGATTTATAAGTGCTATTCGAGCGCACCTTTGTTTCATTTCGCATGCGCACATTATCGCGGATGAAAATTTCCATACTAGAAAATCGACATCTACTGAGGATAAAACAGCTCAGAACTATGAAACTACCAAATAACTGACAGCTAAATTCATTAAATTTGTGTTCTAGACATATTTTATACCATTTCCCCACTTTTTATAATAGACTTTTGAGCGAAAAGAGGAAAACTAGAGTCATTGCACGGGGCAATATTTACCGTAACAGTTGATTTCAGGTATTTTCTCAAGTTTATGGCTGTACAAAATTCCTCATAGCTATGGTCATGTGAAAATATCACCATTAAAATATTTCATGATGATCAGGGAATATTTATAGCAACAGCTAAAAGAAAATTTCCAAAGTGAAATAAAACGGAAGCATTATTATCAAAAAGTGTGCCATTTTGGGTAGCGTGCCAATTTGGGTAACATGACGTTACATTGGTTGGACATGCGACCCAATGTTAAAAAGTATCTCGTCGTGTTAACCTCTAACATTGTTGGAGTAAGTCTCAACCAGACAATGTTATGGTTGCCGATTTCGCTGTCACATTCAGCATTGGCGACCACACCAATCGACGGTAGGGTGGGGCGCGTCGATTAACCTCATACCAGATACTACCACCTTACCACATACTACCCCATACTACCACAAACTACCACACACTAACCCATACTACCCCATACCACCACATACTGCCCATACTACCACATACTACAACATACTACAAGATACTACCACATACTACCCCATACTACCACATACTACCACAAACTACCACATACTACCCCATACTACCCCATACTACCACATACTACCCCATACTACCACATACTACAACATACTACCACATACAACCACATACTACAACATACTACCACATACTACCACATTCTACCACATCCTGCCCCATACTACCACATACTACCACATATAACCCCATACTACCCAGTACTACCACATACTACCCCATATTACCACATACTACCCCATACTACCACATACTACCCCATATTACCACATACTACCCCATACTACCACATACTACCACATACTACCTCATACTACCCAGTACTACCACATACTACCCCATATTACCACATACTACCCCATACTACCACATACTATACCATTCTACCACATACTACCCCATACTACCACGTACTACCACATGCTATACCATTCTACCACATACTACCCCATACTACCATATAATACCACATACTGCCCTATGCTGCTACATACTACCACATTCTACAACATACTATTGATCAAATCAAAGTTTGTAATGTTTATTGAGACGATTCTTAAGAAACTTGGATCTATGTACATATAATCAAATAATATTAGACGTCGATATTGAGAAACTTCTGATGGGCAATATCGACATCTAATCTGGGAAGCTTATATGAGTCTTCGCAAGTATCACCCTCAAACTAGGTCGTAAGTTTGACGCTTAATAACAGAGTGAAAAAATTACCAATATCTATATATAACATAATAAAGATTCAGAACAGTATAAAATAAGCACGAGTTATCTCCCATTTCAATAATTGATTACTCTGTATTACTTTTCATAATCAATTGATCATCGATTAAATTTGAGAATTGATCCAATGCAAATGCGGATATTATGATACATTTGATGATGAGTTAAATGTGTCTCTTGTATGTCCATTGAATTGAGAAATTTTCTAATGACTTTAAACCTTATCCATGGTTTTTTTTTTCATTTTTACAGGTGTGTGTTATTGGATCAGTGTAAATCACCAAAGATCAGAAAAATTCCCACGTCAACATAGGGTTCAGTCGTCATGTCTAGTCTTTTTTCTAAAGTAGCTTTCTACCCAACCTTAGTATATAACATCTTCTTATCCAAGGTTAGCAGCAGGAATTGGTATGACCGTATTGACGAAACAGTACTCCTTGGAGCTCTGCCACTACGAGGAATCACAAAACAGGTATATGATTAAAACATTTAAAGGCCCACTACCTTTCCGAAAAGCCTTTTAATTTTTTGAAATGGGAATGTAAGACAAGATAGCTATTTTGTTGAGTCTCAAAAGTCTTACCGTTAATACTTACATTTATCACCTTCTGAATAATTTTATTAAAATAGATAAAATATTAATTTTCATAGCATATATGGGTCATCTTTAATAAAAATATATTAATGTTTATCACCTTCAAAACATAATACCATGCGGTAGTTGACTTTCACTGCGCCAGATGGCAAAACAGTGAAATGACTCTCCACTGCTTAATGTTTTCATATGCAGGAAATCTTGCATATGTTTGGTGTTGTAGCCTCATCTTAGTCCAACAGTACAGGGGTCTATATTTTCTGATGTTATGAATGTTTTTTAAGAAACCTTTATATTTTGCTCCAAAAAGGTAATGGGCTTTTAATAAAGGTGTTTAAACTGTTTCACTAATAATTATTAAATAAATGTACATTTATTGGTACAGCTTGATTGGATTTGACAAAAAAATACCAGTTCACGATACCGATATTTTTAACCTGCTAAAGATGCTCTATTAAAATTTTTAGTTATCCTTTAAGTTAGCGTCATGGACAGCAGTTCTAGTTACCATATATATATATATATATACTTACTAAATGTTTTTGTGAAATTTGAATAGGCTGGGATCCTTTCAAAATGAAATCAATAAGGTGAACCTCTATATATTCTCCCTTAGTAATTACCCAGCCTTATTGGGTTGGATATTGTATAAAAAGTGATAATATATACACATAGTAATCATGCTTTTTGTTCATTTTCCAGTTGGTAGAGGAAGAGAATGTACGAGGTCTAGTATCTCTAACAGAGGATTTTGAAATGAGCCAGTTTGTGAATTCTGAGGAGGTAACAAAGCTTAAAAATTGTTTCAGAATTGTATGTACATTTTGTATATACCTACTATTTCACTCTGTTAAGGCATATACAGACATCGCTAATACTGTGACATTAGTTGAAATGACCTTGACCTCCATTGCAAAGGCCATTTAGATAAAATTTTGTAGAATACAGTCAATGACCGTTTATGTAAATACCACATACCGTAATTCTTTGGTAATGTTGCGTAAAGTTAATTTAATCATAAGTTTGTATTCATCATTGACAGCAGAAGGTGTTACTGTGGATGTGTGCTTTGTTGTGCATTGTTTGTTTGTTTGTTTGAGTTTTGCCCATCGGCAACTAAGGTCATTTAGGGCCAAACAACAAGGCAGGCATCAATATCAGGATATAAATAAGGACTGTATCTAAAAGATCAGGATAAGAAAAAGGCAGGTTAAAACTAAAACACAAATTGTTAATGTTGATTTAATAAAAAGAGTTGCATAGGATACAATAGTTTTGGCTAAAACACGTGATAAAACGATGAGTGTTGCGTTGATATGATGATAAGATGAGAAAACGTTCAAATTTTGTTTAAAATGTTGATCTCTTTTGACAAAATATTGAAACAAAAACATACATATGCATTTCAGAACAAAAAATGCACAGAAGGTTCAAGGGCATGGAATAAAATACAATACATATATATTATATTATTATTCGATTATGTGGAGTCCTCTGTATATATATACATCTGTATATTCCAATGCCAAATTACCATGACAATCCTAGCTATTACACATCTTTTTTGTGTAGTGCATGAATTTTTCATGTTGAATGCATGTGCCAGTGTGAATAGAAAATTGATGGCTGATGCACTTTACAAACTTGATCCTTGTTCATTAGATAGATATGTTTCTTGCCAGGAATGGTTAAAGTTTGGTGTAAAACAGCTGCGACTACAGACAGTTGACTATGTTGGGACTCCTACACAGGAAAATATCCATCGGGGCGTTAACTTTATCCTCCAGCACAGAGATCAACGGGAAAGTGTTTATGTCCACTGTAAAGCGGGCAGGACCCGGAGTGCCACAGTAGTCGCCTGTTATCTGATCAAGGTCAGTAATTCTTCTCTCCTTGTGGAAATCATTAATGCTTACAGAAAACATGAAAAAGAAGCATCTACATAGTTGTAGCGAAATTGGACTGGGTTGATCATTGGTGACCAGGTAGCTTAATCAGTAGTACATCTGGCTAGTGTTTGGAGGTCCTAGGTTCAAGCCCCAGTCTGGCTGCTACATTTTCTCCAAAAAAAAGTTTAAGGAAAATAGAAAATATTTTTAATGAAATTTTACATAACAGGTAAATTGATATGAGAACAAGTTGCCATTTTTTGGCCCTGTCTCATTTTCATATAGGTGAATTCCTCTTTCATTGGATCTGGTTAAGTTCTTGCATATGTTAATCAAAATGTCAATTAATGTGTCAGCAACAAAAACTGATTTAATGCAATAATTAAAATGTCTCTTATTCTTCATGTGGTACTCAATATATCAAATTATCTATACTTAAACCTATTTAATAAGAACATTAATTCATGATATTACATAAATGATATTTTAAGACAACCTGATTCAAAACGTCCTGATATTAGCACATGTGACTTTTGAAAAATTCAGTTGAATTGATTCCTTTCACTATGGTGCAAATTCACTTATATAATAATATTCACCTACTTCTAAGCTTTAATCATACATATATCAAGGCGATTTACTTCAGTAAACTAACATTTAGGCAGATGCTCATGTGACATCTCTTGGATATTGAATTAATGAAGCCTTTCAAAATTTTAAACACATTATATACTCTTAGGGCTGTTCCAGCAAAACATATATGGTAGGGGGGGGGCACTTACCAATCAAAGCAATTTTCAATTTTGTTGACCCCCACACATATCTAATTTTTTGTCAACAAGACCATAGCATAGAAGCCATTAATTTTTTTTTATTTCGCTCCGACATCTTTTTGGATTTACATATTTTGATTTCTAGCATCACCAAAGTCAAAATTGCACTGTAGATGGTGCAGTGAACTATTGTTTGACGTGCTGTATCTTTTACTATATTTGTATAAAAGTATGATCCTCATAGAACCAGCAGAAAATCTAGATACCAAAGTATTTCACAAATGTAATTCAAGAATAGACATCTGGACATTGATGCGTCAGCTTGTGAACTGCCACTTTTTCCTCAACTTAATACAGTGAATTTAAATAAAGATCTGTTATTTTGCCAAAACTAATCCATTGTTTCTCTGTATCATTATCAAGTTTGAAAGAATGCAATCTGTTTTAGATAAATATCCTGTCATTATTATATCAAAACACCCAGAAAATATAATAATTGTTTCTTATTGAAGATGAAAAACTCATTAAATATTGTCAGAAATAAACATTTTTCTCAAGTTATTTTTGGTAGTCAGGATGACTGAGAGCAACATTATAAAACACAAATTTTGCATTTTATTTCAAAAAGTTCTTCAGATAGACCCACCTACAGAAGTGATTTTATTGAATCACCACTCTGGCACAGAAGTGATTTTGTTTTGAACCCACTATGGCACATACTATTTTTTAAAGTACCTTCCCTGGGTACCATATATATGTTTTGCTGGAACAGTCCTTAGTATATTCAGTAATCTTACAGGCAGATAAACCTGTAGTCCAGGAGTATACTGTCTGTGCATGTTCCTCCAAAATATTTTCAGAATTCTGTCTCATTTGTTTTATATTTCTTCAACAGGCCAATGGATGGACTCCAGAAGAAGCAGTTGAATTTATCAAAACAAAGAGAAGTCATATATGGTTACGAGAGAAACAGCTCAAATCAATCGACGAATATTATTCCAACTGGAAGAACTTTAAACCAATGGAAGGAGCATGAATAACACATTAAGCTGCCAGCTGATAAAAAATATAATATATTTGACCCAATAAGTGCTAAATTAATGTCTTTTTGTGCTACCCTAAATTCTGTTTCATCTGCAACATTCAAAACATAAATTTTGAGTTTGCTACTACATGTATATAGGTGTGCATTAACAAAGTATGTGCAGGTACCCATATATGCATATAAAAATCAGATTGATATGCAAACTTTGTCCCTTTGAATTGATATGTTCTGAAAATCAACTGCTGCATTATTTACATATTATATATTGTATGTCCAAAAGTTTAAACTGTTCTGCAGCTCTCTGTGTTATGGCAATCATAAAGCAATGTGTATAATTATATGTGGTAGTATTGGCACTGTAATTAAATTGTGATATCTACATGTCACTGTGAAATGGACTGTGATGCTGGGCCGTCTCACTGTAGAGATGTGATGACTGTGTGATACTATGTACAATATAGCTCTAGAATAACCAAGGTGTGTTCTTTATCTGGACTACTAGTCAGATCGAGTCATATTAACCATTATTTGATTTGTCTCTGTAATAAAATATTTCTGAATACAACTTTTAAAAACATATACTGGAATATTGCATTTCCTATATAAGGTCAAGGACACTGAAATATTTCCATTTCCTACACAAGGTCAGATACATGTACTAGAATAATGCCTTTCCTATATAAGTTCACGGACACTGGAATATTCCATTTCCTTTACTGAGGTCAGATACTAGAATAATGCATTTCCTATACGCAGATACTGGAATTGCATTTCCTACATAGGTCGAGGTCAGATACTGGAATCATGCATTTCCTACATGCAGGTCAATATGACACGTATGAGGTTGGATGTTATGTATTATTATATATGATTAGTTATAATAATAAAAATTACTTTGATTGTCTTAATTATTAAAATTATAAAAGATAAGTTAATGAATTAATTTATTTTCTTTTTATTGACAAATTTTTAGTTTGAATGAAATTATTACTTATAATATCATATCATATTCGTTTGATATTTATTACCATTGTAATGTTAGTAAGCCAAATTTAATTTTCATACATCCATAAAAACTTTAAATATCACATTTTATCATGTTTTACCAAAGATATAATGTACAGTGTAATACTGTAACACAATTTAACCGGTAAATATATTTACAGTACAATTTGTAACACAAGGATATGTCAGTTAGTAGTGTTAGTAGTGCCTCAATCTTTTAGATCATTTGAAACACATTTTTATCTAGCTTGTGCATAGATTAATTATTTGCTATATTTTTCATATATTTTGTGAATCATTTGATAAAATGTATTTTATTAATGAATCTTTTGTTCATTTTTATAATCCTATGAAACTTGTCCTGGTTTCATTTTGCGTACCAGGTAATGCTTGTCAAAGTGCCATGTCTGCAAGGCTTACAAAATTAAATGTTTATTAAATATGGCCTGGTTGAGAGGGCACTAATGCCTCAAAGTATTGTTGAGGGATGGAATAGTGCCCAACCCGAAGGCAATAGTGCTCTCTCAATCAGGCCATAATGGGTTTAGTACATCACCATCACATGAGAACCGTTTTTCATGTCAGGGTAATAGAAGCAATTCAAACGATACCTCCCAGTCATCTTCATTTCCACACCACGTTGTTCCATTAAAATGAATTGTCGCAGAAATCTGGGATTCATAAAAAACGGGATTCAGCTTCATGAAGATTAAAAGTAGATCAATATAGAACATTGAGTGAAATGTCATTTGTCTATTCTAAAATGATATGAAAGAATCCCACTAAATATGCACAGAATATGTGCATTTTACTATTGAGCCACCTTAATGAGATAAAGAAAAACATATCTGTATTTATTTATGAACCTGTGAATTACATGTAGGTAATTGCATATAGTACATTTATATTTAGAAAGCAATTTTTTCAGTGTTTTTATTTTTCAGTAAATGTTATCAATGAAATAGCATTACTAGTAAAACGTATTTTGGGAATTCGCTTCATTTTTTTCATATTATCAAAGATAATTGATAATATGTATCATGGCAAAACCCAAACGGAAATCATGCATCAATTTGTGTACTTGTACATAAAAAATACTGATGTGTTTAATCAAAGAAAGGCTTTTAACCATGTGTCTGTGAGTTTTAATTATAGCAACTCTTGTTATAATGTGTACTAGGTTTTTAAATAAAGAAATAAAATAAGAGAAAAATTGTGTTGTCTCTTAATGGCAGTGATGATGTTGTGGTTATATATACATGTACCTGGTTCTCATATTTTCCAATAAAAGGAAGGATCTTGCCTGAGGGATGAACAATAGAGTAGGTCAAAGGCAATATAATTCTTTTCTTTTTTCTTCTTATTTTGTTTGGCTCAACCACTCACAATATTTTGTTCCATTATCCTTTAAATTATCTCCCCATTTCAGAAACAAGTCAAGTATGAATTAATAATACAGATATTGCTTACTTTCTGATATATATATAGGTGCATGTTCATATTGGATTTGGTTCAGTACTTATAACTAAATTGTCTTATCTAAGCTCCACAACTTTAGATCCAATCAGCAGGTTCATCCATCTGATTTGTAAAGTATAATAATAAAGTCTATTTGGAGTGTTCCCAACTTCGCTAGCCAAGGGTATAAGCCAATTCTCTACTTTTACAAGTAGAGAATCGGCTTATACCTTTGGCTAGCAAAGTTGGAGTGTTCCATGCAGTCAGATTGATCCTCAACAAACATAGTAGTTCTACTTCCATGGTACTTACAAGTATTATCTTGCTAGTCCAGTATCAGACCCCAGGTCTTTTCCCATTTGAAATGTCAACTCTAGATCATCTTAATATATTTGACCCCTGTGACCTTGAAATCTAGTCAAGGCCATTAACTAACATATTTGAACCACTGTTCAATTGTGTTCTTCCAAATGCCTCTTGGTTCACTTTGTATCAGAGCCTTAAATTCTGAAGATATTGCTTGACCTATGTACTTGAAAGTGTGCCAAGGTCATTCTTCCAGTAAGTAAAGTGTGCCAAGGTCATTCTTCCATTACAGTAAAGTGTGCCAAGGTCATTGATCCATTACATTAAAGTGTGCCAAGGTCATTCTTCCAGTAAGTAAAGTGTGCCAAGGTCATTGATCCATTACATTAAAGTGTTCCAAGGTCATTCTCTCATTATAGTAACGTGTGCCAAGGTCATTCTATCATCAAAGTAAATTGTGCAAAGTAATAGTAACGTGTGCCAAGGTCATTATATCATCAAAGTAAATTGTGCCAAGGCCATTCTATCATTATCATAAAGTGTGCCAAGGTCATTCTTCCATTACAGTAAAGTGTGCCAAGGCCTTTCCATAGTCCCTGCTGGTGAATATATACAATGTATCATCCTTGAAAGCGTTTGAAGAATTACAGAGACTATAACACAGATCACCTCAAAGTGTGTGGATGCATCAGTCCATGATGGTTAATTGTTGGAAATAATATATTAATTCCACTCTGACTACTATAAATGTCAAGATTTATGTACCTAGTAGTATGTGATACAGCTCTTTTCACCTTAAGTTTCCTTGTAAGCAATTCTATTATATTTACATTTAATATGGCATTTATGTTATGCCAGGTGGATTTGGAAAGCACTACTCGAAAATACTGGTACTGGTACATCATAAAACCTCATCAATCAAAGTAAATATGACATTTCTAATGTGGTAGTCAAAGTACTATATTCGACCTAATAAGCGCCCCCATCCCTGTAAATGCCTCTCCCCCATCTTGAGGCCTCAATTTCATTTAAAATACAGACTGAAAATATGAAAACTCTGTGAGTTTCTTGATTTCTTTTTCAAATTAGTTGAAACTTACTTCATGCAATAATCTTATGAAAGGCTAATCCGAATTTCATTCTATTAAACACTCCCTTATTTTGTTTTCAATTTTTAAGCACCCTAGGAACTTATTGAGTCAAAGGTTGTATTTTTTTCTACAACAACAGAATAATGTTTGTATAACACCACTGAAAGCACAATGTATATCATACTTTAATAAGACTTTTTACATTAGAGAAAGCACTAATACACATACTACATGACAGTAATCTGTTATTTTGTCATATGACTATCATTGTCAGATTTCGGGCGATCATCTCTATCACAAAGTTCCCCAGAATCCACATCAGAGTGTTCACTTAATGTCATAGACTCCAACTTTTCTTCTAGGTTTGTGGGGTCTCCTGATTGCTCCCTTGAAGCCAACTGTTCACTCGACTCCTTAGAAACTGCCTCATGTTCTAAAATATCACTTTCTATATTTTTCATATCACCGACACCATCCTCATATTCGTTAGGAAAAACCACTCGATTCAGGTTTCTATACGGATTCACTTTGCCTGAAGCTTCCATGTCTTTGTAAAGTTCCTTCAGAAGGATGTTGGTTAGAAGGTTCTTATTTACTGTCTGTTTGCCCAAGACTGGTGGCCAAGGGTTACCTAAACAGAAAAGTAAAGTTAGTAACACACAATCTGATTGGCTAGGACTGGTGGCCAAGGGTTTCCTAAACAGAAAAGTAAAGTTAGTAACACGCAATCTGATTGGCTTGGACTGGTGACCAAGGGTTTCCTAAACAGAAAAGTAAAGTTAGCAACACGCAATCTGATTGGCTTGGACTGGTGACCAAGGGTTTCCTAAACAGAAAGGTAAAGTTAGTAACACACAATCTGATTGGCTAGGACTGGTGGCCAAGGGTTTCCTAAACAGAAAAGTAAAGTTAGCAACACACACAATCTGATTGGCTAGGACTGGTGGCCAAGGGTTTCCTAAACAGAAAAGTAAAGTTAGCAACACACAATCTGATTGGCTAGGACTGGTGGCCAAGGGTTTCCTAAACAGAAAAGTAAAGTTAGCAACACACAATCTGATTGGCTAGGACTGGTGGCCAAGGGTTTCCTAAACAGAAAAGTAAAGTTAGCAACACACATCTGATTGGCTAATACTGATGGCCAAGGTTTCCTAAACAGAAAAGTAAAGTTAGCAACACAATCTGATTGGCTAGGACTGGTGGCCAAGGTTTACCTAAACAGAAAAGTAAAGTTAGCAACACACAATCTGATTGGCTAGGACTGGTGGCCAAAGGTTTCCTAAACAGAAAAGTAAAGTTAGCAACACACAATCTGATTGGCTAGGACTGGTGGCCAAGGTTTCCTAACAGAAAAGTAAAGTTAGCAAACACAATCTGATTGGCTAGGACTGGTGGCCAAGTAAAAGAAAAGTAAAGTTAGCAACACACAATCTGATTGGCTAACTGGTCAAGATTACCTAAAAAAAAGTAAAGTTAGCAACACACAATCTGATTGGCTAATACTGGTGGCCAAGGTTTACCTAAACAGAAAAGTAAAGTTAGCAACACACAATCTGATTGGCTAGGACTGGTGGCCAAGGTTTCCTAAACAGAAAGTAAAGTTAGCAACACACAATCTGATTGGCTAGGACTGGTGGCCAAGGTTTACCTAAACAGAAAAGTAAAGTTAGCAACACACAATCTGATTGGCTAGGACTGGTGGCCAAAGGTTTCCTAAACAGAAAAGTAAAGTTAGCAACACACAATCTGATTGGCTAGGACTGGTGGCCAAGGTTTACCTAAACAGAAAAGTAAAGTTAGCAACACACAATCTGATTGGCTAGGACTGGTGGCAAAGGTTTCCTAAACAGAAAAGTAAAGTTAGCAACACACAATCTGATTGGCTAGGACTGGTGGCCAAGAGTTACCTAAAAAGAAAAGTAAAGTTAGCAACACACAATCTGATTGGCTAATACTGATGGTCAAGGATTACCTAAACAGAAAAGTAAAGTTAGCAACACACAATCTGATTGGCTAGGACTGGTGGCCAAGGGTTTCCTAAACAGAAATGTAAAGTTAGCAACACACAATCTGATTGGCTAGGACTGGTGGGTTAGTTTGTTTGTTTGATTCAATTAAAAACCTATTAACAGCCAGGGTCATGTAAGCACAGCCTCCCATGTATACAGTGTAGTTTATGTTCGTGCAGTGTCTTTTTGTGTAGTGGAACTTGTGCCCTTTTCATAGTGCAATATCAATGATGACACCAAGCAACACACCAACTGGTAATATTACTCTAACAACCGGCAACCCTGCCATCCCACTTCCTATATGTTGAGTGCTAAGCAGGAGCAAAAACTACCACTTCTATAGACTACGATGTGTCTCGGCCAGGGGACAGAGCAGCTGCCTACCTCACAAAACCTTAACTTGGCTATTTCGGCCCATTGAGCCTCTTGAAATTCTCAAAAGCCAGCATTTCACTTAAATGAATGTCCACACCCATAGCAACAATTATAATCCAAAATGATAGTAAAAATCAATGTCAAATTGTGACAGATAACAGTATTTCACCACTTACAGCAACAAAACCTTAACCTGACCATTTTGGCCCATTGGGCCTCTTGAAGTTCCAAAAATCCAGTATTTCCTCCCTAAAATGATAGCTCATATCCATCACAACACTTAAAATCAAAAACTAATAAAGAAATCAAAGTCAGCTGCTACAGATAACAATATTACAACCCTTACACCAAAACCTTAGGCTGAGATTTCCAAAGCCATAGCCAGAGTGATTCCATAAGCTCCCCTCTCTTCGAGAGCCAATCTAAAAATGATGCTAGAAAAAGGTAAAAGCTATAGCCAGTTTCATTTAATATTAAGGATCAGTACAGGTTTTGAAGGTGAAGTAAAAAAGCGAAGCCATTTTTGATAAAGATGTCGTCAACATTGTCATCAGAAAATTCTCAATATTACATTAAATATTATTGGATTACACCTAGATTACACTACACTTCAAAAACACAAATTACCAAATGGGAGCTTGTGGTAGAATGTTAGGAAACCTAATACCGACTTATACTGACAATATTATTATTATTGTGACCTGACACAAACACAGAAGGTAATACAGCCAGACCGAGTTTGACAAGGATTGGGTATAATACTTACATCCAGTCCCCCTCCTCCCTCCCAGGTTTCAAACTATTAACTCAAGATTTGTCAAAATAATTGTGTTGAAATATGTGAACACTGTTAGCAGTGGACTTCTTCTAGTACAATAATAGCCCCCTTTATAATATCAAATCAATGGATTACAATTCTGTGTTTTCTTTCCTGTCATTTTCTTGTTATCAATAATACAGCTATATATATTGGAGATGACTTGAATAGGCGAAATGCCTAATGCTAAGTCCATTTGACTTTTTTGCTATTTTTTGAAATTACCAAAAATATACAAGTACCTTTGAGTTCCAATACAGCTGGGCTGGTATTGTTGAAGCCAGGGTACTTGTTGGGGAGCCGGAACATCTGGGTATAGTTGTAGTTGGACAAATTACTGTATCGTGGAACCAAAACTTTGAAGAGCTTGTGTATTAAATCCTTTTCCTGTAAACAGAAAAAGTTTTCTGTAGATAAGACGAAAAGAATTTCCAACTGGCCCGATATGCACTAGTCAGATACACAGCACAGATTGTAAAGAAACTCATATTTGCAGCAAATTGATTTTGCGTTTACACAAATCTTAAAAGCTCTACAGGCACTTTTTCTTTAAATGTTTTTGCGACAATTTTTATTTTCACAAAAATCGCAAAATTAAATCAAACTTATCACATGGATAACACCATACCGTAAGCCAGTAATCTGCCATCTCCATTGTGTGCTTATCTTTATCTCCATTCTGTACCGCTAGATTTATCAGCTACAAAGAAAAGCATGAAGTCAATCAGTGAGGAAAACAAAACGTCCATTCTACATGTATATGTATTACTTAGGACCACATACTTACTTGATTACGTCATGTACGTACATGTAGGTATTAACAGATTTCACTCCAGTTCTGCTCATAACAGTAACTACATGTATATGTATTACTTAGGACCACATACTTACTTGATTACGTCATGTACGTACATGTAGGTATTAACAGATTTCACTCCAGTTCTGCTCATAACAGTAACTACATGTATGTATTAACAGATTTCACTCCAGTTCTGCTCATAACAGTAACTACATGTACCGGTATGCATATTTCATAATGAAAAACAAACATGTAATAAACTTCATATGGCAGTTGATTACTATTATTTACAAAAGGAGAAGGTATGTTAAGACTTGAATATGGTCCCAAAATTAATTCTCCAGTAAAGAACAAAATATTTTGCCATATACCTGTTGAATACATTTGCTAACACATTACATCCAGAAAATATCCCGCATGTGCCAATTATGTTCACTCTGACGTCATCAACATGCAGTTTCCCGGGATTTTTCACAAAAATCCTTGAAAAATCATACTTTTTGAGTGGTTTTCTCTAAAAATGAATGTGGCCGCCTTTGTGGAGCAGAAAGAGATTTTCACACGTTATGTAACGTGTATTTACGCATATCCATGCAAAATATAAAGTTGCTCCAAGGTGGCGGCCAAATCAATTTCAAGCCTTTTCTAACCTAAAGATGATGAATTTCTAGCAAAATTTGGCCAGAAAAGGAAAATCATCAATTTGATGACGTCATAGGTGGAGCACATCGTGTACATGGTTATAAAAAGTTATGTTTTGATGAATGGCAAGTATGAGAGTATTTATTGATGTGAAATTGATGTGGATCAGAGTTAATATTTTTCGGCCTGAAAAATTAAGACCAAATACTGGTCCTATCATATCTACTCCTTTATGTTTTTGATACACCATCAGGCATCCAGTTGACCCTTGTCTTTTAGCAGATTCAAAAATCAAATAATCATCTCTCAGAAATCTGAAGAGTCAAAACCTATGACAAATAGACAAGGTTCAAGTCTGATTTTTGGGAGTCAAACACTATACTAGCTCTTAGTTCTCTACTGGATGCCCTGCATACTCCAGTGTGTAAACACCTACAATGTCTGTATCAAATAGAGTTAATGTTATGGAAAGTAACTGTATTGTTTATCATCTTTACTTTAAACTAAACTCCCATCAGTTAATTTTCAAATTATGAAAAGACACTCACTATTAAAGCTAGTGTCTTTTCAAAATTCGAAAATGATAAAAAAAAAACAGCCATTCTTTGGGAAATCTCTATACTTTTAGCTTAATCTTAATCTGGTGGGGGTTAAATTTCTATTACTGTTGTTATAATATATCACCTATGAATTGTGTTATTACAGCAAAACTGAAGGCAACAACTTGTGTACATGTATAAGACGCTTCTGGATTGTATAATAGCAAAACTGAAGGCTCTGTACATGTAAGCAACAACTTGTATCAGATGAGACAAGGTAGTAAGGACTACATGTAGGTCATCAAAAGAAATTGATTGATTGAATAACAGTAATGTACTCAGGGCTCTTGCTGGGCTGTTTTTTGGGCCAATTTTTGGCCCCATTACCAGGGATAGAAACTAACGCTAGTCCGTTAGTCCGAGACTACTTAAAAATCTGAAGGACTAGTCAATTCTGTCTGTCTGATAGTCCCGTGGACTAGTTATCATATCAATTTAATACTTATGCTCCCGTAAGAATGACATCCGAACGAGTGTTGTTTACGACTCTCTGAAATGTGCTTTCCGTAGCCCTTTACGGTAGGAATGCGTTCACCGGATAAACCACAATTGCATCAGCTAGTGAGAGATAGCGTTACACATCGCTAACTTACTACAGTCATCAACTATATCTTTTTTTTTTTAAATTGTTATTTTAAGAACATAAAAGTGCAGAATTTGGGAGCTCAGGATATGCTAAAACTCATCTCAGAGCATCTAGGTTTAAAAAAATTTCAGGGAGCCCCCCCCCCCCCCTACCTCCCAGCAGAAGGGGGGCCTCAGCCCCCCTTCCGCACCTACCCCCTGGCGTATCGCTTCGCGCTTTGCAGTTCGTCACTTCATAACTCAGCCAGGACTAGTACTAATGACACAGGACTATCTAAATATATTTCTTACTAGTCCTTTTGACTAGTTTATTGAAAAAGTTAGTTTCTATCCCTGATTACCAATCTAAAATACCAATGTTTTTCACAATTCCTCAAGCTGATCTCCACAATTGCCTTTGTGTCCAAAAAAATCAAAAGGAAAAGAAAATAAAATTTTTAAGAGATCATCAAACTACAAAAATACTAGTCCTAAAGTAAAACTGAAATGAATTGCTTGAAATAAATTAAGTTTTCAGTAGATTCATTTTTATTTGACAAATTCTTAATTTCACTATTTTGGTGAAAACCGCTATTATTTTCACAATTCTGAAGCTTTATATAGGCCCCGGCCCCATTCACATGCAAAAATTGTTGGTTTTTGATTTTTCTCTCAATATATGTGTCTATGATCGCATTGAAAAAATGTAAACAACTGCTGTCAGCCATTTTCTCGCTTCAAGCTCCCCCAATGCCGTCTAAGCGCCCCCTAAGTCAGTGGTACGCACCTCCTGCACACCCCGATTCTGTTAACCTTCTCCGCGTTTTTTTCTTTACATTTATAATTGTTTTTTTACGATTGTAGTCAAAATCTTAATGTAATAAATGCAAAGCTAAAATTTTAAATTTAATCTATATTCATCTGCCTTTGTAATATAACTTTAACAGTGTTCAGAGATTTAGTGGTCAGAGGTCATAGATTCTCCTTTATTTAGTGATTAAAGGATTTGCAAATTATAAAAGCACCAATGATACATGTACTGTACATATTGATCTCGACTCTGGGTTATCATTTAATTTATTTTCATTGATTATCATTATCAAACTCCTGTGCTACAACATTGTTATTACTCCAATGGGTAAATTGTATATCACCTTAGCTTTTGGCCGAGTTTTGAGAAGGTGATAATATTGAAAGTGATATCATTTCCGCTGTAACGTAGCTAGAGTACTACTGTAACCTCAAGAGCTTGGCGTTCTGTCAATAACATAGCATATATATATATATATATATATATATATAAATATATATATATATATGTGTGTGTGTGTGTATGGTACCCCTACTGTATACATTACTCATTAGACCCATTGAGAGAATGTCAAGCTCCCCCGTTTGTTACCTGTTCTGTGTAACCCCTAGCCTCGTCACATCGTGGAAACGTCGATTCAATTCGCTCGTATCTGATGAGGTTGGTGACCATTTCCTGTAGTTTTTTTACTCGACCCTCCGCTCCACCACCTCGCCCCGAAGCGCGCTGTAATTTACGGGGATGTTTTCTGTATGCTCCACTTCGCAACATGCTTCGTACTGTATTTTTAAACCGGAACTAGAAAGGTGAAAATAACATTTGAATCGGATATTCTGGGATGTAGTAGTTTTCCGGAAAAAAATAATTGCAGAACAAAGTGTTCTGCTAAGTAGATCTTAGAAAGGATTTGAATTTCATTGAAAAATTAAAGGGGAAGATGACCAAGTGACCTTAGATATTCTTATCAGTCGATAAACAAAGGGAGGAAATGTGGAATACATGCACTGAGTAGGCCTACTGCATTTTTAATCCAGTTCTTCAGGAACATCTTCATATCTTCAAAACTACATAGGCCTATATGTATTACAGACATATATATGTTGATAGATGTTTTATAACTGTAATCAAAACTGTAATATTTTTTTCGAAATCTATTTTAAAGCAAGAAGTGTTTTTTGTGAAAATAGAGAAAAAAACCAACAACAGACGTACATGTTATAATTAAAGCATATATCGTGGAAATAATTAAACCTTTAAAAGCCATGATGTGCAAGCGCGAGAACGCTAAGAAGTTGTCCATGGGATCGTGACTCGTATTCAAGGATAAAACATAATAAATCATTAGCTTTTTACTCGTTGTTACTTCCAGTGTGTACCATCCTCGATATTCCAGGGGTTCCGATTATAGTGAAAATGAAGGCAGCTCAGCGGAAAACATTTGACCAATCACAGGCTAGTAAAGATTTTTTTTTGAAGACTCCAGAGAGAGCGACACCTAACATCAAAGCCACACATGTACAGTCAACCACAGTGTACCGTTATATGGCTCTTTTGATGTACATGTATAAAATGACTAAATTACCTGTTCTATTCTGTTGCCTATGAGATAGTCCAGGGGTGTAGAGATCGTCAGTGATCGGAACCCCTGGAATATCGAGGATGAGTGCATACATGAAATCTACTTCATAGGTACAATGTAGCTGCAATATTGTAGCTCAAAAGACTTATAGACAGAAAATGGTGTCGTCTTTAGAGCTACAATTGGTGTCTATTGCTGCTAATGGAGCAAAGTAATGATTATGCAAACAATTATAAACGTTTCTTTGCATTTTATCGTACTTGTTTGATATCGCTTACCTAATAGGGAATGAAATTGAACTAATTAATATATCAAATTCTCGTCGAGGCATTATTGTTTTAAATAATACATAATATGCATATGAAGGTCTTTCTGAAAGGAATACATGTAAATAAGGCAAGTCCACAAATTGTATTGAACTAATTATGATCTTCTTGTCGAGCGGTACGGTAAATATTAAGAATGGAAGTTATGGGTTTTTTTTGACAAAAATAATATGTGAATGCATGTATATGTGATGCATGTATACGCATAAAATAATCGGAAACCTACAAAAAAGTAAAGACAACTGTGCCCGAGTGATTTTCCGAGGCAGTGCCCCACTACGACACATATGGACCAATTAATTATATAGAAGTTTGTTGTGGAAGAAAAAATTGTAAATGTGCTTATGTATTATTCGTTCGAAAAGTTGGCTTATGTAGCTAAGTAGGGAAGTGGGTCTGTAGTTGTTTGCCAATTCAGGTTCCCATTTTTTGAAAATAGGTGTCACGTGGGCGAGTTTCCTTAAGTCAGGAAATACAGAGGTGTTCAGGGATTCATGAAATAGGAGTGTTAGAGGTGCAGATAATTCATTGGATAACATTTTTGACATTTAATGACTTATGCCGTCAGGACCTGCAGCTTTGTTGACGTCTAAAATATTAATTAAATCTAAAACATCTTGGTTAGTTATTACAATTTCAGAAAGGCACATGTCAGTTTGTTTGTCAAAATTAGGTGTAGAGTCGTCATTGTCGTCAAGGTCAGAAACAGATTTGAAGAAGTTGTTTAGAATGTTGGATTTTACATAGTCGTCTAAAGTTAAGCGGTTATTAGTAGGGTTTAGTAAAGGGGGTATGTCGGTTGAAGTGTTTCCTTTTAAAATCATGTGCGCTAGTTTCCAGTATACTTTGGGGTTAGCCGAGTTGTTATTGATGGATCCGTCTACATTTGCGTAAAATAGTGTTCGTGCGTGTTTTAGCATATTGTTTACTTTGTTTTGCGCGCGTTTAAAGTTTGTTTCGGACATTGGGGTTTTAACTCTGATAAAGTGTTTTCTTAGTCTGTTTCTACGTTTTATTTCTTTCCTTATATCTCCGTTCATCCATGGTTTGTCGTTTCTGTTAACAGTTACAATTTTTTTAGGGGAATGTTTTTCTAAAATAGACATAAGTTTATCTGAGAACAATTTACACTTGTCGCTTACGTTATCTGCTTGAGAAAATAAATCAGTCCAATTTACATGTCCTACCTCTGTTTTTAGGTTAAGAATATCTGATTTGTTATACAACCATATTTTCCTCTTAAAAGACTTATGTATAGGTAGATAGGATGACAATGACACAATAATAGCTCTATGATCACTAATAGTTTCTAAAACCATGGATGATTCGGAGGATACAGTATCGCTGATGTAGAATGGGTCGATAAGAGAATTTGCTTGTCACCGCTGATCGATGGTTTTTCTCCTGGGAAGACCCCAGTGCCCCATTTTCAAGTATACGTTATATCACCAAAAACCAGAGAAGTACATGTATTTAATCAAGATAACTATATATATGCGTTTAACAATAGTGTACATATTTCATAATGAATTAATTATACAATTAAGGATGTATTTGTAATTATTATTTCATAAGGAAGGAATCGTGGCACACAAGACTTTTGAATAATCTTACATATATATATCTATAGCTTTGTGCATGGTAATTTCCAGTCGACGAATATAAATATTTATATTTAGTTGACAGTCAGCTTAATCAACAAGACCATTCAGAATGTAACATACTGTAGCATACTAAGAAAAACAATTTTTAGGTATTAAAAAAATATTATTCAAAAATAAAAGCGAAGAGACACTTTCAATATTTGGAACATTTATAAAGTTACCCAAACGTACGATCGATTTGAATCCGTGGATTAAGCTTGCACTGTTGGGCGATGTGCGAACTACACCCTATATATATAATACACCTATATTTAAATGACATGATTACCTTGTTGTTCAATAAATCGAAGAAGAAGCTGCGCATGTCACTGTCAGGTGAGTCGTGTTCGTTTTGATGATAAACGTTTCAGAACTATATCCAGTCTTTCTGTCATCCACATATTTTTTACTACGCGTATTTTTATTTAATAAATCATCCTTCATTATGTATCACCGTCTAGCACTTAAATTAAAAAAACAGATATATATATATATATAAAGCTCTATTGGTAAATATTCATGTTAACCAAAACATGTCGTCTACCAGGAAGCTAAAAGCTATTTCCCGATCATTTCTACTTTTTTACATGTTTGTGTGTATAATTTCATAAAGATATAAATGTTGTTGTCAATATGATAATAATATAAATATTTTGCCCATACATACTTGCTGTTACCACTTATACGTGCCGTAATGCTTACAGTAATAGAACAATAGACATTGAAATACGATATATTGTGCATTCATGAGGTAGTGGCAGGTAATAATGCTCTTGGTGACACCGTCTCAAAACACCTATATCCCTTACATAAAACATTGTATTCGAATTGTTTCAGTACAGTGACCATAAATTCTATTTGTTATTTTTTGTGTCGCAAAAAGGGCCAGATTGCCCGGAAAATTTGATTCTTATTTGTCCCTGCTGTTATGATTTCTAACACAAAGCTTATCTTTCAATGTATATACTATGGGGACACTATACAATTTATAGAATTATCTACGGAATTCATCTACTTACAACAGCAATTTTACATGGCATTTAACACACGTTTGAGAACAAAAGTGCATTTTGAACAAAATTTTAATCTTCAACATCGGTTACAATTTCTTAGTACTCTCTTTTCACCATCAGAAAGATTACCTTTATCTGATAGAACACACCTAATCCTCTATCATTGTATACATCAATTCGGATTCACACAGTTTGCAAATAAAATTTCTTTCATACCCCGATGAAATTAAAAAATAGTTACTTCAACGCTAAAAATTTCACATTTCCGTTTTTTATTTTAAAATTGATTACCTACACCGTAACCCATCACAACAATAGCTATCTAATATATCAATGTAGAATTATTCCACAGCTGTTGTTAAAATCATAATCAATGCCGACGCCAGGGTAACCCCCTGTCTTCGAGAGGCACACTAGGAGCGGACCCAGGAATGCTCCCCGAGGAACTCCTTTCTGCAATTATCTTTATGACAGAATCGCATTACTATCAAGCCCAGGATATGAAATATCTGTTGAGCACTAGGTTTTATGCTTAATTATTATGTTGAAATAGATCAAAGAGGCTTTACACACTGTAATAATGACACTTTTATTTTTCCATAGGGATGTCCAAAAAACCTTCTGACCGCCCGGAATTCCCAAGAGCAGTTTCTGCTCTCTCTCGAACCAGTAAGTACACGTGTTACTCTGAAGTAATTACTAAAATGCCCGTTTTTGACATTAGAATGGAAATTATTTGTTAATGAATACTACAAAACGAGACCAAATATTATCAAATTTTCCCAGCTTATGAACTCTACGAATATAACAAGTGTTTAAAAGAGATTTATTATGTATTTATTAAAGTTATGTTTAAAAAGTTATATAATTTGTCTTCCTTCTATGTTGCATTTGTTGAATGTTGTAAATTTTTTTTCTCTATACATTGTACGTTGAAAGAGGCTACCGAAATCAAACAGTACAGTGAGGATAACTATCATATTAGTTCATGAAAACTCTCAGGTTTATCAAAAAGTATTAGTTCACCAAAATATATTGGTTCAGCAAAAATATTAGTTCATCAAAAAGTATTACAGCATTTCATTAAACATATTTGTTCATCAATAGTTCATCAAGATCCTAAATGACATTAGTTGTCGATGGGCCGTAAAACTCAAGCAGACAAACATTAGTTCATCAAAATGTATTGGTTCACCAAAAAGTATTAAAGATGATCCACCGCCGACAGACCAAAAATGATATTCATCATTTGAACAATAATTGGTGTTTAATCGTGTATATAATAGTCTAATTAACACAAAGAATAATATAAAATAATTTATTTTGCCTTTGGTACATGCGCATTCAGTAGTTCATTTCATATAGGATATAGTGGTACGAATTTTTTCGGGAGGCAATTAATTATTTTTCATATTTTTAACTTGAAGTAAAACTTTTCAATGGTGGTAATGGTGTAAAGTAAGTAACTGTTGTAACTGAAGAAAAATACTAAATCGTCTGCTCTTGTTTTTAATAGTGAAAAAATACCATTTGTCAGCGGTGGAGCATCTTTAAGTTCACCTAAACGTGTTTGTGCATCAAAAATCATTAGTTCATTAAAACGCTCTAGTGCATCAAAAAAATATTAGTTCATCCAAAGTCGCAAACGTATTACATTAGTTCATCAAAACGTATTACTAACTAGTCTGGTAAGTCTTAAATTGGAATTGACGTTCTATCAACAATGTATAAAATACATATATATAATCATTGCATTTTCTGTATAGGTACCTCTATATACTATGATAGTGGCATTTATATATATTCTTGTTATACATTATTGACACAAAGTCAAACTCCTGTAGTTGAGTATACTGTCTTATTATTGTATAAATATCTTTATAGGATTTTATGCATTGAGAAGTTGAAATCATCAATGATATCATGCTCTTTGGTTTCTTATCAGACAAGGAATCTCACTCCGGCAAAATTGTGGATAGTCTGTTTACATTAAGAGTGAAAGATTACTACCATCCCAAAGCTATCGTTTTAATACTCGCCCTCTTGTTTTCATATATTGCTGCTTAATGTAATTCATGAAGAAATCATCTAACATTCACGTAACGATAAATTGAATGAATCAATTACTAAAGTAAATGTGCCACTCACAAAAGCGGAGAAATTGGGTGTGTACCATGTATATACTATTTGTTATACCTTTCAGCGTCCAATAATGGAGAAGGGAAAATGTGTAAAAAGATAGGTAATGCGACTTTGGGACCAACTGTAAACATGGCCGGTAAGTGGGAAATAATTTCAATTTAATTATCTTGATATCAAATGCTGTTACTCTCCGTCCGTCCGTCTTTCTGTCATTCTTTCGTTTCTAGATTTGATCAGTAATATAGTTTAAGACAAGTCCGCTTACTAGCGTCATCTTGCGAAAGAGTAGTAATTGTCCGAACCATTTTCGCATTACAAAACGTCTTTATGTTGAACGATTGTATTTTGGGATGCAAAAATTCAAGTTTATAAAAACACGTCTTTAGGTTTCGATGGATTCTGATCAGTGGATGTTTCATTTCGTAAATATCAGGCCAAGTTTTTAAGTTCGTGAAAATACAATATTATACATCATATATTCTAAAAGTGGTGAAGCGGAGAATTACTTACCTGAATTTGTTTGTTTAATTTCTAGATGGCAGGCATTACGTGTCAGAAACAAGAGTCATCCTGGCCGGTAAGACTGGATCTGGAAAGAGCAGCACCGGGAATACACTGCTAGGAAATCCCCAGGCTTTCCAAACTTCAGCCGGACAGAAGTCGGTCACAAACCGGAGTATGTATTCCACGTGTACCTACAACAGTAGATCCGTGGTAGTGATCGATACGCCAGGTCTTTTCGACACGGAGATGTCGAAAGAAGAGGTCAAAAGAGAAATAACAAGATGTTTTGCTTGGGCAGCCCCTGGTCCGCACGTAATGCTGCTTATGATTCCATCAAACGTTCGCTATACACAGGAATATCATGACACGGTCAAAAGCTATGTCGATTTGTTCGGAGAAGGGATTTTAAAACTCACTCTTATTGTTTTCACAAAATCGGATTTGTTAGAAACCGATCTCAACAACGAAACACGATTTCGAAAGAATCTGCACGAGAGACTGGAGGAATTCCTATGTAAAACCGGTAATAAACCCGTGTTTGTGGACAACAGAGCGTCTAACAAAGACAGTGAAAGAGAAAAACTATTTGCAGCCATTGAGGAAATAGTAATGTCTTCCAGGAAACCCTTTCAGAATTACGCTTTAAAACTTACAGACACACACCTAACGTCAGTGGAAACCGTACGTGGAATGCAAGTACATGTACCAGAAGCCATAACCGAGGATCACGAAGAAAACAGTTCAGACTACCAAACGGAAAAAGACGAGAAGGTGCCCTTTGAGCGTACCGCCACTAGAGAGGATATACCTAAGGACGGAGGAGAAAAGGACGGATCAACATCCGAGAAGGTGCCCTTTGAGCGTACCGCCACTAGAGAGGATATACCTAAGGACGGAGGAGAAAAGGACGGATCAACATCCGAGAAGGTGCCCTTTGAGCGTACCGCCACCAGAGAGGATATAGCTAATGACGAAGGAGAAAAGGACGGAATCATCGAACGCTTGATACAAGTATTGAGCGACTTTTTCGATAGTTTTTTTTATTTGTTGTTGGGTAAGCAGAAAAAACCGACAAAGTGAGGCTTATTTATTTCCTTGATTAACTAATCAAAAACAGTCCTTTTTACTAGCTGCACATTAACTTAAAAATCGCGCGCGCACGTGTGTGGTATTTATTATTGAAACTATATGCAACATTTTATTAACACCGATATATTACTATCTTATAATAGTGTTACAGATACAGATACAATTAGAATCCCAAGTACAGTACATTCTAGTTTTTGGCGATAGCTTTTACACCTCATTTTAACCCTTATATATTACCGCGTTATATAGTTTTCAAAACGAACTAATATTCATCAGAAACAGTCTTCATTAATTTAGCATGCATGTTTATATGGCACGAAAACGACATGAGAGTGACTATTTGAACTTTTCGGATTATGCAGACATGAATAAAAGTTGTATTGCTTTATAACACGATATTGATAGGAAGGAAAAAGTAAAACAAAGATAAAACTCTTCATTCAATGGATGAAATAAGTATATCAGTACAACAAAACTGTTAGCAACCTCGATACTCCAGGGGTTACTATCACTGAAGTTATATCCACCCCAGGGCTATCTGATAGTAAAACTAGATACAGTTCAAGAGAAAAAACTTGACTAATCAGAGAACTGCACATATTTCCTTTGAATATTACACGGAGAGCGACGCCTAACTTCAAAGGAACACGGTCAACCACAGTGTACCGTTACTGAATTCCTTTGATGTACATCAAATGATCCAATTACCTTTGTCTTCTGTTGCCTTCAGTTTTATTATGATAAGTCCAGGGGTGGATATTACGCCAGTGATAGTAACCCCTGGATTATACTGTATTGAGGACGTAGTTTAATTGGCTCCCATCTGATAAACCCAACGGAAGCGCATTCATTTTGTCGTCATTCAGTACATTTTGTCATTTTATTATACTTTACATGTCACGTTACCATACAATGAATATATGTACCTATAGGAAAAACGTCAGTGAGCTCTCAGTTCATATACAAACACCACCGATCATAATCTATTGTAAATACCTTTCTTTGGCGGCTCTGCGCGAAATGTCGCGATTCTCATTTCATTTTAGAGGATGGTAAGCTTCGTAGATTTAAAACTTGATGGAAATTCCTTTCATTTAACTTGTGCAAGAAATATGGAAGGTACTTATCCACAGAAATAAACTTATGCGAATTTACTTTGATCGCGAAATTTGCGAAAATAAATTTCTCGTGAATGAAAGCTGGTATTGATGAAACCATTATATTTTGAGCGAAATTTGCGTCGGGTTCTCTGAAAAATGATGATGTTACGGCAACAAACACGTGACGTCACAAATGATACAATTCCCAAGGGCTGACTACTCTTAAATATGCAAACGCGGAATACAATTATTTCTATTTTTTGAATTGTACATTTTCATATGATTTTTCTTATAAATCAAGTACATATATGTAAATAAAACGCATCTCTTCCTGTTTTTCCATTTTAGAATGTTGTTTCTTTTCCTTTTTTTTCTATTGTATAATGAACGAAAATTTTCATGAGTGATTTTATTATTTTTTTTCGTATTCATTTACCCAATAATCTTCATACTAGGAGGAAATTAAGTTTAAAATATTTGCCCTGATGCATATGCGAGGAATTGATTGCAAAATTATATTTTTTTGTGGTTTTCTTGTGTAACTGTAAGAAAGTTATTTATGAATCTCCGATCAGTTATCCGAAATTATATTTTCTTTGTATCTCTTTTTTTACGGATACAATGTTCAGAACTAAAATCAACGTTCTGTATCATGTCGACGAAGAAAACAAAAATTTAAGAATCAGAGAAGAGATTAACGTTAACGTTATAGAGTATTTTTTGATATTTCAGATAAAAATAAACAAAAATAAAAGGAAAGTTTCCCATTCCAATGAAACGTTATTTTTTTGTTTTGTGATATCTATGTACACATTAATTATTTTATTACCAAACTCACAGAATGGTGGACTTAAGTTTAATAAGGCTTTATATACAGACACCATGTCTTTATATGAACTCAATTTCATGCCGATTTTATGTCAGATAGGATTCAAAATATATTTACATAAAAACAGGAAAAGTGTCATTTCAAAGGGTGGGGGAAGGGTTATTTGCAAGTGAAAATTTGACATTTGGAAATACATGTACCGCGGTATGTACATATAATCAAATGAAGACTGTTTTCGGTAAATTGACCTGAAGTTAACATGGATTCGATAAAAGGGTTTTCTAGTGTTTGGTTATGCAGGTTATTTTCAGGTGAATTTCGGGCCAAGTTCCTTTGGGTAAAATTCCATTTTCTCCTGTATATGTTTTCTGTATGAAACACCAGTGACAAACACAACAAAATTACGAATGTTTCAACATATTTTATAGTAAAACACAACCAACAGACAAGTGATTCGATATATTTCATAGTCAAGCATGCCAGAAGACAAAAGATTCGACGGAACTTAGAGTAAAGAACAACAAAATCACAAAATACTCGATAGATATCAGAGTAAAGCACAACAAAATGACAAAATATTCTAAGGATTTCGTAGTCAAACACATCAAAATGTTTCGATTTATTCAAAGTAAAAAAACACAACAATAAAAACCCAAAATAAACAAAAACATGTTTCGATTCATAGTCAAACACAGCAATAAGACAAATGTTTCGATAAATTGTACAGTCAAATACAACAAAAAAGACAAATATCATCCCTTTAAAATTAAATTGCCAAAGTAAACAAAATATGAACAGCTCAAAGGAGGTTGGTCGTATTAGACAGTAGATCATATTATAAGTTACTACAAAAAAATCCATTCTTTTACATATTGAACAGTACATCCATTCTACGATCTACACAATATAGTTCTAATTGACCAATGACGACTGACAGATGTATAGTTTATCATTCACACATGGCGTATCCTGTAGCGTGGCGGTATTGTTGGCGAATTTGATCATAAGACAATCCTGATGCTCCCGATATATGTTTAGAAAGTGCGGGATTCCAGTGAAATTGATCGGGACATTTCCGTAGGCCCATACCCACTGTCCTTCAGTAACCCTATCACTACCTCCGATATATACCCCTGGAATAGATCAAAGGTAGAACGCTCTGTTTTGTTGTTTGGTGTTATTGTGTTATATATACTGTAAATCAACTTTCTGTTGCAGATTTAAAATTGAATGGAAATATCTTTGTGAATTTAATTGTGCAACAATTGTGGAATATATCAATTCGCAGAGATCAATTTTCGCGAATTTACTTGATCGCGAAATATTTCGCGAAAATAAATCGTACGCGAAAGAAAGTTGGTTTACAGTATGTGCTTATAGATATCCAAATTCAAAACTTTTTTTTGCGGAAAAAAGAAGAAAAAAATCCATTAGAATGTAACCAAAAGAGGTTTCTTTTATTGATTCTATCAAGGACATATATACCGTATATAATATTACCGTTTTGTTCAATATTGAGTTTACAAAGACATTTTTAGTTCGATATTTAGTATTTTAGTTGTCAAAGAAAGAATAATTTGTGATTCTCTATTTATTTTAGTTGTCACAAAACAATAAAACTTTTGATATTGATTTATAGCACCTACCATTTATATACATAGTGTAATCATTCTGAACTTGAAATATCTAGTACATGTAAATCAAATTCAAATATTACATAAATCTAGTGTTAGATTCCTTGCATAATCCTACAATGAACATACATATTATTATGTACATACCGATGTCTTTAGGTAAACCATTTGATAATGTCATCAGTAGATCTGCCGAGTCGATTCGTGCCAATGTGGAACTGTTAGCCTCACAGTTCAGCTTTTAAGATAAAAGGCATTATATGTTAATCCGACATGATTGAGAAATTCATTAAATGACAACAATATAGACTACCATCTTAAAGTAGTTTTCACTCTGACTCTAATATTTCACATTACTGTTTATAAATAAAATTATTCTCGGATCTTACTTGTATATTCACATTTCCTCGACTGTCTCTGGTTTTGTGTTTAACATTTATAGGTAAAATTGTATTATGCTTTTTTAAATTTGAATTGCTAGATCGGAATGAATGACAAATGTGGTTGACATATACATATGGTGATTAATATAACGAAATTATTGTTTATGTTAGTCATTCATATCGAATATGCTGTACCTACCTTCGCCTCTTCCCACGTGGCGCGGTCTTCGCTGAGTCTGTAACAACGCCCTCCTATATAGGTCGGACACCAAGGCTCTGACAACAGAAGCAACATGGCGGTTAGGATATCTCAGATTTCAACATTAAAATAATCAATTTAAACATACATATTCGACATAACAGCATCAATACCGTAAGGAAAGGCTGAAAACTTCTTATCGGTGAATAATATCTTTACAGATTCATGGGAGGTGGAAGTCAAAATTCATCACCATTTTTTGTTCTATCGATCCCAATTAGTCTTGCATTTTAATTGATATTTACCTTCCTCTCAAAGTTCCTGATCTAACGGTTCACTCGTAATATCAGGCTTCACTTGCAGTGTACCTAGTTTACGTGATATACGTAAAAGTCTACATACACACGTTTTAAAGAATCTGTATTTTCAAAGCTCTAACCTATTACTTGAATATTTAAATTGCTATGTCTATTATCTGTTCTTCAACAATTTGTTTTTGCATTTTTCGCTATGCTATTCCTCTGGTGCTTTGATGTAGATTTTGACTTTAAAGTCCACTCACCAATGATGACACACGTGTTCGTTCCTGTTGTCAAAGTTACACACATACTATTCGCAGGATTTCCCTGAAACAAAGAGCAAAATCACCTATTTATGAAAAAGGAATTAGACAAGGAACTAGTATCTTTGTTTATGGAAGAACTGGTTTCGGTAAAGGGAACATTGGATTGTTCTTTAGGCTATTGAAAATCCCTATTCAACTTAATTGTTTATAAGGGCGTAGCCCTTCGTGCCCGAATGGCTGCCAAGCTCTCTCAAGTAAATATATATTTAATTAATGCAAATGCTGAACATGGGTTGTTAAACATTGTTTTTATTATATTTTAAATAATAATAATAACACTTTGAAGTTTAAAAGCTATAGAATGCAGTCAAAATATCCACCAAGACGAAGATGAGCACAAGGAATTATGAGGTCACATAACGTCAACAAATGGAGCGAAATCATAGGATTCGCATGGACACAGAGAAATCCGAATCTTTGAGTTCATTTCTTTGAGCTTATGCTAGACAATTATCACATCATATACTTCTATAGTTTAAAGTGTGTTCTTTTATTTCTAAATTATGTCTTCTACATGAAATAGAAAATAAAATAAACAAGTAGAGTATGCCGTGCATGATTCATATTAAAACATCTGGCTGCGCCCTTTAAGGCCTTGCCTTCAGTCATATTATATATACCGTATACTGGAAAGTTGATTTGTCAATTTCTATCAATATTGCGTATTGCTGATGATATTACTTGTGACTTTTCCCCTTTTGTTTTGGGGTATTTAAAACAACTATACAGTATATCTTTCCTTGATATTGGACGATAAAACCAATCATGTTGATTAATTTCATTTCAGAATATCTTATTGTAAGATGGTCATAACAAAAGGGATTGAATAACAGGCAATGTCTGTATAAGCCCTCTTCTGATAACTACACGGATAGCAGTACAATACATAAAACCCACAATTAGAAAACTTAAAGGGCCACTACCTTTCCGAAACGGCATTTAATTTTTAAAATAGGAATGTAAAACGAGATCAATAATTTTGTAGAGTCGCAGAAGTTATTAACTATACGTTTACTAGCACACTTATCATCACCTTCAGAACTGTTTAATTAGAATAAATAAAATGTTAATTTTCATAACGCGGGTCGTTTTATGTTTCCCGCCGTCGTCCTAAATGCCGCGCGGAAGTTGACTATCACTGCGCCACACGGCAAAACAGCGAAATGAATCTCCACTGTTATCGTACATTAGACAGGAAATCTTGCATATGTTTGGTGTTGTAACCTCATCTTAAGCCATCGATATATATTTTCTTTTGGTAAACCTTTAAATTTTGCTCCGGAAAGGTAGTCGGCCTTTAAGTAGTATCACATTGATGAAAATGACAATTTGGGAAAGTCTCACAGGTTGAAAATAAATCATGTGATTGTTGTCACACAAGTGTTAAAAATTCCTTATCATATTAATAAATGTTCACAATATATTAATCTATAAATTAAAAATGCTCTCAATGTCCATGACATCTTGTGTCAGTAATGTATCATTTGAATTGAAATATTGACCATTTTATCCATAGATGATGTCTATTCCTATACACTGGATACTTTATCAACGGAGTATGTCTTTGAAACATTTGATACCCTCACCTATAACGATATAGGTATTGTTTAGTAATACGATTTACTTAAAATCGTTATAATCATTCATAACCAGGGTCATGCTATTTGGGATTTTTAATCATTAAATATGTTCATAGCATTGTTTGACATCTGAACAGGAAGGTAGTCTGTGTAGTTCATCTACCCTTAATTTGGTTTCCTCGGATATAAATCGTGAAATATTTAGAGGTCAAACCTGCAGTCAATTAGCTCTTTTATTCTTTTATTATTATACTTCAACTATGATTTTTAGACTTTTATTCAGTTCATGAAAATATGGGGTGGATCTAAAAAGAATTAATTTTGACCCTCCATAAAAGTCGGTAAAACAGCGCATTTGCGAACATGTCATCTGCAACCCTAGAACTTGAACATTCATTTTGAACATAATACCAAAACGATAACAAGAGAAGGCCAGATGAATGAATAGTGTAAATAACAGTCAATCCACTTACCTCTATGATCGGTTCTCCTAACAATACCCCCATGCCAGTGTTCCTTAGTAAGATACACGTAAGTGTATCCCTGTTGTACGATACACTCCCACATTCTGCGTATCGTCCACATTCCCTGATACACTGAATGTATCCCGAGGGTGTGAGATGTCGATACACGGATGAAGGTTCGGGTGAGGTCACATCTTCTACATCCCTCGGGAGAAACACACACTCGTCCGTTCTCACGTTCACAACTGCGCTAGCACTAATAATAAACTTTACTAGTAAGAACATACTGTTGTTGTTTTTATATTTCGAAGAAAAAAATCTGTTTAGATCTGTTAATTGTCATCTCCGCGTCTTCATCTTTTTATATTACGCTTAAAATATCCAAGTTTAAGTTCTCCAAATTGTTATAAAACCCAAACAAAACAATTCGAACACATGGTATATTGAAAAATATATACAGAATGTATCATGCTTAACATATATTCCATGCGGTTATGATTGGTTGTTTGAAGACAACTTTATTTAACGCACACGTTCTACACTTGCGATGGTAAATCGGTTATATTTGATTTACTAACGACGAGAATGGTGATATAATAATACATTGACGAAATCGTGTATGAGATTTGCACAACTAAAATTCTTTGAATTGCAACGGATTCTAACATTGTTTGAAAATTCATGTCCATTTTGCCTCATATTTATTCAATACTGCAAAATAAATAACATGAATAGTAAACGTTTTTAATAAAATGTTGAAAAATAGAGCTTTTAAAACTTATGTCATTTGAGCTTTTAATACATTTATTTTTCTGCAAGTCTAGGTGCCATCGCTAACATTTTGAGTTACTATTAGAACTGATCTTGAGCTGTCAGTCGATATCACATTAGCACTTACCGATGGTATGTAGATCTAGAGTGATGGGCTACATTTATCAGAACACTCCATCAGAACAATTGCGTGAAAAAAATATTTTCTATTTTTCAAAGTGTTCGTTCAGGTACATTCTACTATAGATGTGTCAATTGTATAATGTGATTGGATAAGAGGACAGGTGGATGGTTCACGGAACTGTTTTATATTACAAATGTTTCAAGTGAATAGTCGGGCAAAGAAAACCAGTCTAAATGCGTTCATTGGCCTTCCAAAAGTTCTCACATATTAATACGACGGTCAAGTTCTGCTTAGTTTCCCAGTTCTGACCATTAAAGTAAAGAATAGTTGAAAGCATTGAAAGCGAGGCTGTGTGGAAATGTAACTACGGACTTAGTGAGCCGGGAGGACGTTTTAGAATTCCCAAACTTTAAATCAATTTCTTCGTACGCAGACAGATTTTGACGAGAGATTTTATTTTTCCATTTCATAAGAAATTATACTGGATACATTCACACCATTTTTACCGACTTTAGCCATCCTTGCCCGACTGTTCACTTTAAATACATTCCCAATCAAATATCAATACGATACTCAAAATAATACTTTTTTTGAAAATCAATATATCAATTTAATAGTTGAAATGCATATACATCGGTATTTGGCTTATGAAATGTAATCTAAATTAAGAGTTATGGTTATAAGTGACGAATATTGCAGCGGTTAGCTAGATGGGAGAAAGGATAGACAGATGGTGGAAGGAATGGTAGGAGGGACTATGGTACAGTCTGTCTATCCTCATTTTACCGGCATCTATAACGAGGGTGGTGATAAATGTTGTATTTGAACAAAAAAAACAACTAAGAAACATACAAATATAATTTTATTTGCTTATAAGGCTATGTGTGTTGTTCACAAGATATACGTATTTGGTACACAGGTACTTAGATGTGAATAAAACGTTCATGTTATATAGTTTTTACAACCTGTCAATTCGAATATATATTCCATATAAATCTAGTTTGGGATATACTTCAGTAAATAACGTATACTCTATATCTATGGTGTGATAGGCTCGTGTTCTACCGTCAGCTAATTACAGGTGAGGGGTGTGGTGTTTATACTCTCCTTCAGTGTACACTCTTACTGGGCAAATATTTACACCTGTGGCCGCCATCTTGGTAAGGTTGTCACACAACCGAGAACTGGCAAGTCGAACAGGTAAGTAATAAAGCACCGAATTCCTGTGTAGTTCTATATTTTCGGTAAAGGTATACGCTATTGGTGATATGTACACGTCTGCTCTTTTTCTGTCATAGTCTTGTTGTTTTCATATGTGCTTCATTTGTTGTCCTGGTGTACATGTATATACAAACATACATATATAGTGCTGACTAAGGTGTGTACATTGTAAGTATTGAAATACACACGTACACACACATACGTTTGGCACACATACGAAATCTATTGATATATAGGTATAAAGGAAAGTTGTTCGGTCATTCAACTGTTCGGCCATGCAGGCTGTCTCTACATATGAATTTTCATAACATTGCTATTTTGAGAAGATATGAATTTGATAAACAAACAAAATAATTATATTTTTATCACAGTGTGCTTTATCGTTTTCTCTAAAAATGCATGTTACACAGGTTACGTCCTATCGTGTCTGCACGATTTTTTTTGTAAATGTAGAATGGCATTATGGCATCTTCCTATGACATCTATGGTCTATATACATGTAGATGCCAGAGCTTTGCAGATGCAAAGCTCTGGTATCTTAATAGACCATAGATTCCATAGGAAGATAGTTTACTACTTACATTTACAGTATTAAAGATGCTCCACCGTCAACAGATCACAAATTATATTCATCATTTGAACAATAATTGGTGTTTAATCGTATATATATATATATGTGTCTAATTAACACAAAAAATAATATAAAATGATTTATTTCGCCTTTGGGTCATGCGCAATCAGAACTTCATTCCATATAGGATATAGTAAGACGGAAATTTTTCGGGATGCAATTAATTATTTTTCGTATTTTTAACTTGAAGTAAAATTAGAAACTCAAACTTTTCAATGGTGGTAATGGTGTAAAGTAAGAAACTTTTGCAACTGAAGAAAAATACCTCTGCTCCTGTTTTTGATAGTTAAAAAAATTGTCGGCGGTGGAGCATTTTGGGGTCTTTCATTAACATTGTTTAAGTTAGACAAGGAAAACTGTTTCTTAACGACGATTTAATCCACAAGATGGAACAGCCATTTTGACGATGATCAGTTGACGTAACCATGCCAACATTAGTGACGTCATAATGGTCACGTTTTGGGTGTCAGTTATGCCACCATAGACTTCACTTTGCTTTGGTTAGTTTATATAGTAGAAGTGGTAAGTGAAAGTAAATTTATGTAAATATTTTAGAATTCAACAAAATATTTTGTGCATGTATATTATGAAGCACTTATTTATATTGTTGTACACCGTATCGTACACATAGGGCACACCTCGCATGCCTACAGAATAGTCAAACTATAGATATCTAAGTCTCGGAGGACATGGAATCTGTACGGAGACTACTTATACTGGTGCTAGAACCAGATGATCAGGAACAGTGAGCGTCCTGTACTAATGTCCATTACTGCTATACACATCATAAGGTCAAATATGGGTCTTTTCGCATTATAAAAAATAGAAAACTCAAATAGGATGTTTATGCACTGAACAAGTTTTGAATTATCAGTGTGACTGTAAACTGCAAAATAGAACTCGGTTAGACCCGTGACAAAAAAAAATCTCAAAAAGTAAATTAATACTTTAACTCGGTGTTAAGATGATGAATTTCATATTGTCCGGTACTAATTCATGATTACAAGAATTACAATTTGGTTGTTTCTTTTATTCATTAATTCGTTAAAAGTTTCATTGAGTTAATTATTTATTGATTCGCTAATTCTTTCATCATCTATATCAATTTTTTAGTACTTTATGAACAAATGAGATTTTATTATCATGCAATTACTCTGGTACTTACCCGTTTTTGGTTCTATCTTCAGCAGACATGGCGGATGAGAGGTGTTTATTCCGGCCAGAGTTCTATATACTGTGGGATACTGGGTTTAAGGAAGAGGAACTTCCAGAAGATACGGTGACAGTTTGTTTTGTAAGTAAAGATGGCGGAAAACAAACGCAAACAAACATATTCCATTCAGAAGCAGACGAAGAACAAAAAGCAGAAGACAAATGTCTAGAATGGATTTCAAACGAACCTTTCCTTTTGGAGGGGGACGATCTCAACATAGAGTTATATATGAATTATTCACCACCAGCAACATTTTCCAATCCATTCAGCGAGTTTATTACGTCGCTACATGATCAGGAGAAGCAACTCTGTGTGTCTTTGAAGCTTGTAAAGCTGCGCGGTGTAGATGGGGAGGAGGAAGATCAGGAGGGAAACAGAGAGGGACTACGTGAAATGAAAAAGGCGGGAATATGTGTATCGTCTGTTTGCTGCCGGGATTGGCGAGGTCTCAAAGACATTATGGAGGATCTAGAAGGTGGGAAAATTCACGAGAAAAACTGTAAAAGGGTCAAGAAACAATTGAAAAATATATTCTCTAATCCAAAAGAAGTTGATACAAATACAGAGTTAGAGACAGAGGAAGTTGAAGTTATGACAGAACTGGAGACTGCAGACGCTGAGGTAATGACGGATCCAATCGAGGAACCGGAACCAGAACCTGAGCCGGAACCAGAACCGGAACCGGAACCGGAACCGGATAGCAGCTCATCAAGTTCAGATGACGAATGAATAAATACAAAAAGTTACTATTCTTGTGTGTTTTAATTCAGAGCATTCAAAATATACATCAAGCTATGAGGAACATTATTATTTCTTCAAATATTTTGATAAATTATTGAATTTGCTTAGATGTATTGTATTTATGTAAATTGTTTTAACACCTTCGATAGTTAGTTCGAATCAAGTGAGGGTTATTTCCCTGTGAGCACATACACCACTATTTTGAATATATGTCCAGGACAACGTTCTTACAATTTGGAAACAGTTAGCGAAATCCTATTGGTATCGATCAATACGGAATGAATTGTGCTGTGACCTCTCCGAATAAAATGTCTACCGCAGAGAGCGACCAACTGAATTATAATGAGCAAATAAATCTTATTTTAGTTATTTGTCCTTGAAAGTGAAAATTTATACTTAAGAACATTAAAATTAGTGGTTTTGCACAATGTAAAAATACGTTGAGCGAATATGTAACACTTTTGGTGCCTAATTGAGCATACGTATTTCATGATTAACGAAATCTGGCACAAAGTTTTCTTGTGTTTGAGAGAAGGTTTCAGTTCTTATTGTAAGTTTCTATCTACTCTGATATCCGCGTGATATGTGAAGGAGGAGAATGGCCAATGCATGATGTTTAAACTTGTTCGAATCAATCCACCAAGAAGAAGTGATTGCTCAGAAATAAATGTCCAAATCCATGAAGGGTTTGTAAACAGCGATATCATCATAGATAGCACAAGAAGGTTTTTTCGTAGATCAAATTTAAAGCTTCTTCCTCAACAACAATTCTTAGAATGCCAAAGATAAGGTCACTAAATAGATCTGATTCTGTGTTGAGGTCTCCCTTATACCCATCAAAATCTTTCAAATAGCAAAATATCGCATTGTATTATTTTATATATAGAATTTTTTCATTGCGATTCCCCATGCAAGTTTCCATGGACGGCAAACTCGTACCTCGCTCTCTATTCACGAATTTGAAGTATACTTTAGCGATGGGGTCTTGCAGGTTACCATCCAACAAATCCGTAGAATGGTCTCACGAAATAACAGTTTCGGAAACCTTGTAGCAATTTAGTAAGACCTGTAGCCTTTTTTGGTGGTTAGGTCTGGAATACATTTATACAAAATACTCCCCTGTGCCACCCGATCTAATTAAAATTCCGTGTTCATTATTTACATCATACGGGGAAGATAACGAACATCGAATTTTAATTAGATATTGCTACCACTCCACACTTCCTCCCGTCAAAAAAATCCTTAGACTTTATCAAACTGATTGTTAAAAAATAATGAAAGAGTTATTATGGAGATATGTTTCTTATAAAAAATTTTATTAAGTCAACATTTCTATAAATAATAGCTCGAAATTATAGCAACATAGAAAAAAAATCTACAAAAAATGATAAATTATATAAATAAATTTTCTAACAAAATCTGTTATCACAGTTGTATAGTTATTTTGCGAATGATATTTTCAACCTTAAAACATTTGTGAAACGTCCATGCGCGATTTCCTGTTGACTGTATCACTAATAAGTCACTTTAAGATTGAAGATATCTATATGACCGACTTGGCTCGTATAAATGGCAAATATTTCTCATCAAACCGATGACTCCCAATCGCCTTGGCGCCGCCATCAAAATCTGAAAGGAAAGTTGTCAACGTTTAAAATAATAATCTATCCTTATGAAAAACAAAACGGTCACTAAGGTCACTATTATGTTTATGTTTTGTTTTACGCCAATTAGTATTTTATTAAACTTAGCTACCAGCCAGCTAGACCAAAAAAGACGCACATGAAAATAAACACATTCTTTCGCGAAGAAACAAAACTTTTTTTCAGATTTCCAGGTTATGTGCATGTTCTTCCCAAAAAAAACCATTTCATAACAATTTATCATATTTTGAAAAGAAAATAGTTTCTGACTTTTGAGACGGTGTGAAACATTACTGTCACTCTTGCACATGTCATTTATTGTTCAATTCTGACAAAACAAAAATATTTGAGTTTGTTTTGTCACTCATGGGACATAAAACTTAATAGCATGCGGACGTTAATCAGAAAAAAACAAAGCTAAAACCTTACTGAAAATCATATTTGATTAACCTTGATAGTGCTCTAGTCCTAGGCTTCGTCATTTTTGACAATACAAATCCTCTGCCCAAGATCTAGCGTCCGCCAAACTACATGTAAGTACGCGATATCATCAGAGTGAAAATAAGGGGAGTAACTCTGACAGAACAAAATGTATCCAACTGTAGAGATTCGCAAGGTACGTAGTGTGAAAGTAACCCCCGGAGTATCAAGGTTGACCATGTCATTAAAAGGTTTGATACTATTTCAAATGGAATTGAATATATTTATAAGCATTTCTTTCTCTTCTTCGACTGTTCAAAGTTTGATTTGCATACATTATATCGTGACCTTCGTTGTCAGCTTTATTCTTTTTGTACAAAACGGGGATGTACATAAAATGATTAATCTCCTCTTTCACTGTGCAGTAAGGTAATATGAACTCAGTTATTAACATATATACTTTTGAGCTATGTAGTACATGTTCGTTGCGAAGTGTATTCATACTACCGTTTACGCAGGCAAAATAAAAGTGAATTCTTCAATATACAACATAAACAATCGTAAAAAAAGTGTATATTCCACAATATACCAAATATATGCCTGTACACTTTCATATAATATCACAATATGAAACTTACTGGTGACAGTCAAAATGCCTGTAGGTGGCGCTATATAACGCCTCCGCGTGAAGTCCTGTCCACACAAACTCGTGATGCTCACGTGCGCAGAGTTGTCATTCATTGGCGGAGGCCTGGACAAGGGGCGGTCCATAGACTGAGACTTTATCGGTTCGCCATTGTTATTGTAGAATATCCCATGTGCTATAATATACAGAAATGTAATTAAGAAACAATGTATACAGCAGTCCGGGAATGGAATAAATCACTTTTCTCATCTGATTTCGCGATGTATTCCCACTGGCCTGATGCTAAAATGTTTCCAAGCGTCAGAACTGGTCCATGCACTGACTGTATGTAGTTAGCATTGACTGTATGTAGTTAGCAATGACTGAATGTAGTTAGCACTGACTGAATATAGTTATCACTAACTGCATGTAGTTAGCACTGACTGAATGTAGTTATCACTAACTGCATGTAGTTAGCACTGAGTGTATGTAGCTAAGCTAGATAAAAAATCTTAATCATGTCATGTCAACGTATATATGGTATTATTATGTTGGTGACAAAAATATAGTGACGACATATGCTAGTAAATGTCGAAATTGCGTATATATGTAGTATATTCGAATATTTACGAATGATCTTAACTTCTGTTGCAAGTAAAAAGAAATCGTTATCATATATGAAGTCTTATTGGCAGACTTAAAATGTCTTTTAAATGTTTTAAATGATCGTCTTAATGTAACCGCGGCCAATATTGGCACAATATTAAAGTTTAATGAGATGTTGATGTCTCATAGCCTGCACATTGAAGAATTCGTTTGGCAGAAAAAAAGTAGCTGGGCGTTATAAATCGACTTTAAAAACACATCATGGACTTACACTGAAACTGGGGCGGGACTTTCCTCCTCCGGAGCAGATACTTGTGTGGATGAGGGGCAGACGGAATCCGTGTCTGCAACGTAACGATACAAAATAAAACCTCTTTCATATGCTTTTTTAAAGAAATCGAATGTAAAGACGTTTTTGATTGGTTCAGAACGCAGCAAAATCTTGAGATTTTGATTGGTTTAATTAGAACGCGATAGAAGGAACAGCACTTTTGGTTGGTTCATTTAGAAGGAACATAATACGAACTCATACTCCCTCAACACAGAATGGCAAGTTACTTATTTATTCACAATTGCTTAAAATACAATGATTTGTTTGCTCATTTCCCCCTTGTTACCGTCTCACGTTTTGCCTTGGGTTGAGCGTTAGCCCCTATGAAGAATTTTCTGCGTTCTGTCCTCTGGCCAAGATACCCAAGGGAGTGTGGCAAATCATTTGCCAATTGTTAGTATAATGTGAACGGGTACGAGAATGTAGCGACATAGCAATATGTAAAAGGACAAGAATCCCACTTTACAATGAGACACCTCGGATATACTGCAGCCTCCCAAAACATACAAACATAGTACACTGGGAGCCCGCCCTTATCACCTTGTTGTTGTAAAGGGACGTTACGCCAAACCAATCTATGAACGTTTACACTGATATTGACCTTACCGTTTCACAAACAGGAAGCATCATTTCTGATCTGATATCAAAGTTGTCTTCTGGGAGATTAAACGGCACTAAAACACAAAGAGAAAAGAAATATTCAGGTTTCGAATATACAACAAGCATGAATAACCTCAAAACTAAACAGAATATATTGTTATTAAAGTGTAACTATATTGAGCAACAAAAGGGGTTTTCAGACGTGGTCAATTATGGCTGATAATAAATGTTAAACTAGAGCAAATCTTATATAGTAGAAATGTCAATAGATAATGTTGAAAGGACAATGGTACACTTTATATTTAATTACCAATGCCCTCGGCTATTCGTTCCTTCATATTCCTTTTGATGACTTTGGGCAACTCCGAGGTTTTCTTATGTTTAAATGACGTCATATAGATGGACGTTCCTTTATCCTTCTTTTCCATATCTTTCGGGTCGTCCGGCCACGTCTGGACTGAGCATATCGGCTACATAACAGAGACATAATCAAGAGCGTTACATAATAGACACATAATCAAGAGCTTTACATAACAGAGACATAATCAAGAGCTTCACATAACAGAGACATAATCAAGAGCTTTACATAACAGAGACATAATCAAGAGCTTCACATAACAGAGACATAATCAAGAGCTTCACATAACAGAGACATAATCAAGAGCTTCACATAACAGAGACATAATCAAGAGCTTTACATAACAGAGACATAATCAAGAGCTTCACATAACAGAGACATAATCAAGAGCTTTCACATAACAGAGACATAATCAAGAGCTTACATAACAGAGACATAATCAAGAGCTTTACATAACAGAGACATAATCAAGAGCTTCACATAACAGAGACATAATCAAGAGCTTTACATAACAGAGACATAATCAAGAGCTTTACATAACAGAGACATAATCAAGAGCTTTACATAACAGAGACATAATCAAGAGCTTTACATAACAGAGACATAATCAAGAGCTTTACATAACAGAGACATAATCAAGAGCTTACATAACAGAGACATAATCAAGAGCTTTACATAACAGAGACATAATCAAGAGCTTACATAACAGAGACATAATCAAGAGCTTTACATAACAGAGACATAATCAAGAGCTTCACATAACAGAGACATAATCAAGAGCGTTACATAATGAACACAATAATCAAGAGCTTTACATAACAGATACATAATCAAAAGCTTCATATAACAGAGATATAATCAAGAGCTTCACATAACAGAGACATAATCAAGAGCTTTACATAACAGAGACATAATCAAGAGCTTCACATAACAGAGACATAATCAAGAGCTTCACATAACAGAGACATAATAAAGAGCTTTACATAACAGAGACATAATCAAGAGCTTCACATAACAGAGACATAATCAAGAGCTTTACATAACAGAGACATAATCAAGAGCTTCACATAACAGAGACATAATCAAGAGCTTTACATAACAGAGACATAATCAAGAGCTTCACATAACAGAGACATAATCAAGAGCTTTACATAACAGAGACATAATCAAGAGCTTCACATAACAGAGACATAATAAAGAGCTTTACATAACAGAGACATAATCAAGAGCTTCACATAACAGAGACATAATCAAGAGCTTTACATAACAGAGACATAATCATGAGCTTTACATAACAGAGACATAATCAAGAGCTTTACATAACAGAGACATAATCAAGAGCTTTACATAACAGAGACATAATCATGAGCTTTACATATTTATTTATTTTCTTTTCAACAAAACTTTGGATAGGATTAACTCGCCTCTTCCGATATAGGTTTTTAAAGATCAATTATCTCTCTTTATTTTCTCGCTACTTATGTAACTAACATTATTTAATCCCAACCTATTTATTTATTGCTTACTTTCATGCACCAGGACTGTAAAGCGAGGGGACATAACCACTGATTCCAGTATGACATTTGTGACCAGGTACATGTTCTTAGTAGTCGGATGAAAAACATTAGCAAACAGTCTTACAGAATTATAATATAACTATAAAAGTGTTTAATAAACATCTGTTAAAAAACCCCGAAAAAAAACCCAAAACAACATCAAACTAAAAAGGAACAAAAAAACATTTACTAAATACACTGACAGACTCATGGAATTGTAAGCGCATAAATAAAACGTAACTATATCACCACGGCTGTCTTTATCAACTTTCAACTTTAAACGCTATTCTCTTTCACATACATAAAATACAAAATACAAATAGTTTGGCATTTCACATTATGATAAACAGACGTACATTTTAGGTATATAAAGTAAGTGTTTATGGGGATAATGCATCGTTAGTAAAGGAAACTTTCAATGAGTTCAATGAAACATAACAATACATAATATTTCGCGATGGGGGAGAGAACTTTTTGTAAATAATCCAAAGTAAAAAATATAAAATTTTGTTGAACTCAAAGTGTAAATGTTGGTGGTATTTATTTATTGATTAATTAAATTTTAGTATACATGTATTTGTTCTCCCTACAAAAGTAGCTATCTCTATGAAAGATGACCTGTTGATATCCAGATAATGATGGACATTTAAGCAAGTAAAGGAATTCGTCACCTACGTCTTGTGACTAGGACTATAACATAGAAGTTTATACAGAATAACATTACACGAATGGAATTATTGCTTCATATGCATGGGTCAGCTGTAACCAATATGAAATCAATCTTATTTTGACTGATATCTCCAATGGACAAGTGCCAAATTCTCCATAGACCATATAATTAGCGGTACTACTTTTTAGTTCAAGTAATAATGTACAATATTTGGGATGAGCTCGATCTGGCATTAAAAGATCTACATGTCCCCATACTTCACACGAATAAAGCAATAAAGGTTTTACAATCAGAATTAATATTAGTTATGTATTCATATGTACAGTAAATAAGTGGGGGGAATTTACAACATAACTGAACGAGATATGACTGATCACTAGATCTTACTAAGTAGGCTGCTGTATATCGGTCTATTGGTACATTATCTAAAATTTACTTCAAACATTTGCAGGAATCAATATAGATTTATACATTAGTGTACAATCTTTAAGAAATATAATTATATTTGCTGGCGTATCAGATAGTGCTTTGTATAACGTACCTGTGAATTAAGAATTATTCCACGCCATAGTCGATAAGTGAACCCGACGTTATGATTGAATATTTACTTTAAAGCCTTGCCATTCCCAGGAGCGAGCGATTGAACCGCTTGTGATATAAATCGGAATCATATGCTGTTTCTCATATTGAGTTTCTACCGATTCGCATTTAATTTGTCATACCCCAATATTTGTCTCCGTTGCAAACATTGTACTACTTTTGAGTAGTGGAATTACTCGTTTAGATGTTTTTACTTTATGAAAAGGAAAATGTCTGTCTCATCATAAATCCATTTCATTCGACGTACATTTTAATCTGCAATTCGGTATTGGTATACCTACATAGAATTCCTTATATCTCCTAAATACTAAAACATTCGAACTACCCTCTTTACTGCTCTAGACCAGACTCTATATCTTCTCTTTTCACTGACACAGTCTCGCTTCAAATAGCATTACGTACAGTATTCAAATTTAAACAGGAATTACAACTTGGAAAATCGCTAATCTGTGAAATTTCTATGAAAACCAAATCAAAATGTTTTGTTGATTTCGTTTGTATTTCAAAATGTAATCGATTAGACCGACGAAATAAAAGCAATCCAATGTGTTCCTATCACAAACGGTATGTTCGTGTTTGAGTCCATACATTGATCAACAAAAGATTAAATATATTAAAAGTCGCGTCAAACCCGAGATAAAATCATATAAAAATGTTAATTAGCGACAATGCGTATGTTATAGGCTTACAATATTTAAAAGCAAGTGCATGGCGTTATATTTAGAAAGTTCTTACGAGTCTATGTTAGTCCAGACTGTTCTATACCGAACACATAGTCTACAATCGATGTCAATAGGGTGTTATTCTTTAATTGTTAGAACGGACTATTGGGAAAACATACCATTAAGGGCATGAAAATATGTTTTTATATTTCAATTGTTATCTCTGAATGGCACATCTAATTGAATGTGATATTGAAAAGTCGGAGCGCCGACAACCATACCGTACCATGTGTGTATTAGGTATATTTAAAGGTTATGTCCATATACCTTATCGGGGTTCTGATAGGGTAGAGTGTACTCGATTCAATACTTTCAAAAGATAAAGAAAACTGCGAAATCGATCAAGTACTTTGACTCAATAGAGCTCGGCGAGATACTAAGATTAGTAACATTCACAAGAGTGTCTCTGATTTGATTCTTCATACAAGGTGTTGAGTCTAATAATACGGATATCTCTATCTGTGTAATACGCACTCGGTATTAAACAAACATGGGAATTATCTAACCACGCGATTTTGTACTGATTTTGTATAAAATATCACTTCTCTAAGTACTTTTTCATATATTACATGACACCACACGATCCTGATTTTCATACTTCGTGAATTATTTCTAAAAGAGTACAGGAACAAACATATTAGAATTAGAATTGGTGTTATCTACCTAGTTAGAATCTTTAATCATACAACGTATACATACACGATACTCCCCTACTCAGAACATTCGCCGTTTACTATCTCTTGTAAGCCAACTGATTTCTTGCGACATTTTAGTTGCTAGTTTTCAACACTTATGCACTATCTCAGAGAAGTCACAGGCACAAGTGTAATATTCTATTTATCACATCTGAGTAATAATGAGGATGTAAGGGAAACAGTTTCAAATTTGTGTCTAGGCAAGAAATGTGAGATCGGGTTCCGCCAATCAGAAAATAATAAGGGGATTCCAATTGGTGATGGAGCCATGCATTATTTTCGGTTTGACACTATGGCATGCAAAGGAAAAGTAAATCTCAGACAGCGCAAAAATGGAACTGATTTTTAATTTCTAATCCGGAAACAAATTGAAATTATTTTTCTTTACATCCTCATTATAACTCAGATGCGATAAATAGAATATTACACTCGTGCCTCTGATTCCTCTGAGATAATGTGCGTGATATAACTTAACTTACCTTCTGATTTACACGGTGTATGTGGAAAATATGTCTGGACTGCGGAGTGTGACGCCTTGAATCCAATGTTGTCAACAGGAAAGGGGCTTTATCCGGAGAAACGCGGGAAAAATCAATCACCTTGTATCTCACCTGGTTTTCCGACCGCCAGGAAGCGCTGTTGTATTTGTTTCTGTTAATTGTAGTAAGACACATATTGTACAAAAAATACAAACACGATAATGTATTATCAGCAAACCATCTCCACTGTGGCACTGGGGGTCAATTCGACGAAAATGGATGTTGTCATACACATTTTTGTATTTCTTTGATGGACTGATGTATACACTTATTAGTCATGTGATTTTTTTTAGATTTTTTTTTAATCGGGATAATTACTAATAAAACAGAAATATCCCGATTTTTTAATGAATTTTTCAAATCTCGTATTTTCTGAAAAAAAGTCACATGAATTTTAGGTACATTCATCAGTCCATCCACCAAATACATGAAAAGTATGACAACATCAATTGCATTGGCTCCCTGTGACCACCTCGGTCAAGACTGTGGCAAGACGATCCGACTGAGAACGTTTATAAACATATAGTTTTGAATAGAAACCACTTTGTACTTACAGATGTATATGTGTTAATCGAACACTTATTTCAAAAAGATCCACCGATATGATATAAATGTAAGTGATGTCAATAAAATATTCCTTCTTGCAATGGAAATCTGCGCCAAAATACAGAACAAAATAAGACAGGAAAACGCTATGTCTGACGTACTCAGACAAACGACATTCGGCCCGCAGCATATCATACGACAACGTTATACTATTTAAACCAAGTATATTAAGATGCAAAACTAACGTAAAACATTTGTTTCTTACAATTGAGATTTCTCATGTTTCTTCTTATCTGTCATTACAGACATGTTTATACCACGACAGATCGATCACTAATTAATACATAGCAAACTCTCGTATGCTTGCTGGAGAGTTCATTTGTAGTTGTGCAACGAACCATGGTTGTGATTTGTTTGTCAATCTCTAACAATAATTTAGAACTTTCAGTTAAATATTGTTATAGCCAATCAACTAAGAGCAGCGTAGTGCATTATGGGAAATGTGAAGTCAGGGACAGCGATACTCAGGGTTCCTAATTCTCTATTAAACGTATACTTTATAAACCCTCATAATAAACATGTTCAGTATGTATAAACTGTTCCCATAAACGTACAGAGGTATGGATGATCATAAGAAAATACATTGTGACATACAATATACCTGAGTGTTTGGCATTGATCAAATAATGATCATGACGTAATGTAACTATGACGTAATTGTGTTAACAATATGATATATAGTTATACATGTAGCATGAATAACAGACTCACATTTGGTAAACATAATTTTAACAGAGTTACTAAGAGAACGATATATTTAGATGATACAATGTCTTGAATTACTGAATAATTTCTATCAGTTGGCATTCATAGCCTATTATAAATGCCATAAATAAGTACACATGTACTGATACACACCTGTCTTGTCCATATTTGCTGTAGGAGTCATGTAACACTACCCGACGAGGGACGGACCAAATCGGTTTGTAGGCTCCTGCCATATCACAGATTATAAAACAACACACTTTTATTTTATTTTTATATCACTAATAGAAAATATATCCTCTCCATTTTCATCTAAAATTGAAATATGTCGCTATTTTGCACGTGCGTCATCACTACCGTTTTCCCTTTTTTCTTAGATGACAAAAAATAATCAGAGTTTGGTGTGAATAGTCGATGACATGATTTTTAGAAATAAGATTTTTTCGAAAATTAACTTATCCAAACCCCGTTGTTGTGCAATTATCCATAATCACATCATCCCATGTTGACACGATATTAATGCTGATAAACTGCTGTTTCTCTAGTCACATTACCACTAAAACTGTCTGGCCCAAACCATTGGAACTTTATACTGATATGTAAAACTTATTTTCTCCTTCTTCAGCCTGTAATCTGTTCTGTAAATCTGTCCACGTGCTACAGTCCTCTTACCCACAGCGAATATATATCTGACAGACGTGTCAGGAATATGCCTATTACAGGTACGGTAGGTAGATCTCAATCCCCCGGTAGAACAGACTAAATCTAAACAGCTTAATGCAATCTATTTAAGTGTTACAAGTATCAGCTTATGTTAAAAGCAGATTTGGAAACATCTCCAAACATAATTGGCGTTAGTTAGTGTAATTTTATTACAATATTTTGTTATAGGCGATAATCCGATTGGTACTAGTAAAGTGTTCTATTTGTCAAGTTCATACCCGGTAACCTAACAAATGGGTTTAAAGTCGATAAGCATTTTATCAATACTAAAGATAAACTCGCCTAAACCATTATACTACTTACTTTTCAACCCTCACGATGTAAAATCGGGATACAAGTGCAATTTAGCATGTGCATTATTATACAGAAAATTATAATTATATTACAGTTTCAATATTGCTCTGTCAAGAAAACTTAGATTAACCAACACTGTTTGATGTGTTAATGGCGGAGTCTGTTTAAACATGCTAAAACATTTGCATCCGGTCTGATGATACTCAAAATGAATAAAGAAAAATGAAATATGTTTAACTAATTGAAACATGCCAAGGATGATATTTTATCAGAAAAAAACCCAACTATAGTTAAATATATTAGGTAGTTTTGTACTTATTGCAATATATGGATAGAGACCAGACTTATACTGATCTTAAAAATAAGTATTTATATTATGAACTTATAACAGAAAATTCTGAATATACTGTAAAAAAAAAGTATGAAAATACACTCTGATATTTATATTAAAGCACCATAACACAATCTTTCACTCAACTCACTTCTTAAAAATTAATCTAATCTAATTTATACGCTGTTGAATGATCAAATCCCATGAGACGTTACAAATGACAACGTCATTTCTACGTTATGAGGTCAATAACACCAATATTTAAGCCAATGAAAATGCTCGTTACAAGCAAGTTTGAATGATATTTACATATTTCTGTTCTTCGAAAAAAACATCACCTACTTTCTAAAAAGAAAGTCTGTATTATAAAAAGGCGTAAGTTTCTGTTATAGGAAGGGAAGCTTTAATGAAAAAATGGAAAAATTTAAACTATCAGCATTTCAGTAGATGAAAGCAATCGCTGTTCCTCTCGCATAGACACAGGTTTAAGTGTCCCATATTTGCTAAAGAAAACTGCATTTTAATGTATTAATTCAACAAGAAAAAACCCACTTATAGTACAATGTATGGATTAGATAAGGCAGATAAATGTACTATTCATTTATACATAGTGAATGTCGAGTACCGATAAGGTGGAATTAGAAAATTGGACCAAATTTTATAAATGTCATTTTCACCTGATGTATTTACGTCGTCGCATTAACTGAATTGATAAATACGAATGTTACAAATTTTATCAACGGATTTGTAATCAAAACGCTGAAGTTTTATTCTGCTGTGTAACGTTGAAACAGATTTTCTTATTCTCTGTCTAGGGTTTTATGAACGCGAGAATGCATCCGACTTTTGCGCAACCACACGGGCTTATAGTTTTTATCAAATTTTGTCGCAATTATTTAAATGTGTTCTGAAATTACTTGTAAATTCGGTTAAATGTTTTTCTGATGATCAGTTCCAAACTATTTTAAAAGTTTAAAGAATGAGGACATATGACCCCACCTTGGCGTACACCAATAAATGTTTGCACATGATCTCCATACGAAGGTGGTCGTGAAAACAGATTTGGCTGTATTAAACAACAGACAACACACTTTGTTGTTAACGATATCATCATTTCATTTATTATTTATGATCAAACGAACGATAAGTTGCAACAAATGAGAGACTTTTGAGAACTTGTCGATAAAACAGAATGACTAGCTATGTCCCATTATCACGTGTGAACTATTCTATTCTCGCCTTATATAGAGTCCACTGATAAATGTCACAATCATACGAATTGTGGTACTTCAAATATGAACAACATTTGGCTTTTAAATGTATCTGTTTTAAAGTAAATATTGCATAGACGCGAGGACAGGGCGTTGAGAACTATTTCATGTAAAAGCAAATCCATTATTTATAACTATACTATAGAAGATAAACAACATGTTCTCACTTAGTATATGGTATTGTTATAGAGACCAAACATCTAATCTTTCATTGATTCTCATCGTATTCTGTGTATTTCCTTCAATACACATCTGTCACCTCCTCGAACTTGGAGCGGATATTTAAGTATGACAAAGACGTTGAAAGGTAACAAGAAAAAGGTCTCCAAAAGAATTGTTCAACTATTCAAATACCGAACGAGAGAATACCGGATAAGGTAATTTCCGCATATACATAAGATTTCAAATTGTCATGTATAGACAAGCGAAGCCATTGTAGGTTGTATCCGAAGTATGAAACAAAGATTTGATCAATAATTAACAGGAACATATTTTATGAATACCTTTGGTCGGACGTCTAGTTTCTGAATTTCGAGTTTGTCAATACACACGCAGATACAAGTACACGGAGTCTAATTGAGGTTTTCAGATAAACCTTCGCATGTGAAAAAGTAACAAAAGTCGAAAATAAATTCAAGCCTACTGTACAACCAGTGACGTTTGAAGAGTTTTAGTTATGTAATGCAGCAAGTCCGTGAGAAGTATGGTTTTTGTTTCTAGTGATGAACACCATTTCTGAACATCCGAATGTTCCTGAGACGCTAGAAAAAAACGCCGATCTACATTCAGCACATTTGCTTTTCCTCAAACTTGCAAGTTGGATAGCTAGATGTGGACTATCAGAGAACAATGTATACCCGTCCCAGCCATGGCACCGCGAGGCCACGCAGAACATTCAGAAAAGAGAGAGGCAGTTATATTATAAATTTAATATGAAATGACAAGCCTGATAAGACCACCTTCATCTCGCCATGATGCACCATAAGTCCGCGATTTTGAGATATTACATGAAGAAATCGACTGAAAACATATCTTATTAAATGATCAAAACTTTATTGCTTTCAGAAGCAATTTAAAATTTGAAAATGCCCCGGCAATATTTATGAACTTCTTTCAACATGTGTATAAAAACGACCTGAGAGATTCATTTGATGTCCCCACAGATTAAAGGATTTAAAGGGTTGTTAGACTGTGTGATAACTTCATTCATCAGGTGACAAACGACTTGGCTTCACTCGATATGAATTATAAGGATGGCCTCTTTATCTAAATATCGACTTCTTAGACCAGATTACAACAGGTTCACATAGATCAGGGATTTTTACGCCGCCTGTTAAATTTCAATAAATTACAAAAGTGGCTGAGTGATGTCAGAAATGTCGAGACTGCGACAAGAGAGAGATACTCTATATTTATGAATTTTAGGTTGCTTCTGTAAAGAACATACAGAAAGTCCCATATCGTAGTAAGCGAAACTGCTACATATATACATGTGTGTCAATTATCATCAAGATAAGGTCCAATATATTTGAAAAAATAAACTGGGCAAGGATATAGAGTGAGAATACTGCACAAATTTTTAAATGATACGAAGTTATTATACCAATGAAACATATACTCCCGAATTATTCTGTCATTTCATCGTATGTTTCTTTTAAGAAAAACTAGGAATAGGAATCAGCACAGGGACCTGGCATGAAATTTTTTAACCAACAGTATACATCTATTTAGTACATCACATGATAATTACTAGGAATGCGATTGGATAACAGCCATGGTCTATTTTGCGACAGTTCCCTGTCCTTCTTGACTACGGGAGACTATACCTGACTACGGGAACTATACCAAAGTATAGTCCCCGGGAATGAGCACGCGACCAAATATATGACGTCATGATGAATGTCATGTGACGTACTAAATCTATTATGGCCCTTTCCCTCGGGAACAGTTCTCCTATAGTGTTGTCTGGCGATGTATAGTCCCCTCGTCTTCGACTCGGGGACTATATCTCACCAGACAACACTATAGGAAAACAGTTCCCTCTGGAAAGGGCCATATTAGAATAATAATGTAGATACTATAATATATATATGTATACTGTTAGTTTAAAAAATTCGTGACAGGTCCCTGTGGGAATAGGTACGATATATAAATCACAGCTATAAGGTAATTATCGAAAACAGACAAGATTTAGCAAAAAGAAATTGGGAGCTGTATTAACTGTTCATGTATATAAATACCACTTGAGGAAAAGCTTTGCACGAAAGCTACATGTATATTGCATTGTTTTTCATGCATGAGCGAACGATGTATAGGTACTCTGTTATTATAATACAATCGAATATTGGTAATGTGAAATATTGCTGCAACACAATGTTACATTTTATAAAAAAAATCTTAACATTTTAGATTTATATAAAAAGAACTATAATCGATAGAACCGTGAGAAATTATACCATGAAGCACACTGAAAGTAATGTGTGTCTTCAGTCAAACAAAGCATTAATTCCTTGCAGTTTTATACACAAATGTGCGATATAGAGCCGACATGTATTTTCCCATCAGAAAAATAATGTCTTTGACAAAGCTACCACTTATCTTTTATAAATCTTTACGAATCTCATTGAAATTCATTATATATCGCCAGAATGAACGAGAAATAATTCTTTACAAGTGTAAAGTGAGAGTGACTTTTCATGTCGAGATCTCGTCAAAGTCGTTTTACGCAAATAATGCAGGGATTGAGAAGTGTCTACAAACTCATGCGTGTGTTTTCTGATTGTTCACACTTAAACACATTCCTTATCGTTATTTATAAAGCTATGCGAGGAGTCTCCGGGCACGAATATGGATTATGACATACTACACTTTGTGGCTTTTACTTGACGGAATTGGACTTTGTGTTTTCGGAATCGTTGCTCAGAAAGACCTTTATCACATGTCTTTTTGTATGGTATTAAGTTCTTACCATAGTGCGTTGCATGTATGAAAACGTGTTTATAATACATTAGATTGTCAATAGCCATTCCACTAAATTGCAAAACATGCGGAAGAATTTCTGATGATAAGAAAGTAAATGTAAATGCAATTATGATTCACTCAATGACATGTATTATAATAGTTAAGTCCCATCAAATGTATACTGTTTGCTGTATTATAACTTGCTTGCAGGGGGAGGGGGTTATCCACTGTATACTTGGGGGTGGGTGGGGGGGTATCCACTGTATACTTACTTGGATGCCTGTTTTCCTGTCAGAGGCCCTGTGGTGGAGGAGGGGGTGGGGAATACGTATCTGCCTTATATTCACTTGGGTGCGTGTTCTGTTATGGGTCCTAGTTGGGGAGGGGATGTTTTCTGTATAATTACTTGGGTGGGGTATCCGCTATATACTTACTTGGGCACATGACCCTCCCCCTGGTTAGGGGCCCGGGGGTGTCTTCTGTATACTTACCTGGGTAAGGTATCCGCTGTATATTTACTTAGATACCTCTTCTCCTCTCAGAGGCCCTGGGTGGGGGAAAAGGTGCCCTGTGGTGGGGGAGGGGGTGTCGTCTGTATACTTGTTTTGGTACATCTCCGCCCTCTCCCGGTCAGGGGACCTGGTGAGGGAGGGGTTTTTCCTCTGTATACTTACTTAGATACATGCTCTCCTGTCAGGGACGGATCTCCGGGAATAAATTCCGGGTCTTTAATCCTAGCCTTCTCCTGTTGATAAAACAAAGGGCATGTTGTCCGGTTCTTCGGTATTCCATCATCCCTAAAGGAAAACGACATTACATACATGTCTCATTTTAGCAGGAATGAATACTAAAATAACAACCGATTTTGATAGTGCTAAGTATGAGACATAAGAGGTTAAGAAAAATTGCGATAGCTACATGGGCGTCATGCTTAGTGGATTTTCTTCTGAGAAGTGGCTTCTTCGAGGAGTAATGGCGAACGATAGAAATTTATGATTATAAAGGAGTCAAACAAAGTTCTCTCCTCGGCACGTACTTATCGGTAACCCCCTTGTTATATTTCCAGGCGTACCACAATGTTCTCTCTCGGATCCCTACTTCTTGGTACCCTCTTGTACCAGGAGTGATCTCTAGCACTCGCTTTACCCATCACACATTGCCTTATACAGCTCTCATTTCACCGACACCCTAGCTTATGCAACACTCGCTTTACCGACACACTGTCTTATACAGCACTCGCCTTACCGACACCCTGTCTTATACAACACTCGCTTTACCGACACACTGTCTTATACAGCACTCGCCTTACCGACACCCTGTCTTATACAACACTCGCTTTACCGACACACTGTTTATTACAGCACCACATTGTCTTATACACGACCCATATACATTGATAATACTTTATCTTCCTGGTTATTTAATAAGAATTTATATTGTCATTATGGTTTTGTTGTTTCAGTATAAATTGACAAAAAAAATCTGGCGAAATCATTACTGAATCTTCACTGACCAGTTTCCCATTCTATGAAATAAAGCAATAAAGCTATCTATGTAAAAACAAGAACAGGCGAACAAACGTTAGTGTTGATACAATAAGAAAAATCCTACGAGTCAAAAGAAAGAACACAAGAGTCCTTTATCAATTTAGACCAAATAAAACAAACACTGTGCATTTAAATCCTACTCAATATAAATAATAATACTGAAATCAAGGTACTTTAAACATATAGACCTATATTGCGATAACTAGTTGGAACGGTGACAGCGAATTGGCTTTCCGACCGCATCACAAAGCAAATCTATCGTTACACTTTAATCATTTATCGATAAATACATGTATAAACTCACCTTGCGTTGTAGGGGTATACATTGGGTCTCTGGCTGAACCGGCAATGTTGGCGTTCCAACATTTTCAATATAAAGGAATAAAATTTACACTTCTGTACTCTCACTTGCGTTACATATCCATTTGTGTGTGTGTCCCGACTGTGCCAATTCGTAGCAACTGCATCCAGTCATTATGACGTCATAATGCAGCGACATGCCACTTGACGACGAAAAATTCTTGTCGGCGCGTCCAAGTTTACCAAACGCTTGAGAGATATTGATAAAAAATTTAAAGCAACGTTATTGAAAACAATTGATAAATACATTGCTAAACATAATAGCAACGAAGGCGGTTCAGAATTTATCAATATCTGCTCACAATAAAGCATTTAACTTTGTTAGCTGACAGATAAAACATTACGTCTGTTTTTAACCTTGATTATTTCGAAAGCCACTTTATAATGTTTCGAGTTTGTTAGGGTTCTATACAAATGTTAAATATGTAAATCAATAATTTATATGCGCTGTACACATGCCAATAGACTTTTATTTAATTTGATTCAAGTTTATTTTACGATTATACTTTGGGAGTTTCCTTTTTCTGTTTTCTTCTCGAAGCAAGTTTTCCCTCATGTAAAGTATAAAAAATGACTTATGTCAGTTTTTGAATTACGATTTTTTTTCGAGAAACCGGGGACGTAGTGATGTAATCATATTGATCGATACAGGGTGGGAAAATAAAGTGCCTCGTGCTCCAAACCAAATTGGAGAAGTTTGTTTGTTTGTTTGTTTGATTAATTAACGTCCTATTAACAGCTATGGTCATGTAAGGACGGCCTCCCATGTATGCGGTGTGTTGCGTGCATGTTGTGCGAGGTGTGTGTTTTGGGAGACTGCGGTATATTCATGTTGTGTCTTCTTGTATAGTGGAACGGTTGCCCTTTTTATAGTGATTTAACACTGAGGCATGTCGCCGAAGACACCAAGCAACACACTTCACCCGGTCACATTATACTGACAACGGGCGAACCAGTCGTCCCACTCCCTGTATGCTGAGCGCTATGCAGGAATAGGAACTACCACTTTTATAGAATTTGGTGGAGGTAGGGCGTTAGAATTGTACTTGCTGCCCCTATTGCATGGTCGTAAAAGGGGACTTAATTTAGGATCTTATCTTTTCTCTTCTTCCTAACTAACTTTGTTCTTCCTAGCGTCTCCCTTGACGCCGCCTCAGTTTTAGCCTTGTGTTGAGCGTTCGCCCCTGTGAGGAAGGCTCTGGATTCTGTCCACTGGCCGAGACACACCAAAGTCTATAAATTAGGATAGTAGTTATGGATTAATTACCTTAGGTCGGTGATTTTGCTCCTGGTAATCAATTCGTCGTCAAACAAACGTTTTACTTGATTAAACATGTTAATTGCTTGAAGTAACTGTGAGATTTAGGCATGCATATTTTCACTCTTCAAATCATTTTTATAAGATTAACATATATCTACACTGAGATTTTTATTGTTATTAGTAAATCTGCTACCGAATATGATTCCGTGTCATATTGTTAAAGTCTGTATTGCTCTTTTTAAAGTAATTATAATCTCGATAATTTTGCCCTACATATCAACAATACGCCCCGTGTTACAGTAAAAAATACTCAATAATTCTTTTCGGGAAATAGTCGGTCGGTACAACCTTTGATGTATATACATGTACCTTGCGAGGTTTACCGTCTTATTGTCTAAAGCGGGTCGTCATTTCATGATATGTCGTATTTTTTAATGAAAATTTACGACATTTCTTCTAAATCTTCCGTCGTTAAAACAAGTACTAGACATCGTGAAATTAAATAAGCTTTACGTTGGTGTCTCTTTTGACTCGATAAGTATTTGTTGAGATTATTTTTTCGCTTTTTTTTTTTTTTTTTATTCCTTGTTCAAAAGCGTCTCATATAGAGTTTAGTAGTGTAAACCCGTGGTAAATGTAACGTACAGTATAAGAATAAAAGAACATTACATACATCTCATTCCACATCAGCATTCAGATCCTTACATCCAGCACGGTTCTTATAAGAAGCGCAACAACCACATGTATACATGGGGATATCGACGAGATTGACCAGGTAGAAATGTTGTTTATTGTGTCTGATTCCAAGCAATGTTGAATATATGGCTTATTCATTAATTATATGATAGTGCACGGGCATAAATTAACCAAATATCATTTGAATATTGACATTGAAATTATCTTCATAAATTACTAACATGGCGAAATATGGACACTCTACTTAAAAATGCTACATAATGTACCGGAAATAGTGAGGTATTAATTGTGACCCCATTTCTACAAAAAATATAGAATTAATGACTAATCATATAGTCTTTCAAGAAAATACAAGTGTCAGAATATGATTAATCTTTCGTTTAGACTAATTTTTATTTGCATATTACATAGTTATCTGTACTTGCGGGTAGGTATTGATTGTGACGTCATACTTTTCGGAGAAAACGAGGTGAATCGGGCTCACAAATTAATGTTGTAACAATCGGACCTACCCACAAGGGAACTAACTCAGTAATATGCAAAGACGGAATATTAAAGGCCCACTACCTTTCCGAAACGGTTTTTAATTTTTGAAATGGGAATGTAAAACGAGACCGACAATTTTGTAGAGTCGCAAAAGTTATTAACTTACCGTTAATACTACACGTATCATCACATTCGAAACAATTTGATTGAAATAAATAAAACGTTAATTTTCATAACGCGGGTCGTCTTATGTTTCCCGCCGTCGTCCTAAATACCGCGGTAGTTGACTATCTCGGTAGTTGACTACCGCGGTAGTTGACTATCACTGCGCCAGACGGCAAAACAGCCAAACGACTCTCAGCTGTTGTCATATATTACGCAGAAAATCTTGCATATGTTTGGTGTTGTAACCTTATCTTAGGCCATCGATATGTATTTTCTGATGTAATTAATGTTTTTAATAAACCTTTATATTTTGCTCCGGAAAGGTAATGAGCCTTTAAACATCCATGTACAATAAAAATTTTATCTGCGAAAATAAAGCTAAAGACGGCAAATATGGACACCCGCTCTATAATTGCTGTACCAGATATTGCATCACGATTTATAAATCATTTATCACATATGACATACGCATTAAATATATAGCGACTCAAGATTTTCCTCTGATCACCAGTTATATTATTATTATTATTATTCACACAATGCCATTCGCCAGTTATATTTCTGGCAGATAATATAAAAAATATCATTAACTGGTGTTTATATATGATATACATGTATATCAAATGCATGTTTTATGGTCTAAGAAATAAGAATCCGTGGTCACAGCTATCCGAATGTTACTAACTCGAGAATATTGGTAGGAGGGTAACTTTCGGTGTAAATTGCGGTTATCGCCCTTGGTTAGATTCACGTGGTTCCTGTTCGGCCTCTTTTTCGATACCACGTAAATGTAAGCATGCTGTAGTCACTATCCATGTACAAAATGCTAGATATTTACCTGATTCTCCAAAAATACGCTATTACTTGGTATCATTTTATTACATCAGATACTATTCGATCGAAGAAATTACAAAAAAATGTGTAAAGCGAGTTTATTCTCAAGTAAATCGGATTATTTTTTGACGTCCTCCGTCCACATGTTTAGAAAATGGCGGCCCCCATGTAACTAAAGAACTGAATGATTTACAGTTTTTATCATGTCTTTGTTATTTAAAAGCGGCGGGTTGATTAATTAGTGGACTTTTTCAATATTTTGGTTGATTTTTACATACCTTTAGACTCTGTTAGTGCATATAGAGTGGCTCATTAGCTGCACCATTTCAATTACACATTGTTTCTAGTTTCCCCTACTAACGTTAGGTGTAACGTAAGCTAATCGGACAGTTTTTACACCCGTGAAAGAGGAATCTCCATTTAAAATTCAGTCGGGTATCGTATTTACTTCAAAATCTAAGATGGAAATTGGAAAGGTGTTGGGAATAGATAAATTGTTTTGCAGTAGTCATAACATTTATTGTAAAGACTTTAAAAGTTGGTAGCTTGTTTCCAAATCGGCTTCGGCCGGCTGGTTGACTTCTGCAACAGACACACGTGAATAGTGGCACTAGCTCACTACCAGGCTTGATAGGCTCCAGGCTTAGACACTAACTTTATTTGCTTAGGAGACCTCCGGGCTCCTTTGATGATAAAAGTGGGGGCCCTGATGGAAATCAGGGGGCCCTGGATTTTGATCAAATTAAATATCGATATTTTTAATTCTTCTAGAATAATCATATATTGATGAATGAAGTAATTTCTTCTTTTTTTCGGAGATGTTTTTCCTTTGAACCAATTTAGATTCAGTAGGTTTCATAAAAGAAAATCACACAAAAATTGATCGTTGATTGTTCATATTTATTTTCAATTTTCCATTAAAAGCTTACACGCTTTCCTTTGTAACTGCAACAAGTCTTGTTTGCATATATTTATCGAATTCATCATCATCATCAGATTCTTCATTTTTTCATATATTTGATTACTTTGTTGTATTTCCTGAGAGGTTTTTGTTTTTTTCGCTGGTGGAGGAGTTAATTCCCAACCATCTACTCAAAAACGACATCTTGGAATGTAATCAAAGTCTTTCCGACGCTTATGATAGGAAGGGATTGGATTGTATTTATAACAAGCGTTTCGGTGATGCCGCTAAAATCAAAGATTCACGTACCTTATTCGTTCGTTACACACGTTTGCGAGAGTGCGACTGAATTATTAGTGCTCGTAGTTACTGTTTTAATCTTCTGCAAATTAAAAATTGTATTTATGGAAACCTCAGGACAATCTTTTCTAGAGAATATAGGACCTCTAAATCTTTGATAACATGAACATGATAGAACCTTAGCCAATATGGGAAAATATCTATTTGATACACATTAAAAAAATGTACAAATAGGATATATCTACCTGGTTTTGATGGCTGCAGTGCTGTGATGAAAGGGACATAATATTTGTTCAGCTAAAAAAAAAACGGTTTAAAAGTTTTAATTTGTTTTTATTTTCAGAACAAAATGGGTATCTCCGTGAAGGATGTGGATTCCCACACATTCACCAAGGCTTTGGCTGCCTTCCTAAAAAAGTGAGTGTTACATTTATTGATTGAGAGCAAACTGAAATACATAGCACTCCACATAATCGAATAATGGTTATTTGAATATTTCGGTTATTTGCATAAAATTCTGTGGTCCGTTTTTTTTCCTTCTTTATCTTTGTTTTTCAACTCTGTGTATTTGAATAGACTTTTACATGACCTCCGGTTATTTGAATAAAATATTTGGGAAATTCTAAAAATAAGATAGAATATTTTTCAATTTTGCAATATACTTTTAGCGAAATTCGCTGATATGTTTCAAGATACTTCGCTTTTACTAGAAATCATCTGACAGATTAACGTTATCGTATGGCTTGTTATTTGATGCATGAATCTGCAAAGGTATTCGACGCAGTTACGTTTTACATCAGCAGCGGTAGATCATTACTTTAGTATAATCACCTACTCAAACATCTAATTAAAGCATTTGCACTTTCAAATATGTTTATTTATAAACGTAACGTACCTTAGATCGTAATCGGTTGGAGAAACCATGCTTCCTTACAACAATCGCCATTCACATGAGTAATCTCATTCAACCAGAGGCTTGTTGACTACAACAGACATGTGCGTATCAAGTGTCTCGTTGAACGAGACATTAAAGAATGCAAAGTCGGCGAGCAATGACTACCGCAAGTTTAGTACAGTTTGTAGGATACAAAAGATGCTACATTGTTTCATTGCTACTTGAATATGCATTAATTTATGAAATGTTATCAAGCTATTTGCCGTATCGATCAACAATACAGGAAGAATTCTCAAAACACATTTAAGTCCAGTGAAAGCATGGCTTCACCACCAGCTGCCATTTTCGAATTCATACACATGTGTCAAAACAACACTACTAGTTGATCGGCACTTTGAAGTTTAATCACGATCGTAAGTTCATTTTGCCAGGCAAATGTACGTAAATTTGTTTATTATTTAGGTTCAGAATTGCAGACACAAATTCATTCCTGTTTAGTTATTGCATTTGATATCGATCGTTTAGCTGTTTCTCAAAGATTCACGTGTTGATCTAATGTAAACAAGAATCTAATATTGGAATATTTTTTGTGATTAAACAATTAAAATAGATTTACAACTTCGAAAATAATTACTTGTTGTTCGTTTTAAGTGTAAATAATTTACATATTTATCAAGTAAACGAAACGATATCTATTTGCCTGTTAACATACATATGTGTGGGGTCAAACGGAGGTGCAAAAATGTCATCTCCGCCTATTTTCTTCTGGAAAATGACTTATTCAAATGAGTGGAATCCTCTGTATATTGATTATTTACTTTAGAAATCTATGTATTCTGTTCTAGATAGGTCATCAGTTTTCTTTTGAACTTTTAACTTAGTCTTCAAATTTTACAAATTAAATTAATTTACATAATTCTAATAATTGTATTATAAAGTTTCATGATTCATCATAAATCAGATTTATTTGAGTTTAATTGACAAATTCTGATTAAATTAGGATTAAGGAATCGGGCTTGTGGCTTTGAATTGGGGAAAATTTACTATGAAATCAATATTTTTGGAAAAAATTTTCAGAGACAGTAATGAACTTTATATAAAATCATGTTCTCTGTTACTCTAAAGTGAGGACAAATGATAGGAAAAGTAATTATTTTTCAGGTCTGGAAAGATGAAGATTCCAGAGTGGGCCACTATTATCAAGCTGTCAAAGTTTAACGAGCTGTCCCCATATGATGAGGACTGGTTCTACACACGGGCTGGTAAGTATCTCTTATCTTTTAGCTGTTTTAGAAATGTAATCTTGTGCTTTTATACAGTATATTCAGCATTTTATAGTTAACTGCCCTTGCGGGTCAGGATGACCTATAGTCGTCATGTTTCGTCCGTCGTCGTCCGCCGTGCGCCGTGCGCCGTCCGCCGTGCGTTAACTTTTCACATTTTGAACTTCTTCTCAAGTTCTACCAGTGCAATTTGGCTGAAACTTGCATGAAATGATCCTGACATGGTCCCGACAAAGTGTTGTTATTTTTCGGGTCGATCCCATATCAAAGATGGCCGCCACAGCCGCCATCTTGAAAACACATTTTGAACTTCTTCTCAAGTTCTACCGGTGCGATTTGACTGAAACTTGCATGAAATGATCCTGACATGGTCCCGACAAAGTGTTGTTATTTTTTCGGGTCGATCCGAAATCCAAGATGGCCGCCACAGCCGCCATCTTGAAAACACATTTTGAACTTCTTCTCAAGTTCTACTGGTGCGATTTGACTGAAACTTGCATGAAATGATCCTGACATGGTCCTGACAAAGTGTTGTTATTTTTCGGGTCGATCCGAAATCCAAGATGGCCGCCACAGTCGCCATCTTGAAAACACATTTTGAACTTCTTCTCAAGTTCTACCGGTGAGATTTGGCTGAAAATTGCATGAAATGATCCTGACATGGTCCTGACAAAGTGTTGTTATTTTTCGGGTCGATCCCAAATCCAAGATGGCCGCCATAGCCGCCATCTTGAAAACACATTTTGAACTTCTTCTCAAGTTCTACTGGTGCGATTTGGCTGAAACTTGCATGAAATGATCCTGGCATGGTCCCGACAAAGTGTTGTTATTTTTCGGGTCGATCCGAAATCCAAGATGGCCACCACAGCCGCCATCTTGAAAACACATTTTGAACTTCTTCTCAAGTTCTACTGGTGCAATTTGGCTGAAACTTGCATGAAATGATCCTGACATGGTCCCGACAAAGTGTTGTTATTTTTCGGGTCGATCCCAAATCAAAGATGGCCGCCACAGCCGCCATCTTGAAAACACATTTTGAACTTCTTCTCAAGTTCTACCGGTGCGATTTGACTGAAACGTGCATGAAATGATCCTGATATGGTCCCGACAAAGTGTTGTTATTTTTCGGGTCGATCCGAAATCCAAGATGGCCGCCACAGTCGCCATCTTGAAAACACATTTTGAACTTCTTCTCAAGTTCTACTGGTGCGATTTGGCTGAAACTTGCATGAAATGATCCTGACATGGTCCTGACAAAGTGTTGTTATTTTTCGGGTCGATCCGAAATCCAAGATGGCCGCCACAGTCGCCATCTTGAAAACACATTTTGAACTTCTTCTCAAGTTCTACCGGTGCGATTTGGCTGAAAATTGCATGAAATGATCCTGACATGGTCCTGACAAAGTGTTGTTATTTTTCGGGTCGATCCCAAATCCAAGATAGCCGCCATAGCCGCCATCTTGAAAACACATTTTGAACTTCTTCTCAAGTTCTACTGGTGCGATTTGGCTGAAACTTGCATGAAATGATCCTGGCATGGTCCCGACAAAGTGTTGTTATTTTTCGGGTCGACCCGAAATCCAAGATGGCCACCACAGCCGCCATCTTGAAAACACATTTTGAACTTCTTCTCAAGTTCTACTGGTGCAATTTGACTGAAACTTGCATGAAATGATCCTGACATGGTCCTGACATTTTCAGTGATCGACACTAACGGTAGCCCGGTAGCCCTGGGGCTACCACAATAAGGGAAGGGCTACCAGTAACTTTATAAGCGGTAGCCCGCCTGGCTACCAAATATTTAAAAAACTTAATTAAAGGAATCGTCATATTTTCGCGAAAGAAATGAACTTCAATAAAAAAAATATTGATAAAAAATTAATGTGTGCTCTTCCGTGTTTCTTTTTGTCGAGATTCGTAATTATCAAGCGTCTGTATGACATCTGGTATTGGATCTAGAAAGCGTTTGTAACAGATGGCTTTTGGTCGTAAGCGTCTGAATCATGATCTCGGTATCGAACGCGTTTGTATCGGAACTGCATTGATACTGACTTCCGCAGAGCGCGTATTTGGCATAGATTGGTTTGTAAAAATGTCGCTCTCCCGGTGGTTACTAGGGACTTCACCACCGGCAGCCAAAAAGGCCAAAACTTCGGAAGAAAAAAAGGACATTCAACGTCAGTACGAAGCAAAGCGAGAAAGAAAGTACAACAAGTCATGGGAACGCGAGTTTCCATGGCTTTACTTTTCTGAATCCGAGCAGAAGATGTTTTGCAGGGTTTGCAAAAAGTTCTCACCACATGACGATTTAAGCAGCTTCGTGCGGGGGTCTTCAAATTTTCGAATCGATCCCATCAGAAAGCACTGGACTTCTGAGCAACATAAACGTAATCGTTTAAAGGAAAATGCCCGTGTTTCTGTCCCTGGAACCACAACCGCGGCAAAAACATTAACAATGCTGAACAAAGCAGCAGTGAACAAACTGTGTGTGCTTTTCCGAAATGCTCACTTTGTTGCTAAGATGAGGAGACCATTCACAGATTTCGTTCAGTTGTGCCAGTTGGATGTAGCTAAGGGAACTGATATTGGAAAGACATATCTAACAGACAAATACTGTCAGAAATTCTTAACATCAATCGCTGATAGTGAGAGAGACAATCAAAAGAGCAGAGTTGAAGAAGTTCCATTCATCTCGATTATTTCTGATGGTTCAACAGACTGTTCGTCAAAAGAAACCGAGATTGTTTACCTTAGATCTTCTCTAAAATGCGAGGTAAGTTACATGTATACATACCGGTCATATCTAATTGGAATATATATATAGTTTACAATTTTTGTATTGTGTCTCCTTGAAATTCTTGAGAGGGTTATAAAGGATGACTTAGTTATTCTGAGGGATTGAATTGATTTCTAATTTTTTTGCACTTTCAGTAAGTTATGAATTACAGCTCGACATATTTCAGTTTAATACTAATAAGTTTAATTGTGATTTATAAATATGCTTCATAAGCATTTATATCTTTATGAAGTAGTTTCCCTTCAAATTCATAACCTATTGTTCTTTCTTTTTCTATCAGGTGAAAACTTTTTTTGTTGGTGTGAAACATATTGGGAAAGCGGATGGAGCAGGTATTACAAGGGCAATCTCTTCACTCCTGGATGGAAGATTTGGTGATATATGGCACCAAAAAATTGTGGCTATGGGCACAGATGGTGCCTCTGTAATGCTTGGCAACAAGTCGGGTGTAGTAAAGCGAATGGCAGAGCTCACCAACAGACCATTTCTCAAAGGCATTCACTGCTCAGCTCACAGGTTAGTTTTTGATTTTGGTTAATTAACTAAAAGTACCTTTTATACTTTATTCAATGCAAAGGTTTAGTTGTGACGTCTTTTTATTACTTCATCTGTAATGTTTGGTCTACGTTTGATGTATGGTAACAACACCAGGTAAATTTAATATGACTATTTATTTTAAATTTGTTAAACTTTTTAAACTTTTTTTCAGACTAGAACTGGCATACAAAGACGCAGTGAAGGGGATATCTATACATCAAAAATGTGAATTGCTGTTGACAAATCTGTACTTGTTCTACAAGTAAGTCTGGGCAGGTGTGAAGATGGCAGAAAAATACAAATATTTATATAAGTCCAGATTTAATAAGCATATTTAAACATTTTAAAAATTAGACCAACATCCATTTAAAAAATACCAGAGAGGTTGACATGAGTTTCTCATTCTGATTGCAATGCAAACAAGCTTAAATGTAATGTTTACTTTTGTAAACTAATATTCTCAGGTACAGTCCTCTGAACAGGTCTAACCTAAACATTGCGGCGGAGAGTTTGAAAAAGTCGGTGAAAGTGCCATCCAGACCTGGGGGGACTCGATGGCTGCCACACACACAGCGAGCAATCAAGACTGTTCTTGATGGTGCAGATGTAATCATACTTCACCTTGAGCAGGTAATTCCCATGCCTTCTAAAATCTTGTCAGCTACATCCATTTTTTTCATCAAGATTTCCCAGCTTTCATACAGAGACAGGTTATATATGTTTTCATTAAAAGCATTATTTATGTCAGTGATTTGCCCTATCATGATTAAAGAATTTCTTTTATACAGATTCAACAAGAACCCAGGAAAGAAGCGAGTGCGAAGGCGCGGAATTTCTTGAAAGTTCTCAAAGATAAGTCCTCAAGGTTTTGGCTGCATCTTATGTTAGATGTAGTCAAGGCATTGAGTCATGTGTCTGTAACAATTCAGAATAACACTTGCACCTTGGCAGACATCTACTCAGAGTTGGAAAGCGTCAAACAGATTTTACAGAAGTATAAGACAAGGTACTTTACTAAATTAGAATACTAGAAGTACTCTATCTTGAACCAAAAGTGCACGCATGTAAATGTAATTAAGTAAATTCCCTTTTTACCTTACTCATATGCACATAATGTCACTGTAGATTAGTCCTTGCTTACTTAAGCATTTCTTTGTGCTTTGTTTGCTTTCCTAATATGGTGTTGGCTTTCTTATAAAACGACATGTAATAGAATTGCTGTCTGTTTGCTTTGCTTGTATATATCTTACACCTGCATCATGCTAACATTGGCAGTGATGGCCCATTTCTAAGAACACTAACAGAGTCTACTGAAGACGAGTTTTCAAGTCTTGGTAGCACAAGGATTAGACTTTTGGACTCCATCATCGACAAATTAACTGTGAGATTTGGAGGCGACTCTGCCCTATTCAGAGCATCCTCAATTCTTTGTGTGGATAAATGGCCCAAAGATTTCAGTACAGATATAGGTAAAAATGCTAACAAAACTAACCTTCATTGTAGTTGTCATATGGTATTTCACCAATACTTCGATGTGCATGTGTAATACAGAATCAAATAGTAATCTTTTTGAAATGTGAAAAAGTGTATTGGTGTTTTATGATCATTCAGTATTGTTTTGCTGACAAATTAGATCCTGATCACTTTTGGAGGATAGACAATAATTGACTTTTTCACCTGGTTACAATTGTATTTCTGACTGTAAAAAAAAAAAAAGTAAAAATTAGACAAGACAGGTCCAGACTGGAGAGATTAGTGATTTTTTTTAATATTCTATTTCATTTTCTTCCCTTCAAGAGTATGGGGATGAACATGTCTGTGCAGCAGTCAACATTTCTGGTCCAGCCTTAAGAGAATCCTGTCCAAATATGGATGTTGAGGCTATAGAGACTGAGTGGACAAGATTGAAAACTACTTTGACAACAAGGTAATTAACTGTTTATATTGGCAAAATGTTGAAAACCAAACATTGTCATACATCTAACCTGTTACTATTATTATTCCTATTACTTCTTGACATTAAATATTTATTTTGTTTTAGGAAACACACTGTAACAGACCTGACTTCACTGGAAGGAACATTCGGAGAATCCTTCCCAAATCTCTTTCTATTGCTTAATTTCCTGTTGACACAACCTGGATCATCTGTTGAAGCAGAGAGAGGATTCTCTTGGTAAGTATTTTAGAAAGGATGTAATGTAAAAATTCATCATTTGACATTTCTTATTGCTTATTAATAGATAAACACTTTGATTTATGATTTATAAATTTTCCTTTGGTTTCGTTTAGCATGAAAATGGTCAAGAGCGATTGGAGGTCTCGTTTGGGGGAGCAGAACCTCAGTGATCTCATGATGGTCACCCTGGAACTTCCAGAGGTAGGCAAGTTTGATCCACTTCCTTGTGTGGAGCTGTGGTATGGATCAGGTCAGAGAGCAAGGCGCCCCTTTTACAAAGATGAGTTGAAGGTATGATATTAAATGATAAAAGTACTATTTTGAAAACTAAACTTTTTTTTCAAGTTGGATATTGCTTCATTACTAGAACCTAACTACTGAATGTTATGCATCCAATTCCAGAAATGCTACCTGCCAAGGGAAACAGATACAAGTGATCATGAGTCCATGGTTGAAGTCTCTGCAGAGATTCGTGGTGAAGCAGTTATTCCAGATGATGGCATGATGATGGATGACAGTATTGAGGATGACAATGTTGTTCCAGATGAAGACCTTGATGCCTTGGTTGAGGGTGAAACAGAAAATTATGATGCATCGGATGACGATGATGAGGATGAAGAAGCAGAACTTTCCAGAAAAGATTTGATTGCTATGCAGCAACGAGCTTACAGAATGTTTTTAGATATGATTTGTTGAAATGAAATAAGAACCAAAGTGAAACCTCCAATTATTGTTCTGTTTTATTATGTCAACAATTACCCATATGCATGTCCTCAGACACAATTTCTAGTTAATCTCGATCCATTGCTTAGAGGTGTTTGGCGATATTTTAGGGCTACCAATTATTCAACAGGGCTACCAGAAAAAAAATACTGGTAGCCCTATGGGCTACCACTTCAAAATAGTTAGTGTCAACCACTGATTTTCCATGTGCCTGTTTATTTTTCGGCTCGATCCCAAATCCAAGATGGCCGCCACAGCCGCCATCTTTAAAAAAACACATTTTGAACTTCTTCTCAAGTTCTACCGGTGCGATTTGGCTGAAACTTGCATGAAATGATCCTGACATGGTCCCGACAAAGTGTTGTTATTTTTCGGGTCGATCCGAAATCCAAGATGGCCGCCACAGCCGCCATCTTGAAAACACATTTTGAACTTCTTCTCAAGTTCTACTGGTGCGGTTTGACTGAAACTTGCATGAAATGATCCTGACATGGTCCTGACAAAGTGTTGTTATTTTTTAGGTTGATACAAAACCCAAGATGGCAGCCACAGCCGCCATCTTGAAAACATATTTCGAACTTCTTCTCAAGTTCTACCGGTGCGATTTGGCTGAAACTTGCATGAAATGATCCTGACATGGGCCCGACAAAGTATTGTTACATCTCCGGTTGATCACAAATCGAAGATGGCTACCATGACACTATATCTAATTAATTTCCTATATGTTAAGGCCCTTGTGCCTCTTGTTTGAAATAAAATTTGTTGAAAGAAATTGAAAAGGATCCTGACATGGTCCTGACAAAGTGACACCATATATAATTAATTTTACTATTGCCAAGGTAGTCAGATGACCGTTAAGGCCCTTTGGGCCTTTTATAGAGTTAACTGCCCTTGCGGGTAGGTATTGATTGTGATGTCGGGCATTTTTGAGTGTTACATCATACTTTTCAGAGAGAGAACAAGTGATTCCCCAACAAAATAGCGATGTCACAATGAATACATATCTACAAGGGAGCTAACTCTGTAATATACAAAGACAGAATACTAGTGCTGGAATGGTTAGAAAAAATGCCAAATGGATCAGATCAATCAAACTTTATGCTGATAACTGACCTTAGCCAGGGATGAAAATGTTCAACCAATTGGCTGATTTCAGCCTTTTTGACTTTCAGAAAATAGGTTCCTGGTACCTGTAATTCCATATAATTTTCCCCCAAAAAATAAATTTCAGCCTTTTTCATAAGTTTTCATTTTCATCTCTGCTTAGCTGTCTGATTAATCATTTAGTTAGTAGTTACAACCATACTTTGTGTGGATTCCATAACATAATATAGTAGACAATATAGTTGCCTTCAATTTAAGTGATTAGTCGATAAGTAAATAGTTCTGATTTATAAAATCATGATGAAAGCAACAATTTGGCTTAAAGGCGTAATGCGTAGCCCAGAAAATACAACTGTGTGCATAACTACTTTCAAATGTTTCTAGTGTGACCAGTATCAAGAGCTGTATGTGGCTTTAAACAATATATATTTGTCTGGATTTCTTAATGTTTTAATAGCTTTAATTATACTCAAATCAATATTCATCTTTTACAGATGTTACTTAAAAAGAACTGAGAGCAATTCAATTATCACACAGTGATTTAAGGGACTCACTTATAATTAGACAAGTTCTGGATTAATGATTTTCCTGTGGAACTGTCACTACCCAAAATTTTGAGAACCCTCTATGTATTTCTTTGTATTGCGGCTCATCAAAATTTGAAGATTAGTGTTCTGGACTCACCTGAAAAAAAATCCTACATAAATTGCTGTTACAATTAAATAATGATGTGTTCTTGTTTGTCCTCAGCATCCATCTGCCGCCACTTGTACATCCGTTCTCCAGCTGGTGTTGGTGCCCTGACAAAAATCTATGGAGGTATTTATCTGCACAGCAAACTTGTTTTTCTGCATGTTTGTTGAGTTTATTGTTAATATGTAGTGCAATAGTTTTTCCATACATTCCTCAGAAAATAATTAAAACTTTTTAGCCATTTATTTTACTTCTACCACAAAGAAAAAAAATATACATTAGCTTACATTTCTAGTTTATACATGTGAACCTTGAACATTATTCAATTGTCATACCCCTTGCATTTCATTAACCACAATAGATCATGTGAAGAATGAAATACTAAGGCTTCAAAACCTATTGTTGTATTCAGGTTAACTTCTATTATCTAAATCAAATAATAGTTTAATATGATCAAGTATCAAGAAATGTAGCTATTATCAACAATATTAATGTGTTTGACCTTTGACATCTTGCAAGTATAAAGATCAATAGGAAATCAACCATTATTCAGGTCATTTTGTCTTTTTCCTCGAAGATTTATTTATTATTAAAAGTAAGATCAACTATAGATATTCCCACAATTTTGTATTTTTCAGACCGTAAGCGTAATGGAACAGTCCCCAGCCATTACTGTAGGTCATCAGGCTCAGTGGCTCGACGAGTACTCCAGGCTCTCGAAACACAGAAGTTGGTGGAAAAGGACGCCAATGGTGGACGTAAACTGACCAGCCAAGGACAGAAAGATCTGGACAGAATCGCGGCCCAGGTGAAAGAAAAGACAAAATCCAAGTGAACTTTGATGTAATGGGGATCACGGGGGAATCATTAATAAATAATGATTGAAAGAAAGTGATGTCGTTGTTTTACTGCTCATACTTTAATGACAGGTCTGTTGTAAACTGGACTTTACTGCTACTGATTATAGTGATAGACACTGCAGTTGCTAAGTGGTTAAGATGTGCAACATTACCACAAGCCCTCCAACTATGTGTCCCGACATTACCACAAGCCCTTCACCTCTGTGTCACAACATAACCACAAGCCCTCCAACTATGTGTCCCGACATTACCACAAGCCCTTCACCTCTGTGTCACAACATAACCACAAGCTCTCCACCTCTGTGTCCCATATTATTATACTCCCTCCAGTCTCCACCTCTGTGTCCGGACATTACCACAAGCCCTCCACCTCTGTACCTTGACATTACCACACGCCCTCCACCTATGTGCTTTGACATTAAGACATGCCTCCACCTCTGTGTCTTGACATTACCACACGCCCTCCACCTCTGGGTCATGACATTACCACATGCCCTATTCCTCTGTGCCTTGACATTACCATATGCCCTCCACCTCTGGACCCTGATATTACCACACGCCCTCCACTTCTATGCCTTGACATTACCACATGCCCTCCATCTCTGTGTCCCGACATTACCACACACCCTCCACCTCTGGGTCATGACATTACCACATGCCCTCCACCTCTGTGCCTTGACATTACCACACGCCCTCCACCTCTGGACCCTGATATTACCACACGCCCTCCACTTCTATGCCTTGACATTACCACATGCCCTCCATCTCTGTTTCCCGACATTACCACATGCCCTCCACCTCTGGGTCGTGACATTACCACATGCCCTCCACCTCTGTGCCTTGACATTAAGACATGCCCTCCACCTCTGTGTCTTGACATTACCACACATCCTCCACCTCTGGATCATGACATTACCACACCCTCCATATCTGTATCCCGACATTTCCACATGCCCTCAACCTTTGTGTCCCGACATTACCACACTCCTTCCATCTCTGTGTTACAACATTACCACACAACAGTGACCTTCATCTCTGTCACAACATTACCACATGCCCTCAACCTGTGTGTCCAGAAATTACCACACTCCTTCCATCTCTGTGTCACAACATTACCACACGCCCTCAACCTGTGTGTCCGGACATTACCACATGCCCTCCACTCTGGGTCACAACATTATCACACTCCCTCCACCTCTGTGTCCCATTTTTATCACACTCCCTCCACCTCTGTGTCCCATTTTTATCACACTCCCTCCACCTCTGTGTCCCGACATTACCACAAGCACTCCACTTTGCTGGGGTATCAACTATGAGGCCTTTGGCCAGTAAGCGGGTACTGGCTGCTGGTAGGTGGTTTTCTCTTGGTACTCGGTCTATTAAACCTGCTATACCGTTAAGTAACTGTTAAGTTGTTATAGCAATGAAACCAAACTACAGATACCATACGAAGATGCATCCTCGATACTCCAGGGGTTCACTACCTGAACCATCTGGTAGTGAAATTGAAGGCAGTTCAGCGAAAAACATTTGACCAATCACAGACCAGCAAAGATTTCCTTTGAAGACTACAGAGAGAGCGACGTCCAACTTCATAGCCACACAGTGTACCGTTATACGGCTCTTTTTATGTACATCAAAGGACTAAACTATCAGTTCTGTTCTGTTGCCTCCAGTTTTACTGTGAGATAGTCCAGGGGTGTAGAGATCGTAAGTGATCGGAACCCCTGGAGTATCGAGGATGACGAAGATGGTACTAGATGATATTTCCATGATCAGTGGTTTGATAGAAATACAGGAATAAAAGGAAACCAGTATAAAAGTTTTGGACATGCACGCATGAACAGGGTATATTTAGCTTGTTCTCCATTACAAACTTTTCTCAATTTTGAGACGCCATGAGGCATGTTTGTGGGATCACATTTATTCCTTATTTGCATATTACAGAGTTTATCTGCCCTTGCGGGTAGGTATTGATTGTGACGTCATGTGTTATCGAGCGTAACGTCATACTTTTCGGAGAAAATGACGTGAATTGCGCTCACAAAATCATGACGTAACAATCGATACCTATCCGCAAGGGAGCTAATTATAACTCTGTAATATGCGAAGACGGAATATTATACATGCAGTATCCTGGCTATAATGCTATAAAGTTCATTCAAAAGTAAAGACATTACATAATGATAAAAGGCATGAATGTCTTTTGTTGAGCAATCTCTGTCATAACCTATCTGCTCTGGAAAATAGTTTTAGGAAAAACATTTATTTTTCACAAGACAGTAATATATATCAAAAGTGAATTGATTATGACGAGTGTTATCATAATGAACAATCAACCTTTTATGCATTATATGTAAATTTCATGCTAGTCTTAAGCTCCTGTTTGGAACAGTTTAAATACTAATATTAGACAGACAAACAGATTTAGCACTTTTAGAGATACCCTCCGTAAAAAAACATCATTCATGTCCATCCTATCTATTTCTCCTTGGTGACAGGAAAACTAATATCTTGCACTGCAGACTAAGAAATAAATCAAGTTTCCTAAAATATGACCTGTTCAGAGTAAATCTTTCTGACGACCAAAGCTGTGCATGTGGATTGATTTTTTTAATTGTAACTTATATGCTCGGCAACGTATAGAGCTTTACAGAAATTTAAATGATTATATACCACTCAGCCTTCAAACTATGTTGTTCGGTGATTCTAACTTAACATATAACGAAAATGAATTTATTATTAATGAAACTCAAAAATACATTCTTGATACGAAAAAAAGTTTTTAATCTCTCTCTCTCTCTCTCTCTCTCTCTCTCTCTCTCTCTCTCTCTCTCTCTCTCTCTCTCTCTTTCTCTCTCTATCGGTCATTGAGTATTTAAGAAAAAATGGAAATGTACTTTGTATGTTTAAAACTACTATGTTAATTCTATTTTTATGTTGATTTTAAGTATGCATGAGATTTCGTCATTTGAAGATTTCAGGATTTTTGGCCCGTGTTTCCTTGAATGAAAGTTAAGGTCATTCATATTAACAAACATGATCAGCATGCTACTGACCTAATATTAGGTCTCCTGGCCAACTAGAAATTGAGAAGAAGACTTTTAATGACTGTTTTTTTTCTCTCGAAAAATTGCACTTTTGAACTTTGACCTTTTTTATTTCTAACCAGAAGGTGACATTTTACAGGAAAGTGTTACATTAGTTATTTGTTCCAGTTTCATTCTACATAACCTATTCAAAACAGAAAGAGATTTGTTAAGCCGTTAACGAGATATTGACATAAGTTCAAAACCGGAAGTGAGGTCATAGCGGCAATATTGATTTTTGACCAACATAAAAATGCTGCCGTCACACCTTCAGCTCATGCTCTACAATATTGTGACACGTTCATTGGCATGTCTCTTACCATTTCGGAGATCCTTGGTTTACAACTTTCTGTGCAGAAGAATAATAAAAAACAACAAAAACAATAGGTCTTTTCACCCATAGGTGAAAATCCTTAATACATATCAATGAATTTGATTGCTTTTCAATTTACTTTCAAAATTGCAAGCAAGTTTCAGATTCGGCGAGTTGAAATGTTACTTACTTGCCAAAAATGGATAAAACTCAAATTGGCGTAGTGACTCAAATCAATATCCTTCATCCTACACATATGAAAGAGTCTTATAATCATTATGCGCCCTCGGGAAATATGACACTTTCGGGTAAAGGTCATTCTACCGTTACGGTATATTTGTCGCCAGAAGCCATAATCTAAAACTTCGTGTTAAAAAAGCGCCAAATTTTGGTATAATTATACATGGCATCAGTGAACTTCAGATAGGACAAGCTTGCTGGACCAAAGATCGGGAAAAAACCAACCAAACAAATAAAGTTTGAATTGAAATTGGCCGTTTATTACAAAACAACAGTTTAAAAATTATATTGAAATACAAACATATCAATAGCACAAAATTGTATCTAGCATTCTTAGGTCCTAGTTGGGGATAAAAAAACACCACAATGGTATCTGACCATGTAAATACATGATCAGAAACCATATCCTCTCCGAAGCATTTTGGTGTTCACCTGCTGCAAGGGTTATCAAGCTTATGCCATTTGTCCGGCGTCAACTTTTCCATTTAAACTTCTTCTCCAAAAGCTAGAGATGGTTGATAGCATGCTGGAATGAAAGGCTACACAGTTTGTTCAAATGAATGACATTGACCTTTATTCAATGTCACAAGGGTCAAATAAGCTATAATCTTTAAATAACTTCTTCCTTTTATAACCAAGAGACCTGATGTTGGACCTGTGATATGCTGGGATGAAGGACTACCATATTCGTTCAAATGAATAACTTTGACCTTCATTCAAGGTCACAGGGGTTAAACAGGCTAAAATCTTTTAACAACTTCCTATCAATAGCGAAGAACGCCTAGACATCTGATATTACCTGGGTCATACATAGAAATTCTCACAGGCTCTCTTATATTTTAAGTACATTATATATATGTATGCATAATAATTACCAGATATAAGGCGATTCGGGCCCATCGGGCCTATGTATGATCTTTTTATGCATGTGATGTTTTCTTGCAGTGACCATTCTCTTCTATGATTTTAACTTTAAGTATGGTTAAATGCCCCCGTTTCATGATATTTCATTACCGCAACGAAGGTTAAATATCAATTTATTAGTAAAATGAAAGAGAAAATAATTCAGATCATATTTTTGTCTTACACCATCAAAAAGTTTCATAGCTACATTGCAAGGATTATGAAAATTATGTATGCCAAGTGAAACAAATATTTCAGTTAGGAAACAACTAAATCCATAAGTTTGTTCGACTTCACTATGTAAAGAGTATGTATAAAAGTACAATACAGTAATGTCCATTTAATGAGAGAATCGGAAGCGCCCTGTAAAACAAAATTACGCTTATGTAACATTAATAATTGCAGACATTCTCATGATCAATGAAATTGCATCATGTATTAAAGTATATTAAAGTGGTATAATGTTTACCGAGTGACACTATTTCGTGACAAATTAAACACAAAATCCGTCCTGAGATAAAAAAAAACATTATAAATCAGTATATTTTTGGAGTTCTGTTTGAAAATGTGATAGTGGCGATTGACTATTTTGTGCTCGCTAAAAACCAAATTATCACGCATTCTTTGCTTTGGAGACAAATCGATGGAGATCTTGTTGAATCTCACCAACCTTGCTATTTTCTCAAATTGCAAATTCCGGTACATATAAAAAAACATCAATAAGAGAGACGAAGAAATAGGGTTGCAAGTACGTCAGATTATTCTTCAAAATTATTCTACATCACCTCTTCCCATCGTTGGATATTTTGATGTCATCGATAATGTCGAACATGCGTCTTGCATAACTAATGAATCGGTGACTGATCCGCGCTGGTTCTTTCGAGGGTATCCATCTCTGGTGCATGTACCTTGTCCTTCAATTAGAGTATACCAGTACAGTGTTAAACATGGAATGCTTCACGGCACTAATTACTTGGTGGCTGAAACTACGTTCCATATGGACAGTATAACCATCGACCCTTCGGGCGTTTTCTAAGGAAATGAACATTACTTCATCTGCGTCGAAACCCTTTTAGCAAAGTATGTCGATAAAAACAAATCTATTAGATCGATACACAGATATGATGTAAATATTGTCTGTTCCAGTGTGTCCATGTTGTGTCTGGTGCTTTCTTTAATCCATTATTGTGTCATGGTCAATACAAAATCACCATCAATGATTATTCTAATATGTCTCCTCTTATTGGCGCATGCATGTCTCGTTCTAACACATTTGGTTGCACTAAGAGATGAAATCTGTATCTGGATTGGCGTAGTGCAACATTCCTTATGGCTTGGCTCGTTTGTATTCATGTTTTATGTTCTTTTCGTTTGAATTGTGACATCCGAAAATTGCATGTTGAAATAATATCTACATCGTATGACGTAACCACACTAAAATTCTGCTTGGTCGGCTTCTTATTTACGTTTCTGATTGTATTGTGTACAAAACTAGTGGACACAATCACCCAGCCCGTTGAAAAGATATATGGTGGAGTTGTTTGTTTCATTGCTGACAAGTACGCCCTTCTGATCGGCTTTGTGATACCTGTATGTTTCATACTTTGTGGAAACCTCACTCTGTTCGGTATTATTATATATTATATAAATGTTACAACTAACATCAATCCTAAAGCGTCAAAGATGTCCAACATTGTTATCTATGCTAAGATATCCGCTAGTATGGGTTTTAGTTGGATATTAGGCATAGTAGCTGTGTTGACCAGAGTTGATACACTATTGATTATTTTTGAAATAGTGACAAACTTACAAGGAACTTTTATCATGATAAGTGTCCTCTGGAATAACCGAGTAAAGGCCTTTTACACAAATATCATTGAAAAGATCAAGCGAGTCATCTTAGGGACACGTGAAGAATGTTTGATTGGAATCAAGCACCAACATTCAACGAACGCCAAAAGTTAGTAACAACAAGACGAAGTAGGCTGATGTTCATCCTCGATACTCCAGGGGTTCCGATCACTTACGATCTCTACACCCCTGGACTATCTCATAGTAAATCTGGAGGCAACAGAATAGAACAGGTAATTTAGTCATTCGATGTACATCAAAAGAGCCGTATAACGGTACACTGTGGTTGACTGTGTCGCTTTGATGTTAGGCGTCGCTCTCTCTGTAGTCTTCAAAGGAAATTTTTGCTAGCCTGTGATTGGTCAAATATTTTCAGCTGAGCTGCCTTCAATTTCACTATGAGATAGTCCAGGGGTGTAGAGATCGTAAGTGATCGGAGCCCCTGGAATATCGAGGATGGCTGATGTTAAGCCACATACGATCCCAAAACGAATTTACCTAACATTGTAATTAGTCTCTTTACCAAATACATGATGTATAGAAGCATATGTACAAAATTCAACAAATGCAGCATACAAGGAGGACAAATGACATTTTATATTACTTTTTTAAAACATAACTTTGATAAATTTTCATAAATTTTAAAATATATTTTTATATTTTTGGAGTTCATAAGCTGTGCAAATTTAGTAATATATGGTTTCGTGTAGTAGTACTCATTAACATATAATATTCTTTCGAAGGTCATTATAATAAATAATTCATCACGAATATTATTATATATATATATATATAGTTATTTACTATCACTGTTGCCTAGAAAGTCTTTTGTGTATTTGACGTCTACCAATAAAAGTTCAATTAACGCTCAATGTCATTCTTGTGTACTTTTTAGATATTTTTTCCAGGTCCGATATCAAATTTATCAGGTTTTGATGATTATCTAATATCTAGACATGACGCCAAACAAATAATAGAAATATTGCTGTCACTGACCGACAGGTCGACACTGAATTTTTATTGCCCGGATCTAGGGGTTTCCGCCTTCTTTATGAAATTCGAGTAGGTTTTCTTAAGAAGACGAACTCCGAAAGCATCACAATTATCATTCATTAATGATATTCTGTATTCGGTACCTCTAATACGTTCTCTGAATTGACGACCAAATGTGACCTGTTCTTGTCTCTCGGTCTCTCGGACTCTCTAGTTTCACAAATGAAATCTGAAGTCTCATTCATCTACGTTCTTTGAAATAAGTCCGAATCCAATCCCAGGCAGTTTTTACTGTCAACTTGTCCTAAAATATTTTTTTTATTAAAGAAGGTTTTTTTTTTGTTCAATGTAATATGGTTTAATTACCATTCTATCAAAAGCTATAAAGTAACTCAAAGATGGTCTATCCTCTATCTGTTCGTTAATGTCTTGTTTGTCATATATTGAGTCTGAAAACTTATTTTCCATGTTTCACAGTTGCAAGCAGCTGTTATTTATTCATTCCTCGTGCTTCAATCTGCTGTTCTTTCTTTCTCAGATGTTCGTCGTTAGTGGACTTTTTTTCTATTCCTTGCCTTCTAACAAACCTTGACAAACACCATCCAGTATTATTGGTTACTCTTACTTAATATATTCCCAATCAACGGCAATGCTTTCCAATAATTTACATTGCTTTATGATCTCGTGTTTATATCCCCATTGCTTTTCGTAGGGGGTTTGAGTAATGGAAATAAGAATGTGTCTACCATCACTTTGTCTGTCATGTTCATTTTCCGATTTCTTTAAACCATACATAAATACTGTTCTTATTAATGACTGAGATAACAATCTGAGCTTGGAAACCTTGCTGAATTTGGTCGAGTTCCATATATACCCTGGAGTTTTCGTGCCCCTTAGTATTAATCATCTCTTTGAGATTCTTTAATATTAAGCGTAGTAGATTTTTTTTTTTGTTCTTAGAAAATTACTCTCTACTTCTGTTTAAAGAGAATACAATTTTACAACTGGAACTATTACAAAGTAAAATGTCGTGACCTGTCATGCATACAAGAATTTGACACAAGTTATTTATCTACCCAGATAAGATTTTAGGGAAGAGCAAATCTAGAACAAGGTAGTCATCTGCCAAATTAATTGTGGTTTTTGTGCTTAAGTGTTCAATTCAATCGGGAACTATTACCTTATTACTCTATAACATAGAGTACATATGATTGTTCAATAATATATCAAAACATAAAATGGGTGAATGGTGGGATGGCTAATCAGAACAGCTTTCAGAATCTTTAAAGTAAATATTGGATGTGCGATAAAGTGTTTGAATAATTATATGGGCATCGTTTTGATTACAAGACGTGTATGACTAAATCTACCACTAAATAATGATCACCAACAAGACAATTCATCTGGTCAACAAAACAGGATTTCCCTGTGCTTCATTGGTCCTACACCATATTGATGTATCTCGCCAGAAAAAACCCTTTTGTAAATCATATAGGACATGTGAGATATTTTCTTTACTGCATATTGCAAGATGAAATATTTTAGCGACTATCATGAAGTTGACTTTTAAATGTATGATTACTGATGGAAGGATTCAGATTTGAGTCCTTAAATATGATGGTGTCCTTGAGTTTGAAGCTTTATCCAAGAGAATTTCTTTCATTTGGCCATAACTACTGCCACCAGATAATGTATAAACCTATTTGAACCTGACTTTTAACCAACCATTAATTAATGACGTCATTCTCCAAAGACATTGGAGTAGTGTATAAGATTCAAACATTGTTTTTCCCCTTGGATTGCTTTTAGCAATGGCATTTCCCGTCCTTGGTTAGCTATTTCGACTTTTACGGAAATCCTTCAATATTTTTGGCTTAACTGCGAAATTTTACTATGTGATACAAAGGTATTTAAGTAAGGAAAACTGGAAAATAAATGAACTAAAATCATGGTTTGCTTTGTATATCGTTGGCGGACATTTTGAAACCAGAGGGATCTATGTCTGACAATTGTCAGATGGATCTTTTCTCTAATTTTCAAACTTCAGCTATCAAAATCCAAGATGGCCCAACTAGGGCCCAAGGGAACCAAAATACCGTATGTAATTTGAGGACGATCTTTTCAGTGCTTTCTGAGAAATAGTGGTCAAAATTTTTACAAACAAAATCCAACATGGCGGCCTGGCGGCCAATCTTGTTGACCGATTGTCCCAAAAGCGCAATATGCATAAATATGGCCCTAGGGGAACCAACTGTATATGAAATTTTAGAATGGTCCCTTCAGTTCTTTCTGAGAAATAGCCATAACAAACTTTAACTATAACAAGAGATCCCAGAGGGATCTTGGCGCCCACCAAAGAATGATTTATGTCTGACAATGGAAAGAGGATCTTTTCCCTGCTTTTCAAACTTTTTCAAACACACTACATATAAAATTTGAGACAGATCGCTTAACAAACTTTTGAGAAATAGCGGTAACAAACTTCAACTATCAAAATCCAAGATGACTCCTTGGCGGCCATCTTGTAGATCAATCGGTCCCAAATCACAATATGCACAACTAGGGCCCTAGGGGAACCTACATGGGAAATTTGAGAAAGATCCATTCAAACTTTCTGTGAAATAGCAATAACAAACTTTGAATATAAAAATCCAAGATGGCTGCCTGGCAGCAATTTTGTTGACCGATCGGTCCCAAATCACAATATGCACAACTAGGGCCCTAGGGGAACCTACATATGAATTTTGAGACAGATCCCTTCAGTACTTTCTGAGAAATAGCGATAACAAACTTTGAATAACAAAATCCAAGATGGCTGCCTGGCGGCCATCTTGTTAACCGATTGGTCCTAAAATGCAATATGCACAACTAGGTCCCTAGGGGAACCTACATATGAAATTTGAGACAGATCCCTTCAGTACTATCTGAGAAATAGCCATAACAAAATTTAACTATCGAAATCGAAGATGGCGGCCTGGCGGCCATCTTGTTCACCGATTGGTCTAAAAATGCAATATGCACAACAAGGGCCCTAGGGGAACCTACATATTAAATTTGAGAAAGATCCCTTCAGCACTTTTTGAGAAATGGGGATATCAAACCTTAATTATCAAAATCAAAGATGGCCGCCTGGCGGCCATCTTATTTTTCCTATCAGCCTCAAAATCTGTATGGCACAAATAGGGACCAAGGGTAACCTCCATGTGAAGTTTGAACAAAATCCCTTCAGTAGTTCTCAAGAAATATCGATAACAAACTTCAAGTGCCAAAATCAAAGATGGCTGCCTGGCGGCCATCTTGTTTTTTCCGATCAGCCTCGAAATCTGTATGGCACAACTAGGGACCAAGGGTAACCTCCATGTGAAGTTTGAACAAAATCCCTTCAGTGGTTCTCAAGAAATATCGATAACAAACTTCAACTGCCAAAATCAAAGATGGCTGCCTGGCGGCCATCTTGTTTTTCCGATCAGCCTCGAAATCTGTATGGCACAGCTAGGGACCAAGGGTAACCTCCATGTGAAGTTTGAACAAAATCCCTTCAGTAGTTCTCAAGAAATATCGATAACAAACTTCAACTGCCAAAATCAAAGATGGCTGCCTGGCGGCCATCTTGTTTTTCTGATCAGCCTCAAAATCTGTATGGCACAAATATGGACCAAGGGGACCCTCCATGTGAAGTTTGAACAAAATCCCTGCAGCAGTTTTTAAGAAATAGTGATAACAAGCATTGTTTACGGACGGACGACGGACGGCGGACAACGGACCACAGACACAGGGCGATTTGAATAGCCCACCATCTGATGATGGTGGGCTAAAAATCCAAGATAGCTGCCTGGCAGCCATGATCTTGTTGACCGATTGGTCTCAAAATGCAAAATGCACAACTAGGGCCCTAGGGGAACATACATGTAAAATTTGAGAAAGATCCCTTCAGCACTTTATGAGAAATAGCAGTAACAAGAAATGATATCGGACGGAAGGGCGGACGACAGCAATTTGAATAGCCCACCATCTGTGTATATTTTGGTAAGCATGGAGATCTTGCGCGTCTTTGAATTATTTGTTTCTTATGCCCTAAGGTACATTTATGTCAAAGGGGACATTTGCATCACGACTTGAAGTCAAAAGTCATTTAACTGGCCTACTAGAAGCGATTAAATAATTTATCTTAATTTCCCCTATTAGGTACCTCCCCTCGAGCTCCTGGCCCCAGGGGGTAAGCCTTGCGGGCCAGGTGAGCTAATAAATAAGACATAACTTATTTCAATGAATCACTGTTTTTTTTTATTTATGAAAATAATATTAGGAAAACATATTTACAGAAATATATCTTAAATAGAAAATAATTTCATCTTTGTAAATGGATTTAAATATAGCTAACAGTAGAATTGAACACAAGTCAAAATACATAAGTGATTTAATACGAAATCAATACACAATTATTTCACACTTGTTTGTCACAGGGACTTCACAAAATATCCCACACAGTGATAATCAAATAGTTTATATCATAGACTAGTATGTATATATAAATTAATGCATGTTGGGAGATTTTACAAAGTCCCTGTGATAATTTGCATAAATAACATCTTTGTTAATCACTTTTACCTAATACAATAACACAAGATTATGAATAAGACAATGACATGTAGTAGTAAATAATATCTTGTTCATGCATATTTTAAAACTAAACACATACAATTCATTTATCATCACATTCATAGAATATCATTTGATCTTGTCAGCATACGTGTAAAAAGTTACAGAAACATGTATACATAATATGTTTCTGAGAGTGAAAGAAACTAAATAATAGCTTCATTGAAATTGTCAAGTGATTTCCAGAACACAAATACTTTATATTTGTTTGAAAAGTGAAATTCTCACCAATAAATTCATTTTTTAATATCACTGGTTGGTGTCTAAAACATCTTTCATTTTAAACTAAGGGGAGATAATCTGTTGATAAATTTCTGCCTAAAACGTAATGTGGGATACCAGCAAACAATATATTGAAAATGTATTGCTATTGAAGGGAAACATGAGTAGTAACATAGTAATTCAAACAATGCATTCCATTCTATTTTTCCATTCTGTATTTGCATATTACAGAGTTATCTGCCCTTGCTGGTAAGTATTGAATGTGACATCATGTGTTTCAGAGGCAGAAATAAACAACATGAGTTGCGCTCCCATAATAATGTCTTAACCATGGATACCTACCTGGAAGAAAGGTAACTCTATAATATGCAAAGACGGAATAATAGATATAAATTAACATAAATATAAACTTATGTATGTCCTTTGCATAAAAACACAAAAATGCCTTTCTCCTTCAAGTAAATTCACATAAAAATGCTTTTTCTTTCCTACACATAAATTCATAAGTTATCACAAAGATAATGGCAATATGGACTTTCTATAGGATTGTATATATATATATATTGGTCACAATAACTTTGATCACACTATTTCATCACTCACCTTTTCAGAATAAAATTGCTGCATTGCTATTAGCCTATTTACAATATGTATAATATATGTACAAATGTAATTATTTTCTACTTATCTCTCACTGAGCTAATGTTGGTTTTTTTTTTACAATTTATGGTAATAAATACCATAACTCATTAATTTAATCACATGTACGTTAAATTCAATATGAGGAGAGTTTTACAAAATTATAACTGTTACATGTTAATGCAACTAGTAAAGTATATCAAGTCTATCTCTCTGTTTAGCATTTGGATCTGTGCTACATGTTCTAGATTAAATGTAAATATATTATGGTGATGATTGTTTGCTCAACATATATATGGTATATAGTACAATAAACATTGTCTAGTACATACCTTGTACATACAACAAATTTTCAACAAACTGGTCAACGTCAGAAACCCACGAGACACCGCTCTATTGATTGTGGGATGAAACCCATGAGTTGTCGCTCCATTGTTTGTGCGACAGAGTAGTGAATTGAGGGTTTCCATCGATACACACCAATAATATATAAACCTACACATACATGTATCAAGACTTGAAGAAGAAGTATGCAGTATTGCCTCTTTGCATATAACAGAGTTAGCTCCCTTGCGGATAGGTATCAGTTGTGAAGTTCTTATTTTATGAGTGCAATTCACGTTGATTTCTGCGAAAAGTATGACGTTACGCTCCCAAACACACGACATATCACAATCAATACCTACCCGCAAGGGCAGATAACTCTGCAATATGGAAATACAGAATAACTCATCCTCATAAATATGTCTCTAATCAGATTTCATGATATGTGATCTACTATGGACCCAAAACAAGAAACATGTGCAAACCAACCACTGCACGTATTAAAACTAAATCCATTTGATTGAGCTTACAGTAAAGTCTTCAGGAAATCATTCACACAAATCATACAAGCACACAAACATACGTAACTATAGTTGAACATTTTATAAGTTGGAAGTTGATCAATTTAAAGATACTTGTTCGTTCATAGAATGCAATAATGGTGGTAAAACCATTACAAATATCAGACACTTCATAGTAACTCTTAATTTCATCTTTAGAATATGTTAAAGCTCATTGATAAGTACATAAAGGAAAATAGAAGCTTACCATACCGGGTAGTGAAAAAAAGGCCAACTTTTTGATAACTGATGTTTTTCAGAAAAAGACATTTAATGCAAATAGTTTATACCCAGGGTATATCCCTGTTGTTCTGACAAAAGGAACTAGATTCCTTCTTCTGGGTAGACTATTTGCATTAAATGCCCAATCATTTCTCTTAATGGTGAAGACAGTTCCACTGTTGATTCTTTTGGTCCTAAATTAGCGAAACCTACAAATCTCATTAATAATCTCCTTATGTTGCATATGAATGTGATGTTTATTTATACAGGGCTACTTCATATAACATATTGCTTAATACATGTACGTATTACATTCATATGTTTTAGAGGTACAAATTTAACATAACGGTAAAACAGTGTAATGCATAGATAGATACATGTACATGAATGTTTGGCTAGGTGAATGGGTGCTGAACCTCATGAGTATTGTACACATCATTGTATTATATATATAGATGATACATTGTTTATATTTCCATATTTCTTATTGACAAATTGTGTCTGACCATGTCAGCATTTCAGGCCAATATCATTAAGCTAATAGAATATATATACACATATATTCTGTATTTGCATATTACAGAATTATTTGTCCTTGTGGGTAGGTATTGATTGTAAAACATCATGTTGTTATGCATGTAATATGATATTTTCAAAGAAAAAACATATCTTTGTAATTACCAATCTGCAACAAGAAATAAAACTCTGTAATATGCAAAGACGGAATACTGAAACCATAAAAAAAGAGTGATATACATAATCAAGACAAGGCACAAACTGGCACGAACAATTAAACTTGTGTACACTTTATATACAAGCACTAATCATCACATTCTACACAACATAATAAAATTCATAATTCATAATTTAACATTAATTTATAAGTCATATTTCATACATATTTATCTCATACCAAGGTGTGTAGAACTGGTTTATCTCATGTGATATATATACTGGTGTTGTCTGAGGCTGTATTCCACACAATACCACATTGTGACCTCACTGTGTCAACAAATTACTGTTTTCTAAGTATACCAGTACTAAATGAACATCAACGTATTCCTTTCTGCTACCCGCAATATACACATAAATTTTTTTTTTTCAGTAAAATTTGAACGTATATTATTTTCAGACACTAAACTGGTATTATTGTAAAGGAGGCAAAAAGCTGCATTTGCATTGATTGAAAATATCAAGCAATTTTCATGTACGTGTATGGAGAATTGACTGGCAATTTTCTTTGAAATCACTATGCAGAATTTTCAAAATTATGTGATAAGTATTTTATTCTTATTTGTAAAATTGTATCAAAAATGTCAAGGTATGAGGCTCAGAGAAAATACTCTTCCATAAATTATCAAGATATGAAGGATAAGGATATTCTACCCTCAGGATATATAATAAAATGTTGCAAAACCCTCAAAAAGCCCTAGGTTCTACAGTGACACTCGCGTATGTTATATATCCCTATGTTTCATATCCATATATGTAAGAGAATATTTTCTTTGCTAGAGACAGCAGGGCCCGGCACCATAAAACTTACTCAGACAATTTTTTTACTCAAGCTTATGGAAAATCATTTACTCGAGTAAAAAATTCTGTCTGAGAATAGTTTTATGGTGCCGGGCCCTGATCTATGAAGCTATAACATGTAAAGGCACAGCAGCAATTCCCTTGATTAATAAATAAGACAATTCTTCTAGAATTGTGTAGCTATTATGGAGAAATTTTTTGAAAATTTAGAAAAAAAATATCTGTATGTGAGTTACTGTATTCGACCCATGTCCCTATAAGCGCCCCTCCCCCTTTTTGAGGCCTCAATTTCAATTACCCAGGCATAAATAAGGACCAAAATACATAAAACGGTATAAATTTGCAATAATTTTGACTTATTAGCACTCTTTTCATTTTTATTAATTTTTTAAGCGCCCTGGGCGCTTATTGGGTCAAATAAGGTACCTACATTTGATATACATTCTTCACATAGGTGATATTGTATGAATCAAAAAGCTTTCATATTGACATTTTGTATTATACAAAAATGTGGATGGAAAATCACTTCATTTGTTATCAATACCTTTGGTGGAATGTTCTTTTCAGCCTGATGCCATAGAGAATTTTAACTCTAATTTCACTTAATTTAACTTATTTTGATTAAGCAATGTATGAAAACCCTGTAGAAGTTTATGTTATATTTTAATAATTAATTTTCTCTTTCTTTCTGGCTTTCTGATTGGCATTTTCATTTTTTCATTCCACGGTGAAAAAAAAAAATCCCGAAACCTGACGTTATCTTGACGTCACAATAGAAACACTGACGTTTCGCATTGATTTGGAAAAAATCAATGGAATCGTACGTGTAAACGTATTTCATTTTAAAGTAGTCAGGAAAATTTATTATAAGCATTGAAGTCACTATTTTTTAATTTAATCGGGTTATGAAATAAATTTTGTTCCCAAACTTTTGTGAGAATCCGATAAGCGATACCCCGATGAAATTAAACAAGAGGCCCATGGGCCTTAACGGTCACCTGAGTTAGAATATATAATGAAACAAATAATGAAACAAATTAAAGACATATAAACACTATATGCTGGGCCTTGAAGTTGGTCAGATTTATAAATTTGACTTTTTAGACTATGAAGAGTATTTGCTTCCATCAAACCTGTGAACTTAGAGGTATTTTTTGAAATTTTAATCATTTTGACCCTGTTTGGTCCTGCCCCTCTGGTCCCCCAGGGGGTCATCGAGGACGGATATGAATGTTAAAATGGCTAATAATTCTAATCAAGTTTGACTAATTTCCTACGAAAATTGGGCAAATAATGTTCACAAATACGTTTTTATATATATAAACTAAAGTAAACTTGACCCCTCCCCAGGGGGTAACGTGAGACCCCAAGGTCATATAATTCACAATTTTTATAAAACACCTTAAGACCTTTCCATCTATAATTATTTGATTCTACTATATCCAGAATTTTAGAAGATTTTTGAAGTTTTAGCCTATTCGACCCTTTTTAGCCCTGTCCCTCTGCCCCCAGGGGGTCGGCCAGGACCAATGTGGATATGATATTAAAATGCTATCTCAGGCTAATAATTCTAACCAAGTTTGACTCATTTCCTATGAAAATTGAGCAAAAAATGCTCATTAATGTGTTTTTCCTATATAAACTGTAGTAAACTTGACCCCCTCCCCAAGGGGAAACAGGAGACCCCAGGGTCATATAATTTACAATTTTTATAAACAAACTTTAAGACCTTTTCATCTATAAAGTGTATTTGATTATACCATTTCCAGAATTTTAAAAGAATATTTTTGAAGTTTTAGCCTATTTGACCCTTTTTTGGCCCCGCCCCTCTGCCCCCAGGGGGTCGGCCTGGACCAATATGGATATGATATTAAAATGCTATATCAGGCTAATAATTCTAACCAAGTTTGACTCGTTTCCAATGACAATTGAGCAAAAAATGCTCATAAATGTGTTTTCCCTATATAAACTATAGTAAACTTGGCCCCCTCCCCAGGAGGAAACGTGAGACCCCAGGGTCATATAATTCACAATTTTTGTAAAAGACCTTAAGACCTTTCTATTTATGAAAAGTATTTGATTCTACCATTTCCAGAATTTCAGAAGAAGATTTTTGAAGTTTTAGCCTATTTGACCCTTTTTTAGCCCCGCCCCTCTGCCCCCAGGGGGTCGGCCAGGACCAATGTGGATATGATATTAAAATGCTATCTAAGGCTAATAATTCTAACCAAGTTTGACTCGTTTCCAATTAAAATTGAGCAAAACATGCTCATAAATGTGTTTTCCCCTATATAAACTATAGTAAACTTGACCCCTCCCCAGGGGGAAACGTGAGACCCCAGGGTCATATAATTCACAATTTTTGTAAAGGACCTTAAGACCTTTCTATTTATGAAAAGTATTTGATTCTACCATTTCCAGAATTTCAGAAGAAGATTTTTGAAGTTTTAGCCTATTTTACCCCTTTTGACCCCGCCCCTAAGGCCCCTGGGGGTCAGTCATAGAAAAATTTTTAATAGGATTAAATGGCCATCTCATACTGATAATTCTGACAACATTTGACTCATTTCCTATTACAAATGACTAAATAATGCGCGCAAAAATGTGTTTTCCCAATATAAACTATAGTAAACTTAACCCCCTCCCCAGGGGGAAACTAGAGACCCCAGGGTCATATAATTCACAATTTTTGTAAAGGACCTTAAGACCTTTCTATCTATGAAGAGTATTTGATTCTACCACATCTGCGAGTAGAGAAGAAGATTTTTGAAATTTTACTCAATTTTACCCCTTTTGGCCCCTCCCACAGCCCCCTGGGGGGTGGGGACCATATAATTCACAATTTTGATTGGCCTTATGCCTTAGAAGGTTTGTGCAAAATTTCATTGAAATTGCTTCAGCAGTTTTGGAGAAGAAGTCGAAAATGTAAATTGTTTACGGACATACGACGCACGACGGACGACGACGGACAAAAGGCGATTAGAATAGGTCACTTGAGACTTCGTCTCAGGTGACCTAAAAATAGTGACTTCAATGCTTAATACAAATATGTGATAGACAAAAGTAACTGTAAAACAAATATTAAGTGTGTAAACGCAGTGCAAAAAATGGAAAATCAATGAAATAATGCTATGCAACTTAACCAGTCATTTCATCACCTTACACAACCATACAGAGGACCACAAAAAAGTCAGCAAACTTCCCACATGATAAATAGTGCAAAACATGAAAATGTTCAAGTTAATGCTATTCTGCGCTGATAGGCTTACGTTTATGAAGATCCCCATTTAACTTCCCTCCATTTTCTGTATTTGTTGTTTCTTCAATAGCGACAGTCTTTGATGAAAGCTCCTGACTCCTTGTATTTGAATTTAAATCACCATTGATCTGTGATACTGGTTTGAAAGAGAGACTGTCATTGTCTACATTGTTATGAAGGCTACCATTGGTGGTTCCATTATGTCCATTCAATTTCTTTGACTTTGATTCATTTTTTTTGGACTCTGCGATTTCTGCCCATCTTTTGAATTTTTTCTGGTACTTGTGAATAGCATATTGTACTATACTAACCCAGAACATCCAACTTATCGAATAAAGTACGACACCAGATATACGTCCAAGAATATCAGTATCTTGTTGGAAATAGAAATACAATAACAAAGACCCTACTCCTATTCTTAGGAAGCCAAAAGAAAATACAAAGGCATGGTCTACAATTTCTCCTAATAAGGTATCATATTTCCCAGACTCCTTTAGGAACCATCGCATTTGTAACAGCGGATTGGTTGCTTCACTTCCAAATATAGATGCAATCAATTCAGTGCCATAGTGTCCTGTAATGGCGGAGAAGGTCAACCCGAAAATACTGACCACATGATGAAGCAACATCACTGGACCTACAACATGAACAAAGGGAGATAACTCTCAAAACTGTGATTCACTTAAACATAATAATACATGTACACTGATACAATTTTATAAATCACTAAAAATAAATCACATATCTATAGAGTAGAACAAATTGTCCCTAATCCTTGGTAAATTCTGATAATGAAAAATTCCCATATATGATATTCAAATATATGTGCATGTCTACCTTAGGTCTTTTATAATTAAAGTCCCAATATCCATATCTTTCTTATTTTTGTCATGATTTAGAAGAATATCGGAAAAAAAATCCTGTTGAAAATCATGCAGAGACAGAACTAAATCGAAGTCAAGATGAGAGATAATGATTCAGAATATTTTGATAAAAATCAAATAAATATTAAACATCGCTAGATGGGTCCCACTTAGTCAAACAAGCCAAAGTTATTAGACATTGTAATGTCACTGCCGAGAACGTCAATGACTACTGTAACTATGTAACGTCTGTCCGAACTCTTCTGAAAACGAATCATGAACTTTGACTTCCTTTCGGCAATAATCGTAATTTCTATGGCGACCAGTTTAAAATGAAGGCATGTTTACATGTATCGACATTCAACAACTGCTGTACCAAAGTTATTAAAAAAATATTATAAACATTCTTAATATATCTTAATTTCAACCACATCTACAAATACTAACAATATCGGAGCCAAATTTAGCTTGAATTTTTGTTGATAGTTACGTATAGTGTGGCTTTAACATAGCTGTGAGAAAGTTTCAATACTAATTAATTTTATATAGACTCACCTTCTGAGCGAAAGTACAAACACCAGGTGAAATCAAACAGGAAGTATCCTAGACAAATCTCTGTAGTGACTAGTTGTAAAGGTGTGCTGGGCCCACCTGTAGAGACAAGAAAGATGGGTTCACAATTCATTGAAATAAAAAAATTATAAAATATGATTTTCAATACATATGAACATTTCTAAATATATAAATAAAATATAATTCAGGTTTCAACATATTCTTTTAATTATGTTAAATAATTGAAGGCAAGAATTAATGAGTATTTGACTTATTTTTACCATTGACAATTGGTTATATTAGGCCAAAAAAAATATCTAGGTTTCAGGTACCCCTACCTACCCTAGTTTTTACCTCCGACCCTAGCTATTTTATCACACTTTTTCAAAACAAAAATGTAGTGTGTGAAGTTTTCAGCTTATATTTTTACAGAAGTCAGTGGTTTCAATATCAGGCGGTACCCGGTACTTTTTGCCGGTTAAACCTGGTTGTGGTACCGCCTGATTTGGGCTAAATTACATTAGATAGCATACAGATGGTATAGAAAAGTACCCCCTGAAATTGCAATTGTACCGCCTTTCCTGAAAGATAATGAAACCCCTGAGAAGTATATATATATATATCCAGATAAAGCTAAATTACAGCAGTAAGATACAAAAGACTTCTAGCCAGCCTTAATCCTGAAAGACAAATTACTTTGTAATGTAGTAATGAAGCAACTGAACCCCTCCTCAAAAAAAAAAAAAAAATGAATAAAATAAAAAAAAATTCCAGACCGACCTACCCCATTTTTTTTAAGTCATGTATCCGGAAACATACATATGTATATAATTTTTTTGGCCTTAAGGTCACAAATAATGAATGTGCAGTACAGCTATCTGGCGCAAGCTTCAAGAAATATTTTAATCATTTGAAGCAGGAAACTATCATATTGATGAAAAATATCTAGAACATCTAAATTAGACGGTCATAGACCTGGTATGATATACCATATTTGCCGTAATTAGCGCCCGGAGCGCTTAAATAACTGTAACAAGGGGAGCACTTATTAATGAACCATAATGTAAGCTGTGAACAAAAAACAAGAGGCCCAGAGGGCCTGTATCGCTCACCTGGTTTGTAATGCCAAGTAATATTCTGGATACAGGTTCATTGTTTATTTTCTGAAGAAATTTGAATATTTACCTCTAATTCCCATATTGGGCCCCACCATTCCTGCCCCCTGGGGGTCAGAGCCAAAATTTATACATGCTCTGTTCCCCTTCCCCCAAGGATGTTTGTGGCCAAATTTGGTTACAATCCATGCAGAACTCTATGACTAGTAGCGATTTATAGGATTTACTTTTATTTCCCCTATTGGGCCCCGCCCCTCCTGCCCCCGGGGGGTCAGAGCCAAAATTTATACAAGTTCTGTTCCCCTTCCCCAAGGATGCTTGTGGCCAAATTTGGTTACAATCCATGCAGAACTCTATGACAAGTAGCGATTTATAGGATTTACCTTTATTTCCCCTATTGGGCCCCGCCCCTCCTGCCCCCTGGGGGTCAGAGCCAAATTTTATACAAGTTCTGTTCCCCTTCTCCAAAGGATGTTTGTGGCCAAATTTGGTTACAATCCATGAAGAACTCTATGACTAGTAGCGATTTATAGGATTTACCTCTATTTCCTATATTGGGCCCCGCCCCTCCTGCCCCCAGGGGGTCAGAGCCAAAATTTATACAAGTTCTGTTCCCCTTCGTCCAAGGATGTTTGTGGCCAAATTTGGTCACAATCCATGCAGAACTCTAGGACAAGTAGCGATTTATAGGATTTACCTTTATTTCCCCTATTGGGCCCCGCCCCTCCTGCCCCCGGGGGCTCAGAGCCAAAATTTATACAAGTTCTGTTCCCCTTCCCCCAAGGATGCTTGTGGCCAAATTTGGTTACAATCCATGCAGAACTCTATGACAAGTAGCGATTTATAGGATTTACCTTTATTTCCCCTATTGGGCCCCTCCCCTCCTGCCCCCAGGGGCTCAGAGCCAAAATTTATACAAGTTCTGTTCCCCTTCCCCCAAGGATCTTTGTGGCCAAATTTGGTCACAATCCATGCAGAACTCTATGACTAGTAGCGATTTAAAGGAAATGTTGACGGACAGACAGACGGACGGACGGACGGACGGACGACGGACGACGGACGCCGCGCCATGGCATAAGCTCACCGGCCCTTCGGGCCAGGTGAGCTGTGAAAAAAAAAAAATTAGCAATATTTTTATTTTTTCTGTACTTCTGGTACATTTCAAAATCTGTAACAGTAAACATGCATGTAAAATTGTATATACCTTTTATCCTTTGAAACGAATTATTATATAAACATGCATGTATATACCTTTTATCCTTTGAAACATAATATTATGTCATATGATTCACATGTACATGTGAAAGAATCATAAGTTCATGTAATATGGGGTACAATGCTGATGTTAGTGGATCACAGGTTGTAAAATATGATTAAATCCATGCATGAAGTTGAGATGGTGGCGTTTATACAACTTTCAACTCTTCTGCATAAAAGGGGAAAGGTACTTATTGGGGGAGGGGCACTAATTACAGCAAATACAGTTTATAAAGTGGTAAATGAAGAGATTGATGTACTGATTATTTTACTAATTTCATACCTAAAATTTACAATACTGTGAAAGCATTTCACAAATGAAACTAACCCTAAAATGATGAATAAAACATTTAGTAAAATTCCTTTATATATTGTTACCAACAGAATTACACATACCTGCGTGAGTGAATGGCCAAGGCCCCTGGACAAAACCACACCAAGCACTAAGTAATGTAACTACCAAAGCATGAACGGCTGTCACCGTGCGACAGTGCCACTCATAGCTCTTCTTGGAGTTTATAAGACACAGGGTGAAGTACATTGTACTCCACATGAAGGAGTAGCAGAGGGCAGTCAAGATCGACCCGGCAGCCATGGTCAAGATGTATCAGATGCTGGTAGTGACCGCAACTTTCCCTGTCATCTGTACAGCTCTGTCCCTGAAATAGATAGGTTATCATACAACAATCTCTATACACATTATAGGCTAAGTAAACATTTGTTTGTTTCCTAATATCATAGGTCCCATAATTTAGAAGTTCAAAAGCAGATTTCAATATATATATCTTTAAATTGTAATATTTCTAATATTTTGTTTGTTGATGGTAACAAATATAATAAGTACTGTACAGGTGCTTAGACCATGGTCAACAATTTTAATTTCGTTCTATATGAGTTGATAAAATTCAAAATGAAACAAGAGGCCCAGAGGGCCTGTATCGCCACCTGGTTTGTAATGCCAAGTAATGTTCTGAATACAGGTTCATTGTTTCTTTTCTGAAGGAATTTTGATATTAACCTCTAAATCCCCTATTAGGCCCCACCCCTCCTGCCCCAGGGGGTCAGAGCCAAAATTTATACAAGTTCTGTTCCCCTTCCCCCAAGGATGTTTGCGGCCAAATTTGGTCACAATCCAAGCAAAACTCTAGGACAATTTATTTTAGCAATTTATAGGATTTACCTCTATTTCCCCTATTGGGCCCCACCGCGTCCTGCCCCTGGGGGGCCAGAGCCAAAACTTTTACAAGTTCTGTTCCCCTTCCCCCCAAGGATGTTTGTGGCCAAATTTGGTTACAATCCATACAGAACTCTATGACTAGTAGCGATTTAAAGAATTTACCTCCATTTCCCCTATTGGGCCCCGCCCCTCCTGCCCCCCGGGACCAGAACCAAAATTGATACAAACTCAGTTCTTATTCTCCCAATGATATTTCTGGCCAAATTTGGTTACATTCCATGCGGAACTCTGTGACTAGTAGCGATTTAAAGGATTTACCTCTATTTCCCCTATTAGGCTCCGCCCCTCCAGCCCCCGGGGGGCCAGAGCCAAAATTTATACAAGTTCTGTTCCCCTTCCCCCAAGGATGTTTGTGGCCAAATTTGGTTCCAATTCCTGCAGAACTCTATGACTAGTAGCGATTTAAAGGATTTACCTCTATTTCCCCTATTGAGCCCCACCCCTCCTGCCCCCGGGGGGGAGTCAGAGCCAAAATTTATAAAAGTTCTGTTCCCCTTCCCCCAAGGATGTTTGTGGCCAAATTTGGTTCCAATCCATGCAGAACTCTATGACTAGTAGCGATTTAAAGGATTTACCTCTATTTCCCCTATTGGGCCCCGCCCCTCCTGCCCCCAGGGGGGCCAGAGCCAAAATTTATACAAGTTCTGTTCCCCTTCCCCCAAGGATGTTTGTGGCCAAATTTGGTTCCAATTCCTGCAGAACTCTATGACTAGTAGCGATTTAAATGGATTTACCTCTATTTCCCCTATTGGGCCCCGCCCCTCCTGCCCCCGGGGGGGTCAGAGCCAAAATTTATAAAAGTTCTGTTCCCCTTCCCCCAAGATGTTTGTGGCCAAATTTGGTTCCAATCCATGCCAAACTCTAGGACAAGTAGCGATTTAAAGGATTTACCTCTATTTCCCCTATTGGGCCCCGCCCCTCCTGCCCCCGGGGGATCAGAGCCAAGTTTATACAAGTTCTGTTCCCCTTCCCCAAGGATGTTTGTGGCCAAATTTGGTTCCAAATCCTGCAGAACTCTATGCTAGTAGCGATTTAAAGGATTTACCTCTATTTCCCCTATTGGGCCCCGCCCCTCCTGCCCCCGCGGGGGTCAGAGCCAAAATTTATACAAGTTCTGTTCCCCTTCCCCAAAGGATGTTTGTGGCCAAATTTGGTTCCAATCCATGCAGAACTCTATGACTAGTAGCGATTTAAAGGATTTACCTCTATTTCCCCTATTGGCCCGCCCCTCCTGCCTGGGGGATCAGAGCCAAAATTTATACAAGTTCTGTTCCCCTTCCCCGAAGGATGTTTGTGGCTGATTTTGGTTACAATCCATGCCAAACTCTAGGACAAGTAGCGATTTAAAGGATTTACCTCTATTTCCCCTATTGGGCCCCGCCCCCTCCTGCCCTGGGGGGTCAGAGCCAAAATTTATACAAGTTCTGTTCCCCTCCCCCAAGGATGTTTGTGGCCAAATTTGGTTACAATCCATGCAGAACTCTAGGACAAGTAGCGATTTATAGGAAATGTTGACGGACGGACGGACGGAGACGGACGACGACGGACGACGACGACGGACGACGACGCCGCGCCATGACATAAGCTCACCGGCCCTTCGGCCAGGTGAGCTAATAAAACCATTGCAGTATATATATTAATACTACAAAAGTTGCTCCACCGCCAACAGAGCATAAATGATATTCATCATTTGAACAATAATTGGTGTTTAATCGTGTATATATATGTCTAATTAACACAAGAAATTATATAAAATAATTCATTTTGACATTGGTGCATGCGCAATTAGTACTTCATTCCATATAGGATATAGTAACACAGATTTTTTTTCAGGATGCAATTAATTATTTTTCATATTTCTAACTTAAAGTAAAATTAGAAACTCAAACTTTTCAATGGTGGTAATGGTGTGAAGTAATAACTTTTGCAACTGAAGAAAACTACTAAATCATCTGCTCCTGTTTTTGATAGCGGAAAAATACCATTTGTCAGCGGTGGAGCATCTTTAAAAACGGGCTCCAAGTTTAGGTATGGCTACCAATTGCAAGTCTCAAACCATTAGACCAAATCCGATAGAATTTTGAAGGATAATATGATCAAAGCTTTTGTGGTAACATGACCACTCATCATGATCAGGACAGTCTGACCAATCAGGATGTATTAACAGGACAGTCTGACCAATTAGGATGTATAAACAGGACAGTCTGACCAATCAGGATGTATTAACAGGACAGTCTGACCAATCAGGATGTATTAACAACTTAACCACAAGTTACCACAGATTTTCAGTAGCAGATTTAGCTTTTGTCACTTATCTTTTTTTTAATTCAAAGAGCTAGGAATTGAAAGTGTCTGAATTTGAGTATATACTAATAGTATGATTTACATGCATGAATTATCATTATACAAATTAATGATTAACCTATACAACATAAGATAGCAGACCTTTGAACAGCTATGCAGTGTACAAATATGTACACAGAAAGGTCACCTTGTCAGCTGATAGTACAATGTATCATTCATAACTGTTGTGATAATTTACTGTAACTAAAAATAGTAAAAGTAATCCATATCCTTATTAATTAGTCAGTATTTTGTCATGGTATTAATTCTTAAATTTTTCAGATTTATAAATCAAAATTATTTCCAGTGTAGCTAACATGTAAACATGTACATGTACACAAATCTTTACATATTTCTGTCCTTGATGGAAGGTATATATTGATTGTGACATCAAGTGCTAGCGAGAGCAACATCATGTTTTCACAGAAGATGAAGACAAGTGAATTTTGCACACAAAATGATGATGTCACAATAGATACCTACCTGTAAGGAAGATAACTCTGTAATATGCGAAGACGACTGATAAAAATATTCATCCATATGAATCACACATGTTCAGTATTATAACTAAATGAAGGGCGTGTTTATATCCCAGCTGAGGGCAAGAAGCTACCATATTCAACCCAATAATATAAGCGCCCAGTGCATTTCAAAAATTGAAAAAATGAAAAGGTGCTAATAAGACAAAATTATTGCAAATCTAGACATTTTTGTGTAGTTGTGGTCTTTATTCATACGTTAACAATTTAAACCGAGGCCTCAAAAAGGAGGAGGGGCGCTTATAGGGACAAGGGCACTTATTGGGTCGAATACGGTATATAGACACATGTACAAATTCCACAAACCTACATGATCCCAAAAGTCTTCTACTTGCTGAATAGAATATTCAAAATCAAGTCAATATATTTATAAGTTCTTATGCAATGTTAGGCCGAGATACTCTGGCCCTGACACCAGACTTATAATTAGTCATTATGACAGTTTGATGTCTGGTGTAGGGCCATACCTCGGGTCAATGACGCAGCAAAATTTATTTTGACTCACGATCTTTGCATGCTGTGTGTCAATCTGACGCTTTACATTTTTACAGCCACTTGACATGCAAGTAGCTCAATCAGTAGAGCATCTAGTTTTTGAGACACTTAAGACACATAACAAGGGATATGCAAACTTGTGAGTTGTTAATTTTGTCTTCGGAGGACAAAACTAGGAAAAAAGAAGGCCGATCATCAGTGGCTAGATAGCTCAATCAGTAGAGCATCTGACTAGTGTTTGGAGGTCATGGCATGAGTTTGAGTAGCTGCAATGATGTACCTCTGAACGACGGACAGCTGATTTCTTACAGAACAGGGACGAAGTAGAGTCAGGTTATGATTATTTGTTGTAGGGTTTGAACCTGATCTAGACATAGGCTGCTACATTTTCTTCTGTCCAGAAATGTTACAATATTTCATTGGATTACCTTGGGTAAATATATATGTAACGTGATGTTTCAGAAGTGTCTTATGCTAACATTAAATAACTCTTATTTATTTATTTATGATCGGGACATTTTGTACCTTGCATAATTTTTATAAATAACAATTAGTATTATCAGAAATATATCTAGTTATCTACATGAATGTTTATGGTTTCATGCACCTTTAAAATTTTATATTCAGGCATAGGTTATCAAAATCTAAATATATATAGATGCATACCCTGCTTTTGCTACGAATACTTCAATATTTGGCACAATTTGTTGGTATAACATTACAATCAATTATATTTTTCAATTTAGAATTCAGGACATATGAATTATCTGGGTATTAGCTAAGTGTTAAACAAAAGACAAGTAATGTTTAATATTTTATTTCGTTACAGTACAGAAATCATATTGCAGGAAACATTGTCTAGAGATATGTACGCATAAATGGCATTTTAAAAACAAACTGAATAAAATTTTTGAAAAATTGGTGTGTAACATTAAACCACACAATGAAGATAATCCTAGTAATGCCCCACGTACAAAGGTCAGCGTGCATGCCGAGACCAGTGTGAAGCCATAAGTCTACTGAGAACTTTCACGTTTCACTCAAATGTAACGGACATCACACCGGTTTCAGAAGTGTTTTTCCTCCATTTAAAATACTTTAACTGGAAGTCGTGAAATTCAATGAAAACATACACACAATGCTTAAAAACTCACCAATGACACGAACCTCTCAATATTTTTTAAACAACAGTTCATGTGATTATCTTCTAACGATAGTTGCTCTGTTTACTTTCGATCAACACTAGCAACCGGAAGTCACAACCGGGAGGTGCTATACGGAGTGAATAATAATTTCCGTATTGGTTAGACAAAATAGTTAGCGTGTCAAATGATCACTTTGAATGTTTTAATAGTATATGAAATATGTTTAGAGATTTTTTTTACTATAATATAAAGTTAAATATTCATTATTTTGTTTGGCCTACGTATGACGTCACAGATATGAACCCTCACCATGACAACACTAACAGGAAGTTTCTTTACACCATTTTTCAATTTTGAGATGGAGCTTTGAGCAACAAGAATATATTGGGATTTGGGAAGGGGAACTTGATTCTTTGTGGAGAGAAAGAGACACAGACAAGGATTTAAGGTAATTTTGATACCGTTACACTGTAGCAAAAGCAATTAGCTAGCAGACATATTTTTAAATGTTTATTTTTGGTCATGATTCAATGAGGATCCTGTCTTAGTACAGTAATAAATGCCAGTCATTGGGTAGGATCTACGCACATTTGTTTCCAATTTGGTAAACGTGGACATGTACATGTACTATATGACCTGATTATCTTACTACATGTGCGGTATAAAAATACATCATTTAACTATCAGATTCAATGATTTTTTTGCTATGATGATTCAATTCATGGCCAATATTAGCAATTGATGCTAAAGTACGACCATTAATTTGGCATTAGAAAAGCTCACAGGGATCTGGAAATTAATATACAGTTTATGTATATAACCCATCAGAACATTTGGTATCATATCTTCAAGGGTGACAGTGTTTGTGTGAGAGTATCCATAGACTGTTTAGAGGTCCTAGGGGTTTAGATTGTAAAACAAATATAATATACGCAATGTTATGTAGCGTATAAATGTTAATGATTAATCATAAAAAAACAAATATCAGACTACTCTGATTTAAACAGACAAAAAAAGTATTTATATTAAATCATTATTAGATTCATCAAGAGTCATAAGTAATTGATTTAAAAAAAAAGAAAAATTATACCTATTTTATATCTTTTTTTTTTCATGTACTCAGAGCCACAAGGGAAGATGACAACAGCTGAGAAGCTGTACTGGCGGCGTAAATTGCCGCCAGGCTTCCAATTCTATATGGAGTCACTTGCCCGCAGTGTCATTGGAAATCGCCCAGAATCCATTTATGAGTATGCAGCTGTGTATTTGGAGGCGAAAATTGTTGAAAGAAATGGTGAGACATGCATTGATGGTTGCCTTATATAATATGATGTAAACCACTTGAACTAACCTATATTATTATATATTGTAAATTTTGAAATGTTCCACTGCAAACAGAGCATGATTGGTGTTTACTCATACAAAAAATAGTCTGAAATGATTTGTTTTGCTATTAGTGGATGTGCAATCAGTACTTCATTTTATAAAGTATAGTTCTATGGACTTTTTTTAGGAGACAATGAATTGTTTCTTACATTTTTATCTTGAAGTAAAATAAGAAACTCAAACTTTTCAATGGTGGTAATGATGTAAAAGTAAGTAACATTTGTTGTAATGGAAGAAAATAGAAATTTGTATGCTCCTGTTTTTGATAAATAAAAAAAATACCATTTAGCAGTCAATAGGGAAGCATCTTTAAATGATAATAGTAATAAAAAAAGTAAACAACAATAGTATATTGAAATGCTCAAATTAAAAAAAAACAAAAACATGAGTACTCATGAATGCATTGGTAAGAAAATTGTGTATATATACTGCATAAGGTAAAGACTGTTTTCAACATGGAAAAATGCTTTAGAAACCAGTGTTCCTGTATTTTTCAAATTAATAATACATGCATTTTATTTAAGATTATAAACTAAAGGCAGCTCAAAACTGTTCAAATCAATTCAGCTAATGCCATACTGAAATAAAAAAGCATTTTGTTTTAGGAAATCACTGATTTAAAGTTTTAAGCTAAAGTTTAAAGTTTTAAGCTTTATGTAGTTGTAGTCTGTAACATAACATATATTGGTAAAATCATTTCTTTTAGCGTTTTAAAATACAACCTACACTTAATCCTAAACTTTCCAGTCGGAGAGACCACAGAGAGGAAGTTGTTCCCTCTGTGCTCCGAACTGGACACACATATTTTACACATTCCTATCTATTAAGAGGGGAAGATCCTCCTACATGCCATGCATGTGATTCTTCTCTCACAGTGGGGCATGTTTTATTGCATTGTATTGATTTTAAACACATACGAGGTAAGTATTATGATGTCTCCGACATGTACACTTGTTCCATGTCGTGAGACATAATCATATTTTCAACTATCTCCAAGAGATCGGCATTTTTAACAAAATTTGAACGTTTTCTCATCTTATCTTATCATAGTATCAACGCAACACTCATCCATTTCATCAACATTGTGCATGAGCTTTCTTATGTGTTTTAGCCAAAACTATTTTATTCTATACAACTCTTTTCATTAAATCAACATTTACAATTTTGTTTTAGTTTTACTTGTCTTTTTCTTATCCTGATCTTTTAGACACAGTCCTTGTTTATATCCTAATACTAATGCCTGCCTTGCAGTTTGGCCCTCAATGACCTTAGTTGTGAATGGGTCGTAAAACTCAAACAAACAAACAAAATTTAGCATAAGTAAGAATATGAAACACAAACTTGATCTCTTTTAAAGATATAATCAATTTCAAGCCACATGTATACATTGTAAATCTTATGTTTATGTAACACGAAAAACAATACACTGTACATTTACATCTATTAGCTGATGTTACAAAAGGATCACTTCAAATAATTTTAAATTAAAACACCAAGTCAAACTGTCAATAGGACCAGCAAATATTGAGATTGAAATCGACATTGTTTGTTTATTTGATTAGCTGTTTGTTTAATTAGATTAACATCCTGTTAACAATCGGACTATCATGTATGCAAAAGTAAAACATAAGAAAGGACCATTATAGGGTATAGTTATAAACAAAAACCAGTTTCAGTGAAGATTCCCAAAAGAAAAAAAAAGTATCCTAAAATAAAAGAATTTCTATCTCCTAAAAACGAGTATAAAAGTGACATTTGGTTTTGCCTTTTAGTTATTAGTAGGTAAACTATATTTGTGAAGTACATATACAGTATTCACATGCATGTGTACACACATTGTATATTGATTCATATTATAGAGTCTAGACAGGAACGAAAATTCTTGCATTTTAAACATTTAATTATCACTTCAAAAGAACAGTAATTGACTTAGTAATTGACTATAACTTTTAAGGAACCCAAATATCTTTATATTAATTTTGTGTAATAACCAGCATGATATTGTCAAACCCCTTTATAAAGTAAATAAACTAACCCGCTACTCTGGTATACTGTCTCATTTCCAAGTAATCATCACTACGTGCACTTTTATTAGGGATTATCTCCCTTTCATTTTGAAACGCATGTGGATCAATGAACGATTACAATATTGCATCATAAAACCTAAGACTCATCCCATATGGACAAAAATTCTAGCAACAAATCAATGTCCTGACTTATCAAAATAAATATTTTCGTGTGACTTTCCGGGTTATATAATGTTTGCAATTTATTAATCTTTCTTTGTTTTATGTTGTATATATATATAACACTGAATGAAACAGCCGTCGATAAAATGCATATTGGAGCTAAGTATGTCAATAAAGTATGCATTAAAATTAATGACTGATTAGCTTTTATCCCAACAGTTTCAAAATTGTTATCTCGAGGAAATTCCGGACTGAAATTGATCACGAAATCCCTTAGGGACAATCATGCTTTGTTCACGTAACCTAAATTAAAATGCCAAATGATTATATAAGGACAACTACATGTACATTTTTGTAACTGGTATATACGAAAACCAAGCCTGCAATACAGGCTTGTTGCATGGGGACTTCCAACTAGAGATAGCAGAGAGTAGATCCATATGGTCTGCAAGATTAAGCATTTTCAGCTTCAACTATACAATGTCTGCTTTGCATGGAATTCATGTCTCAAACGAGCAGTTTACATGGAATTATAACAATGATGTCAACAAATAAAAAAATTCCTATCAATTGACTATGATTAATTGTTAGGTTTTGTTTTGTTATTATATTTACGTCCTATTAACAACGAGGGTCATGTAAGGACGGCCTCCCATATATGCTGTGTGTAGCGTGTGTGAAATGTGAGGTGCGTGTTTGGGGAGGCTGCGGTATATTAGTGTTGTGTCTCCTTGAATAGTGGAACTCTTGTCCTTTTATAGAGCTATATCACTGAAGCATGCCGCCGAAGACACAGAGCAACAGACCTCACTCGGTCACATTATACTGACAACGGACGAACCAGTCGTCTCACTCACTGTATGATTAGCGCTAAGCAGGAGCAGACACTTGTAATTTACGTAATACATATACAATGATGTACAATACCACCACACTGTGTGGGGACATCTGAAAGCACCATCAAAGTAGGCACTTTCTGATGACTTCAAATATTAGCAAATCGGCCCTTCATGAATGAAACATTGATATAGCTTGACGAAGTATTCCAGTAAAGAAAATCAATCTCCTGCCTTTTATTCACCACTAAGGACATTCGCAAGGGAATGCTCGTTTATACTATAGCATACACTCTTATTTATGTGAATTTTCATTTATATGTGTTGTGGCATTAATGGTAACTGTCATATAAAACAGCTCTGGACTGAATTTGAAATCATTTACCTCATAACCCATTTCGTCATTTTCTTCTCGACATTACACTAAGTTTCTTCTTCATCATCATTTTATGTCTTTTTCTGATGTTTTCGGGATAGTCTGAACTTTACCGTAATTGCATCGTTTTCAGATGTTCGTCAATACTCAAAGGATCAGCAGATCATTTAGTCAGGTTAAATGGGAAGTTATAAAAGTACATTATTCGTCTGTTGTCCAAAACAAGCTCATAAAACCTTTCTTTCCCCTGATTATAAAATAAAGTCAATCGAGAAAAAATATATTTATTTCCCACGGTTTATCCCATCCGAAATGTCAACTTAACATTAGTTACAAACAAATTTCGAAAAAAGGGTATCAACAATGCAATAGTACATGAAATATATAACCATGCATGTTTTCTACAGTAATCATGGTACTATTGGCTTTTTTTATTATTAGGAAATATTACATGTACATTGAAATATCTTTGCGTTAGCATTACAGAGAGTTAACTAATATCACATTTTCCCTCCCATATAAAGCTGCCTACAAACGCCTTCCTGAGATGTCCTACTTGAAAAATATGGTGACAAGGAAAGAGAGCAGATCAAGTGCTACTGCTGCCACAGATGAACAGCAAGGTATTTACAGTAATTTATATGAACTGCCATACTATCTGTCTTCATATGAAGTAATAATAATTAAAGAAAACCCCCCCCAAAAAAAAAAAAAGATTCCTTATCAACCCTTTCTTTTACAAAGCAGCTGTTTTTGAGATTTGACTGCATTCATTGCCACGGTAACGATGTCCGGTGCACTCATACTTTATACAAAGGTGACATATTTGCTAGTTTCAGCAATTTCTCTTTCATTAACAGGATTTTACGTTCAGTATGTTTGTCCTAGAAACTGGAATTATTAGGATGAACGTGACAATCAAAATATACTTGGCACTTTTATGAATATTTTTCAGATGAAAATAACTTTCGAACTTCTGCCTTATTGAGTGAACATGTGATATGAATGTTAAACAACTTCTTTAGAAGTAAACCTGGTGATATGGATATTCATAGAATCGTAACAGATTCGAAGGATGAAGCAGTTGATCGTTATAGCTTGGTATTAGACGATGATAAGCCGGATCTGTTACTAAGTACAATGTACTTAAGTATATTGTTTACACGTGATTGTTTTGTCCTAGCTCTCCGATTTCTGTCAACATACGGGACAGATATGAGACGTTACATTTTCCCCGATGTCCTATTGGTAGACATAATTACCTAAATGTATCCCGTGATGTGACTATATTAACCTAGAAGAAAATAATTTTGAGAAAAAAATAGATATAGACATTGTCCTAAACGGATGATAAACTTCTGGCAATTTTCAAAACAAAATTAGATAAATCGATTCGATAATACTATCGACATTAAAGATGACATGTCACAGCATCCAGATACTAAGTTGTAAATATGAAAAAAGACGTAGCTCAATTGAAGAAAAACATAAAAATATGATATATATTGGAACTCTAATTCACATTAACAACAATTAGACCTTATCCTTTTTAAACCCCTTTGATTTGCAGGTGTAATATGGAGACCACCCGGTTGGCATTTAATTATCAATATGGAGAAAAATATCATTTTCGAATTCATAACTTTTGACATATATAGGTGATACGTCACCATTAGTGTATACTTACCCGGCCGATATGATCTACATATGTACGTGAAATACATGTTTATAGCGTGTTTTGAAGGATGCACTGATCAATTTAATAACCCGAAAGCAGCTTTTCGCATGCTGAACATGCACATGCTATATGGATCAGTACAAAAAGCAAGTCTGGCAGATCTATATTAAGTAGTTACTTAAAAGTGTATGCATTACGTAATGGCTTTCGATGGCCTTACCTGTGTGTTTTATTGATTCTACGATATCAGACAGTTCTGCAGGCAATTAGTTGGTGACACATGCAAGGAAATCCAAATCATCACACAAAAAACAAATAAAAATATCATTGTACAAATAAACCACACATGGGAATGTAGGGAGATCTACCGGGACAATGTTCTGCTTTGTTTTATGTTAAAATTCACATACACAACACGTTTAATCGCAACGTATATACACATGGTGACTAGCAAAACACTGATCGGAGGAAGGAGATATTTTTGCAGGCAGCATATACAGTGTACCACAGCAAGGCTTTTGAATTATCTTCCCTTCTCCATTAAGCACGAAAATTATTGCCGGGTTAATCATACGGCAAACTCGTGCACTGAGTACTGATTTACATCAGTTCTACTTTAGGGAGACTTTTGTGTGAAAAGTTCAGTTTCAAATACAAACTTTCCGACATGGGGATACTGTTTTCAAAGTTCCGGTCTGCTCCATTGGCCACTGGTAAGTAATGCTATATTCATTTATGGTAGGTGAACTAGAAGTACTCCAGCTACGCATAACTACATGTATACAAAGTAAACATCTAACGTATTGAATCTTATCAGCTTCCGCCTAGAACTTAGTATAAAATTTGTATTATACAATCGACACAGGCAATGTCATAAAAGGTTATTCATTTATATGTAAAACAGACCAGTCTTACATCCCTATTTTTATGATGATTGACACATTTCATCAAATTTGATTGGATAGGACGGCTTTTTTCTCAAGCCTGAATTCCTTCATCTAACAAATTTCAGAGATTTTTTAAAGCAACATGTGTATAGGCAATGGTTTATTTTATACTAGTAAGCAATTTCTCTAATCTTATGGGTTAACATTATCATAACGGCACTATTGATAAATGCACGTGTATGTGCACATGCCTTAGGTACAACAGACACGAGATATTCTGCAGCTACACGTGTCGAACCGTCTATCTGACTGTATGCTGTATAGTAAGAGAAACAGATGTTGATACGGAGTTCCCAAACTGCCTGATGAATCACACTTACCCTTAACATATTACGACTGTCCATTCGACTACATTCAACTTCAGTTACCTTCATACGGTTTTCTGAAACTATCTGCATGCACTGTACACTTTCTGTACTAACTCAGGTTGAGATAGGAGTGGTACGGCGTTTGCTGCTATGGTAAAAAGAGGAATGTGTCACTGCCGGGTTCTTTGGTAGAATATCATAAGTTTAGGCGGTCACCTACTATTTTCAGTACCTCCTAATCTCCGCCAACAACTTTAAAACATTTCCCCCTAGTTAAGTTATATAATTATAGACCGTATCACGTAGATAGCCAATACATATTTTATTTTGTTTTGGAAACATATTGCCATTATATACGTTAAATGACTAAAGCCTTTGTACCTTCACAATACATTGTTATTAAAGAACAATCTATATGGTAATATTATCTTAGTTATATCTGGTTCAGATTTGAGCTTATATGGCGATACGGTACTTTGATTCAACAAACAAATAAATTTTACTGGGGAGTGGGAAATGGGAATAAAAAAATGTGATTTTTTGTTCATTTCTAAGTTCGTAGTTCACTTTATGAGCACATGTGTGTGAGTCAATCTTAGTTGCTATGATTAGACAACTTTATGTGGTGTCACTATCTTCCTATAATCCTACCCGGCCATAGTTTGCGTCAGCACTGTCTGAGCGTCAGTTATATTGCGCATTTAAGGTTTTAAATAATGGAAGACTCTAAAAGGAGTTTGAAATAAGTCAGACATTTTTAAACGGTCTTCGTATCATATGGCCAAAATAAGTTACTTCTAATTATGTGCACATTTTTTTCATTCTCTATCTAGGATTGTTTTCTTGTGTGTCGGAAGCAGAATATGTATTTTTAAATTTGTAATATTTAGGCGTGGTTGATGATAAAATAAGTATATTATTATTTCAACATGTCGTGTGGTCAATCATGGTATTGTCTAATGAGAACTACATTTTTACCATATGCTTGCATGCATGACAGGGTTACGTAATAACGGCTGTGTTGGTCTACAGCTTTGAACATCCTGTGCTATTGCTGATATGCCAGAAATGCGAGCAGTTCTTGTCATCACATCACGCATCCAGAAACACATATCGTGGCACAAGAATACATACCAGTAATGCCTATGGTGCCAAAGAATGTAAATAAACATTGTTAACATGTCATGAAATGATTGAATTCACCATTACGCATAATGTAACAAACTAGCTAAAATTTAACTTTAACTCGATTAATATTTTTTTATCGTCCCCAATAGTCCCTCATGTATCCTCTATTTTTTTCACCTGATGTTTATGTTTGATATGTTTCATTATCATAGCCGCGCGAGTGTAAGATTCTATTTATTATTTCATGATCATAGCCGCGGAGTGTAAGATTCTATTTATTACATCAATATTGTGATAGTAATAATGGTAAGGCAAACTCATATAGAGAGGACGGACGAAAACCTCCTAGGATATGATGTCAATGGTATAATCTATTGAAATATGTAATCAAACGACATATTGATATTGACGTCATTATTACAAATAAAGCCATAATAGTGTTATAATGCATGGGTTTTACATTTAAAATATATTGCTGTATGACAATTATGAACAGACCAGTATTGTTTTAAAATGATATTTTGCACGAGCCTAATTTGTCTAAAACTTGCAAAAAGAGGTCCATATTCCATATTCTTTTATATACAATTATAACGACGCCATGCTAATATTACGTCACACGTTCCTCTTGTTAGTGTATTATTATGCCTGACATTTGATAAACAACACTTCACCAGTAAAGAGATATAAGGGTTACATGTAATACCAGTATAACTTTGTAAATATGTGTATATGAGTGCTTTGTGTAGATACAGCTGATACCAGGGTATTTGAATTGATAATTGGAAAAAATACTGCATTTGTAATATGAGAATTATTCATAAGATATATATAAGACTACATTGTTATTTATTTTTTATTATGATTTTTTCTATGTTGTATCAAGATGTCTATATTTTGTCGATTTTTAAGTAATTCTTCATATTGCCGGTGTATGATGACCTGCTGGCAGATGTTGAGCTATTGATTAGTGTCTAAGTAAGCTAGTTTACAGTGTATGACCTCGACCCGGAGTGACTAGTACTCACATACATCCTATATTATCTGTCTAAGTGTTCGGGATGGGTAAAGCACGCGATAAGGTGTGCATGCCAGCCTATTAGGTACATCTAACATGTCGATAGATATGAGGAATATATCAGCTACAGCGAGAACTGTTTTATTCACAGTGGTCACTGATATTACACATCCGAAGAACACGCAGATATTCTCAGTAGATAAATATTTCAATGTTTGTGTTATTGGTTAATCCGATGGTATATGTTGTCTCAATTATTCAGACTTTGATCCGTCTGATACTTATACTAGTATTTATAATTCAAATTTCCAAAACACGTTTAGATTTAACAAGGAAACTACATTTGTGTAACCACCCGCCCTGTTAATTTGTGGAACGTTATATTTCCCTTATAAGTTAAATCTCACAATTGATATATTCTTTTTCTCAAAAGTTACCATTATTGGTATTATTTTTTTTATAAATAATAATAATGGTTATTCCTTCTTGATACAATTTTGTTTATCCAAGAAGCATATATATATCATTGATGAGAGCGTTGATGACATAGTTATGATATCTATTTCAAGCTTGGCTTCGATTTCTCGAAACAAAAGTACAGATTGAAGTCAAAATTTAAGTGGGGCCAGGTAATGGCCATTATCTTATGGAAATAATTTGCAAAAGAAGTAAGGATCCTTCATTAATTTAAAGTCAGCTATGCTTTCCTATTGACCTTTATATGTAGAAATTCCTCTAACGTAAGGAACGTTTTTGAAACTTGACCCTGCTTAGCAAAATAAACTAAGGATGAATTCAAATTCAAGTCAATTGTCAAATACGTGACAATATTTAGTAAAGGGAGATGAAAAGGGGAGTGCTTTATTCATGCGTTTTCTTACCAACTGTGTTGTTCGGACAATAGGTTCCAATTTATATTATATATGCTATAATGAGGCTATAAGTAATTAACTTCTACTAACAAATTATTTTTCAAATTTCAATTTGTCGATAATATAACTGTCTGATCTAAATAAATCATCTGAATATGGTCCTCATCACGATACGCTTGAAATATTCAGGATATCATGGCGGAACAAGATGGTATCGTGACCATGAACAGACGCCTTTTTAAATGTATTGATGCAATTCATTCAGCTTACCTTTCAATTGTGAAAATGTCGAGGTTTAATTAATGCAAATTTTACAAATGTTTTGGTATGCTAATTGATAAACATGCATGCGAATCTAAGTACTTTTTGACAGGGATATTTTTTGTCCGAATTATGTCTTGTGGCTCAATTCCGGAAATAGCCGACATTTCCGTCACATCCTTTTGCGATAAAGCAACTTCCGTCGTATGGTATACTATAAAACTCTTATATACTATATAATAAACGACAAACTAATTGTGGGAGAACACATAGAGTAGGTAAATATGGTAGTGCCTTGATATACATATAACATAGGACATCATTCATACCTTGATAAAAATATATTCATTTGTTGACATGGTTCAGATTTTATGTGAATATTCAATGTTATGCAAAATATTGTTTGATGTAATAAATTATGTCTTTTGTTTATTTCCGGCCTCTTAAACTGACATTAAAGCGGACAAAGCGATTGACAAAAGCCGACAGATACTTGCTTTATTTACATTTTTGAGTTAAGCCGTCTATTGTTTATCTATAGCTAAGTTACTACAACATTTAAATATTGACCGAGTCGACCTCTTTAAACTAGTCATTTAAAGCTGAAATCTTTTCTTGGTATGATGGGAATTATAGACATATTAGTGACGTAAAATTATATTAGGACCTGCTGAAATGAACGTTTTTATAATGTACATTTGTACATATATTAATTGAAATAAAATGCAACTGATCGTTTTCTTGTTGGAAATACGACTGTGTATCGCGATCACCAGCGTATGGCCTATTACGGACTCTGCTATGCGGGATATTTTTGTCCGAGTGGTTTAAGTGTTTCTACATTTTACATGTAAAGCAAGCCCTCTACCACATGGACACAAGTTCGAATCCCATGTTGGCCAGTTGCCAGATACTTACCGCTGGTCTACGTTAAACTAATAAAACCCAAACCCAGTGGAATCAAATGCGGACTATAATTTGTAAGCTAATTAAAATATACAGAAACCCACACAGATGGATAGCTGATATACCCTTATGCTAACGTATTTTCGAATGAGCTGAATTTCTTTCTTGTATTTTACACTTTACAAGCCTTTGATAATACCGGTACCAATGATTTTCTTAATTTTTGTGACGTCACACTCACCGTAAGGAAAATCAACGGAAAATCGTGCTTTACTAACGTCGTTTTGGTGTCTCCAATCTGACGTATTGAAATCTATACTTATTTTAGTGCACTTGTACCTCCAAGGTATATATTTATGGTTCACCCGCGGGAAATCAGTGAGGTTATCTGGATTATCTTGAATATTTTTACAAAATCATAGAAAATTATCCTTTTAACCTATATATGTCAAAATATATGAATTCGAAAATGATATTTTTCTCCATATGATTAAATAAATGCCGACCGGGTGATCTCCATTTTACACCTTCAAATCAAAGGAGTTTAAAAAGTGTAAGGTCTAATTGTTGTTAGTCAGAGTTCCATTACATATCATATTTTTATGTTTTTCTTCCATTGAGCAACGTCCTTTTTCATGACCCACTTCGCTTCCCGCGGTCTCTACCTAGGTGCGTGTAATACACAGGGAATTGCGTATATATTTACGTAGCTTAGTAGTTTTTCCTCCTGGTACTCCAATTTTCCTCCATCGTCATAACTTCGTATGTTCCGAACCAAAAAGCACCTTGCCAACACAATGTTCGGATTCAATATATGATGATCAGTATAAAACTGGTTCGAAAAAAATGGTTCATAATACATGAATTTCATTGACTGATTGAGATGCGAAAATTTTATATGGTGTTGATACATAAAAATGCCAGATAGGTGAAATACCAACAGTATGAAAAATGCTGTAGGTTTCACTTCATATGCAATTGAAATAATTCCTGTACTTTTATTTCTGTCGTGAAAGATTGATGAAAGTTCCAAGGCGTTCAACTGTTTAATGTTAGAAATATATGCTCTATTCGATACCATAAATACCCAATGAGAGATAATAAGGTATTTCATGACTCACAACTGGCCGACCTTCTTGTCTCAATCTATGAGATGGTCACAGCTGATGTTAACGCTATGATAATATGTATGTCTTTTTTGCCTGTTTATGAGTCAGCATCATACGATATGAATTTGTGACTTGCTAGATGTATAGAATGCATGTTCATAATGCTCAAACATAAGATAGACGAATAGTCAAGATCAAATTGCTTTTTTTTCTATATCCAGATAACAAACCTTTATACTATCTGTCGGTTGCAATCAAACCCGCAGTGTTATCTATTTTATCAAATATATATTTATAATAATATAGCGTACCAGTGTAATAACAAAACAAAATTTTACTCGAATTCGTTTAAACATTTAGTCACATGGAAAATTTCAAATATGACAAAACCTAGGGTTCCAGAAGAGTAAACATATTTTATTTTATTGACAACAACCGTCATTTAAGGATATATACAATGGTGTGTGAAATTTTCTAAATAAATCATCCATTCATTATATGAGATACGTTCTCAGAGGAGCAACAGACAAATGTGATGCTTTGACTACAGTTTTTCTTTTATGAATTGAATTTGCCGTCGATCACCATTCATGTATGCGTTTGAAGTTTTGTTATGTACTTTCCACTGTTGCCTTTTCTTTGTAGATCGCTCCAGATTTGACAATGACCTTTTCCGACTAAATTACTTTATGTTTTAGTACACATAAACATATACTCACAACGTGAAGATAATATATCCTTTTTCGGTCATGTTGACATGAGATAACCCAGATTTTTTTATCGCAGACTTAGTAAACATGTATTAATTTATTATCATGTTCTTGGTGTGAAAAGTTGTATTTAAATGCAGGTGATTATATTGTTAATAAAGTTTCTGCAGAAACGCACGTAACATTACGACCTTATAGGTACCGGGACTCGCGAGCCAATCCTAGAGCCAGTACCTTACCGTCTGGTGACAGACAAGTTTGTTTGTGTTTCAGACAGGTAGACGATACAGGTCTGACCCACAACTAAAACTGTCGATCAATCAATGGGTCGTTTGTATAGGTGAGTCACCGCAACTAGTAAGTGCAGACACAGCTTGCTAGCTTGCTAGCTTGCTGTAATTTTCGTGAGATTTTCTGCATTATCAGCAAAATTGATACTTTATAAGGTACAGTCAGTCTTATAGATAGTTAATAAAACAATATCATGGGACAATTCTTATATTAACAACGACGTTCAGTTTGAATGAAAACTTTGGTACGAGTTAATTTGTCATAGAAGAACAATATGTAACTTTCTTTCTTGCTTTATGCTATATTAGCAACTTGAATCAATTAAGTAAGCATTCTGTATATGCAATATTAAAGCACGTGCGGATGATGTTACATTAAAACATACGGTATACAAGTATTTGCGATGCGTCTTCTCGCGGTAGATATGTTGGCGGCAAAACCTATTGGTTAGATTATTGAGAGTAAAGCCCTAAAGTAAGATTGTGTTAAGGAAGTGGAAGATGGAATACAGTGTTCTAAGAAGAATAAAAGAAAAGGTATCCCAAGTTCTTTACAATCAAAGGGCTGCTGCAGATCCTAAATATAGGGAAGTTTGATAAAAGCTAGATTTGAACGAATTTTTGAAGTTGAAATAAAAAGATTTGAGATGAAAACAATATCGAAAATGTTTAAAAAAAACAAAACAATTTTGACATTCCATTTAGTGTACAAAATCAGCATTGAACTAGAGCTATTGCAGATGGAGCGATTCGTGTTTCATATTAACCCATATTGGTTTGCAATACGGGCTTCAGCAAATATAGATACACAATCCACCTATACAATACACGTAACAGGTGCGGGAGGTCCCATTGATATTCCGTTCCCCATTAGTCATCTAGATACACTGCCTCGCCACAGGCTGTATATACCAATACACATCGCTAATCTAGATTCTTATTTATCTTATTTATCTTTATCGGCTACATGGCTCTCCTTGTGTATGTTCTTGAAGTCTGGAGTCTATATAAAGCGATAAGTAGTTTGAATGCCCAAGGTGGCAACTGCTTAAAAATAAACTTCATCATTTCGTCGTTATGTTTATGTATAATAGGAGGTAACCAATACAATCCAATCAGACTTTAATGCGTTCAATAAACACGATTTTAAACGTCATTATTTCGGTTCGACTTAGTTTCCTGCAAATGTTTTGATACGTTAATGACGAACTCGCTCATTTAGAACTTTTGCTTAAAGCCACACTATACGTAACTATCAACAAAAATTCAAGTTAAATTCGATTCCGATATTGTTAGTATTTGTAGATGTAGTTAAAATTAAGATATATTAAAGAATATTCATAATGATTTTTTTATAACTTTGGTACAGCAGTTGTTGAAAGTCGATACATGTAAACATGCCTTCATTTTAAACTGGTCGCCATAGAAGTTACGAGTATTGCCGAACGGAAGTCGGAAAGTTCATGACCCGTTTTCGGAAGAGTTCGGACAGACGTTACGTAGTTACAGTAGTCACATGACGTTCTCGGCAAAGACGTTACATTGTCGGCTAACTTCGGCTTGTTTGACTTAGTGGGACCCACCTAGCGATAGTTAATATTTATTTGATTTTTAAAGAAATATTACGAATCATTATCGCTCATCTTGACTTCGATTTAGTCCTGTCTCTGCATGATTTACAACAGGATTTTTTTTCAACATTCTTCTAAATCAAGAAAAAAATAAGAAAGATACGGATATTGGGCCTTTAATCGAGGACATTCAGAAAAATAATCAACAAATACATAGTTAGTGCAAAAGGGCTAGTGAGAAATGCACTAAATAGTATTTCTGATAAAATATGTAAGTGTAAATAGATTCCGAGTAGATAATTAGGTATGGTATTTATGTATGGTATGGAAATTGAATATGTTTTAGAACTCAAGAATGACACCAGTTGTACGGCAAAGGTTAATTATGTTTAATTCAAAATGCATATACGTCCTCAAAGTGTGGACCTGGGTAGATAAAACGAAAAAAAATATCCACGTCAAAGGATTTTTTTAAAGACTTGTTACAAATACAAGTGATAATTTACAGTTCTTAAAAAATTAAGCACAACGCACCATAAAGCTTTCCTCAACATAAGTATTTGCAGTTGATTTACCCATATGGACTTTGAAACCGCTCAGGCCTCCATCAACCCGAAATTCTCAAATTCTCGTTTGTAAGATCTTCTGTCAAAGTAATTGCTAAAAATATTTTTAAATATGCCATTGAAATACATGGAATTCCAAAGTATATTAGCAAACATATACAGGGAGTTTGACAACCTAATGTTGATAAGGGTATTTTTTTGTAGTTAGACCATATGTTTTAGTATCTAAGTTTAAACTCCAGTTATCAAGTGCATGTTATCATTTGGCGATCAATTGAAATCCGCATCATCGAAAGAGATCATATGTAGTAAGAAGGCGATTTGTTTTGCATTTTGTGAAGTCCCGACCGAACGTCAAGATATTCATGTTAACACTAGTAGAGGTCAGTATTAACAGTACAATGTATACTGGGTATGGTAATTTTATCGGCTCGCCTTATATCACAACGTTTAGATTGGATTTGGCAAAATCTGGGGTTCTGCTTGATATCTTCGCAAGCAGTACGCTCCAGTAGAGCAACGCTAAATGAGCATGATTTTGAATGAATTTGCTTTGTAGATAAACAAGTAGCAATAAAACCAGATGCGGTTTTTGATAAGAGTAAACTGAGATCTTTGCCTTATATCTGTTTAACATAAAAAAATCTATTCAAATTTAGTTCTTCCAATTCGATGTACCAAACACACACAATCTCATTCAATTCAAAAGTTCTATTTTTCTTTAAATTCCTGAAATCATTACAGTTGTTTGAGCAAATAATAAGAGACGTTACAAATGGCGACACCTTTTTTTCCTTTATGGGACAATAAAGAAAATGTTTAAGCCAATGAAAATGTTTGTTACAACCAATATATTGAATGTGCCAAAGAATGCCAATACGATAGTCTGTTCAAGCACCTACACTTACTTCTCTAATGCAAAACGGAGAGGCGAACCTAACAGTTACCTAATCTGCATGAAGTCCAAGAGAATTGTACCGT